>NC_000080.6:32791770-33519270 GCF_000001635.26 Mus musculus
AAGCCTTAAGCCTTTATGATTTTTCTCAAAAATCTTGTGCAGTTTCATGCTCTGTATCTAAGTCTGTGTTCTGTTTTGTGAACGTGAGTGTTTGTATGTATATGTTTGTATGTGTGCATATGCATGCATGTGCAGGTGTGCAAGTTACGTGCATGAATGTGTAGAGGCCACTGTGAACATTGGGAGGTTCCTGTATTACTTCCCACCTTGGTTTTTGGCACAGGGTCTCTTACGGAACCTGGAAGTCACTAGTTCAGCTTGCCTAGTCAGCCAGGGGGCTCCAGGCATCCTCCTGCCTCTACCTCCCCAGCTCTAGGATCACAGGTATGTATAATTTTGCCCAGCGTTTGATGTGCATGCTGGGGAGTCTGAATTCAGGCCCCCATGATTGCAGACAAGCACTTTATACACTATGCCACCACCCCAGCCAGTTACGATACATTTTGAGCTTTGTGTGCGTGTGTTAAGAATTTATGTCTAGGTGTATTATATTGTGTTTGTAAATGTATTTTGTTTTTTTTAAATTGTTTTTTGACCTACAGGTCTTTGATTGCTTCAGCATAGTTGGTTGAAAAATTATTCTTCCCTCATTGACCTGAATCTGTTGCCTTGTCAAAAGATGGCTGTGCCATGGGAGCAATCTTGGTTCTTCTCTCTGTTGAAACATAAATGTCTGTCTCTCTGCACAGGGGCAGCCTTGAGTCCTGGGCTACAGAATGTCCCTAGTTTGTATAGCACACCCACCTAAAACCAATTCTAGTAAATCTGGAAAAAAAAAAGCCTTTGGATATTCATGGACAAACTTACTGGGACTTTTGATAAGCAATTGGGAGAGCTAGGACGTCTTTATTATGAATGTATCTTCTAGGACCTCAGTGTGCATTCACTGACTAATACTCTACTTGATTTCTCTCTTCAGAGCTGTGGCATCTGGGGACATGAATGTGTGAGTATTAGACTCACATGTCAGTGGCTTTGAGTGACTACAGATTGTATTATCCTTCAAGTCTTTCCTCCTCTGCATAACTGCTTGCTAAGAAGCCCTCTGTTTTCTATCTGTGGATCTGAACTCACTTATACTAGGAGTTACCGTTTGATAACTTACAGTTTTCTTCTCAGACCATCACATTCTATGCAAATGAGGTCAAGATCCTTGCCCCCATCTTGAGCAATGTTGCATTTATTCCTTATTTTTGTCTTGCTGGCTTGGCAAGGAGTTCTATTACTGAATTGAAACGAAGTAGAAACAGCAGATTCCCCCAGTATTGTTCCTGATCCAAGTGGTATGGATACCTTGTTTCTTATCATTAAGACCAGTGCTCTCATGCTGTGAATCTTTAACACAGTTCTTCATGATGTGGCGATCCCCAACCATAAAATTATTCCATTGCTACTTTGTAACTGTAATTTTGTTACTGTTATGAGTTGTAATGTTAATATCTGATATGCAGGATATCTGGTATATGACTCCAAAGGGGTTGTTGCCCACAGGTTGAGAACCACTAATTAAGAGTAATGTCAGCTGATGTAAGTTTGCAGACAGTCTCTGTGACAGCAAAGAAGTTTCCCTCCATCTCTGGTTTTAAGTGAGATTTTTGTCATAGAGGAGTATAGTATCATAGAATGTGGTCATATATGTTTCCTGTATTGCTTACATGGTCATGTGACACATTTCTGTAACCTGTTTGTATGGCAGATGGCACTGGCTGCCTATGTCCTGGAAAACTCCACCTATCCATGGTGTTTAATTTGTAAATTTGGCTAAATCCTTGATAATTGTCAGGGCTTTTGTTGCCTTTGTCTGGATTTAATATTAGGGTGATGTTGACTTCAAGATATGGGTGGAAGTATTACTGTTTGTTTCATTTTGAGGAAAAATGACATAGAATTGCTAGTAATCCTTTAAATTCTTGCTAGATTTATCCCACGAAAGAGTATGAAGCTACATGTTCCTTTTAGGGAGGTTTACCAAATAACTTCAATTTCCTTAATTAATTTTAAAGTTATTTAGAATTCATAGTTCATGGTGAGTGAATTTGGGTGCTTTGTGAATTTTGAGAAATTTGTTCTTTTAAACTCGCAAATTTTTATGTGTAGAGCACTTCATACCATTTTCTCATTGTTGTTATTATTAATTATTGTTTTGGTCAATTATGACCCCAACATCATCTATGGTGCCTCAGGCTCAAGGGTGACAATTGTGATTTATCCCTCACGTTAGTAACTGCTGTTTTTAAGTTTTCTTTGTCAACCTTGTCAGGATTTTTCAATTGGAACGAATTTTTCAAAGGAACAATTCCTCCTCTCATTGACTTTCAATGTTGTTTTCTGCTCACAGTTCACTTGATTTCTGTTTACAGCCGTATTTCTTCCTTTCTTCTGCTTGTTTTAGGTATATTTAGCTATTAGTCTTTAAGCTTCTTGACACGACATCTTAGATTATGGACTAAAGCTTTTCTTTTCCTCCTGCACATGTCCTTCTTGGTATTCCTGGACCACCATGTGCATTTTTACTTTTCTTATGCTGTGACCTAATGCCCACACAAAGCAACCTATGAGAGAAAGGGCTTATTTTGGCTTGTGATTTGCTAAGATAGTGTCTGTCATGGAAGGTAAGACATGGCAGAGTTCATGGTGGTGGGACCAAGCTGACCAAGCAGCGGATCTCTCTCTCTCTCTCTCTCTCTCTCTCTCTCTCTCTCTCTCCTCCCATATGACATGAGCCATTCTCCTCCTCCTCCTCCTCCTCCTCCTTTTCCTCCTCCTTTTCCTCCTCCTCCTCCTTTTCCTCCTCCTATTCCTCCTCTTTCTCCTCCTCCTCCTACTATCTGGGCTCCCAATGCACAGAAGTGCCTCCCGCTTCAGGGTGAATCTTCCATCTTCTTTTAGCCTTCTCTGGAATTCACTTTCTAGTTATTCCCAGCATCTTAGAGTTCCTAGCCAACCTGCCTTCTCTCTACCTTTCAGGTTTTACTAACATTGGTTTTAAAGTATGGTATATAGAGAATTTAGCTATTTCTAGTGTGAGGACCAGTAAGCAAATGTCATTTCCCCAGCTTCAGAATAGTGTCCTTGGAGGATGGGTGATCTGGAGTAAAGCTTTCCTGCAGGGAGTTGATGCTACCAAATACCTGTCAGATAGCCACCCTCAATCCTAGAGGATCCTGGAGGAGAAGAAATGTCCCCACAGGGTGTGAAATGACTGAGTGGCATAAGCAAGCTGAACAGATCAATCAGCTTTCTCACCAGCTCTCAAATTAAACTATCTGTGCTTCTTCTAATCTCACATCCAGACTCTCATTTATCTGTCAGAACTGCTTCAACTGACCATTTTATTTTAAATTTGAGTCCATTAGATACTCGCCAGTGGTTCTCAGCAAGGAAAACTGGGTTTGCTCACGCCTATGGGTCTGTCTAGAGTCCAACTGTGTCCACGCCAAGACTGGGTAGAACTGGCCAGAGCCAGTAGGGCCAAGGATGGCCTCTGAAGGTCCAGGTGAGCTCCTCATTTATGCTTTCCCATGGGAAACAGTGTGTGGACCAAAGGTGAGTGTGTGGCTGAGTAGTAACTTCTGTTACAGCTGATGGTCAGTCTAGTTCTAGCCCCATTGGAAGATAATGTTGGGCAGTACAGGCACAGTATTGTGTGGCAGCAGCCAGGGGCAGCTAAACAGACCTAAGAAGGGCTCGGGAGAGACTCAGTGAAGAGTTCTGAGCTGCCCTGGGACATTGGACAACAGGGACTTCTGCAACATTGACAAACCCTGATCACTGAGCCAGGACCCCTGAAGACAGATCAACTCTTAGTGATGATCTACTCCCCCGTGCTGGTGTGAGACATTCACAGAGCCAGGCTGACCCAGGTTCAAAGATCACTCATAGGCAGGCAGGCAGGCATGTGAACATGAACAGTTTGTGTCTCGTCTTGGGATTATGGTCACCCAGGGAGGGCTCTGTTCCATGCTGCCAGCTCCTGTGGACAAACATACATATGTGCACACACAAGTACACACACATGTACACACATGCACACACACACACATACACACACACACACACACACACACACACACACACACAAGAACAATGCAAAGGCACTTTCTCTTCTTGATCTTGCCAGGACAGTTCAATATTTAGGTGAACACTCAGTTGTAGGGAAGGGCATTGTGAGCTTGTGAGGCCCCAGATGAAAGCGAAGGCATGTGTTAAGACCCTGGAGAGAGGGAGAGAAAGAAGAAGGAGGGAGAGATTGCTTTTTCAGGTACCAGGAAACCAGATATCCAGAGGAGAGGCTCCTTCTCTTCAAACTATGGAGATGGAACATGATTTGGCACCAGCCAGAAGTCTAGGGGAAAGCCAAAACTTGGGTAAGAGACTATGAGAGATCTGCCAGCGGTAGACCCCATCTCCAGTCCTGAGAGTCTGGGGGCTTCAAGCAACTAGGACCAAACCTGGCTTCTTCCTTCTTTGGCCACTCTGGAAGTATTTATTAGGGTGAATCTTCTCTCTTCAGAAGGGGACAGTGGGTTTCTGGGTCAAGGGGTAGGGTGAGGCAGGCTCAGCTTGACTTATAGCTTAAATATTTAAATATGTGACACACCCTGGGCTCTGCAAACGTCAGGAGCTGCCTATTAAAAGATAGCCAGAGGAAAATGCCCAGTACGTAGAAGGGCTCACTCAGCAGCCTCTTTTGGTAAACAGAGGCAGGTGGCTAGCTAGCGCCCTCGCCCTGCTTGCTGCTGCTTTCTCTGCAATGTCATGGCCCCTCCGCGTGGGCCAGGCCAGCTGTCATCCCACAGTTCTGTTGTCTGGGCATGTGCTTTCCTCAGCAGGTCCCTCAGGGCACTAAGCAAAGCTTCCCAAGGCTGAA
Organism: Mus musculus; assembly: GCF_000001635.26. Classification (NCBI taxonomy): domain Eukaryota; kingdom Metazoa; phylum Chordata; class Mammalia; order Rodentia; family Muridae; genus Mus; species Mus musculus. The sequence goes on from NC_000080.6 coordinate 32,796,641, forward strand.
GAGCACAGTATGAATATTGCATGAATAATAATAACCCCACCACTTAGCGGTTATACAGCGCTTCCCTCTTTCCTGAAACTTTACCATCATTAATTAGTTATTCTGCACTGAGCCTGCCTCTCTGTTCACTTCCAAGATAGCCCCACAAAGGCAGCTCTGAGTTGAGCTTTTTCACTCTAGACAGCAGGCCTGATCTGAGCTGAAGCTCCCAGACAGGGGGCTGCAGACGTTTTTCCTTTTAGAGACTGATCACCTTTACCCTTGCTGGGAAGACTGCCCTTCCAGGTCTGAGCACTCCCTTGAGAGCCCCCTCACTTCTCCCACCAGGAAAGCAGATGTTTACAAGTGCAAAGACAGCTGTTGCCTGTCTCTCACTCCGGGCACACACATCCAGGGGATACACACCGCCACATTCAGCCAGTGACACTGAGCTCAGTGCACCACCAGACTCAGCTCCAAGTCACGGATACAGTGATGGTGACAGGATGGCAAGTCCTGGTTCAGTGTTCTCTGTGTGCCCTTCTATTCATGTAGCTTACCCTCCACTACCTAGATCATAGGAACACTTTCAGGCACTCACTAATGGGCTTGGACAGGTAACAAACTTTCCCTAGTGAGAGTGGGCTTGGTGAGGGCCAGAATTTCTTGAAGGGCATTGCTTACCTTGCTAGCATCCACTAGGTATCCTCATCCTTCAGTATCTATATCCCCAAGGCCTGCAGTCACTTCCTTGTCAGATGTGGCTTGATACTTGTCTTTATTTCCTGGTAAGAAGGAACCCAGATCCCCACCCCCAGCCAGTACAGTCTCGTGCTTGGGGCGCCCCTTCAGACCCAAGGCAGCTCCCACCTCCAGCCCCTCCATTAGTCTGAGAAGGTATTGATTGCCTTGACTTCTGGAAGCTGAGTGTTTGGATCCCAGTGTGTGAATCTTTAAGAATTAATTAGCAAAGATTGCTCGGAAACACAACATGGGCCCGAGTTTTGATGCTGTCAGGTCACCCACTCTTATCATTCCCTCTTAATTAAGGTGCTATTTGTGGAAAGTGGAGGCACTTGCTCGTGTTTCATGGCCTCCCTGGCCTCCTCATCAGTTCGATGGTCTTCTATGGCTTCCTGCTTCTCACTCCTGTCCAGGGCAGCTGTGTCCTAGCTGGACAGAACATGGAGAAGACCATGTCCTCCAGCCCCAAGGACTACTTTGGGCACCTCGACCTATGTGACTGTCCCCATACCTGTTTGAGGACACTCACGATAGTCTCTGTGTCAGTGCTCTGCCAGCATGACCCTGTTGATCTACCTCTTTAGTTCTTGAATTCTCAGCCCCTTTTCAGGCCCTCTTGGACCTTGTACCTGCCTTCTGCTCCATCCTCCTCACCCCTCCCATCCCTCTACTCTGGCTCTCATTAGTCATCCTGTCTCTAACTAAATTGTAAACTTGTAGAAGTTTCCAAACACCCCAGGCAGGGTTAAGTATCCCCTTAGTCATCTTTGCTGGCCAATTCACTGTGGACTGAATGTATGAAAAGAAAGTTCCAGTATGTGGCAATACCTACTCAGCACCCATCTCTCTGGGTATCAAGTCCAAGGACTTGGCTAGGTGTATGGATTAGGAGATGGCTGTGCATCCTTAAGGACTCTTTTTCCATGGGTAATTCTCCCTGGACACCAACGGGCAGCCATTGTGCCTTGCTGTCTAGAGTCCACTCCACTGCCTTTTCTCTTCTCATCTGTTTTTTTTTTTTCTTGCTCTGATCCGTTCAGCTCTATCTCCAACTAGGTTCTCTCAGAGAAAGACTGTGGCACAAAGGGCCATGAGAGGACATAGGGGATATCCTGTTTACTAAACATGTGGCTGCTAAGGTCAGGCTGTGATGAGAGAGAAAGAGGGTAACCTAAGAAAATGGTTTCCGTGGTTTGGGGGCTTATGATCGGGCACCTGCGGTTTCTGCAAGTCACAGAAGGTTCTAGACCTCAGTGAAAGCCACACAAGCAGCAGGAATAAAAAGACCACAAAACCCAAGGCCAGATAGTCTGTTCTCAGTGTTCTACTGGTACAAAGGCTGAGGCATACCACATAATGACAGACATGTGTCATTATCAGGGTCAGTTCAAACAGCCTCATGTGGGGGGGTAGCTAGAAAGACAGGGCTGCTGCCTGGTTTTCTTAGATGCCCACCTACTCATGAACACCCAAGAAGGGAAGGGGCTGCCACACTCATGCCACCCAAACAGGCAGATCTTAAAAACAGAGCAGCCCTGACTTCAAGGTCAACGAGAGAGGAAGCTGTGTCTCTAGTGAGCGCTTCTTACATATCAGAGTCTTAGGTCCCCATTTTCCCAGGAAAAGAGCCGGGCTTAGGATGGAACAGTGGTATGAAGCCCAGCTGCACTGTCCCCTTGATTTTTCGTGCCCAGGGTCCTTTCTGTGACTCTTTCAACTGCTGCATAGTTTCAGCTGTGTACCAGTACAGCCCAGGCTCCTGAGGACTCACAGTTGACTGCAGAAGATGGAGGTGTTCTCAGTAGCCTTTCTCAGGCTCAGAATCACATGAGTGATGCTATCGCTCACTTGTCTCTATGGTTGAACCCTACTTGGCTTTTTACAAACTTGATTTTTATCGTTTCAAGGCTTTGAGCTACTTCTGGGTTCGCTCTGAGTAGCTTTGGATTGATTCCTCAGCCATCTCAAGACTCTGTATTCTACTGTGGCGCTCCATCATCAGTCAGGATAGGAATCCGAGTTGCAAAGGCTCTCAGGTATCATCCTGGCCCTGGGGAAAAGAGCTATTCTTGTATTATTGGTGCCTCTGTGCCATAGAGCAAGATACAAGGGTAGGAGATCTAGGGAGGGTTCAGAAGTTATCCTGCGCCAACAGAGACAATAGGAGTCTTTCAGAGGACTCTGGAGTTGGCTTTTGCACTAATTCTTAGAGGTGATGAGGAACCTCAGGACGGGATGTCATGGCTTGCTCTGTTTACATGTTCTCACTAGGTTTGTCTGCAGCTACCCTAAATAGTTCCTCATTTCATCCTGTGTTCTCCATTCCCACCTCCCTCGATAGCCTGACTTTCTGTGATGTTGTGTCGGGACTCTCCCCTAAGCTAGCGATCAGTATGGTCCTCAAGACCATCCCAGAGGCAGCCCCCCCCCCAACAAGAATCACCTGAAGTGGTCCCCACAGGAACATCAAGATGCTACAATGGACCAAGTGGCAAATGTTTACTCCAGTCCCCTTGGTCACTCTTTGGCAGTTCATGGTCTCCTCTGGTTACTTCGGGCTACCCTGCTGCAGGTCCTTGGTTTGTGTGTGTATTCTTTAGTGACATAGTGGATGCTGCTCCTGACATTTGAAGCCTGTTTCCTTTAGCTGGGAATGTCGGAATTCATGAGATCTAAAGTTAGGACCTACCGCCCACCCCTCAATGTTTAAGTACCAAGATAAATGCGGGCAGGCATCGGTTGACAAAATTTAGGGCGGCCACCCCTATTTTTAGTTCAGATACTTATAGAATGACACATGCCGACTAGCCCACAACTGGGAATCACACACCCTGATTCTGCCCAAATAAGGTGGCAGGGAATGTTAACCCCCAGTGAGAGTGGACCCAACAGGTGGACAGCACAAAGAGGCCTGGATGCCAGGGATGGGCTTTTAGCGGGTCAGATTCCAACAGAGATGGGCAAGTCCAAACTGTGCCTAGGGCTCACTCTTCTTGGCTCTCCTATGGCAGCCCTGCCCTCTTCCGCTGGAGGGGAGACTAAGCTACTTGATAGGGCCTTTACTCTTGTCTCCTCCCCCTTTTCAATTCTGGCAAGGAACATGCTAAGTAAATACTCTACCTCAAGTTTCCCACACCTCTAGCTCAAGAACCATGAACTCTTACAGAACTGGAAGTCACCTGCAGAGCAGGCCACAGGCTGGAGAGGCACAGAGAGCGGCTGCTGTGTTCATGCCCTCATCAGATCTATCTGCAGCTGTTTTAGAAAGGGCAAAGCATCAGGGCCCAAATGGGGTGTGGAGAGACGGTTGAGTGTCTTGATGTAAGTTCCTCTGAAAGAGAGTGCCTGCGTGCAGGATGCTACCTATTCACACTTGAAGGCTATGTGGGCCCCTTCCCCTGGAAGAGTCAAGGTCTCAGCAGGTCAATCGAGAAGGCCACAGCTGAGGTTATGCTCAACCTCCACACCCAGCTCATCAGGGACAGTGATGAGGTGCAATGCACATCTGTGCATGCAGGCATGCATACACACACACACACACACACACACACACACACACACACACTGTGTGTGTATGCATGCCTGCATGTGTGTGTGTGTGTGCACGCGTGCATGTGTGTGCATGTGTGTGCGTGCGCGTGTGTGTGTGTGTGCGTGTGCGTGTGTGTGTGCGTGTGCACGTATCTGTATGCTTGCACTTAGCCAGGATCATGGGGTTAGAGGTAGCAAGTGACATCTGCCTCAGGGACAGCAGCCATGACAATATCCATCCAAGTCCAGACTGTACAGGGTCTTAAGAGCCTGTGTTCCAATACTTTGCCACGCCCCAGCATTGCAAGAATGCCTGCAAAGCAGTGGGTGGAAGCTCCTGCTGGGTTTGCTCAAACTTCCTCCTGGGGTCTCACACACCCCGGGGCTGAGCAAGGCATCCTGCAGTTCATGACTGTAGGCAGACAAGACCTGCAAGGGCCATCCATCCTCTAGCTACTTTGGAGCGCTGGGGCCTTTGCTGAGGCTCTACAGTCCAAGAGGGACTCCCCCAGCTCGTGACCCTAGCAGGAGGCAGGTCACCTGCTGGATGGATCCTTACCCAGGGGCTCATTAGAGAGCAGAGTTAGACCTCCCAGTGAGATAGTGAGAGCAAAGGAGCTAGGGCAGATAGAGAGGATTTCTCTCCCTGAGGAGGGGAAAGGCTGCCGCCGAGTGGCCAGAGGGCTGGCTAGCAGGAATTATTGCTGTAGTGCACAGTTCCATCCGCTGCCTTAGGTTTGTCTCTATGATAATTCTCTCAGTGGGAAGGGAGGAAATCCTCTCAACTGGAAGATTCAGAGATTAGTGAAATGTCTCAAGGCTTAGAGGGGATCTGAGCACAGAACAGAAAGGGTGGTGTCTAAGGGACCTGCAAAGGGCTGAGCTGACCACAAAGCAGAGCTCCCAGCCTTGGGACTCAGCAGAAGGACCCCAGTGCTCAGGGAAAACAGGAACCTGGGTAGTATTGTTGACTAGGACAGGATCTGGGGAGGCCTGGGCAGGGCTTTGGGGCTCTGATGTTAGAGCTTCCTTCCATCCTCTCTTCCTGCTTCCCCAGTGGTCAGAAGCAGTGCATCTTCTGAGGCCTGGAGTTTCCTAGGCTTGCCCAGTTCTTGGAAAGAGATTTAGGCTTTGTCTCCTGAACTGCCAATCTGAAGCCTGTCATGGAGTCAGCCTGTCTCAGTCCTTTGTGTAGCGCTAGCTGAACACAGCGTGCTGAGTGTCACTGAGGGTCATCAGTGGTCATAGGGGAATGGAAAAGCTCTTTGCTGATTGGGCAGGCAGAGCCTCTGTCCCTTTTACCCCTAGGAGCTCAGGGCTCAGGGGGCCTCCTGGGAGCTCAGTGGGAAGGGCCGGGCCACCTGTTCCCTCCCATGAGAGACCCATTGAGGTGCATGAGAGGAGGCTGAGATCCAGTTGGTCATTGGCCTGAGTGGTGTGGATTTATGTCCCCACTGTTGCTATTTTTATTCTCTGGAGTTTCAACCAACTGCAGTCTATCATGATCTGAAAAGTTTAATAAGGAAAGTTCTTCCTTTTGTCTTAGCTCCAAACTTTGTCTCTGTAACTCTTTTCATGGGTATTTTGTTCCCTATTCTAAGGAGGAACAAAGTATCCACACGTTGGTCTTCCCTCTTCTTGATTTTCTTGTGTTTTGCAAATTGTATCTTGGGTGGTCTAAGTTTCTGGGCTAATATCCTCTTATCAGTGAGTGCACATCTAATGACTTCTTTTGTGATTGGGTTACCTCACTAAGGATGATATCCTCCAGATACATCCATTTGTCCAAGAATTTCATAAATTCATTGTTTTTAATAGCTGAGTAGTACTCCATTGTGTAAATGTACCACATTTTCTGTATCCAATCCTCTGTTGAGGGGCATCTGGGTTCTTTCCAGCTTCTGGCTATTATAAATAAGGCTGCTATGAACATAGTAGAACATGTGTTCTTATTACCAGTTGGAACATCTTCTGGGTATATGCCCAGGAGAGGTATTGCTGGATTTTTCTGAGGAAAATTGGATTTCAGACTGATTTCCACCCGGGGATCCATCCCATAATCGGTCACCAAACCCAGACACTATTGCATATGCCAGCAAGATTTTGCTGAAGGGACCCTGGTATAGCTGTCTCGTATGAGGCTCTGCCAGTGCCTGGCAAATACAGAAGTGGATGCTCACAGTCAGCTATTGGATGGATCACAGGGCCCCCAATGGAGGAGCTAGAGAAAGCACCCAAGGAGCTGAAGGGGTCTGCAACCGTATAGGTGAAACAACAATATGAACTAACCAGTACCCCCAGAGCTCGTGTCTCTAGCTCCATATGTAGTAGAGGATGGCCTAGTCGGCCATTACTGGGAAGAGAGGCCCCTTGGTCTTGCAAACTTTATATGCCGCAGTACAGGGGAATGCCAGGGCCAAGAAGTGGGAGTGGGTGGGTAGAGGGGCAGGGTGGGGGGAGTGTATAGGGAACTTTCGGGATAACATTTGAAATGTAAATAAAGAAAATATCTAATACGAAAGTTTAATACAAAAAAAGAAATGTAATTAGGATAATATATAATAAAAAACCATGAAATAGAAAAAAAAAAGAAATTCCTGAAATAAATACTTCATACATTCTAAATAACCTTTAATAGCATATTATCATAATCATTCTACTTTACTATTGGTTATTGCTACAAATATTTTTGAGTGTGTGTCTAGGTGTATATATGTAAGAGAGAAGGTGTATATAGGGTTTGGAAATTCGTGGTTTCAGGTGTCTGTGGGGAGTCTTGGGCTGTATTTCCCACAGGTATGGTACATAGCTTCTGGGTTCCCAGCACTGCTACCTTCTACTTGGCTCAATCTTTGAACACATTATTAAGTTCTCAATATCTCTATTTTCTCATTCACCAAATGGTGATGATCACAGGGCCCATGCCGCAGAGTGAATGTTATATTAAATATACGACCATCTGGACGGTATGCAACATCTGTCTCAGAAGAAGTGACTGAGGATTGCCAACATTCTCCAAGGCAACAGTCTGTGTAGTCTGTCTGTGGAGCCAATAGGGTACTAGTTAGTGGGGTCTCTGTCTCCAGGTTTGAAGGCCTGGCCTGAATCATGAGGCATCCCTGCATGGTGGCCTTCCTTCAGACCCTCCATCATTCATTCATTCATTCATCTGACATGTTGAGACTTCCTATTTGTCAGGTACTGTATCAAATGCTGGACACTCCTGTGTAGTCATTGGAGAGATCACCAAGACACTCTCAGTGGCCGATAGCTAGCTGAGAAGATACTAGCATGGCACCTGGTGTCCACAACAATACATAATTGTTGAGTTAATATTGACTTGGTCAGTCAAGTTAAAGGACTACAGGGCTGTTGAGGTTCCAAAAGCGGCAGCTCACCTATGTGTGGAGAGCCAGGGAAGAAATGGCATAGAACCAAGACCAGATAAAGGCAGAGAGGGGAGTAGAAGGGGCTAGGCCAAGGGAGTAGCCCAATGGCAGATGTCTGGGTAGACTACACAGGGTAGTAAGAGTGAACTGGATGCAGGCTGGAATCAGCACAGGGTCTTAGAAACTGCTCAGGAATAAGATGCTGAGCCCTACAGGATCTTGTACCTCAGCTGGGCTTTGAGGAAAGATTTAGCATCTCAACAAGGCCCGAGACCCTGTGACAGTCAGAAACCACTGAGCTTTTGAGGATAGTGGTCAAGGGGAAGAGGGTTTGGATAATAATGCCCCAGATGGAGTTCAGCCCGTTCCAACAGGCATTGAGCTTCTTTTTGTTATTTATAGTGTATATGATGTATATGTGAGTCTCTCTCTCTCTCTCTCTCTCTCTCTCTCTCTCTCTCTCTCTCTCTCTCTCTCTCTCTCTCTCTCTGTGTGTGTGTGTGTGTGTGTGTTTGTATGTGTGTGTCCATCCGTGTATGTGCCGGTGCATATTTATGTGAACACCAAAGGAGAACTGCTCTATCACTCTGCCTCTTTCCTTAAGACAGGGTTTCTTACTGAACCTGGAGCTGTGCTGGTGCCCAGTAAGCCCCACTAGCCATCCTCTCTGTCTCTGTCCTGCTACAGCACTGCATGTGTGTGACCATACCTCTCTCCCCTCTTTTAGAATCCAGATGCTAGGGATGGACCTTGGGCTCTTGTGCTTGTGAAGCAAGTTCGCTTACCATGGAGAAGCCTTGGCTGTGGTTTCTAACAAGGCTTGGGATTCTTTCTTCGCAGGCATTGGAGGAGCTCAAGTGTTGGCAACGGGCAAGCCTGCTGAGACTGAGATAGGTAGGTGGCCTCCTTGCTTGTTCTGCGTACGGATTTGGAGGGATATCTTGCAAAGAATTCCGGTACATGCTGGTGTGTGTTGTTGCTAGCCAGCACACAGCTTGCCCACAGGCCCACTGAATGGTCAAAATAGCTTTATTATGAGGATACAAGCTATCAAGGCCACCTCTGTATGCTGCCTGTCTCTAATCAGCAGCCCTAGCTCCCCCAATGCCTTATCCTGTATTTATGGACATTTGTTAGCAAGTTCTGCCATTCTCCCTGGTCCTCATTTATGGGGCTATGGACCATGACACCAGACAGAAGAACTGGTAAGGCCATTCATAACCCAAATAAAACTCATAACTGAGAAGGACTGGAGTTCGTGCTAGCTCCCGACAAGATTCTGGTCCTGTGTACATGACTAGGACACCCAACGAAGAGGACCACAACAACTGGTCACATCACAAAGCCCAGAGTTCTTCATGCTAATGAAATAGCTAGGGTCCCTGAGTGTTTATCCAATAGCATCCTTTCCTAGGCATCCCTTCCTGCAAAAAAGTATTTAACCTCTGGTCTACCCTGAGCGGCATGCATGCCCATCTGCCATGAATAAAACAGGTTGGGCCAGCAAAGACTGTCTTCTTCATCAAGGAGTGTCACAGGGGAGGCCTTCATCCTACTGAGTCAGTCCTAAGACTCCTGCAGAAGGTCCCTCCACACTCCTGGCACTCACTCTAAGCTAAGATGAACCCTCCCCACCCTCAGCCCCAGGCTCATCACTGGCCTGAGGGCCCATTCTCAACTCCTAGAAGTTCCCAGGAGCATCTGGGCGCCCAGGAGTTTTAGAACCACAGCCTCTGTCCCAGCCTCCAATTCTCACCTGGAGAAACACACACTGGGACCCCATTTTAGGCTGCATTTCGCCTCCTCCAAGTAGCATGTTGGATTCAATGAGCCCAGCATCCCAGCAGCGAGGAAGAAATGAAGACTAGCTCCCCTGCATTTTGCTTCCCTGTGACAGATCAGCAATGTTCCCACACCCCAGCAGCAAGGCTAACCACCGACCCACACTCATCTATATTCATCTGCCCTCTTCCCATAGTGGCTGCTCCTCCTCATATTGAGGCTTGCTTTACTAGCAAGGAGTAATCCATACATCACCCCCTCTAAGATAGCCCTGGACTCCAGGGCTCCCACACCAGTCCAGGCCACTTGTCATGTGACATTTCTGTGAGCTCTTTACCTGCCTTTCTCAGGAGACTCAAAGTTTCTTGAAGATAGGGCAGGTCCTTCCTCACTGACTTTTAGGTTCACCACATAGCAACAACTTTCAAATCCTTGATAGATGAGCTTACTAGGTAAACGAGGTAGGAGGGTGGGGAGCCAGAGGAGTAAGCTGCCTATCACCAGAGCTTGGGTGGCCAGTCCTGAGGAACTTAAATTCCCCATTCTGACGGCCAGAGAGATCAGGGCGGGGCTCTGAGGTTAAGAGAGGGGCTGAAAGTAGAGAATGGAAAATCAGGCTAGCAGGCAGGTTGCCATACAGAATGATAAAGAACTCTGGAAGGTCCCTGGAGGCTGACAGCTGAATCCTGAGTTCAATTCTTCCCTGTGCTTCAGATTTCAAATATGCCATCATTGGTATGGCAGTGGGAGTAGCCATATCTGCAGGTTTCCTTGCCTTGAAGATCTGCATGATCCGGAGACACTTGTCTGATAATGACTCTGCAGACCTGAAGAACACACCCCAGGGTAAGGGAGCCATGACAAAAAGAACCTGTACTGCTCTGCAGGAGAAAGGGTTGTCCTGTCTGTTGCCCTTTTGTGTTCCTGTGACAAAATACTGGAGGCAATCAACTTAAAGAGAGGAAAGGGATTGGGGCTCACGGTGTTGAAATTTTTGTCCATGCTCTATTGATTACTTTGGTTTGGAGTTGATATAAGTCATGGGTGTGGAGGAGGAAGCTGTTTCCTCTCAGAGAGAAGAAACTGGGGCTCTACAATCCCCACAAGGACATTCCCCAGGGCCTAAGATCTCCTAGTAGGTCCTGAGCACAATGGGCTATGGAATAAGCCTTTAACATATGATCCTTTGGTTGTTCAAGACCTGAGCCATAGAAAATGGTGTCCTGTGAAGTCACCTAATGGAAGACATTGAGGGACACTGATGGCAAAAGACAGAGCAAACCCAGGAGCAGTCCAAGAACTTCCACAGAGAACCAATGTGGTGTCGCTATAACTATCTTCCCCCTGTGTCACTCTGCCTATCTCTCTGTCACTGAACATCTGTATTCAGTCACTTTTGATATTCCTGAGAATTGAGCTCTCTGGTGAAGCTCTCTGGAGAAAGATGGGAATATCTGAAGTCAGTTTCAAAGTGAGACCTCTGTTCTCTTGTCCTACGGATGTGATCAGACAGCATCGATCCCAGGGGGCCCTGAAGTCCTGAGCTCAGCTAGTTGGTGGGCAGGTCATCCCCAGAGCAGGGGACAGTGGTTGCCTATGATCCAGATGTGGCTCAGCTCATGTGCCTCAGCGAACAGCAGCATGGCAGTTCACAGCCTGTGCTGTTTCAGGGAGGGCCTCCCTGCAGGACCTGAGCAGCTTCTCCCTGAGTCAGGTAGCAAAATTCGACATGGACTTGCACCCCTCTCCCTGGAAGACACCTCGGCCTCGGAGATAATGAAGATGATGATGGTGAGATTTTCTGTGGGGGAGTTCTGAGGACAAGGAGGAAAAAGTCTCTTTTCTCCTAGAAAACATGACCATGACACGTAAAGATACACGGGGAAGGATAGCGTGGGCCATGAGGGAGCTTCTGGAAGTGGACATCACTGGTCACAAGCAGTGTCTTTGATTTGGTTTTCCTATCAGTAAGAGTGGAAGAAGCTATCTTCCTATTCCCACAGCCTCCTTTCTTCTGAGGACTTCAGTCCCTTTGGGAAACTCAGGTTGTAAGCAGAGGGGTTATTGGTGGTATAGGGAACTCAGTCACACATGTGTGCCAGCCAAGGACTTCAGTCACTGTTCTTAGAGAGGCTCCAACAGCACTAAGATGTACCTTGAACTGCTTCTCAATGAGTGACACCACAGAGCTCCTCCACCCTGCTGGCTTTGAACCCTTGCATCCGCTAGCTGGGCAAAGGAGTCACAGGTCTCCCCTGCTAATGCTCTGCTTTCTCTGTTTAGACACCATCTTGCTGAAGAAGAAAAGCCCAAGGTAAGGTTGTTGCAGACCGGTCAGTGGGGTCCCACACCCTACCCACCATGCCTACCTCAGCTATTGGGTCATTGATTCTCTAGAGGTCTGAAATGCACCACACGGGTCTTGCCTGCTACTCACCCTTTCTTTGGACCAGTGGTCGTGGGGCCATGAGAGCAGTGGCCTCAGGGCACAGTAGCCAAAAGCCTCAGGCTTGTCTTTGCACCCCCAGGGTTAGACTTCTCCCCAACACCCTGCTCAGAACATGCATGTTTAACACTTGAAGTCCGCACCTCCTCCATGACCTGGGCTTGTCTTAGATTAAATCCTCCTATTAGCATCTGGCAGCTTTGCTTTATTTATTGCATGAAGCCCAAGTCTTTGACCAGCCCGCCCTGGGATCTTTGTACTCACCGTTTTGTAACACAGCTCAGATGGTTGCAAGCCTTGCACCTTGTGTCTTTTACAGCCCTACTCAGTGCTGCCACTTGATTTTAGATAGACCACTTTATTTAAATAGGAACAATCCACTCTGCCCTTCTTTGTCCTTCCTGTGTGTGCACATGGATGTGTTGTGTGTCCCAGTCTTGTACCCATGGATGTGCACATATGTGGATTCCTGAAGCTTATGTTGAGTGTCTTCCTTAATCTTTCTCCACCGTATTTTTTGAGGAGAGGTCTCTTACTGAACTCAGAGCTTGCTGGTTTGGTCAGGCTGGCTAGCAGCAAGGTGCAGGTGGCCCCGGGTTGGTCCCTTCCCAGAGCTGTGTTACACGCACATGCCTGGGTGCTGCGGATCCAGCTCAGCTCTTCATACTTGCTGTAAGAACTTTTCTGGCCGAGCCATCTCCCCAAGCCCTGGCTTTATTTTTCTCTATAGCTCTTTTTTACAGTTGCATTACATGTCATTAAATTCTATAGATTTTTGTTGTTGTTCACTTCCTGCCCTAAAATGTAACCTCCTTAAAGACAGGTCTTTCTTGTCATCTCTGTAGTTCTAGCAGGTAGCTCAGTGCATGGAATAGAGTGTGAGCCTTTGCAATGAATGAATGGATGAAATGAATGGACATGAGGACAGGAGACAGGGACTGGGTGGCAAGAGAGGGAAGACAAGCTCCCTCCAACTACAGGGGTCACAGGTGGCAGTCATCTGAGAATGGTGAGACAGGAAAGGCCTGTGTGACTCTGTGCACCCTTGAGGTGCTGAGGGCTGCACACTCAGTGGGAAGTAGATTGTGTCAGGATACAGGTAGAGAACAAAGAGGGACCTAAACAAGCACAGTAGCCCTGGGAAGGGAGGACTCCAGTGGACATTTGGCCACTGTGGGAGCCATGTGAGAGAAGGATGTTGCTGAAGAGAGAAAACGATTCAGCTCCCTGGGGTTCGAGGAACTTTGAATAAGAGAATGATTCTGAACCATGTCTGGAAACTCTCTGTACAGCACCAAGGAAACTGGGAGGGAGCGGGGCAGTGGGTTCGTCACGGTCATCCTCAGGGGGCCAGGGAAAGGGCCTGTGCAGATGGAATCCCCTCTGGATGCCCCTTCAGTGCTCAGACTCTCCTGGAACAAACTCTGAATCACAGCCAAGAGGATGCAGAAAGAACCTAAAAATGGGAAGGTTCTGGCTTCTTTGAGGCACTGGAGCTAGAGGAGGCAAGAGCTGTCCAACAATGAACCCTTAAAAGCAACAGCCAAGGTAGTGGAGGAAGGGGAGGGAGCTACCACAGCAGAAGGAGGTGGTCAAGTTTCCCAGACTAACACTAGATGAAGTTGGGGAGCCCAAGCAACTTAAAGTCCCAGGAAGCCACTGACCACAGGAGCCAAGGCCCACACACAGCCCAGCCTCATCTACTGGTCTGCACTAGGCTTTATTACCAGCATGCCCCTCTGTCCCCAGGCTTGCCCTCAGCATCCTCCCTAACAGGAAGGAAATCTGGCATTGCCCTGGTGGCAGCTGTGGCTCTTCTGCTTGCCAGGGTAGGAATGCTGGCACTAGCTAGAGAGCTTGCTTGGACAACATTCCTTTAGGACTATGGGAAGTTATCCAGGGATGATCCTTTGGCTACATTAAAAGCAAAACTGTGGTCTTTTGCCCAATTAAAGTTGAGAAGACTGAGAGAGAGAGAGAGAGAGAGAGAGAGAGAGAGAGAGAGAGAGAGAGAGAGAGAGAGAGAGAGAGAGAATCCAGTTCTTTCACAGCCTTCCCTTTGACCATGGTCAATCAGTTAGTCAATGCAGTCCATTTAATAAAAACAAAATCCCAAACACCACTCTGTCAGCAGACTGCATTGTGGTAGATTGTCTTGTTCTCATTCTGCTTTGTGGGAGTCCGAGAGTGGGAAAGCCCATGTGTTGGGAGCAGACATTGAGAGGCAGAATCTCGAGGTCCTGTTTGAACTTGCCCTTCCCTGGTTTACCCGCGTGCTATAGCAAGATCCAACTGACTGTGATGGCCACTCTAGGTCTGGAATCATGTCTCATCTTCTCTCTTGTCCTCTTTCTGTTTGAGAAAAAAAATCTTGAAATCCACAGAAAAATTGAAAAGTTGCAAACAAAATATGCCCGTTCCCTGTACTTCTTTTATTTCCTTTTACCCCCCCTCCTCCCCCAAGAATTGTTCATTTTAAACTACCTGTGGTGGTTTGAATATGCTTGGCCCAGGGAGTGGCACTATTAGGTGTGGCCTTGTTAGAGTAGGTGTGGCCTTGTTGAAGGAAGTATGTCACTGTGGGAGTGGGCAATGAGACCTTCCTCCTAACCACATGGGAGTCTTCTCCTAGCTGCCTTCTAAACAAGAGGTAGAACTCTCAGCTCTTCCAGCACCACGCCTGCCTGGGTGCTGCCATGCTTCCTGCCATGATGATAATGGACTGAATCTCAGCCCCAATTAAATGTATCTTTTATAAGAGTTCACAGCAATGAAAGCCCTGACTAAGACACTACCCAAGCTGAAAATTGTCCAACGTTCCATTTTCTTTTCCTTTTTTCTCTCATTCTTTTATTTGGAGGGGGTCAAGAATAGCAAGGAGAGAGGCAACCTTGCCTGTGTTGCCCAGGCACCGTCCTGCATCATGAGGTGCACACCTAACTCCTGCCAATCTTCCTGTTGGTGATTCTTCTTATGATAGCTTGGCCAGGGAAGCCAGCGCTTGCTCCTTGCACAGTAGAGAGCCCAGTGTTCTTTGTTGAAAGTAAATACTCTGAAAACCGATGCTTTGTGACTCTAGCTTGGTCCTCAACAATTCCCCACCCATTGATTTCTCATCTATTTCTAATCCATCTCTGGGTCAGCTGTTGCCATTGGTGGTTACAAAAATATTTTGCGTCCAATTCTGATACCTCTTCTGCATCTCACACTGGTTATACTTTTCTTTGTGTGTGTGTGGGGGGGGTTGCTTTTCTATTTTCTCCCTTTTAGTTTTTGACTGATTATTGTTATCCAGATTTCAATCTATCAATATCAACATTCTTTGTTGCTCAAAGTGTCTCAAGTTGAGTCAGTGTAAGGTATTTCTTGATGACAAGTGGCCCTGTGACAATACCTGCTGTCCTGTGGCACCTCTTACACTAAACACATGTACACACTTGCAAACACACAGACATATGCACACACATATATATGCATATATACATACACATACAAACATACAGACACACATACACATGCAAAATGTACAGACATGCATAAATACCCACAGAGAATGCACAGACACACATAGACACAGACATGTACACAGATACACATACATGCACACATGCATGCATGCACACAGACACACATTGACACAGGCACACAAACACACACATATATGTAAAGAAACACATAGACTCAGACACACACACACAGACATAGGCATACACAGACACACATGCATGCACCCACGCATGCATTCATGCACACACATAGACATACACAGACCCAGATACACAGACAAACAGACACACACACAGAGATAGACACATACACAGACAGACAGAAACACACACAATATTTTAGGTTCCCTTTGTACTGCTCTCATCCAGAGTCACCCCTTGACCTTTTCCTTAGATTTCCTTCTGTTTTTATGGGGATGACATTTAGAAATCCAGATTTGCGTAGCATGCGCCATACTCATGGTCACCAGCATATTGTTTTTTCTAGGTTCTTTCAGTGTATGTAGGTAAACAGCAAAGCCAACCAGCTAAGGTCCCCAAAGCTTCCCCATCTGCGTTTCTTGCTGACTTCCTCTGAAGGGGAGACCCTGGCTCTCTCCCATGGCAGTATTTCCCCTTTTTGCTCGATTCCAATCACTGCACACGATGTGAATCACAGCAGTGCTCTGACACAGCCTGCCCAGCAAGCAGGAAGGCGTCTCTGCAGCACCTTTTGTCTGTAGAGTTTCCCTTTTCATGTCTATATAGCCAGAGTAATGTGCTCAATTTAAACAATAATTTTCTCTGTGTGGTTAATACTACCAATTTGATAATAATTCTTAAGTCTCAGGGACTAGGCTAGTTTAGTATTTTATTTAAAACCCTTAATTTTATTTTTGAACATGTAAAACAGGAGCAAAGGCCAAGGACTACCTAAACATAAATGCAGAGAATTCTTTCTCTCCATACTGTTGAGATCTTTCTGCCTTGAGGTCATCATCTTAGTGGGTCCTGGTTGATTGAACCCCTGCCCTTGACCCTTTCACAAAGACATATTGAATTTTAAACACACACACACACACACACAAGTATATATTTATATACACACACATACATGCATACCTTAACAGACATATTGTGTGATATTTTAAGGTTTTTTAAAAATCCTGACCTGATTCACTGGCATTCATTCTGGTGTGGGATAATAGCTACAGATATAACTTGGTGTGTTACACAAATAGTATCCTCATTAAAAAAAAAAATCCAAACATTGGTTAAGTATAGTAGGTCATACCTATAATTCCAGAGCTGTAGGATTGCTACTTTAGAGACCAGTTTGAACTGGACAGCGAGTCCCTGTCTCAGAAACAACTGGTTGGTGCTGGAGAGCTGGCCCAGCACTTAAGGGCTTGCTGCCCCTCCAGAGGACCTGGGTTCAGTTCCCAGCGCCCATGTCCAGTGGTTCATAAGCACCTGTAGTTTGAGCTCCAAGGTGATCTGATGCACCTTTCTGACTTCCAAGTCACAAGCATGTACATGCGTATGTGCACATATGCACATCCTCTCGAAATAAATAAAGAAACAAGTCTTAAAGGAGTGCAAACCAGAGGGACACATGGCGGTATTAGACCCACCCTCATTTCTAGCCTAGTTTGCTCTCAGTCCCCACGCTTGCTTGGCTGTTTCTGGACTCAGCTACTGGTGGTGAGCAATGAGCAGATGCCACAGTGTGACCGGTGTGGTGGGTTCCAGGTATGCTTTGCATTCTGGCAGGCTGATTCCTCCCACCTTCAGCTTTCCCACACTGTACTCCCTCCTCAGGGAAACATTTGCTAACGTTAGTTCTGCAGCCTTGGGCAAGACTTTTCAGTCATCTGCAGAAGTTTGCCATGAAAATAAATGCCTTGGTATTTCATTGGGAGATATATTATTTTTATACGTTGATTAACTTCATTGTGACATTAGTCAGAAATCCATGGGGGGTTATAGTCTATTTTATTTTTGATTAATGAATGCATTAATCACGTATATTAGTGGGTTTGTATGCTGTCTCCGTTCATGCGTCCACCAGACACAATTCAAATGTTGTATGGATTTATCCCCCTCTCGTAATCAGAAATCCATGTTTGGGTTAACTTTTTTCTTAATGTCCACCTGTGTTCGAGAACATAAGTTTTCTGTGTCTAGCTCACTTCACTTAACACGATGCCCTCTGGCTCTACCCATGTTCCACATGTCATCAGCTTCCTTTGTGCTTTATGGCTGTATTCCTTGTGAATATATACCATGGTTTTATTATAAAGACACTCAATGTGTCTGTTCACATGTGTTTCATGAAAGTGTGTGGGTTTTATTCTAAGGTATTCATCTTTCTTGGTAAGTTCAATCTTAAGTATTTTGAACATCTTGCATGTTTAAGGTCTTTCCCATTGCTTCTCTGACCTGGCCTTTGAGTATGTATTACTCTGGTGGCACTCATGGATTCTTGCATCATTTGACTCCATTTCTCTTTGGTCTTTTTGTATTTTCACGACACCCTCTGGTCTGCCAAGTGCACTCCTTCTTTCCCAACTCTTACAGCACTACTTGCTCGCTCTTCTCTGGTGCATCTTAAACTGCCAGTGTTAAGTGATCGGAGACACGAGCACTCCATGCCCCGTGCCTGACCTTGATGGGAAATGCATTCGGTATCCACTGTACAAGAAGCCTGTTTTAGAGTGGGCTGTCAGAAAAGGACTTTACCCAACGTGTTTAGTGTGCCACTTCCTCATCAGTGAGACATTTCTGACAAAATCCAGGACCCATTCCCATATCCAAACGCCTTGAGGCTTTTCCTGGCTCACCAGATGCAAAAGCACATATTCACTTTATTTATCTATTTGTTTATCCTTCTCTTTTTGGTCTTCCTGTGATTTCTGGAGACAATATGGCAAAAAATTTTAGCTCAACGGTCACTCTAATTGTATGGTGTCCAAATTTTCTTGTTCTCTCTCTTCCTGCCCATGGCTGAGCAGCCTAATGCTGATATTCAGCGACACAGCTTATGTTGTCCCCGCCTCTGCCCAGCTTTCCTCTCACTGCAGGTTGTGTCGGGCTCCCAGCAGGCTATTGGCATCCACATTCACAGAGTTCTGACTCCTCTGAGAGGATGACCTTGTCCAGGAGGCACCTCCATAGCTCAGGGACGCCACAGCAAGGATGCTATCCTGCTTGAGTCATCTGTATCTTCACTGCTGAGCATGCTCAGGCACCAAAAGTCCTCTCCACAGCCCTGAATGGGCTGGTTAAACTCAACAGAAGTAGTGAGCTGTGTGCTCACCCTCTGCCTGTCTAGACCAGACCCTGCAAACTCCATGTTCTTTTGGACCATTCTCCTTTTCAGAGGGACGCGCTAGCATTTGACAGTGTTGGAAGCATTCTCTTCTTCACCTGCCTCTACCTCTTTCACCAGATCTTTTTTGATATTTATATTAGTGGATATTAGCTTTACAAAACAATGGGTTTCTTCCTGACATTCAGGGGGTGCATAGAGTGTACTTTGATCAGGTCACCCCCAACCTAGTTTGCTTTCTGTTGCTATGATATATAATCATGACTAGCTTGGGGAGAAAAGGGTTTGTTTCATCTTACAACTTCCAGTCCTTCTACAGAGGGAAGTCAGGGCAGTAACTTGAAGCGGGAGCCTGGAGATGGGACCTGAAGCAGAGGCCACAGAGGAAGACTTCTGACTGGCTTGCCTTCCAGGCTCACCCCACAAACCAGAGCCTATGGGATATATGTATTTTCTTACCTGAGGTTCCCTACCCTTGGATGAGCCCTGTTTATTGAGTCTCTTGTCAAGTTGACAGGAGACTAAGTGGCGCATTCCTGTTGCTCTCTTTCATGTGCCACCACACCATTCTTGTTTCCGGCTTGCCCACTATCATTGTCTGTTCTGCCGCTAAGCTCTGAAAGCTCAAGGACCACATGTGTCATGAGCTCCCAGGCACAGGCTAGGCAAAGATATGGCATCTGTTTTATGAACCTTTACTTGCCTTGTGCCATGCATGCTCTGCTCTGCAGTCTCCCTGCTATGGCTTCTCTTACACAAGAGACATCAGACACCATGAGATCGTTGCTGAACAGAGTCAATGAATAGCATTTGCAGTTAGGGAGCAGTCAGTGCAAGCATAAACGAGGCATTCGATTGTCGCTATAGATGATGCTTATGGAAAACAGTAGTGTTGGTGTGAATCCTGTCTCCTTCATAGAGATGTTGGTGATCTCCATGAAGATGTCCTGTAGCCAGGAGCTTTGTGCCCTAACCAGGTGTTTTTGTTAGGGTTTGGTTTGGCGACTTCATCTTTTCTTTCGTTTTCCTCCTTTTTTGTTTTTATTTTATTATTATTATTTTTTAATCATGGCTAGCGCCCTCCCTCCTGTCTGAGCTGATATAGACGCTAACAACTTGTGGTTTACAGCTGAGGGCGCATTTCCACTACATTCCCATAAGCCTCCTTACCTCCTTCCTCTTAGCATCTGCCCAGATCTGGACATGTTCTTTATATATGGACAGTGATACTTTGCCCAAATATTCTGGTTAACCTCAAGGAATGAGTCTCTGACACTACTGTATTAGAATGGGTGAAGCCTTGGGTTTGGCAAGTAGAAAAAAACAGCCTTGTGGCTGGTTATCTGGCTTCAGCACTGGCTGTAGGCATCTCTCTGTGTCAATCGAGGAGATGCCCTCTGGTGCTGACATCTGCTGGTGAGCTCCTCTCAAGTGCTCACTGTGCTACCAACACACAAAGCAAACAGTAAGAATGCGATTGCTCTAACTGTGAGTCTTCCACATTTCTGTCCCTTTCTAGAGATGCCCGGGAGATTGAGCTGTGAGCTGCGAGCTACATCAGAAGAGGCTTTAGGTACTTTGAGTCTGAACATCCAAGGCCAATGATGGATCATTACTTGAACTCAATATAAGAGCAGGTACTAAACGGACTACAATCGGCAGCCCCTGTGTCCCAAGGGAAGCGGTCGCTCCTGTTCTGGGAGAGTATCTGCGAGGGGAAGTGCTCGAATGGACAGCAGGGCAAAAGGAAACCCTGAATCTGTATTTCTCAACCTAGGTGCCCATGTAGGAGCTGGGCAGGCTTCTACAACAACATTGTGTCCACGTCAATGAAACCTCACCCCAGCATGGCTCATAGTCCAAGCCAAGACAGCTTCCTCCTCAGCACTGTGGGGCTGTTAGCATTCAGGCTTAGTTTTGTAGAACTCATGGCCTTGCAGTCTGAGCTGTCGGGAGATCCCCACTTTAAAGACAAACCGTGCAAGTATCCAGGGGAGCATCGAATTGATGAGTCAGTGTGCAATGCTTATCCACAGAAGAGTGACCTTCTGAGGGAACAGAGGACAGCCTAGGGGTAAGTGAGGAGAAGGACACTGACACCCCTGGGCAGGAGGAGATCCAGAGCATGCTGGCACAGTGCCTCACAGAGAGCGACAGGAATGCAGGCTCACATTGATTGCCACACACAACTTGGTGCTGATGGTTGCCTCGTGTCTGCATGAAGGATTCGGGAAACTTATACCCTGCTAGTCTCGTTATCAGGCTCTGGGAATGTTCCCTTGCAATTGAATCATTCCTGTCTTGGCAAACTCTGCTTTCCCAGTCTGCATGAAGGCAGGTGGTTGTGTGGTCTGGGTTTCCTCAGACAGGTTACCTTTATCCTGCTGTGGTGAAAGAGGAACTATTTTTCAAAACGAAGTGCCGCATTAAAATAACGTCTGGAGTCCCAGGGTGCCTTGTCCGCCTTGATAATGGTGCTACTCATTAGCAGTTTCTGTTAGCTGATCACCTGGAGCAGTTACATGGTACTCATAAGCAATCGTCCGTGTGTGAGATAGAATAAATCATCGTGTACTGGAGCTGGTAATTGATTTGTTTCTTTTAGCGCTGTTTTAATTAAAACATCTGGTTTGTGAACGGCAGGATCTCTCGTGAGCGAAGGTGGATGGCTATGGATTCTCAGTTCTTGTTTTACATTTTGTACGCACAATGCGGGGTCTTTCCTACCACTGCACCTCGAGACGTGTTTCCCAGACACGAGTTCGGTTTTCCTCCTCGTCCCCACATAAGCAGAGCCTTGTGATACTTAATGAAGAGGAAACTGAGGAAGGCATCACCCCCACGCTTACAACGTTGGATGAGCACTGTGCAGCAGGCTTTACTTAAGGCAAATGAAGATGGCTATGAGGTCACTGGGTGATGCGGTCTTATGGTACACTGTCATAGTGCGTTCTGTTCTTGGCTGAGCAGCGTCCCCACCTCAGGTGCTGGGGGTGGGGGCTGATGTCATGGATGGGGAACCACTGGCCATGAGACCTCCTGGCTTACTCCCAAAACCAAGTTCAATGGAAGTCCTTCTAGCTTTAATGGAAAACTCCCAGGCCCTTCTTGCTAGCAGCTCCCTCCCAGAGATGGAGCTCTAGAGGACCCCTCCCCACTTCTTCAGAGCAGCTTCCAGAGCGGAAACTCCAGAGGACAGTAGCTCTTGGAGATACTGGGGGCAACCTCAATGAACAGTGACAGTGTTGGAGGCTGGGTCTTGGGGGTAGGGGGGTGACTGTCTCACCCTATCATTTGAGAACATTGTAGCAAAGACCAGGCATGAAGTAAACTGCACTTTCCTGGCTTAGGAGACCATGGAATCCCCAAGTACATATGTCCCCCTCCAGTAGCTCCCCACAGGGTGGAGAACACCATAAAGGGCATGGAGAAGGGACTCAGTCTAGCTGTGGTGTGGAAACTGTAGGCCTCAGTACCTGAAGGAAGAGGAGGGAAGGCGACGGGATTCTCAGTAAATTAAAAATTATCCAAGGATGTGTCTACTTAGAGAAAATAAACACACACACACACACACACACACACACACACAAACACACACCTTCTACCATGTATTAAAAGTACATGCAGGCAATTCTAGGAAATGTGGTCAGGTTTATAGGTGATGCTGTAGTTTCCCTTTGCATCATCAAAGGCTGAAACCAGACACATGTAGACAAATTAGGCAGGTGGAGGTGGAAGTGTCAGCCTGGTTTCCAAATGAGCTAGGATCCCGCTATATCCTTGTCCCAGTTCAAGCAGGAGGGGAGTGCAGTTGTGGCTGAGCTAAGGCAGCAATGATATGAGAATGGATAGGTTGGGGCATAATAGAAAAGAAGGAGACTTAGCCCACTCCCAAGGTCAGCCAAGCCCACAGACTTAGGCTCGACCCACATAGCTAGGAAGGGTCTATAGCTGAGTCCTCTGTTTTAAAACTGGTGCTTGGGAGCCAGGAAGGGCTGGCTACATTTAGACAAACTGAACCTCACATTCCCCGCAGGGGTGGCCAGAGTTGCTGTGGAGGCTGTGCCTGAGAATTAGGGTTACAAACACATGTGTGGATGTTTATTCTGGAATGTGTTCAGAGTTCCCTGGGAGATCTGGTGAGATAGGGGGAGGGGAGCAGCAGACTGGAGGAGATGAAGGAGACAGGAGGGACAGCAGAGACAGGATGCTGAGCAGAGCCATGACATGAACACAGAAAAGTGGCCAGTGACAGCAAGCCTGAATGGGGAAGGGATATGGGGAGGGGGCTTGGGCTGCTCAGAGCACAGCCTGAGAACTGATTTTTTTCCTCCTGGGTCATTTGTCACAACTCAGAGTTGTCATACTAATTAATCAACCTTCAAAAGTAGGCCTTTGCATAAGCATATTGCTATCAGATGACATCTAAGTGGCACATCTCCAGGCCATGAAAGCAGAGAACAAGATTGTCCCTGAGTCCATATAAGCCCAGCCTTGCTGGTCAGTGTATTTAAGTCCAAGTGCTCATAGTCCTGAGTGTCAGACAACACTGTGCATGTGTGCATGCATGTGTGTGTGTGTGTGTGTGAGAGAGAGAGAGAGAGAGAGAGAGAGAGAGAGAGAGAGAGAGAGAAAGTGGTGTGGGAGTGTATATGTGAGGGAGTGTGTGTGAGTGTGTATAAGTGTGTGTGAGATGTGTGTGTATGTGTGTGTGAAAGAGTAAGTGGTATGTGAGAGAAAGTGGTGTGTGTGTATGTGAGAGAGAATGATGTGTGAGTGTGTATAGATGTGTGTCTGTGTGTGTGTGTGTGTTTTCTATTTGTGGTCCCTTACCTGTGGAGTACAGGATAGTGTGGTATGTGGGCTCTGTCATCAAATGCTGCTTTGCAAGCAAGACAAATTAACTGGCTTTTCTCACTTTCCTCATTTGTACAATGGGCTGAGATTTACGCTCCTCTGTCGTATCTTTGGGTTAATCAAATAAAATTGTGCATATAAATCTATTAACCTACTAGAACCCAGGTCGCTCTGGGTGAACATGAGCTATTACTTACTACTGATTTTGATCAGCGTCTACTGACTTCCAACATTCAAAGAAAGTGAGACAAAGGAAATGTTAGTCTTTTAAAGGCTTTAGATTTGCCCATCTATTGGGAAGGCTGTTAGCATCCCCACAGGATGTCCTCCCATTTGATTGTATCCTACAATGGTATGGTGCACAAGCCACAAAGAATGAGCGGATTACATACATTGCCACAAACCAAAGCCCCACACAATGTGTTTCCTTGGCTTTCACATGATGCTCTCATCCTGACCCAGGATCCATTCAGGATCCTGTATGGCGTTTAGTCATTGAATCTCTTCAGGGTCCCCTCCTCTTGGCTGCAGATGCATCTCAGAACTTGTTTGATGATGTAGACAGTTTTGAGGACTAGTAAAGAATTTTGTGTCTTATTCCTCAACTAGAATTTATTACATTCGTATTGCATTGCATTCGTATTCATTCCTTCTGTGTGAGCCTCTCTCTTTCCCCCCCTCTCTCTGTATGTGTGTATGTGTTGTGTATGTGTGTGCAGACATACCATAGTGCATCTGTGTAGACCAAAGGGCAATTTCTACCATGTGGGTGAGTTCTGGGGATTGAGACTCAGGTCATCCAGCTTAGCAGTAGGTATCTTTACTTGCTGAGATATTTTGTCTTTCCCATGGCCCTGATATAAACTTCTTTAAAGCTAAGTTGGAAGCAAAATCGAGTAGAATCATGCAAAATCTGACTTTTCATTGATCTTTATTATTCTGAAATATATAAAATTTCCCAGAAAGTTAACAACCCCCATTTATATTTGAACTGGATAGATTCAATAAAACCGAAAGCTTTTATTATTTAAATAAAGCCACATGATCTGGGAGGAGACCTCAATGCTAAAAAACCTGGTTAGCACACATGAAGTCTTGGATTAAATTCCCAGCACCCCAAATAATATGAACCCATGATAAAGTAAGACATGAGCACAGCATGGCCAAGGGGTTGCTCTCCTTAGCAGTGAAGGCCAATGTGGACTTTAGGGAACAGCAGAGATCAAGAGGAGCTCAGAACCTCAGCTGAATAAGGGAATGTTGTCCTCTCACCAAGAAAAGACCAGCTTTTGTCGCTCTGTCTATGGATAATGGAGGCTCTAGAGTCATCTGGGAAGGTGGATCAGAGCTGCCCTCACTTTTCACCATAAAATGAGTCTCACTGGGGAGCATCTACAGTGCAATTCTTTACAGGTGGCTTCTGCTTTTCCTGAATTGTGTAGGGATTGGTTCTGATGCTAAGGTCCTGTTCCCCAATTGGTTCTTGATCCATCAATAAAGACACAGTGCCCAATGACTGAGGATGGGACGGGACACTTAGAGTTGCGAGGGAGGATGCAAGCAGAATCAGGAGAGCTGGAAAGAAGCCAGGAGTTAGCTACAGGAGATCAAGTCAACCAGCCATGTGGGTTTTCGGTTTTAAGTGGCCAAAGGCTACTCTACCTGATTATGCCTAAGGTGACAGGAGAGGTTTAGCAATGCCCAGGCATTGAGTTAACAAAGGCATTTTACGATTAACTGGCATGTGTGTCTGTATTTTTCATCCACAGATGCAATACTCTCTGGGTGGGGCTGGTAGCCAGAGCTCCAGAGTAAGGGTTGGGTAGCAAAGGCTACACTCAACAGTATTGTGTTTAAATCACGAGGTGGCAGCAAGCTGTGAGTTTATCATGGAGGTCCAACAATAGGAAAGGAATGAGACCAGAGCTTCGAGCTTCTTGATGGGTGTTTACAGCCACCTGTTCTGCAACTGCGGCCAGCAAGTTCCTGCCAAGGGGACTTGTTCCATGGAATCCCCCAGGATGCCCTCCTCTGCATGGAATAACATGCTTCTCTTACCTCCATCATACTTTGGATTCTAACCCTGGGGATGACTGGAATGAACAAGTTACCCATCTTTATGTATCCCTTTGCCAGTGCTCACAATATAGTCTGTACAAAGAGCAGTAAAACCACCTTTAAAAGGCACCAAAGGGCCACTCGGTATCCAGGGTCTTATGTCCTCCAGCTTACACTGCACACACAGGTGGGTCTTGACGTCCTGCCATCACAGGTCTTAGAATTTGGGGGACAAATCCAGAAAGGAAGCCAACTAAAGGATGGAGTGAGTCTGCTTTAAAATTCTCCTTCAGTCCTTGGCTGATGCACAGCCTCAGCATATATATGAAATACCCAGGACTCAGAGCAGAGAGCTCAGAGACTGCCCTACAGCTGAGAGGAGAACATGAGTTCAAGTCCTGCTGAATTAGAGGGGTTTAGTGTTAGAGGCAATTTCATGTGTAAATCAAAGTACCTAGATATACGGTTTAGTTACTTTGGATAATCCCGTGGATTTGTTAGTGAGTACATTTTTCTTTTAAGTTGTGATCTTTTTATAGAGCAGATTCCCTCCTAGTGTGTGGGGGCCTCATCTAGAAAGCTGATGGCTGGCATACAGCAAAAGAATGTCCTGTCTTGAGCAAGAAGAAATTCCATAGTAGACGGCCATGCTCTTCACTTTAGCTCCTCTGCTCTTCTGTTGGCCAGGCCACCCTGTGGATTTAGTACTTGCTTACCCCTAAATTTTGTTCAAGCTCACCTCTCTTTCTATGCACCCACCCTGGTGTTTCTGTTCCTTTGAGTCCTGACACATTTTACAAGCACGGGTGGCTTCCTATTCAAAACAGGAACTGCATGGAAACAAAATGGAAATAGAACAACAAGCCTAAGGCCAGAATCATGGCAATTTCCCAATGATTTATCTCGCCAGGCCCATGGCAAGGATGACAGACAGGGTGACTCTACAGAGTTTGATGTCATCGAAGAATTATTGCCTACTAGAGTCACGCACACATCGTGCCGTACGCAGAACACTGGTGAAAAGACCCAGGAAGAATTTTTTTATTTTTATTATTTTTTTTGTTTGTTTGTTTTTGTTTTTTGAGACAGGGTTTCTCTGTTTAGCCCAGGCTGGCCTCGAACTCAGAAATCCTCCTGCCTCTGCCTCCCAAGTGCACTTGATTTAAAAAGAAGTTCCAAACAGTTACCACAGGGGAATGGAAGGTCAAATGAAGAAGCCATTGCTTTCCTCTTCTTGGCTGAGTCTGCACCCTCCTGTCCCCTCTTTCCAGAACAATATGCCCGTGGTACCCTTCCCACGTGCCATCAGGTGTTGTCTGGCTTTCAGCCATCCACCATCTTTAATTGATTTACCAGTGCCTCTCCTTAGTGATGGGGAGCCTGGGTTCCTTGGCAACCATCATTAACACAGAGGGAGCCTCCTCTCTCGCCTCTGAGTTTAGGGCTCAGGTTTGACTCCAAGGACAGCAGAAGTTCATCCTTTGCTCTCTTTTCTCAAGAGCAGCTAACTTGATGATGCCTTTCGTCCTGTTGAGATCAGCAAGCACAAGGACGGCTGATATCCACTCAGGAATCTCTGGGTTCAGAGTCTGGGCACTGAATGGGGGAAGGCTCTGATCTTCCTGGTGGACATAGATCTGCACCAGCCCAACCCTTAAAGTATCCAAGTTATGCAGAGCTCTGTAAACACTTCATGCTCCTGAGTGGTGGAGAGCTAGCTGAGTTTGTACTGAGTTTGTGAAATGGAAAGTAGTAAAGTCCTAGCTGGGGTGCTAACCGCTTCCCCAGATGGGGGCAGGTATGAGACATGACCGCACATGTTAGAGAGGAAATAATGTCTACAGAGGAAGTTTCCCAATGTTAAATTCTTAGTGTCCCTTCAAAACACAAACGGATGCCAGGCAAAGGAGCACCATGCAGCCTCAGACATCCCATTTGAAATGAATGTGTGTTAATAACTGAAAGCAGGGAAGAGAGGTGGGGGTGGGGAGGGCAAGGGAAAGAAAGGCATAACAATCTCAGGGTGACACAGGAGATAGCAGACTTGGGGCACCTAAGAAGGCTGTCACATCTTCAGAGGCCTCTGGAGCTAAAAGGAACCCCTGCAGTCCTCTCGATCTGTGTGAGGACCTGTGTCTGAATTGCCTCTGACAGCAGCGAGTGGGGTCATGGAAGAGCACGTGGGGCCCAGGCTTCTGGGAAAACAGGCGAGCACTTCAGCTGTTGTCCAGAAATTCAGAGTTACTCATCTACCAGCGGGAAACATCAGCTCATTAAGAGTAATTTACAACACTGTCTAGCACAGTTATAGATAAATGCCAGGACATGGCTCTAGCATTTTAGGATGGAAACAGATTTCTCCACTTGTGCGAGGCTATGATCCAATAAAACACAGTGTGAATGGAAATGCCGTGAAGTCACAGGTGTGCTTAGTGCACCTAACATGACACACACCAGCTTAGTAACCCGTGGAGATTCAGAGGCGTGTACTCCCCTTGGCTGCTCAGCTTCAGAGACCCAGGCCAGGGGTTGCTTTTCACCATTGTGAAGTCACAGCAGTGTAAATCTAAACACCCAGGCTGGGCTGACAGTAGTGCCCAGTGTCCGGCTTCAGCACAGCCCTTTTGGAGACTCCATTGGTCAGGAGTGGGTGGGAGAGTGCCCTTGGGGGCAGGTGTCTGGGGGAGGAAAGGCAGGTGCTGGAAAGCCCCTGGCAGCAAGACAGTTTGCTGCGGTGCTCACAGGGACCTTTAGTGATGACGCCTGCTCCACGACTTAGCAGCTATAGGAGCTTGGAAAACAAGACACTGAGGGTCAGGGAGCGGGCAGGCAAGTGCATGTCCCCAGGGACTTACATATGTGTGCAAGGCCACATGCCCTATTTTCCTTTCTGTTGCTATGATAAAACACTTTTAGAAAGGGCAATCTAGGGAAGAAAAGGATTCTTTTAGCTCACACTCCCAGGTTATAATCCATCACTGCAGGAAGTCAATGCAAGATCTTGAAGCAGCTAGTCAAACTCCCAGCCAGAGAAAAGAGAACCGAACGCACGGTTGTGCCTCCTGCTACTCAGCCCACCATCTCCACTTTCACAGTCCAGGACCCAAACTCAGGGAGTGGTGCCACCCACATCCGATTCAGCAAGGGCCCACTGGGCATAGACGTGTGCTGCAGCTTTGCTGCCTTGTTGGGGTGAGGCTGAGGAGACGTCTAGGTGGGCTGTCCGTCCAGCAGCCAGATGAACCAACCCCCAAGGGTCTGAGCTCATCACACCCAACCTCTGAGGAGGTGAGCTCTGCAGTCTACACAGCTGGAGAGGCTGCTCCGGCCTCCAGAGCCTACTTGGCCACGCCCACCCTGGGCGTGGCTCTTCCTGCAGCCCAGCTGGCTTCCATCAGGCTTTTTCCCAGCCCCCAGCGGCATGTACTGTCTTCATTTGTCCTTGTTTATGTTTTCTGGTAAAGGCATGCCATCGCTTTCCCATAAGGCCTTATACTTTGCCTGTTCGGTTTTAACCCTTTGTAGTTGGGGCAGGTCTCCTCAGCCCAGCTCCATTAGCCGCACCTGTGAGCAGGGACACTGTCCTTGATCCCAGCGGGGCTGGGAGGTTCCTGTAGGAGGGGCTGGTGCAGAGCCTCAGGTAGACCAGGATCTCAAAAGAAGCTTTGCATGTCTTACTTATGAGCGGTACTTACTAATGAGTATCTTCCCTCCAATCTCATTAGCATTTAAATAAGGCAGAAGTAACTTATTGTTTATTTTCTTATGTAAACAAACATTTACAACACAGAACCATGGTTTAGGCTGAGGCATCTACACCAAGCAGAAAACAGAAACAACCAAAAGGAAATGCAGCTACTGATGAGAGTTCGGTCACCATCAGGGTCCCCAGCCTGAAGCTAAATTGTTCCCTGACCTGCCAAGACCAAGTCAGCCAAAATCCCAGCATTGCTGAGGTGGGGGATGCAAATGGAGTGCCATCCCCAGCTCAGGGACTAGCAGCAATCCCTGCTTGCTGGGAGAGGGAGAGTTGGTTTTCTTCAGGGACACAGCCACAGAGAGACACCCCATGCTCCAGTAGATGGTCCCACACCCATGCATACACTGGCAGCATTAAGTGGACTAGGTTGGGAAAGCAAGCAAGCAAGGCAGGAAGCAAGCACATGAAGTAGTTAGGGGGAAATATGGTGGGAGGCATAGTAGGAGAATTGCAGAATATGAGGTGGGTTTCACCAAAATACACCATATCAAAACACCATATGCATGTATGGAGTTCTCAAAGCATAACAAAAAGGAGTAAGTTCTTAAAAAGTGAGGCCCATGGGCAGCTGTTTCTCCTCCTGCCTCTTTACCATGTTAAGATGCGCTTATAACATCCTTACCAAATGGTAGCACTGTGAGGCTCAGATTCCAGGTATCAGACTCGTGAGTCAAATAAGCCTCTTTTGCTTATAAAGCGTCCTGCTTCAGGCATTTTGTTGTAGCAACACGAAAGGACTGAGTGCTATCTTTTCCCATGTGAACTAAGCTGAATTTCCACCGCCTCAGCAAGGGTTTAATGGTACCAGTTGGTGCAAGTGACTCAGGTAGGTTGGTGGGAGGAGCTGATCTGGTCGCTGCTGCTCATCCCTGTTGCTGTTGAGATGTGAGATCTCAGCAGCCTCAGTAGATGGGTCAGGTATAAACAGAGGCAAAGCTGGGGAAGCAGTGTCTTACAGTGAAGGGATTAAAAACGGCCACATTCTTGTGTTATGTGAACAAAGAATGTGCCAGGGTGATCAGACAAGTTGAGGGTCCAGCAGAAATATTGCTCTTGGAGTTGTTATCTATTGCTTCTCGTCATTTTTTTAAAAATAAATGACTTAGTAGACCCACATGGAAAAACTCAGTCACTCAGCAATGCAGCAGCAAGAGTTGGGCCTCAGCAAAGCAAGCGCAAGAAGAAGGCACAGAGGTTAGGTCTTGTCCTTCGGGTTTTGTAACAGGCTGCTCCTTGAACAGTTTGTCTTTAGATTTTGACCTTCACCTTTGAGCCCCTGAACAAACAGCCTAGGCTTTCTATGTCTAGGATAAGGGAGGGGCTGAGGCCTCAGGCACAAGAAGTCCAGCCAAAAGCCTGCCTCCCTCCTGGTCATTTAATGAGGCTGCTGTGTGCAGAAAAGTCTCCCTCTAACAGCTGGACTCCAGGAGCTGGCACCGGGAGGCTGACCACACCCTCTGTGTTCTTAGAGAGTCACACAGGAAGCTCTAGGATAGAACTGTGTCTTCCCTCTCAGCCAGGCCCCCAACTCCCAGGCTGCAACTGCTAAATTAACCGGAATGATCCCGTACTTGGACTTGACAGCCCCGAAGGCTGGCTTGGTTAACTTCCTTCCACGACCTCTCATGCACGGTGCTGTGCCCTTGGCTCACACCCATGGCAAATGGGTGGCTTTGCAGGAAAATGACCCAAAGGTATAAGTGCCCTAGCACCTCCAGCCATCAGAATCATGAGCCAAATCCTCGGCTTCAATAGTGCTTTCAAAGACCTGTGTGAAGACCAACCTATTCTCACACCATCTTCAGAGAGATGATGCAGATGCTTCATGGATGAGAGAGGGGGGGTCCCAGAACTCTATTCCATCTCCCAGCATAAAATCCCAAACCCCAGAAATGAAGCAGGGTGGAATGGGGCCTGACGAGATCAGCTCCCTCAGGTGTTAGCTCTGCTTGCTTTTTGAGGAGGGGACCCAGAAGATGTCACTGTTGGGGAGGTGTTTTTCCTTCCAGTGGGAAGAAAGGACCCTTCATCACCACTACACCTCTACACTGTGGTTTGGCCACAGAAGTCCCCCAAACACAGCCTGAGCACAGGCTGGCCATGCCAGGCTAGGCTAGGCTATTTCTGCCTCTGGCTGTGTGGGATGGGTGATCTGACACTCCCGTAGCCTATTTCATAGCACAAGCCTCACTGGAATTAGAAGCCAAGGCAAGGCAAGTGTGGCGTCTCTGCTTCCTGCACGGCTGTGGCTGCTTTGTTTCCTGTTTCCTTCTCTGTGGAAAAGAATGGAGGCAGGGAGGGGCAAAGTTTGGAAGAAAGGAGGCTTGGAAAATACTGCAGGCTTTCTGGACAAGGCTTATGGCTCATATGTGATGTGTGCAGAGCGTGTTGGCCAAGAGACGGCCAGAGCTCCAAGAAAATGCTGTGCTGGGCCTTTTGGGGTTTTGCACACCACCCCTGCTGGCTGCCTCAGAGAAGCAAGGAGGTTCCTGGCAACACCAAAGAACCAGCTGGAAAACGGTGGAGCTGAGGGGGTGGGGGAGAGGGATGGGCTGCAGAGGGCTGAGCAAAGCCCTTTTGGGTGTTCTCTGCTCAGTTTCTGCATGGAGTAAGTGGAAGGCCCTTCCCAAGGACAGAAACAGTCCAGAGGCCCTGTGAGGGCAAAGGGCAATCACATGCTAGTTGTAGGGTTTAAACAACACAGGAAGCAACCTCCCGCTCCACATTCTGACCACCTAGCAGAGCAGTCTTGCCTTTCATGCGCAGGGGATAGAAACCCCTCTGTAGTCCTTCCCATTGTGCCTCAACCTCCCTGTGAATAAGGAGTGTGAACAGTGCTGGGACCAGGGAGGATCTCAAAGGTCAAAGGTCCTATGGAGACTCTGGGAAGAGAGAGAATCTGACTAGGAAGTCTGAAAACCATTCTTTTGACTAGAAATTGGGCAGCTGAAGGCAAAGGCAGACATCTATCATGTCATCCAGTTGGTGGTTTGCTAGCTGAGGTTAATGGCGCTGACGTTGGTAAACAAAAAACTCACACAGCTGGGGTGGCAGAAGTTCTTTCAGCCTGTCCTGGAAAACCATGTGATCACTTGATTCTGAAATTGCCTAATAGGGCTAGGGATGCCCACTGTGAACCATCTCATTCAGACATTATCAAACACTACAGGAAAGATGAACATCCACTGAATCTGTGTAGCTGGGCAACAGACAGATTGTCCTCTAATGTGCGGCACAACAAATATGCCCTCTCTCTGAGGGTGGAGAATTCAGGCAGAGCACTACCTGGACCACTCCACAGCTGGGCACCAAGGTCTTCTGAAGACACCTTGACTCTTGAAGCTAGTGGATGACAGAGATCCACAGAGGCTGGTGCCTGGGGTATGTCTATCTGGCCTTCCCATGTGGTCTGAATGCTCTTGAATCATGGCGGATAACTGGAACGGAGACTGGTGAGGGTGGAGAGAATCCAGTCACCTTTGCTAGCCTAGCACTGGCAGCTGGGAAGCACCTGTCCTCCACACTGGACTTTGAGACAATTACAGAATCTGCCCTGGCCCAGGATGCAGGACCCTGTCACACTATGCAAGAAGAGCATGGGAGGGGACATGAAACTGATGTGACTTCTGTGGTACTTGGAATGAAAACATTTCCTGTAGTCTCATGTATTCCAACACTTGGCCCCAGTTGGTAGGGCTCTTCTGGGGAGATGATGGAACCTTTGGGTGCTGTTTTAGGGTTTCTAGTGCTCTGATAAACACCATGACCATAAGTAGCTTGGGGAGGAGCGTTCATTTTGCTTACACTTCCACATCACAGTCCATCATAAAGGCACATTAGGGCAAGAACTCAGGGCCTGGACCTAGAGGTAGGAATTGAAGTAGGGACCATGGAGAAACACTGCCTATTAGCTTGCTCCTTGTCATGGTTTGTATATGTTTGGCCCAGAGAGTGGTACTATTTGGAGGTGTGGCCTTGTTGGAGTAGATGTGTCACTGTGGGCATGGGCTTAAGAAACTCCTCTTAGCTTCCTGGAAGTCAGACTTCCACTAGCAGCCTTTAGATGAAGATGTAAAACTCTCAGCTCTTCCTGCACCATGGCTGCCTAGATGCTGCTACGCTTCTGCTTGATGACAATGGACTGAACCTCTGAACCTGTAAGCCATCCCCAAATAAATGTTTCCCTGTATAAGACTTGCATTGGTCATGGTGTCTGTTCAAAGCAGTAAAACCCTAACCAAGACACTCCTCATGGTTTAATTATCCTGCTTTGTTATACAACTCAGGACCATGTCCAGGGATAATACTGCCCTCTGTGGGATGGTCCCTGCCACATCTCTAGTCTGTCATCAATCAAGACAACACCCCACAGACTTGCTTACAGGCCCATCTTATGGAGGAATTTTCTCACTTGTGGTTTTCTTTTTTCCTCACCAAGTTGATAGAAACCTATCCAACAAAGAGGTGGAGCCTCATTGGAGGAAGAGAGTAGGCCTGAGACACTTACAGCATTGGTCTATTTGCTGTTCTCCATCTTTGTTTCCCAGTGTGCATGAAAATGTGATCAGCCAGCTATACCTGTTGTCACATCTCCAGCTTCTATGGACTCTGACACTCTGGAATGATACACCAGAACCTGTTCTTTCTTCTCATGCTTTTGGTCATGCTGTTTTATCATAGCAACAGAAAAGTCAGCTAGTGCACCATCTGAGGGAAAGTCAGTCTCCCATGATTCAACTTAATTATTCGTTTCTGAGGAGGGCTGCTCATGCCTGGGTATGCTGTTCTCAAATTCTCTTTGGGCCTTTATAGATGTTTGATGCAGGATCTATTTGGGACTTTTATGGAGAGGGGCACACAAATAGTTTCTATACTGGTGAGGTCATCACCACATTTGATTGTTAGTGCATGCAGTGCTCACTATTGAATGGTGTTATATAGTTTGGTTGCATTGCATTTTCTTTGACCATTTCTTTCTTTTGGTGACTATCTGACTGTTTCCTGTTTTTTCTACCACTAGTCACAGCTGCAATCAGTGTTTCTCCGTGTGTGCCATTTTATATAATGCTGGCGTGTTTCCTTCCCAGGACAGAGATGATGGTGACATGTGCAGTATGGAGCATGCCCACTGACATCCATGGAGTGCTGGATGGCTACATAAGTTTCTCTGTTAAGAGGGCTGTGTGGAAGTCATTCGCTAGTCTTCACCAGCACTTGCTATCATCAGTCTTTCTCACTTTTGCCTCATTTATAAGTGGAGACTGTGATGCAGCAAACAAGTGAGCTTTTCAGGTGCAGTTCCCTTATGATGGCTACAAGGAATGGCTTCTCAGACATCTCTCAGCTATCTAATTCTGGAGGGAAATGCATATTAATTTCCTTTACTTCTTTGTTTCATTTCACTAAGACAGAGAAATGCAAGTACAAATGAAAACTTTGGGTTTTTTGTTTGTTTGTTTGTTTTCTTTTTCATGTTTTGTTGTTTTGTTTTTGAGACTGGATCTCACAGTGTATGCCAGGATAGTCTTCAATTCAAGATTTGACCAATCTCTCTCCAGGGTGGAGACTCTAGGTAGTACCACCTCGCACTGTGAATGGTAAGTGAGATTTGATAACACACTGACACAACAAAGACCCGGAAAGGAGCCATCCAGATGGCTCGGTGGATAAAGGGTCCTTCGGCTCGGTGGATAAAGGCAACTGGTACCAAGTCTGACAAGCTGCATCTAATCCCCAGGCCCCACCAGGTAGAAGGAGAGAGCTGGTTTCTCTAAGTTATCCTCCGACTTCCACACACATCATGCCACACGTGTGCCCCTTTCCATGCTCCCCACTTGCAATAAACAAAGAAAACATAATACAAATTTAAAGTGAAAAGACTCTTAGTGCTTGCATGGAAGGATACCATTTAGTAAAGCCACCCTAAAATTGCATAGAAGTTATTTTATTGCCACATTTATTGTTAAAATATAACCTAGAGCTATAAGAAAATATTCTAGTTGTCTCACGTGAGGTGGGATCAGCGTTCATCTTTTTATACTACTGAATACAACTGTTCAAGGTCATTTACTGGCTGAGTATTCTTTTCCCCAAGACTATTGTCATTTTCTCTATCCACATTTTGTGCTGGTATCCTTGGTTTTTTATTTTATTTTATTTTATTTTATTTTATTTTATTTTATTTTATTTACAAGGTATGCCTTTGTATGTATCTGGAAAGAAAGGTCACACAGTTTCTTCTTCCAGCTGTGAACAATGGTTCTCTATTGCTGCAGGTATGACTTCCCAAGGCTCAGTAGAACTCCCTGGTAAAGGTCTTTGTGTAGTGGTTTTACCTTCTGGGTGGAGTATTGCCAGATAGATGTTTGCCTGGATGATGTTAGGGTTGTTTTGGGAACATTGGGGTTCTGATAAATCCATCACTTTTTAGAACTGTTGAGAATATAGAATTCAAGGGACTAAAGCTGGTGAGACAGAGCAACAGTCAGCTTGATGCAGGAAGTGTGTGAAAAAAACCTATGAAAATGTATGCAAATGATAGGAAGTGCTACAGGAGAAAGAGGAGGATAGCCAGACTGGTGCTAGGCTGAGTTTATAAGTTGAGAAGGAGGTGGTTCTCAAAGTCCTTATGTGAGAGGGTCTAGCAATGTCTGGGAGCTACAGGGCTTTGGGGTATAGAGAGCAGGCAGCCACAGGAGGAAGGTTATGGCCTTGTCAGCCAAATGTAGTCACTGTTAATTCACTGATTTGGCAAGGACTTCTATAGCATTTGTTAACATGTTGAATAATGCTTAAGTATGGGCCATGTAATGAGAAAGATGAAGGACATCTCGACTATTCTTTTAGAGATTGCATTTGAAGAGAGACTGGATCTGTCTGGTGTGGTATCCATCCCACCACTCAGGACACAAAGTTGGGAGGTTGGGTACTTTGAGACCAGCGTGGGCTGGTGCAAGGTTGACCTCAGCTACACGAGGAAATACTGCCTCCAAAAACAAACAGGGAAGATAATTGTGTGTGAATATGTATGGCTGATGCGGTTAAGGGAAAACAAAGAACCTGGGACCCAGAACAAACAGGAAGAACAAGGTCAAGACCCCTGAGCCTAGGGAGAGGAGGCGTCCACTGTGTGGACAGCCAAGAGGAGGTGATACTACAGAAGCTGGGCAAAGCATGCCGAAAGGGAAGTCTGCTTCCTTTCTGTGGGAGTGGCAGAGAGTTCTGGGGAGCCTAAGCAGGCTGGGTGGGCACCTCAGAGACAAGCATTCTGACAAAACTCTTTCTATGGTGTGAAGTTAGGCTGTGTTGATGTTCGGTGCTGGCTGTTTATTTGTGAGCCTATCCATGGCTCAGTTCATATGATATGAGATCGTGTGCGTGTATGTGTATGTGTGTGTACGGCTGAGTGTTATGTACTTCATATGCTTGTGTGTCAGCCAGTGTGAATGCTGTGAACATATACTAATGTACTATGTCTATGTGTCTATGTATGTTTTAACATGTGTATCTAAGTGATTGTGTATGTGAACATTCACACTTGTGTAAGTGCCTGTGTGTTTGCCTGAAATTTTTTCATTTTATGTTTATAGCTGTTTTGCCTGCATTTATCTCTGCTCTTTATGAGGGCAGTGCCTGCAGAGGCCAGAAGAAGTCATCCAATTCCCTGAAACTGGAATTTCAGGTGGTGCCATATGGGTGATGGGAATCGAATCTGTGAACTCTGCGAGAATAGTCAGGGCTATTAACCTCTGAGCCATCTCTCCAATCCCTGCATTTAAGTCTTTATGCCTGCACACATACTTGAAAGCATGCGTCTGGGGTTTGTGTTTGTGTTCCTGAGAAGAAACTGGGGAGAAAAGGTCACAGAGGGAAATAACCTCATACTTTCCTGGTAACCTGGCAGGGACGTTTAGTCTTGCCAAGGGTCACAGAACAGACCCGTGTCACTGATGACATCACAGAATAAAGCCAGGCTCCTAGAGACCATGTGGCCACTCAGGTTGGGGCTGGCTGGAGGGCTTCAGCACAGCCAACCCCAGCTCTCAACGAGATTCTGGGTGCCGGTTTGAAGTCATGAAACACCATCTCATTGAGCATAGGGGAGAACAGACACCTGGGACCGCCGTGGGCATGGCCAGCCCAGACGCCGCAGAGGAGAGCACAGGAGTGTGCTGGCCAGGTGGTCAGTAGATGGGGAAGGGGATGTTGTTATCAAAGGGGTGTGTTGATCACACAAAGCAGATGAGAAAAGTGGTCTTTAGGGGAAGCTGGTACTTCTTATGTTGTTGTGCATCTATGGGGCTATTTCAGGGGCTATGTGGACAATAATGAAACCTTTATGTATTGATTTTGATGTGTGTTTGAAGAAAAAAATAATGTTAATCGTGTAAGACCTGTAGCAACATAAACATTCCTTTATAGTCCATGGGTACATGCTAATCTAGAAAGCCAACTCATTGAATCCCAGGGTGTATCTGCAGGCAGCGCTTTAGGAGGAGATCTGCCTCTGGAGCCAAGTGGCTCCGTCTGGTGTGCAGATCCTCTGCCACCGTCTCCTGGGTGGGATGAAAATCAGGAGAGCGAAATCTCTAAGGCTTGTTGTGAATCTTAAAGGAATGACGGCATAGTACACTCTTACATGGTGACAGGGACACAATTGGATGAGAGGCCACCCGAGACAGAGATAAGTCACAGACAGAGGCAGCGAAGCCGGGGCTTCACTACTCCACATCCCTGTTCCATTCTTGGTTTCCACGTGGGTTTTATTGAACTGATGTCTGCACAGCATGTGATGCGTATAGTGGAAGGAACTGTGACACTGTTCGTGTGACAACCACAGCCAAAGCAGACAATTATCACGACCCCCAAGAGTTCCCTAAGGCTCCTCTATGTCCTGCTCACCCCTCCAGCTCTTAGTGACTATTCTGTCCCTACCAATTTGCTTTCTCTAGAATGTCTTCTAAGTGAGATCATGGGATGGCTTCTTTCAGGTAGCAGGTACATTACTTCTTGTGTCTGTTTTGCACACATTTCCTGGCTTGTTTATTTTAATTCAAGAATACAATTACATTCTGTGGTCGTATCTTAATTTACTTTCCAGTTTACCAGGTGCTGGCTTTTCACACCTCATTTGATAACCTTGACACGTTCTTTTATCCTTATCTCCCTGTGAGATCGTTTTATGGTCATCACTGGTGAGTAACAAGCACCTTCCCTAAGCCGCCAAAATCTGTATGATTTTGTTTCTGATTTCTCAGGGAAGTTACGCATGGAGCCTTTCTGAGCACACTGATGAAACTGTCCTTCCACTTCTCAGGGGCCATGAGGAGGAATGAGTCATCTCCGCGGCCAGGGCCTGCCTTCCTCCCTGACGATGACATCTACTTGGCAGCCCGGGCACAGGGGGTGCTGGGTTGGAGCAGCTCTCCATCATCCCAGTCGTCCTCCGAGTATCAGTCCTACTCTCAGTACCAGTCCTGGGACTCCAGCAAATCTGAGGAGCAGCAGGAGACTCCACCTGAGAGCGTGTGCGCCCTGTATACCCACGTGCAGACTGTGCGCGGCGTGGCAGTGGCTTGGGAGACTGATGATGGCTTTGAGCCAGTCACCAGGAAGCCCCTTATCCGGGAGGCTGAGTTCATCAAGCGTCAGCGGCGGAAAGGCTCCTCCTTTGAGATGGCCTCCAACACAGACCTGCGCTGGGAGCTGGAAGACTGCAAGCACTACTGCCCGCAGACTGAGGACCCTGTGGACTGCTGCATGCAGGAGCTACGAGCACCACCAGACTGGCTGGTCACCACCAACCATGGCTTGCGCTGTGTGGCCTGCTGCAGAGTCTTCCCTACGCTGGAGGCTCTGCTGGACCACGCCCAGCATGGCATCCAAGATGGCTTCAGCTGCCAAATATTCTTCGAGGAGATGCTGGAAAGGAAGCGGACCCGGGATCAAAAGCAGGACCAACAGCCTGTAGAAGAGGAGCAGAGCCTTTCGGACAGTAGTGAATGTACCAGGCTCCTAACCAAGGTGCTTCCCTGGCAGCAGCAGCCGCAGCAGCAGCCGCAGGAGCAACAGAAGCAGCAGCAGCAGCAACAGCAGAAGCAGCGGCAGCAGGAGCAGCAGCAACATCAACAGCAGCAGCAGCAGCCGCAGCCACTGAAGCAGCAGCAGCAGCAGCAGCAGCAGCAGCCATTGCAGCCGCAGCCACTGAAGCAGCAGCCGTTGCAGCCGTTGCAGCCGCAGCCGCAGCCACAGCCACAGAAGCAGCAGCAAAGGCAGCAGCAGAGGCAGCAGCAGCCACCGCGACAGCAGCAGAAACAACAGCCACTGCAGCAACAGGGAAAGTAGAGATCGGAGGTGAGCTGCCCACCCTCCCTCCAGCATTTTGAATTGCTGCTCCTTTTCCAGCCAGCCGAACCAGAGCCACCAGAGCAGGGGGAGAGGACCAGGGTGATGGGGAGAAGAGCCATCCATGTGGCTGTGGAGCAGCAAAGGTGGGAGGAATGGGAACCTTTCCCCAAGGCGGAGTCCATTTCAAAACCGGAATCCAAAGAAGAGGGCTTCAAGAGTTCTTGATGGTGGATGCAAGATGGGAAACAAGCAAGCATGTGGCCACAGGGATTTCTATTTTTTGCGGAAGGATCAGCAGTAGTCCACACTTGCTATCCAAGTACATGTGACTCACAGGCAAGCCAACTGCAAATGAAGCTTCAGCCCTATTTTTTTCATTGTTAGGAATCTGTCATATGCCCTAATTCTATGTTGTTGGGATTAAACTTGAATAAGCCAAAGTGGTACCCAGTGTCTTGGGTGAACCACGCTACCAGGTTGGGTATGTAAGTGGGTGGCTGTGTAGGTGACTAACGGACAGATGTGGAGAGCGGCTTGACAGAAGATGGTGCTGGGGAAGTCCTTCTTACCTCTCAGTTCAAACACATTTCAAATGTTATCATCAATTCGGACTACACCTTCTTCCTAACCAGTACAGGGGGCCAAGGGGAGCAAACAAAAACATCAGCCAGGGCCACTGGCTTAGGAATGTGGCTGGTGGAGCCCATGTAAGCTGAGTATTTCTGGAGTCCAGTCACTTCACACTCTTCCAGAAGCTGGACTTCTTGTGTAAGCATAATGAGACATCTTGGGAATGGGATCTAAGTGTCAACAAAATCCACTGGTCTCATATACACCCTATGTCAGAGGGGATTCTACTTAGCGTCTGTACCTGTTTACTATGTGCAATCATGTGGGGTCACGTGTGAAATCTTCCACTTGTGACATCATGTCGGTGCTCAAAAAGCTTTAGACTGGGGAGCTGGTCACAGCTTGTATTTGCGTTCCTGAGACCAGGGATGCTCAATCTGTATACAAGCTCCATGATGCACATGACAAAGTCAGTCTTAAAGCAAAGTGTTCCTCTCAGTCAGAAGGTTCAAGGAGCCAAGAAAAGGGGCCCTAAGATAAGCCATTTGATCCGAAGGTGATTATACACCAAACACGCCAGACAGAATACTATGAGGGTTTCGCAAAGACAGCATTGCTGACATTGAGTTAAATGGTTCTTTGTGGAGGCTGAGGGTATTTCTTCCCGTGACAATCAAAACTACACCCAGGTAGTAACTGTGTCGTCGTGGTAAGCTTGCTCCTGGTTAAGAATGCATGCGCTAGGCACAATAAGGGTCTTGGGAGAGAGAATCTCAGTGCATTCAGAGACCTGCCAGCCACTTGAGTCTGCAGTAGCACTGGAGGTAATGCTCTTCGTACTTTCAGTGAAGACATAGCATCTATTATGTGGCCGACACTGACTACGCACAGGAGCAAGAAGAGGATAAAAGGAATGAAAACAGATGTGGGCATTGCTTGGGAGACCACAGGGCCAGTGGGTGAACTGATTAAGATAATTGAAAAGTTTTTTCCCTGACCTGCAGGGCCCTTCCTCAGCACTATCTGCTTCTCTTGCTATGCTCTGGCTACACTGGCCTTTTCTTAAAGTGTTTAAGATTCCAAACCTTAGAGCTTTGGCACGCATACTCAAGTGGGATATAGTCCTTCCCTGTCTTCTGGCCAACATGTTGCTCTTCTCTGGAGTTTTCTCCACCATGCAGTCTTAGCTTATACCTCATTATATGTGCTGCTTTAAAGTGACAGGGTCGGCCCATGTCTTTAAAAGCACACTGTAGAGTGTAAGGATTGGGATCATAGCAAAAGGAGAGAGGTGGGGAGATTTGTAAGATAGGCAGGAGTTTAGGATAAGGATGGAGGTAATCTAGACGGGATAAGGGGAGTGATCTCATTCAAGATGTATTCGAGGAATCAAATATGAAGGCCTTGGGGACAAAGAAAAGTGTGTGCCAAGATGGAGCCTTCATTTGATAGGAAATAGTATTTGCTGTCTGGTACGGGAGACTCTGGTGGAAGATTGGAGTATGTTTAATGTGGACATATGTGCATGTGTGGGGTGTGTGTGAGCTTGCTGGTGAGCATCCACATGTGTGCCTTACATGATCATGTCTCTGTGTGAGCAAGGTCTGCATGTGGACATAGCTCCGAGACAGTGGTCAGTTGGGACTTGAGAATTTTAAATGCTAAAGGTAAGATCAAGTAGTGATGTTGACTGTGAAGTGGTTTCTGAGTTAGACCAGGAGACAAGTCTGACTCAGAACCATAAATGAAGATGCTAACAGATTTCCAACAGTGGTGGATGAGACTCTAGGGAGCTGGAGTGGAGTTAGGATGGGCTGGGAAGATGGCTCAGCATAAAACTAAAGGACCAAGAAATGGGGAAGGGATACTTCATAAGGTTTTTCTTCTGAGCCAACTGATATAAGGAAATGTGGTTTTCAGACAAGGGGAGCAGTGCCAACTGCCTGGGGAGTTGAGTGAGCTGAGGACCAAGCTAACAAGCTAACATTTCCTTTTATGAAGTAGGCCCAGTGGCTGAGAAGAGCAGAGTTTGAATGGGCACTGGTCAGGGTTAGCCATGAGACAAATCTCTAGGGGCAAGTTTGAAATCATATTGGTGGCAAAGCTATGATGGATCAGAGGGAAACTGAGAACAAAAGCAAGTGTGTACTCCAATGAAAATGATCCAGTAGAGGGGGAGAAATGGAAGATGAAGCCAGGGAAATTGAGGACAGAGGCAGGGAGGGATGGAAAGAAAGAAAAAGAAAGAAAGAAAGAAAGAAAGAAAGAAAGAAAGAAAGAAAGAAAGAAAGAGAAAGAAGGAAGGAAGGAAGGAAGGAAGGAAAGAAGGAAGGAAGGAAGGAAAGAAGGAAGGAAGGAAGGAAGGAAGGAAAGAAAGAAAAGAAGAAAGAATAAAAGAAAGAACCGACCTGGAAATGATCAGCTTCTGCCCTGTTGCATGTGGATGGTAGTCATCCTGAGTTCCCACCTCTTGGGATTATGTTCAGCAAGTCAGACTGCATTTGTGAAAGACAGCAGTGAACATGGTGAAGGCTGGGGACACGGGGTCCATGGCGTCTGGCAGCTGGAAGAATTCAAGGGAGACGCAGAAGACTGTGACTATGGGGTCTGGCTAGTATCCACTGGGGGAAGTGACCTGGCATCTTCTCTGGGTGTGTGGTGATGAATGTTAGCGCTAAAAGGATGGACTTGGGGGTGAGGAAAGAGGAGGAGATCCACTGGGATGCTGAATAGTAAGTTTGAGAAGTATCTAGAAAGAGCTCGTTTGAAAGGTGTGGGATGCCAAAGGGTGCTACTCAAGAATGGAGGTGAGTTATTGCCTACACACGGGTATGGTTACCTGAGACCATGGTGTGCCCCATGGGCCTCATGTGGGATGTATTCCCTCTACAGGTTCCAGAGAATCAGCCATGAGGATCTCATTTTAAAAGGCTGTCTGCATGTGCTTTGAAAGATGCTACAGGATCTATGTTGCCTGAGTTATAGAAAAGCTATTTGGCATAGGAGGGGGACTCAGTAGATAAGACTCCAAACACAGTCTAAGGAAAGAAGAGACTACTGAGCTAGAAACACTAATGAGAAGGTAATATTTCTATATGAAATTCAGTAGGTGGTGAAACTAAGGTCAGACACAGTAGCCCAAGTCTAGAGTTCCACCCTTTAAAGGCATGTTTACATGTTCTTAGCTCTGATACTCTAAAGACCTTGTGTTGATTTCATAGCTCTATTCATATTAAATCATGTACATTCTCTACAACCCCACAATATGTAGCTCTCAGCCTTAGTTCTCTCTTATTGCTGAGTGACCCAAGACTTCATCAAGGTCACATGGCTGCTGTGTGTGGTGGAGCAACTTGGCTACAAACTGTATTCTAACCACAACACCAAGACTCCAGCTTGAATCGAGAGACAGATGAAGGTATCTGGGAAGGCATAAATGTCCAGCCCCATGGGCTGTGCTGGTTTTAGATTAAATGGGAGCTGGAGAACAGGGACGAGATGATACGGGGCAAATAAGGGGTGATGGGAATCTCAGGTAAGCAAATTTGGAAGGAGCACTTTGGAAGACGTGAATGGGAGAAAGGATAAGATTATCCTAAAACAGTGCCTGGCTCCTAAAGCACCTCGAACTCAACAGCATTAGATATTTGGTTGTGGTTGAAGCATCGCTTTGCAGAGATCTAGGACCTCCACATAAGACTAGTACCAGATGAAAACTCCTGCTCTAGTTTTCAAGGGACC
This sequence comes from Mus musculus, assembly GCF_000001635.26. Taxonomy (NCBI): domain Eukaryota; kingdom Metazoa; phylum Chordata; class Mammalia; order Rodentia; family Muridae; genus Mus; species Mus musculus. The sequence goes on from NC_000080.6 coordinate 32,840,661, forward strand.
ACAACATTTGAGATGATAAACCACCTTAAAGTCTGTTTTCTCAAGCCTTAGTGGGGAAGTAGATCTCATTTCTTGCATGACGCTGATAATAATAAAGCCTAGCAAGGATGGTATTAAGAAGCAAGTGACATATTAATCTCATTCATACACATGATCATCAAATTTAACCAAGTTGAAAAGGTATAATTCACCTTGACTCAGTTTGGGTTATCTCTTGATAAAGATAGTTAAAAGAAATATTACATCTGACAATAGTATTAAAAGAACAATCGCATAATTTAACAAATATGAAGAGGACATGAGAGGTGACTCTCTTGAGCCTAGGACATGCACTTTTCTGTTCTTAAATGTCTCTTCATTTCCTATTACGCTTGTACTTGAATCTGTATTAAAACCATTTCCTACTAGACTCCAGTCTTGCTGCAAAAATGTAAAGACATGATAAGCAATAGCTAGCGGTAAGCCTTGTATTTGCAATCAATTGCTTTTCAGATACAGGCACCAAGCGAGATAATTCAATGGGGGGAAATTAATTTCTCCAGCAATTGAAGCCAGACAACTAGATATCTGCAGGCAAACAGAATTGAGGAGCTGGAGAGATGGCTTAGTGGTTAAGAGCACTTGCTGTTCATGTAGAGGATCCGGGTTCTCAGAACTTCCATGACAACGTACAACTGCCTGTAACTCCAGGAGACCTGATGCTCCATTCTGGCCTCCATGGGCATCTGAACAAATATAGTACATACACATACAATCAGGTACACACTCATGCACATAAAAATAAATCTTTAAAAAACAGAATGGAGTTGGATTCCTATCATGCTATACAAATATATGTGCACAGAGAGAAGAGAGAGAAAAGAGAAAAAGAGAATGAAAAAGACCTTAACATATATGCTAAAATTATAAAACAGATATAATTATAAAACATAGGTGTAAAATTTGACACTTGAAAACTTCTACGTGGAAACTTATGTGAATATTCAGAAGCAACATTCAATATCAAAATGTGAAAATAACCATGTCCACCAAATTGTGAACAGATAAAACTCATAGTATATATTTACACAATTGGATATGATTCAGCTATAAAATGTGCACTGAGCTACCTTATACATGATTGAAACTTGAAAACCCTACGCAATGTGAAAGAAGCCAGCCACAAAGGCTACCTAATTTGTAACTCTGCATGTTAAATATCCAAAATATGTGCATTTATAGAGATACTAAGTGTATTAGTAATTACCAAGCATTCAGCCAAGGGGAGGCATGGGAGCAACACTAACTTCTGTGGTGTTTCTTCTTGGAGTGATAGACACATTCCAAAATTAGAAATGGCTGCAGAGTTTAGGATAGAGGGCACAGGATGCCAGCCATAGCCTGTACCAGATTGGGACTGATGGATGCTGGTAGAGCTAGAGGCCACTTTGATATGTTAGATACACACCTCAAATATGTGTCCCAGGCTTGAAACTTAACATCCCAGACTTCTTTTCATAATGAATGATAGGGGTTGCAGAAATCTTCTATGACTACTTCCTGCTGACCCTGGCACATTGTTGTTGGGGACCCAAAAAGCTGGCATGTTGGCCAAATCTAGGAAGAGCTGGCTGTTTCACTATCCAGGCTCTGTAGGGCCATCTGGAGCTAGGGACATGCAGGCAGCAGATGGAGCAGTTTGTAGTCTTTAATTGATGGAAATCTGCTGGTATATATATATAAAATGTATATTATAGATTATAGATAATATAGATATGTGTGTATGTATGTATGTATGTATATTACCATATGTATGTGTGTGTATGTGTGTGTGTGTGTGTGTGTGTGTGTGTGTGTGTGTGTGTATTAGAGGCAGAAAAATAAAGGAGTTTAGGGGAATCTTTTTGATGTACATTTGAAACTTTTAGGCCCATGGTCCCAAGAGTTGGGGTAGGGGAGTCTTAAGACCAAGGAAAAAGAGGACTAGACCCCCTCCCTCAGGAACAGGCAGGTGGAGGAACAGGCTGTGTTGATTGGCAGAACTTATCTGGAGTCCATTTGACCCATGAGAAATGGATTCAAGTTGATGGATGCCCTGAAGCTTACAAGATGTTTTTAAGTTTATAAAAAAGAGGTAGGTTTTCGATGTTAGCATTATTACTATTGGTAATCTGTACTGAAATCCACATCGAAGAAAAGGCAGCAGATTCACATATTTGAATCATAGTAAAGGCTTTGGAACCCCCCAAAGGATTTTGGTTGAAAGCATAAACACTTTTTCTCTATCCAGAAGACTGGGTGTATATAAATTAAAGAGATGTTATTAGCACAGTGAGAAGCACTTTGAAGTTTATACTCAGAAGACAACCAAAGGTAAATTAAAATCTGGAGCTTGTGACTATGATAACCGTAGTCAGTGCTTACTAGATCTAGACCAATGGCTTATCAGAACTCCTCTAATTAATGTTAAAACTCTGAACTTTCAAAGTCTCAGTATAACAATAGCATAGCAAGGGAAAGAAATCTGAAACATTTTCCACTTTTATAGACCTTAAATCATGTTTTAAAATTCAATTATTTACCACGAGACACAGGAGGTTGATTAATGACAGCAGTTATTATGAAGCAAATTCCTTTCAATAAGTGAATAGTAAAAAGTTACTTTGAACCCTGTCTTGTGAGTTTGCCTTCTTAGAGTCTGGTAGCAAGGTAAACTGTCTTTCTCATCTGGAGACCTAGAGACGTGAGGTTTGCAGCCTGAATTTTTACACAGGAAGAGACTCTAGAAGGCTGCTGAAGCCTTGTTTGCAGATGTTAAACTGACACGTCAGTCACTAGCCTAGTCATCACCACCATCACAGATCTGAGTAGGATTTTCATTCATTCATTCATTCATTCATTCATTCATTCATTCATTCATTTCACCTGAGTAAGCAGGAAGTTCAGACCAAGCAGCCTCTGATTCTATTAATGACAGACTTGCTGGCCAGCTGGACCATCACCCTAGGCTCCACCGTGGTCCTTGGGGGCAGAGGTCTCAGCAGCATCAGTCTTTAGCTGCCAGTCCTAGAAGATCTGACAGATTTTCCTGTGGAGTAGGAACCTGGAGGGAGAGAAGTGGGACAATCAACTCCGCAGTGTCCTGCTTGTCTGTAGTTTGGTCAGAGTCCAGGCAGCAATCAAGGTAAAAGGATAGTAGTTTCACCAATAACCAGCTTTGCCACATTTAAACAAGCTGCAGGTGGAACATTGTGTCCCAACATCATCTCTGAAGGAGATCCCAGGGGACCTGCCAGGACCTGGCACTTCTCTCTATCACCAAAAGCTTTTTTTTATTTTTTTGTTTTATTTTTTTTTTTTTTTTTTGAGACAGGGTTTCTCTGTGTAGCCCTGGCTGTCCTGGAACTCACTTTGTAGACCAGGCTGGCCTCGAACTCAGAAATCCACCTGCCTCTGCCTCCCTAGTGCTGGGATTAAAGGCGTGTGCCACCATGCCCAGCTCAAAAGCTTTTTTATTAAACATATTAAATGAATACTCAGAAGATCTCTGAAGAGTTCGAGGACCAACTATGAAGTATTTCTAAACTACGCAAACTTTGCTCGTTTATAAGGTCTTGTTTCAGGCTTGCCTTTGCGGACATAAACAGGAAGCCTATTCCTATAACTGATCACATCAATACTTAGCATGACTTTGAGTGTAGTTCTGAACACATTAAAGAATTTGATAATTTATAAGGTGGCTATTAACTGGCCCTTCTTAATTATCCTTAACAGTTTACAATAACTTAGTAGCTTTTATAAGACTAGGACTTTTTATCCCATCCCTGCTTGGTTTAGCCTTGAAAATAACAATTTTTGAATAGAAGTATTTCTAGTATCAAAATAAAAATGTTAATCATAGATAACAGTACAAAGAGAGACTGGCAACTTTACTGAACCTTTTATAGTGCACCATTATAAAATGTTTAAGTTTTTTGTATGGCTTATTTTATCCAAACAGCGGAAGCTTATCAAAATGAACAAAGGAAAAGGAGCTAGGCAAACATTACTGTGAATGTGAGTAGACCTTAGGAATGAATAAACCTTGACTATCAAATATACCGTACTTACCATACATGTGTTGTTACTTACTTGATTTTTTAGAAGCTTGACGTTAAACAGTTAGCAAAGATGTGAGTAGTTATACCCATATCTTAAATCAGCTTTTGCTAACCTGAATAAAGATTTATAATCTTAAAAGTTTATCACCATATACAGTATATTCTAAACCAGAGTTGTATCACATATATAGCACATAGTAGCAAATATAAATTTCTATCATCTTACAAAAGTCCATACTAATCCAAAATATTTGACACTTCTTGTTGCTTCCTTATTCTAAAAGGAGATTTAATGATAAACAGAAAGTTCATTAGGACTAGGAAGTTGGTTTTTTTTAATTAGGTATTTTCTTCATTTACATTTCAAATGCTATCCCACAACTCCCCCAGACCCTCCCCCCCCACTCCCCTACCCACCCACTCCCACTTCTTGGCCCTGGCGTTCCCCCGTACTAAGGCATATAAAGTTTGCAAGACCAAGTGGCCTCTCTTCCCAGTGATGGCCAACTAGGCCATCTTCGGATATATATGCAGCTAGAGACACGAGCTCTGGGGGGTACTGGTTAGTTCATATTGTTGTTCCACCTATAGGGTTGCAGACCCCTTTAGCTCCTTGGGTACTTTCTCTAGCTCCTCCATTGGGGGCCCTGTGTTCCATCTAATAGGTGACTGTGAGTATACACTTCTGTGTTTGCTATGCCCCAGCATAGTCTCACAAGAGACAGCTATATCTGGGTCCTTTCAGCAAAATCTTGCTGGTATATGCAGTTTTATAATTATTGTTCTATGCCAAGTGATCATCTTAAGATGGTGAGGTCACATGGCATTTACTCTTAAAACCTTAGTAAAGATGGCTGCCAATCATGTATCTGCTTACTTTTTGAAAGTCACCAACCAAGATGGAGGAGAGCCACATGGTTGCTGTTTTTCTAAACAAGAGTTGAATCTAAGTTACATATACAGTGTATTCTAGATAAGAGTTGAATCACATATATAGGATGTTGTAGCAAATTAAAATTCCTATGTATAGGCTTTAACTATAAACCTTTTGCTATAAGTTTTAAGCCAAACTTTCTTACATAGATATTTTACGGATTCTTTGACTACACCCAGTGAATTTACAAAGCAATTCTGAGATAAAGAGTTTACACAAGAGTCTTAAAAGATTTCTTGAGAGCAGAACACAGACAAATCATAGAGATAAAAGATTTTAGAGTGGGAAACAGTAAAAACTTAGAGATAAGGGAGTTTGGGATCCTTTGATCACGCAGTGGCAGAAGTTGTTAGAATTTGGGACACTTTGTAACTCTGACTGTGTTGTCTTCAGCCAGCAAGCTACACTGAGTCTTGCCTGTTTTCAGCAAGACAGTGAGGCTTTAAGAAAAGCTCTGGGTCCAAAGAAATTGAGTCCAGGAAGAAAGGGAAGAAGGGCCACAAAAAGAATTCGGCTATAGGGAGTGTTAGCTAAAAGAGAACAGCGTAGTCAAAAGGGACAAGAAGGAACAATCTTCACCCTAGGGAGATGGAACTTTCCACCCTAGGGAGATAACTCTAGGGAGGGTTCCAATATTGCAGAAGCCACAAAGGCATAGAGAAACTGTGGGACTTAGCTGGCAGCTCCTAGGGACAGGCAAGGAAACTTGCAAAGAACGAACCCAGGAGGCCACAGGAGAGATAAAGCAGGTAGCTTGGAGGGGAAGCACGCAAGGAGAGGTCACAGATCCAGACCCAGGAGCCTGTAGGCAGCTGCTAGGGGGAGGTGAGGAGGTTCCCAGGAGCTGAAAGGAGCTACAAGGGAACAGAAGGGTAACAAGAACTCAGTGGCTGAGTTCCCTGGAAGAGGGCTCGTTGGGTTTGGGAGCAGACGAATGAAAAAAGAAATAAAAAGGAAAGCAAAGGGCAGGAAAGGACATGCATGCTTCTGGTTATTGTGAGTCCCATGAGAAGAACATGAGTGGTCTAGAGAATCCCCAGGGCAGTGCTGAGTGTCCTCGAGTTCTGTCTTTTCTTTCTTTTTTTTTTTTTTTCCTGCTGAGAGTTTTATTGGGTATAAATTCTTTTTTTTTAATTAGGTATTTAACTCATTTACATTTCCAATGCTATACCAAAAGTCCCCCATATCCACCCACCCCCACTCCCCTGCCCACCCACTCCCCCTTTTTGGCCCTGGTGTTCCCCTGTACTGGGGCATATAAAGTTTGCAAGTCCAATGGGCCTCTCTTTCCAGTGATGGCCAACTAGGCCATCTTTTGATATATATGCAGCTAGAGTCAAGAGCTCCGGGGTACTGGTTAGTTCATAATGTTGTTCCACCTATAGGGTTGCAGATCCCTTTAGCTCCTTGGATACTTTCTCTAGCTCCTCCATTGGGAGCCCTATGATCCATCCATTAGCTGACTGTGAGCATCCACTTCTGTGTTTGCTAGGCCCCGGCATAGTCTCACAAGAGACAGCTACATCTGGGTCCTTTCAATAAAATCTTGCTAGTGTATGCAATGGTGTCAGCGTTTGGATGCTGATTATGGGGTGGATCCCTGGATATGGCAGTCTCTACATGGTCCATCCTTTCATCTCAGCTCCAAACTTTGTCTCTGTAACTCCTTCCATGGGTGTTTTGTTCCCAAATCTAAGGAGGGGCATAGTGTCCACACTTCAGTCTTCATTCTTCTTGAGTTTCATGTGTTTAGCAAATTATATCTTATATCTTGGGTATCCTAGGTTTGGGGCTAATATCCACTTATCAGTGAATACATATTGTGTGAGTTTCTTTGTGAATGTGTTACCTCACTCAGGATGATGCCCTCCAGGTCCATCCATTTGGCTAGGAATTTCATAAATTCATTCTTTTTAATAGCTGAGTAGTACTCCATTGTGTAGATGTACCACATTTTCTGTATCCATTCCTCTGTTGAGGGGCATCTAGGTTCTTTCCAGCTTCTGGCTATTATAAATAAGGCTGTTATGAACATAGTGGAGCATGTGTCCTTCTTACCAGTTGGGGCATCTTCTGGATATATGCCCAGGAGAGGTATTGCTGGATCCTCCGGTAGTACTATGTCCAGTTTTCTGAGGAACCGCCAGACTGATTTCCAGAGTGGTTGTACAAGCCTGCACTCCCACCAACAATGGAGGAGTGTTCCTCTTTCTCCACATCCACGCCAGCATCTGCTGTCACCTGAATTTTTGATCTTAGCCATTCTGACTGGTGTGAGGTGGAATCTCAGGGTTGTTTTGATTTGCATTTCCCTGATGATTAAGGATGTTGAACATTTTTTCAGGTGCTTCTCTGCCATTCGGTATTCCTCAGGTGAGAATTCTTTGTTCAGTTCTGAGCCCCATTTTTTAATGGGGTTATTTGATTTTCTGAAGTCCACCTTCTTGAGTTCTTTATATATGTTGGATATTAGTCCCCTATCTGATTTAGGATAGGTAAAGATCCTTTCCCAATCTGTTGGTGGTCTTTTTGTCTTATTGACGGTGTCTTTTGCCTTGCAGAAACTTTGGAGTTTCATTAGGTCCCATTTGTCAATTCTCTATCTTACAGCACAAGCCATTGCTGTTCTGTTCAGGAATTTTTCCCCTGTGCCCATATCTTCAAGGCTTTTCCCCACTTTCTCCTCTATAAGTTTCAGTGTCTCTGGTTTTATGTGAAGTTCCTTGATCCACTTAGATTTGACCTTAGTACAAGGAGATAGGTATGGATCGATTCGCATTCTTCTACACGATAACAACCAGTTGTGCCAGCACCAATTGTTGAAAATGCTGTCTTTCTTCCACTGGATGGTTTTAGCTCCCTTGTCGAAGATCAAGTGACCATAGATGTGTGGGTTCATTTCTGGGTCTTCAATTCTATTCCATTGGTCTACTTGTCTGTCTCTATACCAGTACCATGCAGTTTTTATCACAATTGCTCTGTAGTAAAGCTTTAGGTCTGGCATGGTGATTCCGCCAGAAGTTCTTTTATCCTTGAGAAGACTTTTTGCTATCCTAGGTTTTTTGTTATTCCAGACAAATTTGCAAATTGCTCCTTCCAATTCGTTGAAGAATTGAGTTGGAATTTTGATGGGGATTGCATTGAATCTGTAGATTGCTTTTGGCAAGATAGCCATTTTTACAATGTTGATCCTGCCAATCCATGAGCATGGGAGATCTTTCCATCTTCTGAGATCTTCCTTAATTTCTTTCTTCAGAGATTTGAAGTTTTTATCATACAGACCTTTCACTTCCTTAGTTAGAGTCACGCCGAGATATTTTATATTATTTGTGACTATTGAGAAGGGTGTTGTTTCCCTAATTTCTTTCTCAGCCTGTTTATTCTTTGTGTAGAGAAAGGCCATTGACTTGTTTGAGTTTATTTTATATCCAGCTACTTCACCGAAGCTGTTTATCAGGTTTAGGAGTTCTCTGGTAGAATTTTTAGGGTCACGTATATATACTATCATATCATCTGCAAAAAGTGATATTTTGACTTCCTCTTTTTCCAATTTGTATCCCCTTGATCTCCTTTTGTTGTCGAATTGCTCTGGCTAATACTTCAAGTACTATGTTGAAAAGGTAGGGAGAAAGTGGGCAGCCTTGTCTAGTCCCTGATTTTAGTGGGATTGCTTCCAGCTTCTCTCCATTTACTTTGATGTTGGCTACTGGTTTGCTGTAGATTGCTTTTATCATGTTTAGGTATGGGTCTTGAATTCCTGATCTTTCCAAAACTTTTATCATGAATGGGTGTTGGATCTTGTCAAATGCTTTTTCTGCATCTAACGAGATGATCATGTGGTTTTTGTCTTTGAGTTTGTTTATATAATGGATTACATTGATGGATTTCCGTATATTAAACCATCCCTGCATCCCTGGAATAAAACCTACTTGGTCAGGATGGATGATTGCTTTAATGTGTTCTTGGATTCGGTTAGCGAGAATTTTATTGAGGATTTTTGCATCGATATTCATAAGAGAAATTGGTCTGAAGTTCTCTATCTTTGTTGGATCTTTCTGTGGTTTAGGTATCAGAGTAATAGTGGCTTCATAAAATGAGTTGGGTAGAGTACCTTCTACTTATATTTTGTGAAATAGTTTGGGCAGAATTGGAATTAGATCTTCTTTGAAGGTCTGATAGAACTCTGCACTAAACCCATCTGGTCCTGGGCTTTTTTTTGGTTGGGAGACTATTAATAACTGCTTCTATTTCTTTAGGTGATATGGGACTGTTTAGATGGTCAACTTGATCCTGATTCAACTTTGGTACCTGGTATCTGTCCAGAAATTTGTCCATTTCGTCCAGGTTTTCCAGTTTTGTTGAGTATAGCCTTTTGTAGAAGGATCTGATGGTGTTTTGGATTTCTTCAGGATCTGTTGTTATGTCTCCCTTTTCATTTCTGATTTTGTTAATTAGGATTTTGTCCCTGTGCCCTTTAGCTAAGGGTTTATCTATCTTGTTGATTTTCTCAAAGAACCAACTCCTCGTTTGGTTAATTCTTTGAATAGTTCTTCTTGTTTCCACTTGGTTGATTTCACCCCTGAGTTTGATTATTTCCTGCCGTCTACTCCTCTTGGGTGAATTTGCTTCCTTTTTTTCTAGAGCTTTTAGATGTGTTGTCAAGCTGCTAGTATGTGCTGTCTCCCGTTTCTTCTTGGAGGCACTCAGAGCTATGAGTTTCCCTCTTAGAAATGCTTTCATTGTGTCCCATAGGTTTGGGTACGTTGTGGCTTCATTTTCATTAAACTCTAAAAAGTCTTTAATTTCTTTCTTTATTCCTTCCTTGACCAAGGTATCATTGAGAAGAGTGTTATTCAGTTTCCACGTGAATGTTGGCTTTCCATTATTTATGTTGTTATTGAAGATCAGTCTTAGGCCATGGTGGTCTGATAGGATACATGGGACAATTTCAATATTTTTGTATCTATTGAGGCCTGTTTTTTGACCAATTATATGGTCAATTTTGGAGAAGGTCCCGTGAGGTGCTGAGAAGAAGGTATATCCTTTTGTTTTAGGATAAAATGTTCTGTAGATATCTGTCAGGTCCATTTGTTTCATAACTTCTGTTAGTTTCACTGTGTCCCTGTTTAGTTTCTGTTTCCACGATCTGTCCTTTGAAGAAAGTGGTGTGTTGAAGTCTCCCACTATTATTGTGTGAGGTGCAATGTATGCTTTGAGCTTTACTAAAGTGTCTCTAATGAATGTGGCTGCCCTTGCATTTGGTGCGTAGATATTCAGAATTGAGAGTTCCTCTTGGAGGATTTTACCTTTGATGAGTATGAAGTGTCCCTCCTTGTCTTTTTTGATAACTTTGGGTTGGAAGTCGATTTTATCCGATATTAAAATGGCTACTCCAGCTTGTTTCTTCAGTCCATTTGCTTGGAAAATTGTTTTCCAGCCTTTCACTCTGAGGTAGTGTCTGTCTTTTTCCCTGAGATGGGTTTCCTGTAAGCAGCAGAATGTTGGGTCCTGTTTGTGTAGCCAGTCTGTTAGTCTATGTCTTTTTATTGGGGAATTGAGTCCATTGATATTAAGAGATATTAAGGAAAAGTAATTGTTGCTCCCTTTTATTTTTGTTGTTAGAGTTGGCATTCTGTTCTTGTGGCTGTCTTCTTTTTGGTTTGTTGAATGATTACTTTCTTGGTTGTTCTAGGGCGTGATTTCCGTCCTTGTATTGCTTCTTTTCTGTTATTATCCTTTGAAGGGCTGGATTCGTGGAAAGATATTGTGTGAATTTGTTTTTGTCGTGGAATACTTTGGTTTCTCCATCTATGGTAATTGAGAGTTTGGCCGGGTATAGTAGCCTGGGCTGGCATTTGTGTTCTCTTAGTGTCTGTATAACATCTGTCCAGGCTCTTCTGGCTTTCATAGTCTCTGGTGAAAAGTCTGGTGTAATTCTGATAGGCCTTCCTTTATATGTTACTTGACCTTTCTCCCTTACTGCTTTTAATATTCTATCTTTATTTAGTGCATTTGTTGTTCTGATTATTATGTGTCGGGAGGAATTTCTTTTCTGGTCCAGTCTATTTGGAGTTCTGTAGGCTTCTTGTATGATCATGGGCATCTCTTTTTTTATGTTTGGGAAGTTTTCTTCTATTATTTTGTTGAAGATATTAGCTGGCCCTTTAAGTTGAAAATCTTCATTCTCATCAATTCCTATTATCCGTAGGTTTGGTCTTCTCATTGTGTCCTGGATTACCTGGATGTTTTGAGTTAGGATCCTTTTGCATTTTGTATTTTCTTTGACTGTTGTGTCGATGTTCTCTATGGAATCTTCTGCACCTGAGATTCTCTCTTCCATTTCTTGTATTCTGTTGCTGATGCTCGCATCTATGGTTCCAGATCTCTTTCCTAGGGTTTCTATCTCCAGCGTTGCCTCGCTTTGGGTTTTCTTTATTGTGTCTACTTCCCCTTTTAGTTCTAGTATGGTTTTGTTCATTTCCATCACCTGTTTGGATGTGTTTTCCTGTTTTTCTTTAATGATTTCTACCTGTTTGGCTGTGTTTTCCTGCTTTTCTTTAAGGGCCTGTAACTCTTTAGCAGTGCTCTCCTGTAATTCTTTAAGTGACTTATGAAAGTCCTTCTTGATGTCCTCTATCATCATCATGAGAAATGTTTTTAAATCTGGGTCTAGATTTTCGGTTGTGTTGGGGTGCCCAGGACTAGGTGGGGTGGGAGTGCTGCGTTCTGATGATGGTGAGTGGTCTTGATTTCTGTTAGTATGATTCTTACGTTTGCCTTTCGCCATCTGGTAATCTCTGAAGCTAGCTGTTTTAGTTGTCACTGTTAAGACCTTGTTCTTCAGGTGACTCTGTTAGCCTCTATAAGCAGACCTGGAGGGTAGCACTCTCCTTAGTTTCAGTGGGCAGAGTATTCTCTGCAGGCAAGCTCTCTTCTTGCAAGGCAGGTACCCAGATATCTGGTGTTCGAACCAGACTCCTGGCAGAAGTTGTGTTCCACTCACTAGAGGTCTTAGGATCACGTGTGGAATCCTGTGTGGGCCCTTGCGGGTGTCAGGCGACTCAGCTGGCAAGGTAGCCCGGGGCTCGAGTGGAGCGGAAGGGACTTGTGCCCCAGATCAGGCCCGGGTAGCCTGCTTCCCTATGTACCACAGTCTCAGGTTCCACGCGATTGGATTGGGGCAGGCGCTGTGTTCCACTCACCAGAGGTCTTAGGGTCCCGTGGGGAGTCCTGTGTGGGCCCTTGCGGGTGTTGGGCAAGACTCTGCTGGCAAGGTAGCCCGGGGGTCGAGTCTCGAGTCGAGCGGAAGGAAGGGCTCTGTCTTTTCTTGACGTCAACAACACGCTTCCTAAAACTGTGCTGATTCAAGTTACTGCTGCTGAAGCGGTTTAAGCAACACTCACATCGACACCCAACTTTAGAACTACAACTGCGAACCAGAAGATTCATACATTAAATACACATAATTATAATAACAAGATGCCCAAACTAACAACATTAATTTTATATGATGTTGTGTGGAACCAGCTTGCCCCTTAGGTGAGTTTAGGGGTGAATGCAGCTGAGGGTGATTCGTGGTTGGTTCTGGATAGTGAAGCTGTCATTCCCAGCAGAGAGCTGATGGCTTCCATGTACACAGCTCCATTGACCATCCTGCCTTCCTTCCTTCCTTCCTTTGACCTCTGTTGCTTCCATAAGGCTTTTGGTTTGGAACTGCTCCAAGCTGGTAGTCTTTCCTTCTGCATACAGATACTCAGAACTCTGTCTCGGCAAGTATGCACCACTGTGTCAGACGTGGTAAGATGTCTCAACTTTCTGTTTCCTAATTACTAGGAGGCTAACATGGGCACTTTCTGATAGCCACGTGCTCATCTTAGATGTATAAAAGCTTAGGTGATCTATTGTGTGAAAACATCTCTGAAACTGGAGGAGGATTGTGCATCAATGGCAACTTGTAATAACTGACCTGTGGAAATTGGCATGGTATCTTAGAAAACTATAGGATGCTTGTAACCAGCTATCAGTCAAATAAAGGTGAGAATATCTTAGTCAGTAAACATTTTGTGTGTATGTATGTGTGTGGCACTTATGTGTGAGTGTGTTTTGCATTTGTGTGGCACACACACATACATACAAACATATACATATATGAATGTGTGTATACACACACACACACACACACACACACACACACATGATATGAGTGGAGGCTCAACAGTGACATTATCTTCCTTAATCGTTCTCTCCATTGTATATTGAGGCTGGCCTTGTGTTGAACCTGAAGTTTTTCTTTTCTGCCAGTCTGGCTAGTTAGCTTGTTTCAGTGATTTCCTGTCTCTGCCCACCTTGCAGTAGGAATACAGATTACAGATGGGCTGCCACACCCTGCTGGCTTTTAGAGGGTTCTAGACATCAATATTCCAGCTCTCAGGCTTCTAGGAGAGGCCCCACTCCCTCTGAGCCATCTCACTAGCCCAAACATTTTATTTTTAAAGATGATATCTACTATTGTTAAGGCTGACCTTGAACTAATCTACTCAAGCAATCCTCCTGCCTCAGCCTCCCAAGTAGCTAGGACCACAGGCACTGGCCACTGCACTGGCCATAAACAAATGGTCATTTCTAGATTTTACTTCGAAACACAACAAAAGTTGCAGTTAAACGTTAAAGTCTGTATGCTGTTTACCTAGTGTCTCATCTCCTCGCCGGGCCCTTCTCTGCATGTCAGTCTCTCTACACACACTTTAGAGTACATGCTATAGATACTTATTTTATTTCAATTACTTGTTTATTTAAGAGTAGTCTGTCATGTCTCTTAACACCAGACCCCAAGTGCTAACATCAACACGTTGTTTTCAGAACCATATCCAGGGAGTACCACTCATGTAGCACACAGTAGCATAATAAAATTTTCAACACTGTCAGTAATCTCTTTCTCAGTAATATCTTTCTCGGCAATTATTTTAGGATCCACAATACCTGGGTCTTTTTAACTGCCTCTATTTTGTGCATCTCCTATTTCTTTTTGCTCAGTGGTGGTTTTATTCATTAAGAGTGCAAGGCTGGCCTGAGGTGCTTCATCTTGTATTTGAAAACTGATGGTCAGAGGCACATTTTCCCCTGGTCACTTATACAGGTGGCCTCTCACAGGTCTATATGATTTATTCTAACTCCCTTGCTCGAGATCCTTTTGATCTACGGTTCTCTTTTTTCTGCCTCCTAGGGACTGGACCAGATTGTTGTACCCAGCTAGCCTGCAGAGTCCCTGGCACCAAAGTAACACTTATTGCTATAGTTTGACTATAAAATGTCCCCCACAGGAAAGTGTTGAAACTTGGGTCCCAGCTGGTGGCTCTATTTTGACAGGTGATGGTAATGTTCTGGTCTGTGTATATGAATGCATGGGCACTCGCGCACGTGCACACACACACGTGCACACACACACGTGCACACACACACACACACACACACACACACACACACACACGCACGCACACGCGCACACACACATACACACACGCACGCACACTCGAGAGAGCATACAAAGAAAAAAAAACCCACGTGTCCATAGAAACCTGGACATGTTTTGGGTCCACTTTGAACCTCAGTTTATTCAACCTGGGGCCTCACAGAAGGAATCAAATATGTCACTGACTTATTCATGCCTGCAGAGTAGTTTCTGTGCTGTTTTATGGACGTCTTGGAAGGATGTTTGCATTCTTGGACTGTAGGACTCAGTTTGACCATAAACTCTGTCCCCCTGCTTTGTGTGTGTGCGTGTGTATGTGTATGTGTTTATTACTGATGGTGCAAGCACTGCACCATCACCACCCTTTGACCGGGAGGGATTCAAAGTAGAAAAGGTCTTGTTAAGTTGACTACACTAACAAACCTCCACCTTCTTTGTAGTTGGGATGACACTCATGTCGCCTTACTTCTTGCCCTGGTGCCTGACCCAGCAGCTCAGCTTCCGCAGGCCTGGCTTTCTGAGGAAGCTGCTGTTTCCATCCTGGCTTTCCTGGTGCTAAGTCCAGTCCCTAGGAAGCTGTGCTGCATGGAAGGCTCTCCCTGGGATCAGGTCCCAGAGGGCAAAGCCCACTGACATAACCAGAAAGAGTGGACAGTCCACCCTGAAGCTGCCCCGGAGTCGGTAGCCATTGGCTGGGTCAGTACCCCCTGGCAGGACCTCTCTTGCTTTGCTCCACCCCTCCCCATCTTCCTCAGGCCCTTGAAGTGGAAGGATGTGGGACTTCTGTTTCTCCTCTTCTGCCTCCTCTCTCTCTTCCTCTTCCCCTTGCTCCTCTTCCCACTCCTCCTCCTCCCACTTCCAAGGACCACTTTAAAAAAATGGATATTTTATTTATTTACATTTCAAATGTTATCCCCTTTCCAAGTTTCCCCTCCAGAAACCCCTATCCCACCCTCCCTCCCCCTTGCTCATCCACCTGCCCACCCCCAAGGACCACTTTTAACAAAGTTCTACTTGACTGGTGGTGTTTTCTGAACCCCCAACCCCCATCCTGGACACACACAAAGGAACCCCAAATAAAGCACAAAATGACTGCTGATGTTCACCACCAGGCATTGGGTGTCAAACTTTAGCCTGATTTGGTAAACAACGTAGCAAGGGTGGGACCATTTCTTTGCAGCAGAGCAACTGATGGAAGACTCAGAGGCACGTGGAGATGACAGACATTCTAGGCTCTCACCTGGAAAGTTGAACTCTTCTGTGGGAACCCTTTAACTTTCCAGGGATCCTCACCCAGCCCCCATCTCCTTCTCCAAGTTCAAGGCAGCAGTGGAAAGTTGTTTCTCAGCTGCTGTGAGCCTTCTCGATGGGAATGCCTGGTGTGTGTGCTGTCCAGGCTCAGGGTTTGTAGATGAACCCAGTACCTAAGTTTCTGGATCCTTCTTAGGAATAATTGGGTTTGGAACAAGGAGAGCTAAAGGTCTCCTGGACAACGTCCAACGTTACAACGTCCTCCTGGACGCCTTAGCTCTGTACAACGTGAATCTCCAGGGTCACCTCAGTTTTCTCATCTGAGACGTGGGCGTGGTGAAAGGGGACACCGTGGGCTGGCCCAGTTAGTGGATGGAGAGGCCGCTCCTCCAGCTCGGCGTAGACCCAGAGACCCAGCAGCGCTGGCCCGAACTGTGGCTGGAGGCCGAGGGGCGGGCCGGGCCCGGCGGGCGGCGGCGCTCTCCCGGGTCACAGCGCCGGGCGGAGGCGGCGGGAAGATGCGGCTGCGGCTCCTAGCGCTGGCGGCGGCCGTGCTGCTGGGTCCGGCCCCGGGTAAGCGCGGCGCGGCGGGCGGCTGCGCGGGAGGCCGGGGCTCGAGCGGGAGGGGAGGCCAGGGTTACATGGGGTCCTGGAGACTCACTCGTACCCCGCGATCCTGGCGGCGCAACGGCGGCGCCGACTCAGGTCTCCTCCGGTCCCTAGTCCTGCCCGTGTCCCGCGATGGGGACCTGCTCTCGGGACAGCTCCTGGTCCCTTCTGAGTCGCAGGCCGCGGAGCTCAGGGCGAAGCCAGCCCGATCAGAGCCCCAAGTCGGCGCCTTCTTTCTGTCTTTCGTAGTAGTCGAGACCCGCAGCTGCTGCCAGCACCAACTTTCCTTTAACTATCTTTGGAGACGCTCCGAAATGAGGTCAGGAGCGACCGGATCTTCCCAGCCTACTGGGCACTGAGGATTTACTAGTGAGTCTTCTGAGATGGTCAAATCTGGTTAGACAGGGTGTCATCCATCAGAATCCTTTCCCACAAACACACTTCTTTGGGGGCCACCTCTGTTGGCTTGCACAGTTTTATGGCTCCCACTTACAGCGGTTGAAGAACCTCTTTCGCTCCGTCCCCAGCAAAAGGTATATTAGTGACTCTCCCTTCCCAGGTGACTACCAGCAAGAGGTGTACACTATCTCATTTAATCACAGTGGTGTTTCAAAGTAAGAACATCAAGGTTTTATCAATCCAAATACTGCGTAAAACATTGGCTCAGTTTATCAGTCCACCAACCTCTAAGGACAGCGCAGTTTTAGCCCCATTTTAAAAACAAAGAACGAGAGGGACAGGTATGAAAATTTGAACCCTTTAGATTCCAACCTGGATGTACCCAGGGTCACCCTGTAGCTCCTGCTTATCATCCTTCACCTGGGTCTGTCATTCACTCCACCAGATGCTTCCCCTATGGCTCCTGACCTCCATCTGCAAGGGAAAGGCCAACATACTTCACGTATAAACCCACTCTCAGGGCCTGCACAGTCTTCGGCCTTCATTTAGGGGTAGAGTGGGAGCTTATTGGTCACCCAGTCCCACCATTCATCTCGCAGAAAAGAAAACTATCAGTTCAAGTACTTATTAAAAGCCAAGCTGTGGTTCAGAGCAGTGACTACCAGTCGTCTTTGAAGTCAGATCCCGTAGTTTTGAATTTCATCTCTGCTATGCGCTGTGTGAGCTTGAGCAAGTTGTTCAGCTTCTCTGGACCTCCATCTTGGCTGTAAAATGAGAATTAGCAGCTAATGAGGATACACTGGGGAGATACATCTAATTGCCTTAGAACTACATTTGGCCTGAAGTTCACTTGAGCGTGTTTCTTCCTCTGTCACAAAACAAGGCAGTATTTGCCCTGACCTGGAGGTAGTTATAGGTGATGACTCACAGTGGATAACTGGTGGGCTAGGTTTGGAGGCCTCCCTGCTTATTGCCCCTCCTCAGCAGCCCATGATGCTACAAAGCAGTGTGCTTCAGAGGTTTGCTGTCTGTCACTTAGAAGTCCCTGGATCCTAGAGACAGTGGAGGATGTCTTTAGGCAGTGGGGATGACAAGCCATAGTACCAAGCGCACCTTCATGGCCTGCTGACCGAGCTGGAGCCGCGCGCGTGGCCATTTCTGCATCCTGGGAGAAGGAAGTGTTTGCTTCCTGCAGCTGAGGCTGCTGCTGCTTCATGAGAAGACTCTGCACTCTGGGCCTCCATGGGTATCATCTCAGAGAGCTGTCTGTATTCTTCCTTTTCACGGCGTTACCAAATCCCAAAGCAGGGGCTAGACTGTGAATCTCGTTCCCAGGGACCCGAGGTTCATGGAGAAGCACAAACGGCAGTGTAACTTGTGGGACCCGTGAGAAACAGAAACATAGGGGATCTTCTTCAAAATATATAAAAATTTCATGAAATGATCAGTAAAGGCTAACGCCAGTGGGCATCGCAGGAGCCATCTGTGTGCCTGCAGCTCTTGCACGCATGGAGCCTACCCTGATCCAGGATAGTGTAGGCTCCCTTCCTGCTGCTCTTTCCACAGTTCACACATACAGACTTATACTATAGCTCACTTGCACTAGCCATGAACCACATCACTTCCTGTTCACCACTGTGGGTGAAGAAGCCCAGGCTCTGAGCGCCCCATTCCCAACAGAAGCAGATTTCCAGCCAGGCCATCACAGGACACCCACCCAGGCTCTCTACCCAGCCCCTCGGCCCTTCCTTTCTGTGCTCTTTTCCCCCTTCTGCTGTGTTCTTTCTTCCTCTTCTCTGGCCACTCAACAGGCCTGGGACCGTGTGACTCCCAGTTCTCAGCCCTCAAGGGATGCCTGGGGCTTTGGAACATCAGAGAACGTGCTTGTAGAAGGAATGGAACCACGGCTGCAGGAAGCTTGTCCTTCTGTTTGGATCAGTGCCATCCATTTCTGTATTGCCACCTTTCTTGTTTAAGAACTGGCCTTTGACTGGGGCGAGGAATCCTCTCTAGAGGACTATGTACAGGAAGGGGTTTCAGACTGGGCCACAATGGGATGTAGTACAAAAAAGGATACCCATCTTTTCAATTCTAGCCTGCACCTGGTTCTTCCTGCTGTGGGCCTCTGGATAGTGAGACCCTCTCTCTTGGAGGCTGCTGAAATTTGGCTTTACTAATTTCCAAGATAGCCTTCAGCTCATGACCATATTCTTAGGTCTCTGTAACCCCAAGACAAGGATCAAGGTCGTTTCAGGGCTGAATTTTTTTCTTTCTTGCTTGCTTTTTGTTTGTTTTGGTTCCAGGGTTTTTTAAAACCCTGCATGTTTCCTCCGTAGCTGGTAACTTTGCGGTTGTATTCTCCCTCCTTGTCCCAATCAGGAGCTGCCTCACTGGCCTCTTAGCTCCGTAAAGTCAATGGAGGCAGAAGACACAAAAGGGAAGCAGAAACCAGGAGTGCAGGGGTGTGGTGGAGCCCATTCCTCACCTTAGCTCTCTGCAGTCTATGCTCAGGAAACATGTCTTCTGCTTCAGGCTAATGTGTCAGTTTCTTAGGTCAGAGAGTGAGGGTCAGCCCTGCCTAGCTGCTACATTGTGTCAGCTGGAGGGGGGAGGGGTAAGTGACATCTGCCTGGGCCGTCCCTCATGCTGAGTCAGCATCCTCATGCTGAGTCAGCATGCACGCAGTGTGCTTTCCTGCCCACAGCTCTTGCATGCTTTGTCCGTCAGTCTGTCTGGCCGGTGCACCCACTTTCCATTGTCCTGCCTCCCATTGCTTCCCCTGGCCCCTTTCTGCTGAGCCACAGGGGACACAGTGATACAGTGGGAAAGAACTGTCAGCTTCTCTCCACAAAGATTGAAATAAGCACCTTAAACTCGGGGCTTATGCTTGTCAGGCCCCCTACCTGCACTTCCTCCCATCCTGGCTGGGTCTGAGCTGCAGGTGTCTGCACATAAACCAAGCCTCCATACCTATACACTTGGCATATGGAGCCGCCCGTTCCAGGGCTGGATGGTGCTGCCCATGGCCCCTGACTTGGACAGGGGATCCTACTTCTGAGAGCCTGTGACTTTCGGCAAAGCTTTTCTGACAGAGTGTGAGGTGCTTAGCCACGTCAGCTTCAACGTCTCCGTGTGTGTGTGTGTGTGTGTGTGTGTGTGTGTGTGTGTGTTTATGTGTGTGTGTGTGAGGATGGGTTGAAGGTGAAAGGTTGGAGTGCACTTTCATCAAGAGGGCTGTATGCGTTTGCCTACTTCCGTACCAAATGGCCTTGATAACAAACTTGTATTGATTGACAAGGGGGTGAAATCTGAGGTCAAGGTGACTTCGGAGTCTGGTTGTCCCAGGCCTCTCTCTGCTTGGCTGCTGTGGTATCTTCTTCAACTGCGTGACTCTGTGTTCCAAGCTCTTTTTAGTCACATCAGTCACATTGCTTCGCATTGTCACTGGGTCCACCTTAAGGATCTCACTTAACTTAGACTTTACCTCCCAGTACACTCACATTTGGAAGTACTAGGGGTTAGAACTCAGGAAGAATGAATAGCCTAAGATGCACAATTCAGCCATCAGCAAATGAATGCCCTTGCACTCCTATAGAAGACACTGATGTTTGGAGCATCTGTAAGAAAATGGACAGAAGGCAGAAGAGGACACTGCTGGAGAGAGAATGACACCCTGGACCCCACCTCCACCCCCCCCCCCCCCAGTCCCTTTGCTTTCTGAAGCTTGAGATAGGGCTTTGAGCCTGAGCCACAGGATGACAGGAGGGGGAGGGGTACTAGTTGGCCTCCAGGATGGAATCTGGCCTCCCATGGGGGCTGGAACACTTGGCACATTCTCTAGGTTTCAGTCACTATAAATAATCCCCTCTTCATGTGGAGTTACCAGGAGGAGCCTGGAGTTCAGGGTTCGGTTTGCTATCATCCCACCCATGTTGTTTCCATTTCCTCTCTTCCCAGCCCCTCTGGCTCCAGTGGGGAGCCTTTGGGGGTGGGTCCGGCTGGCTCTGGATTCTGTAAGCCAGCTGCTGTGTTTTGGTGCTCTCTCTTCCGTCCAGTTCTTCGTGGCTAATGGAATGGAGGTCAGCCAGGGGTCCCAGCTGCCCTCCTTATCCACCAGGGATCTCCCACATGAGGCTATCTGCCCTCGGATGAGCCTCGGCCATCAGGAGGAAGTGCTGTTCATACCGGCTAGGTGCCAGCCAGGTGGGCGAGATGCACGGAAGATGTGGGCCACTTCTGCTTCATTGTGGTTGACTTCCCACAGCAAAGGTGCTGCTCCTGGGGACTGCAGAGAGCATCCCAGGGGACATCCCAGATAGCCTGAGAGCTTTGATTTATCTGAATCAGTACAGAGCAGCTTTTGCCATGTAAAGTGACACTCAAGGTCCCCAGGCAGGACTTCTCAGGGGCCTGTTGGCTGGAAAGAGAGGATTGGGGACTTCACACAGAGCACAGCATCCGGTAGCCTCTCCCCTTGAGTCTGCTGCATCTGCTATTACATCAACCAAAGCCTGGCATGGTGCTGAGTACTGAGGAATGCTCCCTAATGCGTATTGTCCTAACCCCCTTGTGGATATTACCTCACACAACAAAGGGGACTGATGGATGCTACTGAGTTAAAGTTCTCCATTCTTCTGGAGGGTTCTGAGTTTAGCACCCAGCTTCTAAGAAGGCCAAAGGATAGAAGACCAATCCTTAAAACACAGTTTTTCAAATGACAAGCTATTGAAAATAACCAAGAACATGACTGCCGGGGTTTGAATGAGGCTTATCCCCTCAGAAACTGAGTTTGGGATTTGATCTCCGTTATGAGTTCCTGAGAGATGAGGCTTTAAAGAACTGGTTAGGACTCTGTCCTCAGAAACAGATGAATCTGTTCACTCAATCAGTTACTGTCATTATGAGGATGGGTGTTTTGTGAAAGCATTTGGCTAGGTCTCTAAAGCACCCCTATCTTCACACGTGATGTCTGGTGCTAACCTGGGATGCCTGCAGAAAGCTATGGGTTAGAACGGTTCTGAGGATACCCGCATCTGACATGGCCCCTCCCCTGAGCTTCAGGGTGGCCTGGCTGTGCTGTATCACCCATGGTGCACCATGGGATCGGTTTATGGGAAAGGAACCAGTGTTCGGCTTCTTTGGGTTCAGCTGGTCTGGTGTCTCCAATGAAGTTCAGGAGTTGAACTGTAGCTAGGTGTGGGCTCCTCTGGGTTAGTTTACAATAAGAAATCAAAGGACAGCTTGTAGTGTAAAGGACTGGAATTCTGAAGCATCTTTTGGGGGTATTGAGAGAGTCCCATATCCATCCTGGTTCTAGAGGCTCCTTTTTTTCTTCATTTTTTTCTTCATTTTGTATGCTTCAGTGCAGACCATAGTTTCTGAGTCCAAAGAAGCCATTGGAAATTCCTTGTCACTCCAGTGCACTAGCACTAGGGTCACCCTTTGCTTGGCCATTACTGCCTAGAGCTGGACTCACCACTACTAAGAATGTGAGCAGGAAGGGAGGCAGACAGATTCAGTCTCCTGGCTGACAAGCCATTGCAGATGCATCTCCCACCTGCCTCTGACCCACAGTCCTGTCAACATGGATAAAAACACAACTTGGGGAGGTTCGTGGAGAAGATGAGGTGTGAGCTGAGTTTTCAAGATATTCTCCAAGTCTTGATTCATATGTATAATTTGCATTTCTGTGGCACATTAAAACACTTTTGAGAATGTGTCTGTTCAGATGGCCAGTGTTTGGCATGCCATGTGAGTGAGACCATCGCATATAGGAATGTGGAAGCCATAAGGCCCATAGAAGGGATTCTTAGTGGCTTCTTTGGACTCAGGATCTATGGTCTGAACTGAAGCATACAAACAAGCTAAAGTAAAATAAGACGAAGGAAGGAGACTGAAACTAGAAGGGATATGGGGCTCTCCCAGTACCCCAAAAGATGCTTCAGAATTCCAGGTGTTTCCTGGTCATGGTGAGGCTGGGAAGTATAGAGAGTGCCAAGACCACTGCCTCTGCCCCTTCAGAGCATCCAGACGCCAATAGCATGTGGCTTGACCCTGGCTTCTGGGAATGGCCTGGCTGCACAAACCCAGGCTGCGGCCTTCATTCACCTTTCCATCCTCTTCCATTGCAGAAGTCTGTGGTGCTCTCAATGTCACGGTGTCCCCAGGACCTGTGGTGGACTACTTGGAAGGGGAAAATGCCACCCTCCTCTGCCACGTCTCCCAGAAGAGACGGAAGGACAGCTTGCTGGCCGTGCGCTGGTTCTTCGCCCCTGACGGCTCCCAGGAGGCCTTGATGGTGAAGATGACGAAGCTCCGGATAATTCAGTACTATGGGAACTTCAGCCGGACTGCCAACCAGCAGAGGCTACGCCTGCTCGAGGAGCGTCGAGGGGTGCTGTACAGGCTGTCTGTCCTGACGCTCCGGCCCACAGATCAAGGGCAGTATGTCTGCAAAGTGCAAGAAATCAGCAAGCACCGCAACAAGTGGACAGCCTGGTCCAATGGCTCCTCGGCGACGGAAATGAGAGGTGAGAACGCTGTTGGCATCTCGGAGGAGGCGCAGTGTGTGGTAGAAGGTGGTCCTGGCGTTAGTCAGTATGTAAATGCTGGTCGCCTCATTGGCTCTGCTAGTATAGTTAGTCCACGTCTTGTGGCCTCTGTGGGCCAAATGCCTGTGAGTCAAGTTATGAGGATGAGGACAGCTCTTGGACACTGGCTGATGTGGAAGGTAGATATGGAGGCAGGGACAACAGAGTGAGTGACTACCTCCGTATTAGTCATGTCCTGCCTGAAATATTGAACTTTGTATGCTGTCAGATAAAGAAATCTAGCCCCTACTTACTTTGGACAGAGGCGTGTGAGGGTATGGCCTGAGCTGTGCTTACTGTGGACTTGGACTGGGACTTTGTGGTTCCAGAGAGAATGAGGGAGGTGGGAGGTGGGGACTGTGGGACATAAGTCACCGAGTTGGGGCAGTATACAAGTTACAGGGAGCAATGGTCTCTGTTACGTTTCTTGGTGCTGTGACTGAGTATCAGACAAAAACCATCTAAGGGAGGACAGATTGATTCCGGTTTATTGTTTTGGTGTTCAGGATGCAGCTGCTTGGCCAGATTATCATGGAAGAGGGAGGGATGTGATGGTGGAGGGCAGCTGCTCACATCACAGCCAACACACAGCCAAGGGCACTGTAGGAAGAGGCCAGGGAGAGTATACCTCCAGGGACCCATTCCCCAGCGAGGTTCTACTGCTCAGTGTCACTGCTCAGTGTCTACTGGCTCCTCAGTCGATACCAGAAGCTCGAGGCCAAGCTTTCACCACTTGGGGGACATTTCAGACTCAAAGGGCGGTGACACTAAAAAGTAGCTGGGGCATTTGGCCCATGCAGAAGTGTCCAGTGTATAAGAAGCTTCCGGGAGGATCCTTCCTTCTCGAAGAGGCTAGAAGATGACGTGTCTTCAGGTATGACCAGGAAGACAGTGATCTTTGGACATCTTGGCTTTCCTCAGGTGAGCTCTGTATGGCAAGGGCATCATCGCAGGCACATGGCAGTGAACTGTTAGTTACTGTGTCTGTTCCACTGTTCCTAGGCCAAGGTTGAACCTCACTGAGAAAGTCCCCAAGGAACTAGACTAGACTTTGGTTAGGAGGCAGGGCTTTGACAATTCCCAGTCTATTGTTCAGAGCCGTGTCTCTGTGACCACTTTAACTAGGGGTGCCTGATACCCAAAACCAAGTGTGTGGTGGGAGAGCCGGATATAAACTTCCAGTCCTCTAAGTGGTACTGCTTTGAGTTCCTGATCTGCTGCCAGGCTTGGGTCTTGGCTAACTGTGAAGTTTGTGAGGAAGGTAAAGGCACCGGGGTAGCCCTAGCTTCCTGCAGGCAGATAGGAGGTGAGTTATGTCTTTAAGAGCATCCAACTTGGGTTTGATTCCACACATGGTTAAGAGATTCACAGAGTATAGCTGTTTGTTTATAATATGAAAGGGATGCTAATTTTATCACACACAATATATGGCACGAAAGCCTTCAAACTATATTGTTTTGGTAAGCTGTTTAAAAGGTGACTCTTTTCCATTGTGAAAGGGACTGTGTTAAAGGGAGGTAATCTACGTGGGGGGTCTTTGAAGCAGCCACTTGTCTTTGGAGTTGGTGTTATGGTTTATAGTATGATGTGTTTGCAAAAATGCTGTGCACTTCCCCCCTTAAGTAAATTAATTCAAGAAAACAAATGACTGCTAATATAAATATGTATTTTGGCATAGGAAACCAAACCAAAAAAAAAAAAAAAAATACAGTGGCCGAGGAGGCAAACAGCACAGATGATCACTTGGTCCTGCAATGTAGAATCCTTTGTTTAAGAGTGTATGCATCTTAGTGTCTTTCTAGTAGGATACGAAGACCCCTAGATACATGGTGGAGTGGTAGAGCCAGGTCCTATTGAAATCTCTTTCTAGTTTCTTGAGAAACCTCCATACTGATTTCCAAAGTGGCTACACCTCTGTACACTTCCACCAACACCATATAAGCATCCCCCTCTCCTGTACCCACGTGGGTACTTGTTATTTGGGGTCCTGGCAGCTATTCTTACTGGGGCATGATGGAGGCTTTAATGTGGTTTTAATCTGCACTTTTTGATGCCTAAGGATCTTGAGGTCTCAAGAGTGCTTACTAGCCATTTGTGTTCTTCTTCTGAGAACTTTCTGTTCAGTTCCACAGTCCATTCTTTTTCTAGTTGTGTTATTTCCTTGGAGTTCAGTTCTTTGAGTTCTTTGTGTAGTCCAGACACTGATCCTCTGTGTAGCTGCAAAGAGTTTCTTCTATTGTGCAGGCTGTCTCTTTGAGTTGACTCTATCTTTTGCTGGCAGAGGCCCTTAGTTTCCTGGGCTCTCATTTGTCAATTGTTGTTCTTAGTTCCTGCACAGAATCGTTCCGTTCACAAGGTCCTTACCTATGCATATTCCTTGCATTTTTCTCTAATAGGTTTGGGGTATCAGGTTTTTTAATGAAATCCTTTATCCATTTGGAGGTAAGTTTGGTACAGGGTGAGCAGTAAGGATACAGAGGGTTTTTCCTTCTTTCTCTGTCTGTTGAAGTCCTGGTTTCTCAGTACTATTTGCTGAAGGTTCTGTCTTTTTCCCAGTGTGTGTGTGTGTGTGTGTGTGTGTGTGTGTGTGTGTGTGTGTGTGTGTGTGTGTGTGTGTGTGTGTTTTAATGTCTTGGTCAAGATCAGGTAGCTGTAGTCCCATGGAGTGTATTTGGCTCCTCTATTCTACTCTATTGATCTGTGTGTCTGTTTTGTGCTAGCACCATGCTATTTTTATTGCGAATACTCTGCTGTGTGACTGGAAGTTAGACATGGCGACATTGCTTTTGTTGAGCATTGCTTTGGTTTGGTTGTTGGTGTTTCCACACATGTTTTGAGATTGTTTGTCTGTGAAGAAAGGATCTGGTATTTTGATAGGAACTGCATTGGCTCTAATCTGTAGATTGCTTTTGGTACTGTCTTAGTTACTGTTCTATTGCTATGAAGAGTCACCATGAACAAGGCAACCCTTAGAAAAGAAAGCATTTAACTGGAGGCTTGCTTACAGTTTCAGAGGGTTGGTCCATGATCATCATGGCATGAGTAGACAGATATGGTGTCAGAGCAGTAGCTGAGGATTGATCATTCTGATCTACAGGAAGTAGGCAGAGAGAGAGAGAGAGAGAGAGAGAGAGAGAGAGAGAGAGAGAGAGAGAGAGAGAGACTGGGCCTAGAATTCATGGGCTTCTGAAACCTCAAAACCTACCCCCAGTGACATGTCTCCTCCAAAGGACCATACCTACTACAAGAAGACCACAGTTCTTAATCTTCCCTAAAATATTCCTCTAACTGGTAACTAAGTATTCAAATAAATGAGCCTATGGGATCATTCTCATTCAAAGCACCACAAGTAGGGTGACCATTTTAACAGGATTCATTCTGCTGATCCATGAACTGGGAGAACTTTTCAATTTCTACTGACTTCCTTGATTCCTTTCTTCAGTGTATTAAAGCTCTCATTGTAGAGGTCCTTTGTTTCCTTATATTTATTTCCAGGTATTTAAAATTTTTATGATTGTTGTGAATGGAATTGTCTCTCTGATTTCTTTTTAGTATGATATATGTACATATATACACATACATACATATATATACACATTATATATGTGTGTGTATGTATATATATGTATATATATTATACATATATCATAGGTATATGTTTCTCTTTGTGTGTGTGTGTGTGTGTGTGTGTGTGTATCTATCTATACATGAAGGCTACCAATTTTTCTGTGTTAATTCTGTATCATGGCACTTTGATGAAAGTATTTATCAGTCTATTTTTTTGTTGGAATCTTTGAGGTCTCTTACGTTTAGAATCTTGTCATGCGCAGATAGAATACTTTGACTTCCTTTTCCTATTTGTCTACCCTTTGCTGTTTTTCTTGTCTTATTGCTCTGGTTAAGACTTCAAGCACCAGGCTTATCCGTACAGCTACTCCAATTGTGTGGTGGCTTGTAGTCTTCCGTGTCATCCCTTTCTGGTGCGGAATTCCTTTTTCAGACGCTGTCTTTACTCTGGTGCAGTTTGCATGTGATTAACTACACAGGGTACCTTTTGGTATTTACTCTTAGAAAGGATTTCCAACCACATGCTTAGACAAGTGTTTATGGGCAGATATGAAGGGACAGGGAGGCGAGAGAAATTAGAGTGCATGGTGTGAAAGTCCCAAAGAATCAGTAAAAAATTTAAAAAGCATTTACAATTTTCTGTCACAGTTTTAATGTTAAAAATATTATTTTTTATCCCTTTAAAGTCTGTTTTTATATGAAGATAATTTACTTTTGTTTCCAACTATTCTTCCTAGGGGACAAGTCCCCCATTATCAGTGTTGCAGACTTTCTCATGTACTCTATTATTCTTACATGAGCTATTCTTCTTTAAGATAATCTTGAGAAACAGCTTACATAGTTTTGTGGAAATTGTGTTAGATTTTGATTGGTGTATTGACATTTAAAATTATCATTGTGCTGATATATACATCTGTCTTTTTGTGTTTTATGTTGCTAATGGCAGAATGCCTGAGGTTGAAGTTTGAGTGAGGAGAATGAGTTTATATAAGCCTCAGCTTTAGTGTCTAAGAGTTGAAGGTTGGGTGGCTGTCCCCATTTGCCTCTGATTGGAGACATCTTGGCTGAGGCACAACTTGACAGTAGGCATCATAGGAGGAGCATGTGCAAAAGGGGTGGTTACATGGCGAGACAGGAAGCCAGAGGGAATTGAAGTTCGCTCTGCAACAGTCAGCTTTTAAGGAACTAACTGGGGCCTGAAAACAAAAACCATTAATCCCTTCTGACAGCAGTACCCCAGATACCTACCAGACTGGCTCCCCTTCCCCAAGGTTCCAGCACGTGGATTCTCGCAGGCAAAACTCCTAATCATCGTAACAATGTGCACGTCTTTACTACTTTAACTGTTCTTATCCAGGAGCCCTGAGTTCCTTCATCTGGTCCAGGTTTAAAAAATATCTTATGAATATACATATATTCATAAGATATGTGTGTATGCATATATGTATATATATGTGTATATATATATATACACACACATATAACTTTTTTATTTTATTTCTTAATATCTTATTGTTGTAACTAAAACCAAGCTCTCCCTTCTATCCATGTGCACACAGACACAGTTTGAGAGTTGTTATTGATGATAAGTATGGAGTCTGACTTTTGTTGAGTTGGTTTTGGAATGCTTAGGTCCTGTGTACTTCATCTGTTGTCTCTTCAGTTGCCTATCAATGTGCCTGTGGCTTCATATGTTGTGATTTTCTTGACCACGACCCAGTGGCCAGTGCTTTTAAAGCACTTTGTATGATTCAACCATGAATTTAGCTTCACTGAGTTTCCATCTTGATCACATTTACTCTCTGTAGCTCCAGTTAGAGACTTAGTAAAAAGCCAGATTTGAGAAATCAATGGTGCCTACTAATCAACTCAGCAGAAAGGCCATTGGGGTTGTTCTAGAGAACTTTTTCCCTTAGCTGGACATTCTTGCTATATGTCTGCCAGAGAGAGAGAGAGAGAGAGAGAGAGAGAGAGAGAGAGGACCCACTGGCTTGTAGTGACATTCACATGCCCCTAACCATCTGGCATTCTTCATATTTTCTAGGATTTTCCATCTTCCTTAGCTGTAATGACTTCTGGGCCTGTGAGAGGTCGCCCCACAGAAAGGCCAGAGCTTTTTCCCTTGGGAGGGGAGGGAGGAGAATGGGAATCATGTGGCTGCAAAGCATCATTGCTGGGAAGCTTTCACACCAGGCTGTTGCGTAGATGAAAGTGTGGATATTATGGGGTTGCACAACCAAAGTTCATGACCGGGATGCAGTGTACTCAGGTAGGGTCCCAAGTGTTCGTGTGTGTCACGGTGGAGCCAAGTCTGATATCATGGCGCCATTCATACCACTGTGCTTTGACTTGCTTCCTTGGGAGGTAGAGCATGGGAAAGAGCTGCTATACGGAACAGATCATGCATGACCTCCACTCTGTCACACCCAAGGTACATCGTATGGGTGGCAGACCCATGTGTCTGTCATAAGCATTATGAATGCCATGCACAGTAAAAACAGAAGCAGCAACAGTGAAAAGCCCAGGATCCAAGCAGAGTCAGCCCATCCCAACATCTGCAGCACCCCCTGCCTAATTGCCTATGTACCATGATCTTTCTTCCTAAGGCTGGCTATGTCTTATGTGCATGAAATAAATAGCAGTTTCAGGGAGTAAAGCCTATGCTAATAAGCTAACTCTTCAGCTTGCCGTTTTACATTTTCAGTGGAAAATTATTTTTTTAAGAGAGAGATAACAATCTTTGTCTGTTATTTAATATTTATTTATTCATTTACTATTTGTAAGTACACTGTAGCTGTCTTCAGACACACCAGAAGAGGGCATCAGATCTCATTACAGATGGTTGTGAGCCACCATGTGGTTGCTGGGATTTGAACTCAGGACCTTTGGAAGAGCAGTTGACGCTCTTAACCGCTGAGCCATCTCACCAGCCCCTCTGTGGAAAATTATTAAGCTATGACAGAGATTAAGGATTTTGACATGGGAAGATATAGATATTGGGGCCTGTCAGCAAATCATTTGTTGGGTTTTGACAAGCACTCCTGGGTACACTGAAGGTTACTGGTGTGCTGTGACACAAATCCATAGTCAGAAATTAGGAGTGAGTGCTTGAGCCTCCAGAGGACAGTGAGGCCGGGCTCAGCTCATTGTGGAAAATCTGTCATTGCAGATGAACTTGTCAGTGTAGACTTTCTCATATGAAGGTAAAAATAAAAAAGTGAAATGTAAGGTCCTCTATGCCATGTGCCTCTTGCTGGGCAAGAATCCTTGTGTAGCAAGAACAGGCACTAAGGAGTCCTCTTCAATGCGTGGTGTCTCAGTGCTTCTAAGGCTTGCTGTGCAATGATCAGGATCAAGGCTAGGTTTGATGGCCCTGAGTTGTTTTATCAATGACATTGAAAAGGGCACCCATGCTGCCTTAACAAACTTTCATAAAGTACAAAAATTGAGAAATGTTTTTAACATTGGCAAGGAGTGCAGCATAATAAAAATGTTTCCAGAGAGGTAAAGAAACACAGGCAGAAAATAACAAAATGAGATTCAATTTGAAGACAGGCAGAGTAATACGTTGGGGGCCCGCATAAATCTTAAGCACTGTAGGATCGTCACCAGGAGGCCAGGAGGCTGTCTCTGTGAAGGGATAATGGGATGTGATCAGATGATCTTGTGCAATGTGACACCATAGTGTATGAGCTGTTGTCATTTCTATGCATGGACAGGTCAGCCTGACATCCCTAGGAAGGCAGATGAGGGTGCCACACACTGTAAAGGTAACCACACAATCAACTCTGAGAACACATTTCCAGAAACACAGATACAATCCCCCCAAAAGAAAGACAAATGTAAAGAAACGAACTACAACCCCAGGCAGAGAATCTGTTCTTTTGTTCCAAGAAGCTACGGTTGGCTCAGTGAAGAAGTTGCACTGGAAAAAAAAAAAAACCTTTTGGCTCTAAGTGGATTCTGGGTGTGTATCTTATTTCTTTTTTGCTGTTGTTGCTATAACAAAATGCCCAAGAATGGGTAACTCATATATAATAGATTTATTTAACTCACAGTTCCAGAGGCCAAGGAGTTAAGGACATGGTGATGACACTGTTGAGACTGAGAGCTTCCCGCTCATCAGGGTGACCCCGGGCAGAGCAAGGGGCAGAGGGCTCCCTTTTAGAACAGAGCCATTCCTGTGTAACCCAACTTCCTGTTCATGTCCTTAATGCATGCATGGATTTGGGAGAACCCTGTGGGAGCATCTTTCAAAAGTCCCACCTCTCAACATTTCTGTATTGATGACTAAGTTGCCTGTGCAAGGACTGTTGTGGGGCAGGATAAGATCACAGCAGCATCAACAAAGTTGTTTACCAAGCCACTGAAATGATGGTTGCCTGGGAACACATGGGTAGATCCGTCTGCAGGAGGGATGACCCAATGTGAGTGCAGTGGTAAAGACATACCCAGGACACCGTGGGGATGCACAAAGGGAGGAGAGAACGGTGCTGGAGCTGACACTGGGTGGCTCATGAAGGGGTGTGGCTACCTAGGTGCTCACAGACTGAGTCATGAAGGGGGCTGTACCGAACACTGAAGAGTTTCCAATGGGTGTTCCAGGCCAGTGTTACAACCTCGCCTGATAAGAAGCATTCCTGGAGCCATTGTTAGGGCATGGATTCCCAAGCATGTGACTGGGGTCTGGTATGTGAGTTGGAGATGGATTTGACCACTCAGTCAGGGCTTTCAGCTTTGGAAAACTGTAACACATCCCACAACTTCAGGTGGATCTGCCTGTTGGCTCACGGAAACACAGGTTTGAGAACTAGATGAGATCGCAATCATAATGTATGGCTTTTGTAGTTCAAAGAGTTGAAAGGTTGGGCCTTAAACGTGGCAAAAGGACAAGAGCAATATGAAGTTGTCAAGTGAAAAGCTTTGACTAATGGACTGAGTGTAGTTATGAGAGAGATATTTGGAATAAACTCAGTGTGGAGTGGAGCTGGACAAGAAGCTCCTTGCAGGGGTATAAACGTGTGTTCTGACTACTGTGAGCTGATCTCTGAGTTGAACAGATGAAGGCTTGTGGGTGGATGAAATGTCCAAGGATGGGGCTGTGGGAAACCCCACTGTTGGGCTAATGGAGTGAGATATTTTGGTTTGGTGTTTACTGCGTGGACTCCTTTGGGGTGGAGGAGTGACACTTCCAGGTCACAATCTATCACTGCGTGAAGTCAGAGAAGGAACACAAGCAGGAGCTTGAAGCAGAACCAATGGATGAATGCTGTCTACTGGCTCATGCTCAGCTGACTTTCTTAAAGAGATCAGGCCTGCCTGCCTAAGGATGGTGCTGCCCACAGTAGACCAGCCACCCCCCACCCCATCAATCATCAGTGAAAATACAATCACAGGCAAAGCTATGGGTAAATTGGATCTGGGCAATTTCTCCACTGAGGTTCCCTCTTTCCAGGTGCCTTTTAGGTTGTGTCAAGTTGACAAAACCTAACAGTTCAGGGCTATCCATGATGCTCTGAGTTTGACTAGATTCTGTATCCGGCAAGCATGATAACCCAGTAGATTCCCAAACGCCATTGGCTTTTGGTACCCACAGGCATAAAATGAAACAAGGTAAGAAACAGAAAAAAAATCAAATAAAGTTGCTAAGGGTTTCACTTAGATAGTTGCTAATTATTGGGTAATCAACACAAGTATCTTTGTTCTAAAAACTGAGAACACTGCATGCATGTCTTTTGAGACAGAGACAAAGCATGCTGGTTCTCGTTGATAGTATAATTTCAAGATCACCTTTGAAATGAGGTAAAGATTCCATATTCTTTTTTTTTTCTTTTTATTCATCCTTATCTTATATATTACATCCCAACTGCAATCCCCCCAAGTCTGCCCCTGGCATTTCCCCTTTACACGAGATGAGATCTAATCCCCTTCGATCCTCCCCTTAGGAAGGAGCAGGCCTTCTAGGGACATCAACCAAATATGGCATAGCAAACTCTAATAAAACCAGGCATGTATTCTCACATCAAGGCTGCATGAGGCAACCCAGCAGGAGGAAAAAGTCCCTAAAGGCAGGCAAGAGTCAGAGACAACCCCCACTCCCACAGTTAAGAGTCCCACAGGAACACTGAGCTACACAACCTTAAATATATGCAGAGGGCCATATTCTAAGGCAGTGGTTTTCCGTCTGTTGATTTCAATCTTTGTTGGTCCAACAACCCTTTCACAAGAGTCTCCTAAGACCATTCAAAAACACAGATATATATATGATTACTCATAAAAGTACCCAAAATAACAGTTATGAAATAGCAATGCAAATGATTTTATGATTGGAGGTCATCACAACATGAGGACCTGTATTAAAGGGTCACAGCATTAGGGAAGTTGAGAACCACTGTTCTAAGGGGTTCAAAATCTCTCAGGCATGTTAGAAACATGGTTAACTGAGTATCTTTCATGTAAAATTCTTGGAGCAGAAGTGTTGTAGGTTTTAGGTTTGTTCAGATTTGAGAGTATTTGATTGCACTTTACTATTGGAGAATCTCTAATTCTGAAAATGTGAAAAACTTTGAAATCTGATAACATTTCACATTAGGGAGACTCAAACCTGTTTATGGCTAGTTGCTTTGTAAAATAATGATATTTTCTTTCACTCTTCCTTCCTTCCTTCCTTTCTCTCTCTCTCTCTCTCTCTCTCTCTCTCTCTCTCTCTCTCTCTCTCTCTTTCTCTCTCTCTCTCTCTCTCTCTCTCTCTCTCTCTCTTTCTTTTTTTGATAGTTTTTCTGAGGGACTTTATTTTTCTCTTTTCTTTTTTTTTCTTTTCTTTTTTTATTATTAGATATTTTCTTCATTTACATTTCAAATGCTATCCCAAAAGTTTCCTATACCCTCCCCAACCTTGTTCCCCGACCCACCCACTCCGACTTCCTGGCCCTGGCATTCCCCTGTACTGGGGCATATAATCTTCGCAAGACCAAGGGCCTCTCCTCTCAGTGATAGCCGACTAGGCCATCTTCTGCTACATATGCAGTTAGAGACACGAGCTCTGGGGGTACTGGTTAGTTCATATTGTTGTTCCTCCTATAGGGTTGCAGACTCCTCCAGCAACTTGGGTACTTTCTCTAGCTCCTCCATTGAGGGCCCTATGTTCCATCCAATAAATGACTGTGAGCATCCACTTCTGTATTTGCCAGGCACTGGCATAGCCTCACAAGAGACAGATATAGCAGGGTCCTGTCAGCAAAATCTTGCTGGCATATGCAATAGTGTCTGGGTTTGGTGGCTGTTTATGGGATGGATCCCCGGGTTGGGCAGTCTCTGAATGGTCCTTCCTTCCATCTCAGCTCCAAAATTTGTCTCTGTAACTCCCTCCATGGGTATTTTGTTCCCTATTCTAAGGAGGAATGATACATCCGCACTTTGGTCTTCCTTCTTCTTGAGTTTCATGTGTTTTGCAAATTGTATCTTGGGTCTTTCACTCTTATAGATATAAAAGCCTTGACTAAACCCATCTGCACTCCCCATGCAGCGCTGACTGGTCACTTCTGTGCACTGGACATAGCAATTTGCAACTCAAGCTGCTGTCTGCTGTGTTGGGCTGTCAGAGTCGCAGCTGCCTCCCCAGCGAGCTCTTTCCCTCTCCCTCTGCCCCAGGCCCACTGTGCTGGTCTTCTGTTCACTGTTCTGTGAAGAAACTCCTTTCCCTTGTTTGACCAGCCTGCTCTCTCCAAGCTTTGAGAGTCTCCCCACCCTGTAACTCTTCCGATCTTTGTTGTGTTCCAGGACAAGTTCCTAGACTTGTTCATCTAAGGGTATTGATCTGGCCAGGTCCATCCCAGAAACTGCTGATTCCATAGCTTGATTGGCTAACATGGCTCCAGGCCACAGTGGGATCCTTAAGCCTTGTTTCTTCAGCTGTGTGCAGTGGTGAGGGTTCATGGGGTTCCGACCTAAAGGAGACCTCCCCTCAGTCCTGCTACCAGCAAATGCTAGATAGACTGGTTACAGAGCTCATCCTGACAGCCCATGTGTGAGTGAGACCTTGCCTTCCACTTTAGCCTTCAGCTGTGAGGGCTGCAATGGCTTTGGATCTCAGGAGTTTATGGAAGGAAAAGGTCTTTAGTTGTTTTTCAGCCAAGCTCTCCATCCTGTGGGATCAGAAGCAGCCAAACATTTTGAGACGAAATACCCCCCAATCCCCACCCCCGTTTAAAGGGAATCCCATTCATCAATAGTGAAATGCTCAGAACAGCAGCAACCTGCAGACTCCGGCAGTTTAACCAGGGTTTTACTCTAACCACAAACAGCATAGTTGAACAAGCCAGACTGTTGTTTGATTTGAGGTTATATAAGTCAGCGTTCAACGTGGTAAGTGGATAGAGCAAATGGAGAAATGCTGTTACCATAAGAGTTCGGTGGCAGACCTGGCAAGATGACTCAGTGTGCAAAGCACTTGCCAGGCAATTGTGAGAACCTGAATTCCATTCCCAGAGTTCATCTGGAAATCACGTCCACTGGGGTCCCTCTAATCCCAGAGTGTTGCTGGGGAGAGGAGAGGTGCAGTCAGGAGAACCCTGGAAGCTTTCTGGCAACTACTTGGGTTTACATCTTGGCAAACAAGGGACCCCCCACCTTAAATAAGTTGGAAAGTGGGGGACAGCAGCCCAGGTCTTCCTCTGACCTTCCCATAATCTCTGTGCATGTGTGTGCCAACATGTGAACACATGAGTGTATCATGCCCAGACACATCATATAGAGAGAGGGTGGGCAGGAGAGAGAGAGAGGGGAGGGAGGAAGGAAAAGAGGAAGGGAGGGAGTGAAAGAGAGAAAGCACATGAGCACGATTTATGAGAAAAAAGTTTGGGGGCAAGGATGAAATGAGAATATAATTTATCATCTGGGCATTTGACCCCAAAATGTGAGAGGGGACTTAATAATTAGATTTCGACTTAATACCACAGGGAATGGATGCTTCAGGTTTCAATGGAAGAAGTTAACTAAATCCCTTCTCTCTGGAGGCCTGGAACAGATAATTAGGACTGAGATTTACTAAACATTTAGCGCTACTGCTTAATTAAGCAAGCGCACATCATGGTGTTTATGGTGTCAACAGGTCCAAACACTCAGAAGCAGCACATTCATGACCAGAGTGTAATTTAAACAACTCTCAGACGCATCCCTCATTGCACCAAACCACAAACCAACCACTAGTCTTGAAAGATGTCAGGAGAGTAAAAAAATGTAAACTCCCCAACATGGAGGAAGCTTTCCTTTATAAAGCTATCCTTGGAACCCTGTGCCCAAAGAGGCATGAGGTAGACAGCCAGCATCCCTGCTGACCTTGGACTACAGCCTCCTTATCCAGGGTGGGCAGCACGAGAAGACAACATATAAAGGGTGTGCTGTAGAGCAGGTGCCCTTGACGTGGGAGGAAGGCAGGGACAAGTGTATAGCTTTGGGAGGTACTTGAGAGAGGTCACTTTGTGGAGGCTGCTTGACCCACAGGAGGGCTTCAAGAGACATAATGGACCCTACTATGTCAGCATGGAAGGCAGCTCAGCCCTAAGGAAGAGGAAAAGAAACTTAAAAAAATCAAGGACCTGCAAGTTGGCCATGTGGTCCAGCAGAGGGGGGAGGGCGGTAATGAGAAAGTGGAGAGGGAACCGGCCAATGATTGCCCAGGGATTTCAGGAACCGGCCAATGATTGCCCAGGGATTTCAGGAACTGGCCAATGATTGCCCAGGGATTTCAGGGCCCTGCCAGATTCTGCTTTGATGTCTCACCTGTGTTTCAGTGTACAGACTTAGAAAGAGGTTCCAGGACATGTTTTACATGTAAAAGATGAGTGAGTGATTTAAACTCTTGGGTAACCTTCTCCTGATTGAAATGGCAAAAGGGGACAGAAAGGCGGATGCTGAACAAGACTGAGTGAGTAACTTTGTCTTGAGCTTCAGTGTTCCCTACTTCAGAATGCTGATCCTTGTATTCTGTCTCTGGCTCCCTTGAGGAATATGAACTTCCTTTGCCACCGCCAGGCACCCTGGGACGTTTATCTCTTTTTAGTCCTTTGCTTTGTTTGCTTTGTTTGCTAGAATTCTACTTAGCCTACGTGCAAAAGGCAAGAGTGGACAAAAGCTGGACATAGCTGAGGCTCACTGTTTATCGGAAAGACCCTGGGGAGGTCACTGAGGGCCATTGCTGACTTATGTGGCTCTGTCCCAGCCTCAAGAGAGGCTGCCTTTGACCTGAATCTTGGAGAGGCAAGGGGGAAAGGAAGTGACAGGCCAGCCTCAGAGCAGGAACAGAGGTCTCTGTGTCTTGGGTTCCTCCTTCCTCCTCCGACTTGCAGATCCAGATCTATACAGTGAGAACGAACACAGCTACATTTTAATTTTTCCCCCTTGGGAGTTATCTGGTCCTTCAGTAAGGACTGACAGTGAGCCTGTTAACTTTGAATTAGGGACAAAGGGGCCGTTGACACCTTATTTGCTTTTTTCCTGATCACCTCTTTTTCTTACATGGATCTGTGCAGAATAGAGTCAGGGGAAACCGAGG
Source organism: Mus musculus (assembly GCF_000001635.26). Lineage (NCBI taxonomy): Eukaryota > Metazoa > Chordata > Mammalia > Rodentia > Muridae > Mus > Mus musculus. The sequence goes on from NC_000080.6 coordinate 32,878,111, forward strand.
CAGGGTGGCACATGTTCTTTCTGGATATAAATTAGCAAGGCTCAGATATCAGGCAGCAGGGTTCAGACATCTGCTCTTCTTGACAGAAGCTAAGACTCATCTTCTGCTTAAGGAGTCCTGCGCTTTTCCTGTAGAAAGGCTGTAAAATAAACCCCACGGGGTGCAAGTCCAGCGCCAGCCGTGCAGAGCCGAGCTCTGTGGCTGCTGTGCTGCTGCATCTCCATGGCTTCGGAGGCTTCAGAGAGGAAAGGGGGCTTGAGCGGGACAGGGGCTCCTGTCCCTGGCCTCTTCCAAAGTTTCCAACATGTAATGGTATCATGGTTGTGTTTTCAATTCTTTTTGAGTAACCTGTTTCCCTAGTATGTATGCCCCACCATACCGTACCATACCACACCATACCATATCACACCACACCATACTATACCACACAACACCATACTATACCATACCACACCATACATACCACACCATACACACCACACCACACCACACCATTCCACACCACACCACACCACACCACACCACACCATTCCACACCATACCACACCATACTACACCACACCACACCACATCACACCACACCACACCACACCACACCACACCACACCACACCATACCACACCATACTACACCACACCACACCACATCACACCACACCACACCACACCACACCACACCACACCACACCACACCATACCACACCATATGACAGACTAACTGATCCATTCATTCCTCTTGTTTTCTGCTGTGACACCACCTTGCTACATTGCCTAGCTTTGTTTCTAACTCCCGTGCTCCAGGGCTCCTCCTTCCCCAGCCAAGGTCTGCAGGGCCACACTTCCAGAACCACTTCACTCCCGAGAAGTTAATATGCCTTGACCAATGGACCAAAAAGAATTCTAGCAAGCAAAGGAACAAGACATAGATGCAGATAATACATGGGGCAGTCGTGCCTGGCACACACTCTGTAGGTAGTGATGCGTTCTAAGGCAGCATGATTGGCAGGGAGTGGGAGGCTGGGATGCTGGGTAGTCCTGGAGGAAGTTTTCTCTGATGCAAGTTGCTTCCAGAGCCCAAGTGTCTCGGAGACTATGGAACACTGTCCGCATAGCACACACGGTAGCCATTGCTATCTTAACCAGAGCAACTGTTACTGCCGTAGGAGATCCTTAATATCTGGCCTGTTGTGTTTTCTCAGCAGAAGGGATGGAGAGGGTCATTCTCGAAGGTTCTTATCTGAGGTTTTGACCATCTCTTCCTATACTTTTCCCCCTAGCTGCCTGTAATTCTTCACCAATTGCAAGTGGTCTTAGGGGGAGTAAGCATCTAAGAAGTGGAGAGTTAACTCCAGTTATAAAGGGGCAGGGAGTCCTTTTTAGGAATGGGAGACAGACAAGCTGAGGTGAGTTTCCCCAGCTCAAGAGTCAACCATTGTCATGTTCTTGGTCCTTGGATGTGACCTAAATTTGTCTTTTAAGCTTCTCAAATAATTGAATTCTTTGTTAAAGAAATTGAGGGCACTGGCTTTGTTGTCTGGGCCACTGCCTCCTTGAGAAGACACACAGGGCCTGTCTACTAGTGCCAGGCCCCAAGACAATGACGAATCAGCCAGCAGTCAGGAGATGACTGGGGTGCTCAGAGTGGGGAGAGATTTCTGGACAAATGGATCCTTTTAAAATTTGGACCCCGTTTGCCTTTATAACCGGAGTTAACATTCTTCTGTGCAGATTTCCTCTGATGACAAGTGTTCCTCGAATTTTGGAATCCTTGGGGACACACCGTTGTGACAGGCTCACTCCTGGGCACTGTTACACTGCTCTCCTTAGTGTGCACCAAGGAGGCACTGTCTAGATTTTTCTCGAGTTCTAAATCCTGCCCTGGGCTGGACAGGAGGCCAAGGCCGAAGGCTCCCAAGATCTCAAGAGCTCCTCCACGTGGGGTCCTGGGAGCTGGACCCTCTGTCCCTTCTGAGAGGAAGGTCCCCTACTCAGGCAAATTCTCCCCCAGGAGCTCAGGGGCACTGCCAGAGAACCTTCATTTGACAAGGACTAGTTAGTTGTTTGTCCTGCTTGTTAAATGGTTCCCAGCTTTGCCTACTGGGCACTAGGTAGCTTCAGCTGAGATCAACATGCCCTGCACAGAATGCTTTAGCCAAGTTGGCCAAGCAGCAGAGACAGAGAGGCTGAGGTGGGTCAACCTTTGTCATGCTCTTGATCCTTGGATGTGACCTACATATGTCTTTGAAACTTCCCCAATAGTTGAATTCTTTGTTAAAGAAAGAGGGCACGGGTGAGGTTTCTGGACAAAATGAAATGTGTAACCATCCCTAATACAGACGGCTGCGATCAGCCAGTCCAGACAGCTGTTGTTGGTGTCCTTGAAGGACTCGGAAAGTCTGGAAGTCTCTCCCTGCACTGAGGGCATTAGCACAGGGTCTCACATGAACTTAGTCACAGTGGAAACACACCCTCCCCACTGATATTTTTGGGGCTTTCTTTTCAAGTTAGGATTCAAGGCCACTGATTCCCCTGTACGACCCATCAAAGGATGTGACTAAAGTTCTTTCTTTGAAACCTACTTTCTGCTCCTTCTAGACAAAATTGGTTTGTCTGAGTCCTCTGGGCTGCAAGCTTTTTCTTTTCTTCTTCTTCTTCTTTTTTTTAATGCTGTGGCTGCTTTCAGCTAGCAGCTCCCAGAGAGGTGGCAGTCTGTGGTACACCTTACAACTTATTAGATTTCTTCCTATTCTGCTCTCCTGGGGAGGGTCTAGAATAGCTGGCAGCTTTGTTGTCTGGGCCACTTCCTCCTTGAGAAGATACCCAGGGCCTGTCTACTGGTGCCAGGTTCCAGCATCAGTTAGCAGTCAGGAGTTGACTAGGGTAGGAACAAGCTTTATTTCTCTCCTCTGCTTTGATCTTAGAACCACTGACCAATAGGCACAGTGGTAAGTAAATCAAAGCCTCTCCTACTGGTGCAGTTGAACGGAGAAAGCTTCCGTCTGGCTCTCTGCTTAGTAAGAGTCCCTGTCTCCCTCTCTCCCCATGTAGACCCTACATTCTGTAGCAACTGGAAGTTGGGTCCTACACCTGACTTTCCTGGATGCAGGCAGGATGGAAGAGAAGATAGTGCATAAATAATTACAGTGGGTGGGGTGGAGGAGAGGGTGATAGCTGCTCACTTGCAGGAGCTTGAGTGAGGAGCCCTTCCCAAGGCATGTGTAGCCTCTGTCACCTCATGCAGCCCCAGCCTCTATCTACAGAACAACCCGACAGAGCTGTCAGGTTCCAGAAATTACAGCAATTTGGACAGGAGGGTTGTTTGCTGTCCCTCCCCTACTGTCTGACTGTACAGCTGGTTAATAAGGGGAGGGGACCAATAGCCAAAATACACAGACTTGTTGGCTCTTGGTAAAGAGCCTGCAGTCTCCTGATAGCTAGCTAGTTCACTGGGAGGGAATTTTGCAAAAATGTGCATCTTCTTTCAGAATGTCTTGGGCCAAAGTGAATAATCTGTGGTTGGAGAATGTGTCACATTTTCTTTTGGTCCTTGTATTTTGTGGTGGTAGAAACCAAACCCAGGGTTTCACACATACTGAGATGTACTTGACCCCCTGACTGAGCTATAGCCAGCCTCCAGCTAAATGCTTTCTAGAAGTATTGCTATTCTCTTTCCCACATTTCACCCCAGAGAGGCCTCTTTCACTCTGTGCCTACAGGACAGGTTGGCCAAGGTCAGTTTATCTCAGCCTTGTACATGTGCCACAGGGGGAGGTGCATCAATGCATGGACCAGAGCCATGGCTGCTCCACTACAAAGCCCTTGCTGTGGACAGGCCATATTAGACATCCGGGTTTCCTTACAGTCTGTGTTCTCAGACACATAGCTTGACATTGTGTCAAATTCACTTGAGATAGCACAGGATTAGCAACTGAAATAAGATAGTTACAGCAGAACTTTGAGAAATTCCTGAAGCTCTGGCAGGGACCCTGTGTAGGTTTTTTTTTTCTTTCTTTCTTGTGGGAGCAGATAAGTGTTGCTAATCTACCAGCGCCAAGCAATAATGGCTGCACTTTCCCATGAGTTGTCTGAACTGGAAAGGCAGGTGAGAGTCCCCACAGGTTGAAAATCCCTGTTTATGAGATTTCTTGTGATGGGTCACCATGGTGTATTTAGGATTGGAATTAGTTAACCATGAGGCAGAGAGACCTGAACTTGGATTAAATCAGAGCCACAGGTTCTTTCCCTGGAAGATGTATGGAAGTGATTGCTGGGCACCTGCTCTGGCTAAAGGTGGTGGCAACCTAGTCCAGTTGCAGGGCTAAGCAGAGGGATGGAGAACCCTTTCATTTTGTCCATTTAGATGTCTGGCCATTGCTCCATGTAAAGGGCTCTGTGGCAAAGATCCCTTCTAGGTGTGGATGGGAATCATAGCAGTCAATAATACAACAATTCTGCTCTTAAGGGGCCGACTGCCTGTGGGTAGAGGTGTTGATAACGTCTCAGACACATTTGGACACAGGGACATGGTTGGAAGCACTCTGTACACTCTAACCCATGCAGGCCTCCCCTGCCCTGCCACTGGTACTTAAAAACTAAGACACCAGGCACGTCAGTGGCTTGCCTGGGTTCTCACACCCAGCAAGTGGCATTTGAGCACTTCAAGCTAATCTACACAGGCTCACCATACCCTTTGTTTCCTTCTCAAAACATCCAATGTGTGCATGTGTGTGTTTATGGATTTGTACTTGTTAACGTGTGTGCATATATGCATATGCATGAGAGGACAGGTCCGTGATGGATGTCTTCTCTTGATTGCTTTCCACCTTTAGTTTTTGACCCAATCTGTCACTGTACCTGAAGACCTTTGATTCAGCTAGACTGACTGGCCAATGAACTTCAATAAGACTTTATCACTGGGGTTACACGCATGCTTTGCTATGCCCAGATGTTTTCCCCATCTACTTTTTAAATTTTTTGGAGAATTTCATAGATGGTAATATTTTGATCAAGCCATCCTTCCCATACCCTCCCCTTCATTTCTACTGTATGCCCCCCCCCCACCTCCTTATGCCAACTTCTTGCAGCCTTCTTCTTGAACTGGGTTTTCAGTGCTGACTAGAGGTCCATGAATGTGGGGCCATCTATTGGGGCATGGGTAGCCTCTCAAGGCCACCTCCTGAAGAAAACTGACACCTCCCTCCCACAGCGGCCACCAATTGCCAGTAGCCTCTCAGACAGAGCTGGGACTTTGTGAGACCTGATCCATCCTGGGATTTTGGCTAGCTTGATCCTGTATAGGTCCTGTGCCTGCACACACGGCTGCTGTGAATTATTATGTGCAGTGGGCTCTGCCCTGTCTGGAAAATACTGTTCTGCTGCAGGTATCTCTTCCTTCTTCTAGAGTAATTCCTGAGCTGTTGGGGGAGGGATATGCTATAGATGTCCCATAGAGAACAGAGCACAGCATGGCCTCTTATTCTCTGTGTGTGACCAGTTGTGGTTCTCTGTACTAATCCATCACGCACTGTCCACAGAAGCTTTTCTGAAGAGGGCTGGGAGATGCATCAGTCTCTGGGTGTAAAGATGAGGATTTGGTCAGGACCAGTTCATTACTATTTCCAGATAGCAGGGTACTAGCGCTAAGTCCTCCCAGCTCTCACAGAGGTACTGGAGATCAAAACTCGGGTCCCATGCTTGCATGGCACATACTTTATTGATTCTTCTGCCTTCTTCAGCTCCTGCTTCGTGTTTTACACAGGACTCACTAGGCTCTCAGTTGACTCTGGGGCTGTAGACCTGGGATAGGGACAGTAGTTCTGCACTTGTGACAAATTGCTAGGTAATACTGATGCTGCCAACTCCTGGACCACACTGGAGTGGTGGTCCCTGGACCATGATGGGCACATTTGACCTTCTAAAGCTAAGCTACTCAGAGGGTGTTTAACATCCACTCTGCGCTGCCTCCTTCAGGATTTCACGGAGCGTTCTTTCCCAGGCTTGATAGACAAAGATTAAGGTTGTTATGAAAACTACTCAGTGTAGTCCAGGAAATGGATGGATGGTTTCAGGGGACAAACTACATGGATAACTTGCAGAGTAGACCGCACATCAGACTTCTTCGGACCTTGAGCCCCAAGCTCAAGTCTCCCCTATATATTCCTCCCTACTGCCTCTTTCCTCCACTCCAATCTGCTCCCCACCTCTCCAACATGACTGTCTCACTTAAAGTGCACCAGCCCCTTCATACTGCACCACAGCCTGCAAGAATCACATGCTTATTGTTTTAAGTTCTGGTGCTTGGTTGCTCTGTCAGTCAGTAGAATACAGGAGTTCTGGATTAAGAAAAATTGAACAGGAAGGGGAAGTTGAGTTTTGATAATATAGTTCATACGTACACATAAACACACACTAAAGAGCATGTATGTGTGCAATGAAATCTCATTGCAGGAGTGCCAGGCTGCTTTCTGTCACACACACACACACAACACACACACACACACACACACACACACACACACACACACGCACACACACACTCATGAGCACATGCATATGCATGCATGAGCACATGTGTGCACGCAAACATACAATGCTCAAGCTCACACACATACACTACTTGCCAATTTCCAGGGAAAGGTCATGAGAGTGACACAAGTTTCCTTTAGGGGAGGGGAGAGAAATCTCTGAATTTTTGCCTCATGAACAGCAACTCTATGTGTTCCCCGATTGTACATTTGCTTTCTTAATTTTAATTTTATGTATATGAGTACTTTGCCTGTAAGCTAGGTCTGTGTGCAATGTGTGTAGCTGATTCCCATACAGGCCAGAAGAGGGTGTTAGACCCCCTGGAACTGAAGTTCTAGAATATTGTGTACCTCCACATGGGGGCTGGATATTAAGCCTGGTTCCTTTGGAAGAGCAGGCAGTGCTCTTAACCACTGAGTAATTTCTTCAGTCGCAAACATAGCTACTTGTGAGCTTATACACGACAGTTCTCACACTTGTTCTTAGACAGGGTCAGAGATGACAAAGACGAACAGAGAAGGAATTCAGTCATCAGACACACAAGCCTTCTGGAAGTTTCTCTGCAACTGCTCGACAGAGAAAGTGACGGCCAGGATGGTTAGAAGGCAAATGAGTTTGGGGTGTTCCTGAACGTGGTATGAAACCTGTGTGGACTGTGACAAACAGTCCAGGCTTCCTGCTGTGGAACCCCAAGGAACTAAACCCAAAGCAAGAAACAGCCAGACTGAAAAAAAAAAGATAGTTCCTAAGCAGTTCAGACCCTGAATGGATAAGGCAAACATTACTCTTCACCATGCTCTCAGGAAATGGAAGACTTCTTTCTCTAGAGACTTTGTGCTCTTCCTAACCACGTCTGACGTTCCCTCTGGAAAAATTCTCAGGCATACTGAGACAATGTCAAAATCAAAACCAGATGGGAAGAACACGTCTGTGGGTCATACTTGCTATGGAAGTTGTCAGGCACGGCTGTTAGCTTTGATCGCTAGCTTGGTTAGGACGTTAGATGAGAAACTGGAGGATCCATTGGAGAACTGGGGTGTATGAAGAAGAATTGGACAAATAATCCTGAGCTGAAAAATGCCATAAATGAAAAGAAAAAATAGGGTGGACACACAGAAAGAGAAGATCAGCTGTCTGGAAGACACTTTAAAACTAAATATCCAATAATGGTCCCAAAGACAAAAGGGTAGCAAGTTAAGAATTGATATCTATAGCAACAATAATTCAGACGCATATAGGAGTCACAATAACACGAAATGAACAGGCAGCCTGTCTCTGTCTCATTGCTCGTCTCTTGTGCCGATGCCTTCTGCATTTGACCTGCCTTTCTAAAAGTCAAGTCCTTGATTTTCTTGTCTAGAGCTCTTCAGTTGGTAGCCACAGATCACAATTGGCAATTTAAATCTAAATTACTAAAATTTAATTCAATTCAATATTTTGCTTTTTGAGACAGGGTTTCTCTGTGTAACCCTGGCTGTCCTAGAACTAGCTGTGCAGATCGGGCTAGCCTTGAATTCACAGAGATCTGCCTGCCTCTGCCTCCTGAGTGCTGCGGTTAAAGGCACGCTGTCTTGGCCAGACTATTCACATTTCAAGTGCTCAGTAGCCACAGGTAGCCAATAGCTGCTGACCCAGACAACACTCACATGAAACATTTCTGTCAACACAGAAAGTTCTGTCCGACAATCAGCTCACCCCCTGATATTGTTGTCTGTTTAGTTCCCTAGAGTGGTATTCAAGGTCTTACACACTATAACTCAACTTGTTCTACTGAACACAGAGTAAGTCCTTTGACCAACCATCAAGTAAAAGAAGGTGAAATAATCTCAGGAGAAGGAGCCTGCTGTCTTATAGCAGTGTCTTCCATACAGAATTGTCTCAGGGCCTCTTCCTGCCAATTCAGGACTCCAGGTGCTTCTGTCTAGGAATAAATACTGAGCACTGGGCAATGGAAAATACTAAACTCACAAAGGAAATGGTTACTTGGTTTTGGTACTCATCAATAAACTCTTTATATTTGAAAGTATGTGGGGCAGGCATGACTTCCATTAGGCTATACTTTGGCTTTGCCATTCTCTGGCTTTTAAACACAGACAGCTTTCTTTGCCTGTTCCGAGGCCCAGGTCTCTCCACTTTTGGTGGAAGCCATTATTTTTCTCCTTGGTATCTGGGTTGTGAAGACTTAAGGCAGTTTTGTCAATGTAGACTTTATAAATTTAAGTGACATCAGTACCGTATGGCAGCATTTGTGGGGTTACAGTGTGGGTCAGGGCTGTGAGTTGCCGTGCGTCATGTTATCTTGTATCTTTGTGCTTACAGTGATCTCCCTCAAAGCTGGCGAAGATTCATCATTTGAGAAAAAGAAGGTGACTTGGGCATTTTTTGAAGGTAAGTCTGGTGTCTTGATGCAGCCTCATTTCTAGCCAGAAAGAAAGGGATAGAAAAAGAGAAAGAAAGGATTCAAGTCTCTTAGTGTTTTCATAGCATCAAGTTATATCCTGGACTGATCTTTGCAGGAGTGAAATGGTAATTACGAGTGGTATCCTCCACAGTGGACAAGTGGGGGTGAAAATCTTACTCTGCCCACTTCCATTTGTTTCCTTGTTTCACTGCCCTGTACTTCTCCTAGGTGATACTGAGGAAGGTCTTCCTAGGGATGTGCCATTAAAGAATACATCCACCAGAATTGCCTTTAATTTCTGGTTGCTTTAGAAGTTTGGGGTTCTAAAAAGTTTGAAAGCTATATGCAAGTTATCTTCACCTCATGTTAGAATCACACAGGGGGCTTTAAAAAACAGGGATGCTTGACCATCCAGAGAGATTCTGATGTAGGTGGAAACGTGTGCATACTTCCCCATTTGACTCCAGCTTGCTGCAGGCTAGAATTCATGGCCTCTGAGACTGCTCAGAGGCAGTCCTACCCTGGAGCTTGTCTTGAATGCAGGATTAACTCTGAGATGGTCCCTTATGCGTTGGGAAGGACTGTACATCTAGTATTGACACACTCTGTAACATGATTTGAATCTCCAAGACACTTGGTATAACACAAACCTCTGGCATCCATTCAAGTATGAGTCTTGGAGTGGAGTTTCCAACAGTGGTGATGCTCTGTCACTGTAGGGGACATTTGCTGGTTTCAGGGACAGTTTTGGTTGCCTCAAGTGTGGGCATGCCATGAAAAGCCTAAGAATAGAGACAATGCACAGAACAGCCCCCACATCAGAAGACCCCCCCCTCCGTAAGAGAGGTTATAGGTCTCTGCCTCAAAGAAAGGACAGTAGAGAAAGGGTCATCGCAAAGTAACTGAGGAATGTGACCAGAAGCAATGACATCATGCACTCTAATTTCTCAGGCAGAGTTATTGACATCAAGGGGGCAAGGCAGGACCTTTAGAAGGATTCCATCTTGTGAAGCCTTTGGGTTGATTGATGAAGAATGGGCTGGTCAAAGGATCTAGTAACAGGTGTGTGTTTGGCCTCACTACCACGTGTGTGTGTGTGTGTGTGTGTGTGTGTGTGTGAGAGAGAGAGAGAGAGAGAGAGAGAGAAAGAGAGAGAGAGAGAGAGAGAGAGAGAGAGAAAGAGAGAGAGAGAGAGAGAGAGGAAGAAGAAGGAGGAGGAGGAGGAGGAGGAGGAGAGGAGGAGGAATAATTAATCTTATAGGGAAAGCATAGAGATTCAAAGCTACTTTTCCAGTAGCCTGTTAGAAAGACACCATATATCTTTGAAAAATTCCTTTCTAATTGTGAACATGATTGGCTAACCATACACTGTGACGTAACCACTCAGTTTGCCAGGACTTACTGCTTAGTTTAATAGTTATAAGTAGTTGGGGTTTTTTTTTTTTTTTTCTTTTCAGATCACATTTTATCCAATAATGCATCTTTGTATTTTGGAGCTTTTTTCTATACTTCATAGTTGTTTTTTTCTTTTTTTTTATAACTTTCTCCAAGCAAAGCAGTCCCTGGTTCCCTCGCCCTCTGTCTCTCATTTGACTTCCTCTTGGGCAGAGATAAAAGTGGCTCTCTTCCCCATAGGGAGAAGCTGTGGGGAAAAGGAACAAGGTTTTCTCTTCTCCTTGCAATTGAGTAAAATTGAGGCAGCCTGGCAGAGCTTTATCTATGTCTCCAATGCTGTCTTGAGCACTGGTGCTAGCAGGCCTGGAGAGGTGGACATGTCTGCAGGATTCTCTAAGGAAGCTCACTCCAGGGTAGCTGCTTCTATGCCTTCTTTCCCTGTGCAAAGGAGGTGGAGGTGGTGGCCATGTTACTGGAAGCAGCAGCAGCAGCAGAGGCAATGTCCCCGTGTTCTGCCTTTTTAGCCCACTGTTGCTTTGGCAAGGTCAAGGATGTAGTTGAAACTCTCTGGCACAGGATCGCAGGCCTTTTGCCCTTTTGTTCCTGATTGGAAGAGCTTCAGTGTGGGTTGTAGACAGATATCCACCCTCCTGGGGCTTAGCTAGGCCTGGCTGTGTGCCTGCCCAACAAAACAAGCATTGATTGTCAGGGCTCTTGATGAGATATTGGAGTGAGTTAAAATCCCTCAGGGCTATCACTCAGGTATTTTGCCCTGAGCAAGATGGTATTACAGACTGCATTAAAAAATAGTGGAAGTACACAGAGTTTTATTGCCGGAACAGCAATTCCCCAGGCTCTTGCCTTTGAACTGGAAACATAGATAGAACACTGACCCTGGCTTTCTTGACTGCTGCTGTGGTGCGTGTGGAGTTCGGGGGTGGGGAGGGGGTTGGTTGTGTAAAGGAATGCTTGGGTCACCCAGTTTCAAAGCAGCTCTGCATAGTCTGTTGGGTTGCCAGGCAACAGGTACTTTGTCCTGTCTGGCTCAGTTGGCAGTCTGGGAGGATGGGCAGAAGCTGGCACAGTAATATTGTCACCCTGTGTTGGCCTCCCTGTGGTGTGCACAGCCCCTGAAGCCTGCTGGCCCCGCCATCTGCTTTGGAGAGACCTGGATTTTTTTTTCCAGCTTGTCTATAAATGGCAGTGGTGCCTTTAGCAGTTCAGTGGCAAAAGGCAAAATCACAAACAGATTTAGGGACTAGAATGTGATGTTTTCTATTGCTGTTGAGTGTGTGGTTATAAATAATGTTTGTAATTTATATATTCATTTACTTCGCATTTATTTATTCATTGGTTTATTTATTTGGACAGAATGAAGTCCAGTACCCTACACAGTCTGTGCTTGTACTTTACCATGAAGCTAAATCCTCAGTCCTATGTAGTCATTCATTCACTCATTCATTCATTCATTCATTCATTCATTCATTCATTCATTTTGGGTGCTGAAGAACTGACCTACGGCCTCATGCATACTATGAGCACTCTATCATCAAGCCACATGCCCCAGCCTCCCTCCCATGTAGTATTTAAAAGCTGGGTTTAGACTTAGTTAAGTGCAGAAGTTTTGTTGAGTTTGGGTCTAAAGGTTTAATTTCACTCTTCAGACAGTGTTATTTGGTTAGGCTCGAGTTTTGAAACTTTTTTGGGCCATCTTTTATAAATAGATCAGATGTGACAATAAGGTGACCTCAGGCCAGCATGCCAGCCTGAGAACAATGCCTAGAACACAGGGCAACTTGCCTACACTGTCACTGTGAAAAGGTGACACTGGTGGCTTCTGGTTTTGTGACACTGGCTTTTGGTTAGCCTTTGCCTGTAAAGAAAACTGGGTTCAGTAGCAGAGTCACTGTTTTGAACAGGTTTGCCATCCTTTATGGAGTAAAAGAAATGGTTGTCATGGAAGACACAGTGAGGGCTTCCCAGTCTCTAGTGCTGCCTGGTCCAGGGACAATGGATGTGCCGTTTTTCTCTGCATGGGAAGTGACACCTTTGAAGGATTCTAAAGCTCCAAGGGTTGAGGAGAACGTATCCACTGCAACCCGTGCATGAAGACCCACGTGCAGATGGGTGGAGCCCGCTGCTGTGTGTGCATTGCCCCCCCAGAGCTTCTGCACTTGGAGCAACAGAGCATTACAGAGTGGCCAGTTGTGCAGCCACAGCTGCCTGTGGAGAGCCATGTCTAAGCAAGATCAGAAACTACAACTACACCTTGAGTTCTTTGCCTCCCACTAGAGTAGAGCAGGCCCCAGATGTGTGTGCTGTGTATAGGCACGCCTATTGAGAATGATAAACCTCAGAGATCGCCTGAAGCCTTGTTCCTCCGTGGTCCCTTCAGTCTAGAAACCATCGAGAGAGAACATGAATGAGCAGACAGGCAGATGAGGATGCTTTCATCCTGGGGCATAGAAACAGTAAGACAGTTTTCTCTTCCCATCCAAGAACAAAATAGAAGCCAAATTACCCTGTCTTTTTATGGGGGCTCACATCTGAATCCCTTAGAGACGGGCTTTGTCTCCGTTTGCCCCAGTTCTGTCTGGCCCAGCAAGGCAATTGGGTTATTTACCACTTTTTAAAAATTCATACCAGCCAAGTTCCTGGGGTAATATGCCCAAGAGTTAATAAATCGGGACTGGCTGTGGGAGGTCACAGGATTTGGGCTGTCCTGTATCCTGGTATCCTGTCCTCAGTCTGCATCTGTGACCTCAGCTGATCATGAGTTGTCTCTCTCAGAATCCACAAGTCCCCTTGTTGAGTTTCACATTGTTGAAATGGAGGCACAAGCCTATCCTCTCTAACCAATCCACTCTACCAGTCATTAAAGACCCACACAAGGACACATGTGCTTCTGTACAAAAGCAGTTGGACATTACTACCAGGGAAAGGCCATTCTCTTTTCAATTAGAGCTCCTTACATCCCGTGACTTTCCATCCACAGTAACCTGGCTTCCATCAGGACTTTCCCAGTAGCATGGGTGGGAAGACCCGATGGTTGCTTATGAAGAGCATTTGATGCATTAAAGAACCTCCCCACAGTGCTTCATTCTTGCACTTAGAACTCTTCTTCCAACTCCCCTCTGCTTCCACTGTAGCTCCAGGATCCTGGTGGGAAACCCTTCTTTCTGCCCACCCATCTGCCAACTCTCTTTAACTGTTAGTAAAAGTCATCTGCAATATACAAGTCTCAAGATAGGCTGCGTGCGCTATCTAGAGAGACTGTCCCATTTAAAAAAAAAAAACTTGCCCTTGTCCTATGGCACTTCCTACTTAGACTTTCCCCTCAATATCCATGGGTATTATGTGCCATGACATCTCCAACCCAAAGATATCAAAATTCACAGATATGTTAGTACCTTACAGGAATTCCTGTAGCATTTGCATATAACCTCTACATTTATTTATATTTGTGTACATAAATGTTTCCCTGCATGTATATCTATGCTCTATATGTGTGCAGTGCCCTCGAAGGCCAGTGGAGGGTTTGGTTCCTGTAGAAGTAGAGTTTGACGATTGTGATCCACCATGTGGGTGCTGAGAGCCAAACCCGAGTCCTCTGGAAGAGCAATGAGTACTTTACTCACTGAACCATTTCTCTAGCCCCCAATGTTGTGGTTTTTATCTTTTAAATAATAGTTTTAATCCATGATTGATTCAATTTGTGGATGTGGAAACTAGAGACACAGAGAAACAACTACACTTCATTTTTAGTTCAAAGTTCTAAGTAGCCAGGATCAGAAATCTACTCAGTTTAACTTAAACAAAAATGTTGGGCAACTCTAAAAGCATGGAAGAACTTACAGTGTTTCCTCCAAAACTGCAGCTTGACTTTTCTCCTTCTTCGTGCAGCTGTTCACAGAGTTTTCGCTTACAGTGAATTAAATTTACCTTCTCTAATGACTGAACGTGTATGCCGGGTGGGTGACCGGCCTCTGAGCTGTATCCCTGGCCCTCAAGGCTTACACAAAGGGAGGATGCTTCTGATGACAAGTCTAGGCACTCTGCCCCTTAGACTCGACCTAAAGGTTTTCCTCTGGTGCATTTTTTTTTTTGTTTTTTTGTTTTTTTTTTTTTTTTTTTGCATTTGAAGTTCTTGTAGTGGTTCATTCTGAGCTAACTTTTAAAACAACCTGCCTTTCAGATCTCTATGTGTACGCTGTCCTTGTGTGCTGCGTGGGGATCCTCAGTGTTCTGCTCTTCACCCTGGTCATTGCCTGGCAGTCTGTGTTTCACAAGAGGAAATCAAGAGGTAAGAAAAAAGATAAGGTCATGTCTGGAATGGAAAGCCGCCCGCCCACACACAGGCGGAAGATGTGGGGCAAAATATCACCTTGGTGGGAAGGCATCCTGGGTCAGCAATTGTTTACTTGGAGCCAGAAAGCAAAGGGAATGAGAAGGCTTGCTTCTTGTAGGTGTTGCTGCAATAAAGTGATCGCTGTCACACCAGCTGAATTCCCTTTTCTCGAACTTCTCCCTCCTGGGGCTCTGGATTTCTTAGCCATGATTCTGGTGTTCATCCTGAGCTGCCTGGGGCTCGAGCAGCTTTCCTTCACATTTGGGCTCCAAGAGTGAGTTTGGGGCTAAAGTTCTGAACCAAGGGGTTTGTGCATACCTTCTGGGAAGGCAGGTGGAACCTGGGCTGTCCCTCTGTGCTTTTCCTGTCTAGTGCCTACCCCTTTCTTGCTGGAGTTCCTGATGCCCTGGAGGCTGTCCTCAGGTCTCTCTCTCTCTCTCTCCTTGTGCTTTCTTTCTCAGACATTGCAGTCTATGACTCCTATCTCCCCGTGAATGCCGCTTACTCTAACGGCAGCCCATATCTCTTACAGAGCTCAGTTTCCCAAGTCTAGCACTTCTGCCCAGCTGTCTGTCTGCCTCTGTTCGGTTCTCCAAAGATGGCTCAGCCAACCTTCTTCCAGGTTCCTCAGGGCTTGCTTGAGCTTCTTTTCCTTTAAATCCTCCTCTGAGTATACCTCATGCACACCACCCCCTTCCCCCCCCCCAATCTCCAAAAGTAGTGAGGAGAGTATACAGTTGCTTTCAGAAATGACCAAGGCACACCAAGCCCAGTTTTGATGACACCTCGTCACTGAGCAGGCATGGATCCCACCTTTCCCTTGTCTTCTTTATGGAGACTTGGGAGACAAGAGTGCACCCCTCTGAGAGCTTGGGAAGAGGAGATACTCAACCCCCTGAGCACATTTATGGTGACCTGTGAGTCACTGTCACTGTCACTGTCACTGTCAGGCTGAGGGTGTGGATGGGGGAAGAGCCAGCCTCTGTGTTCACAGGGACCTTTAAACTGGGAAACTGAACAACATCCACAAAGGGGAGCCTCCCCCAGAGATGTGGGCAGGACTGAGGAAACCAGGAAGGGAGGCTGGGCATCCAGAGACTGGTACCCATGGGACACTGTTGCTCAAGGGACGAGGAGGAAAGGTTCTGGGACCTGTGAGTGCTGCTGTTGCTGTGGGGCTCAGAGGTTAAGAGCACTGGCTGCTCTTCCAGAGGACCGGGATTCGGTTCTCACTGCCAACACAATGGTTCACAGCCATTCTTAACTCTAGCCCCAGGGAAACTGACACCCTCTCAGGGCCTCTTCCAGCACCAGGTATGAACATGGACATATGAACATACATGCAGCCAAGACCGCCACATGTAAAATGTAATAAAATAAAGAGTCGTTGTTGTAGGAGAGGTGGTCCAGAAGAACAATTCAGCCAATGTCCTGCTGCTGTAACCAGAGGGCTGGCTCGAGGATCCTGCGTGCACTGCCTCCCTCCTCCAGACAGCAGTCCCTAGATGCTTCTTCCCCTTGAAGTTAAACCAATTCCAGCAACTCTGGACGGCAAAGGTGCCATCAGCAGCTTCCAAGGGTTGGATGCAGTTGACAGGGAGCAGAGAATTGCACATGCAGCCCTGGAAATGGAGCCAGGGCTACAGGCCAGATTTCTCTCCGCTAGAGCCCGAATGCTTCCCTCTGGCCTTGTGTTTCACTGCGTTGCCCTTGGGTGCCTTCCTCCATGGCATCTGCCACCCCATTAAGATATCCCAGCATTGTCCTAGATATCCTAGCATTTCATAGTCCTCAGCTGCTTCTCTGAGCTTGTGGCAAATGTTGCCCATGGGTGTTGGCCCTTTGCCTCTTTTCCAGAGAACTCTGTGTGAGGCAGAGGCCATGCATGTGACAGATCCTCCTTGGAATTTGGCTCATGACAGATGCTCCCTCCACAAGTGATGAACAAATAGATTTGCTTTCCAGCTGCTCTGCTTCCAGCTGTTAGAGCTTAAAAGGCACCATCACTAGCAATCTCTAGGTTGGGTGTGTGCTAAGGGCAGCTCTACCGGGGCCTGGGAAGACTCAAGCTGTAGACTCTGTGGGATTTGAGGCAGGATCCAGGAATCAAAGAAATGCCAAGAAGGGCAGACAGGACGCACAGGGGCACCTTCCTCCAGACCTCACAGACAGACCTCAAGGACTGGGGCTTGTAACTGGCTCATCACCCTCCCGTGCCAGGATGGGCTGAAGGGTGATCACTTGTGCTCCCCGTCTGAAGCCCTACCCAGCTGTCAAGACCATTGTCTGAGCACCTGCCATGGACTAGGCAGATGCTTCTACTCCTCCACATCCTATGTAGCCTGCATGGTTCCCATGAGACAAAGAGCATGATAATAGCCCTAGTCTAGGCAGTGACAGAGGAGAGGGCTCTAGCTGTGTTCTAGAAAGTCCACAGACATCTGAGGGTGACCTTTGTGAAGGAGCTTTCCTCTATTGTTCCATGGAGGTTATCGATGAGGGTTTGTCCCGTGCCGATTTGCATGGATTCTGTGGTTCCAGGGTACATCTTTTGATATGTCTGAGTTTCAGAGAGGGCAGGAATCCTTTATTGGTGACTCTTAAGGGCTACATAGAATGTGTATGAAGACATGGCTCTACAATTTGCACATACAATGTCTCCACCACAGGCTCATTTGTTTGAGGCTGGGTTCCAAACTAGTAAGACTACTTTGGGCAGTCCTAGGAACTTCGGGTGGTGGCACATAGCCAGAGGAAGTCAGGCACCGAGGTCAGGTTCTTTGGGTTTCCTTGTCAGTGGTCCTGTCCTTGTTTGTTCTCTGCTTTGGGTCCACCAAGAACCAAAGAGCAGTCTCAGGCAGTTGCTGCTTCTTCCGTGACATTCTGCCTGAGCACAGGAGGCCAAAAGTCAATGGGCTGAACCCTCTGTAGGCTGGGAGCAAGGAACTCCATCCTCCTTTTCAAGTGTCCTTCCAGCTGTTTTGGTCACAGCTGCGTGTCAGTAATTGACATACATATGACAGACATGAGTACGGATGGATTCAGAGAGACTTTAAAATCTGGGAGTAGGGCTGCTCATAAGCCCCAGCTTAGGAGTTTTCAGGAAATTACAGAAAAAAGTACACACATTTGGTTTGCATGCTCTTGTAGCATCCATTGTATATCGAAATGGAACAAAACCACACTTGGAGGCCTTGCGTTTAAATTAAGTGAGCTCGAGTCCTAGGTTCTTATGAATGGATTCCTTCCTCCTCAGTGTGAATTCCAGAGGTCACCGAACAGGAACATTGAATGGGATCATTTATGAATCATGTTATTAACACTTGTCTAGCATCCCTGTCCTCTGCTTGCCAGGTATAATCCTCATCAGCACCACAGAGTTATCCTCTGAAGAATCCAAATTATCCCCGATCGTTGGATTCCCCTTGAATACTAAAGCCACTGAGCAGAATATTTCCAGTTTTGA
The DNA here is from genome assembly GCF_000001635.26 of Mus musculus. Classification (NCBI taxonomy): domain Eukaryota; kingdom Metazoa; phylum Chordata; class Mammalia; order Rodentia; family Muridae; genus Mus; species Mus musculus. Next base: position 32,896,245 of record NC_000080.6, read on the forward strand.
TGCTCTGTGCTCTGAGCTTAAGGAGATCAAGTTTTTAGAAACCAGTGGAAAAGTCCAGCAGGGTACAATCCTTGTGTGGCTCTGCTTCTATCCCAGTGCTCTCTGGGATACGAATCCCATGAGTCCTCATTTCCTGGTGTACAGGAAGGGAAAGCAGATTGATGGTGATTGGTCCCAGGGTCCTTGTCTCTCCCACTGCAGGACCAGAAGCTTGGGGGAAGAAGAAGGGGTACAACCCAGTTACCACAGGTAACTGGGGAAAAACTGACTGCTCTGGGGGTCTGGAGTGCTGGTCTGTTTCCATAACAACCACCTGGCCAGGGCATACCACAGGAATCGGCCTCTCTTATGGGCTAGCTGCTGTCAATGGCTGGGGTTCTCATTGAGAACCATTAAACATTTGTGGGCCATACTACATGTGTTCAAATAATTCTGTAATTCTAAGGCACTTTTTTTTTAATTATTATGGTCTCACATCCCATGCATTGAATTATAACAAATTTACATCATCATGACTACAGCTAAAACTGTAAATAAAGGGCTGTTTTTAGTGTTTGGTTTGAAGCAGGTCCAATTCTTACTAGGGGTTCTACTTGAGAGCCTGTTGGTGTTTAGGTTTTCCCCCTTAGTGTGTTGCTTGGACTTTTGCATACATGTATGGGGAGGACAGCCCCTCCTGTAGGGGTCACAGAGCTCTGAGGTTTGTAGGCTGTTCCTACCCAACAGTGCTTCTTGGTTCCTGCAGCAAGATTTAAACAGAGGGCCTCAGAGTAGCTGACCCACTCCCAAGGACCTGCAAGTGTTGGCTCTTCCAAAGCCAAGGGCAGTAGGCCAGCTTTCTTGGCTGCTGTTCTGCCCCAGCCATTGCTGCTATGTTTCCAGAACACTCCGCTGGGCTATGAGCAAAGCTAATTGTACCCATGTGTCTAGCCCAGCACAAGCATACTTCATTCTGCTCCCTAGCACAAATGGCTGTCTTGCTCCATTTTAGTGTCCACAGTGACTCGGACCTTATCCCAGGGTCTCTTTAGCCAAGTCACTTTGGAGGATACTGGTCCAGGACTGAGCCCTGAGCTCTGGTGGTTTCTCAGGACACTGGTTTCCAAGGCCACTGCTTTTCAGGAGTCCATCTGGTCTTGCTGGCTCAGAGAGGTGGCTCAATGATCCCCAAGCCTTCTGTGCCTGAGCTTCCAAAAGTATAGTCTCTAAGGTACCCTGGGACCAGGGAGGAGGAAGAGGAGTGGCTTTTTCTTACCACATATTCTCTTCGCTGTGAGATCTGATTCCTTCCCACTTACAGTCTGTCTTCTAAGACCAGAGAAAACTGGACAATCCAAGGCTCATTACAACCTATCCTTCCACTGCCTGTGTCCCTGTAAAGAAGAATCAAAGAGCATATGGGGCTCTCTGCTCCTCCCTGTCCCAAAGACAGCCACATCTTCTCATGTAGTGTCAGCCTCATCCCATAGAAAAGATAATGAAGGTCAGTGTGAACAGATTTGGCCGTATTGGGCACCTGGCTACCCTGGATGCTATCTGCTCTGCACATGGCAAAGTGGAGACTGCTGCCATCAATGACCCCTTCATTGACCTCAGCTACATGGTCTCCATGTTCTAGTATGACTCCACCCATGGCAAATTCAATGGCACAGTCAAGGCCAAGAATGGGAAGCTTGTCATCAAAGGGAAGCCCATCACCATCTTCCAGGAGCGAGACTCCGCTAACATCAAATGGGGGTGATGCTGGTGCTGAGTATGTTGTGGAGTCTACTGGTGTCTTCACCATCATGGAGAAGGTCAGGACGCACTTGAAGGGTGGGGCCAAAAGGGTCATTATCTCTGCCCCTTCTGCCGATACCCCCATGTTTGTGATGGGTGTGAACCATGAGAAATATGACAACTCACTCAAGATGGTCAGCGATTCATCCTGCACCACCAACTGCTTAGGCCCCCTGGCCAAAGTCATCCATGACAACTTTGGCATCATGGAAGGGCTCATGACCATGGTCTGTGCCATTACTGCCACTTAGAAGACTGTGGATGGCCCCTCTGAAAAGTTGTGGCATGATGGCCGCCTGCCCAGAACATCATCCCTGCATCCACTGATGCAAAGGCTGTGGGCAAGGTCATCCCAGAGCTGAACGGGAAGCTCACTGGCATGGCCTTCCGTGTTTCTACCCCCAATATATTCCCCATTGTATTGTGGATTTGACATGCCACCTGGAGAAACCTGCCAAGTATGATGACATCAAGAAGGTAGTGAAGCAAGCATCTGAGGGCCCATTAAAAGGCATCCTGGGACACATTGAGGACCAGATTGTCTTCTGTGACTTCAAAAGCAGCTCCCACTTTTCTACCTTTGATGCTGGGGCTGGCATTGTTCTCAATAACAACATTGTAAAGTTTATTCCCTGGTATGACAATTGAATACAGCTATAGCAACAGGGTGGTGGACCTCACGGCCTACATGGCTTCCAAGGAGTAAGAAATCCTGGACCACCCACCTCAGCAAGGACACTGAGAGCAAGAGAGAGGCCCTCAGTTGCTGAGGAGTCCCTGTCCCAACTCGGCACCCAACACTGAACATATCCCTCACAATTTCTATCCCAGACCCCCATAATAACAGGAGGGGCCTAGGAGCCCTCCGTACTCTCTTGAATACCATCAATAAAGTTCGCTACGGCCCCCCACTCCCACCCCCAAAAAACAAAGAGCATATGAACTTTACCTCCACAAGTGCAAGGAAGAGTGAACAAGGCACTGTGCTCCACTCACAGCCACACTGGGGTGGGTTAAAAGACTACAAAGGGTGGCTGGGCTGACAGAGAACAGAAAGATGACCCGGGGAGGTTAAAGGGCTTAGTAGCCTGGAGTCAGAGACACCTGGCATCCCCAAGGTCAACCTCATCCTTTGTCCTGGGTCAGAAAGCTCCACTGGCTATGCTGGGTCCTGCTGGTTCGTGAGATGCCCACCAAGAATGGTGACAAAGAAGCCATCTTGCCTTTGTGAGTCATGTGAATCTTCTAGTAGGTTCCTTGAAAGAGTCCTGGACTAGGCGCATAGATTCAAGTTCTTTTTATCTATGAAGAACGTCTTTCAGAAACCACATAGAAATTATATTTGAGCCCCCCAAACCTCCAGACTTTAAAGCAGGGAGGCGTATCCCTCCTACTTTTCAGAACTGTGGGAGTCTTTGTCCTGGGTGTGGTCAGAACAAGCATCCTGTTATCTAGCCTTCCATGAATGTGGAGAGATCCTGGAGAAAATTAGCTTAAAGGAGGACCGGTTTCTTTTGGCTCACAGATTCAGAGCTTTCAGTGTCTGATCACTTGGCCCCCATAGCTTTGGTTGGCCCTCAGGGAGGCAGAACCTCACAGCAGAGAGCATGACATGGGAAAAACACTTCATCTCATGGTGTCTCAGAAGCAGAAAGTGAGATAGGAGCCCAGAAGAAGCAGTGAGCTGTGAAGCCTGGTATGGCTGCACACCTTGTTTGGACTAGTTCCATTTTGATGGTGTCAATCCCACTTGGGACTGCTGACCAGCACATGGGACAGAACACAACAGACAGGGAACATTATATATGGTGCTGTTCATTGACGAAATGTGGCTATTAAATGGTTGCTGGTACCAAACTTCTGCTTCCCCTGTGTAACAGAAGTGGGTGATGCCATCCTATTGGCTGTGCTGGCTTGGAGAGGTTGTCTGGGCAGGTCTGCTTCCTGGAGGCAGGAACTTTTGGGTTCTCCATGGTGACTGATAGTGTTGTGCAAAAGGGGGGGGTGCACTTCTGCCCTGACTCCTGGGAAATGTAGGTAGGGCTGTTGAAGGCCTCGAAGTCAGGCAGTCTTTTCCAGGCTGTGGAGCTCCATGACCTGGGCACTTGAGTGGTTAGAGAAAGCTCTCTGCAAATAGGGTCCTGGAGCTATGGAGACCCCTCTCTGGGACTACTGCAGTGTGAGAGGAGCTCTTGTGACTGGAGTAAAAACACCCACAGGCCTAACAAGAAGCTCAGAAAGTCCTGGGAGACCACAATGAGTACAAGGGAAACGTGTGTGTGTGTGTGTGTGTGTGTGAGAGAGAGAGAGAGAGAGAGAGAGAGAGAGAGAGAAAGGGAGAGGGAGAGGGAGAGGGAGAGGGAAGGGGAGAGGAGAGGGGGAGGGGGAGGAGAGAGACATCAGCCATACCCTGGACTCCAACACTACAGTGGAGTGCCTGAGATGGGGGCCTGTTTTTTTTCAACCTGTCTTCCCACTCTCCGTAGTAGCAGTAACAATGATAGGCCCATCTGGGAAAGTTACAGCCTTCAGGCCCAACACACTTTTGGAGGTCTGGGTGATGGCTTTGAGCACTAAGGATCTAGCTGAGACTGAGGATAAGGGTGGGCAGCAGGAAGAGTCTAGGGCTAGAGTCTGTCATCAGGAGGGTTGAGAAGCACTGGCCCTACTTCCAGAACCTTCAGAATTCACCCAGAACAAGACCATGTGTCTTGCGTTTTTAATCTCTGAGGACCAATGCTACACACTGGGTGCTGGAAGACATGATGGAGGGCTGTCTCATCAGTCACTCCTGCACTCCTAACCCCAGGAGCTAGTACCATAAATAGGATGACCCTGTCTCACTGGGCAGCCTCCCACACATTCTTGAGCCATTGCTGTGTGGGCTCTGCCTCCACAGAGTCCAGGTTAAGCTGGGGTCACTTGGATGTGTGAGCATGCTGCTCTAGCTAGTGATTGGAGACTGGGGGCACCCATTTCTCAGGAGCTTGCAATGTCCAGAGTTACCTGTAGGCCTGGGTGGTCCCTCTTCCTCAGGGTGAGTGTTGGCCCTGGATTCACTCAGCACAAACCTCACAGTCATCTGCCAAAACATATCACTGGCATGTCCCACCAGGCTGTTGGCTCTTCATAGCCAGTCCCCCACCCTCAGGGAAGGTCTCCAGCTTCTCTCGTGTCTCTTTATTTCTGGTCTCCATCTACCCCGTTCCTTTCCATGAACCTGGACTGCACCTCGACACACATAGAGAAGCTCCTGGTATCCTGCTGGGTCTCGGCCCGGCTCTGTCAGCTCCCGCGGCAGCACAGTGTACAGCCATAGGTTCTGAGAGACTCGGTGTCTATGTGTAGGTGACAGCAGTTCTCACTTTCTCTGACAATGGCGTAGAGTACTTGCGGAGGGCTCTGAATCAGGTCACTCTGCGGGTATGACCCGGAAGCACTTGCGCTGGGTTGCGGTAGCACAGGTAGACTGGAATGCACGACGGACTTGCTTGGCCTCACTGTCACACTGCCACAGGAACTGAAGGTTTGAGGTGGAAGTGCTGTAACATCAGGGCTGGTTTCTCCTGTGGGTTCCCTCTTTGTCTTATGGATGGCATCTCTCCTTTTGCTTCATCTGGCTTTCTGTTTCCATTTGTGACCTGGTCCCTTTTGTTATACAGAAACCAGCCTTGTTGAATTAGAACTCACCCTAATGGCTTCATTTTAACTAAATCCTTTCTAAGGTACTATGTCCAATTACAATCTTATGCCAAAGTGCTGGGAATTGGGCTTTCAACACAGGAATTTTGGAGGGAACCCAGCTTAGTCCACAACACGTGCTGTGTGGTTCTGGATAAGTGCACTGCCCTCTCTGTGCTTTCATTACCACATAGGAACAATGTTTTAAAGGTTATTGGAAAGTTTCAATTGGATGACAGAGTTGTGGGCTTTAAACATTTTTTTGCCTGTATAATTCTTAAAATAATTTTCACAAACCCTGTGACCTTGGTCTTTTATTTTATGTTTTTTTTGACACCTCACTTTTTTCATTACAAGTGTAAATTGTTTCAAAGGATGTACTTTCCAGAGCACTGCAGAAGTCTATACCTTAAAAGCATGTGACTACATGCCCTTTTGTATTCTTGGGCTTGATCACCATCCCGGTTATTGTAAGCACACCATGAAGTCGGGGGGTGGGGTGGGGAGGGGGAGCCTCAAACATTAGGAATGTCATTCTGTCTTCTTCCTTCTCCTTTCTCTTCATCTACCTATCCTACAGAACCGTGTTCTAATCTCACACGGCTGTTGCATCGAGTGACGGTTGTGCTTACCTACACGCATGCGTACATGCACACAAATTCATGTCCATAACTTCTCCATTCCCCTGCCTCTGTGCCTGGGTGTTAAAATATTGTTATAACATCAAATTGTCAAGGCATCACAATTAACAGCATTTTGAAAGATTACTATAAAATGAACAATAACATAGAGAGATCATTTATTTAGATTAAATAATTAATAAGCATAAAGTAAAATTTTATTGGAAGTGCACTTCTATTGGTATAGATTTTTGCTTTTACATGATATATCCTTACATGTAGATGAGAAGATGAGAACTCTGCTTAGGGGTATAGTTCTCCATCAATCCTATTTTTGTTTTGTTAATAGATGTGACCTTGGGAATTTCACCTTCAATACAAAAGAAGGCAAGAATAGATGGAGTTTTCATATACTACCCAATACCATGCACAGCTTTTGAATTATATATGTTAAGAGTTAAACAATGATCTATCACAAAGATGTGGTTTAATATTCTCCCATTTGACACCATTGAATAATGATTAGGTCATTATTCAATTCCTGTTGGATCAAAATGTGGGAATCTTATCCTCATAGCTTTACCCATTAAGCCTAGAGCCATCTGAAGTCTCAGTGGACACTAGTGCTTCATGTCAGCTCTGTGTGCTGCTCCCAAGTCTCTGTGGTATAAGTCTTGAAGGGTAGACAGCATGCCTTGGCTCTGTGAAGTACAAAAGGTGATTTTAGAAGAAAATCATGCTAACAGAGAAGGAAAGGCATAGAGTCTAATCTCAAGCCCATTGCAAGAGAACGCAGAAATTGATTCCTGTAAACTGTTCTGAGAACGTCCTAGGATATACAAACCAAATTCTAAAGTCTATTGACCAATACAAAGTTTACAATACTGTCATAAATATGAATTGTTCTGTATGCACTATGGTTGCTACTGCTGTATCCATAGACTATCTAGCCCACAGAAGGTGCTCAGTAAATAGAAGGCAGGAAGGGTTTAGACATTAGCATGGAACGGATGTATATGTCCTTTCAGCTCTCCGGTGCTGACAATCCTGCTCTGGACTTTGCACTGGCTGACTGTGTGACAGATAACCCCAAACACAAGCACACAAAGCAGCCGTTTTATCTGCTCACTGTCCACAGATCAGCAGTTGGGGATGATTCTGCTGCTGCTCTCAGCTAGAGTCAGTCAGTCATGCAGCTGCAGTCAGATGGTGGATCAGTTGAGGCTGGTTGTTCTGGGGCCTCAGCCACAATGCTTACTGCCTTCTCTGTGGGGACTCATCTTCCAGTGGGCCCACGGAAGAATTGACCGTAGAGGAGTTGCCTGTCACAAGCCTCAGACACAGCTCTTCATATGCCTCTGCTTGGGGCACATTGTCCTCAGAACCAAGCAGGTCTTGTGACCAAGGTCTAGTTAGCGTGAGGTAAGAGGTGTCATACATAGGTGTGAACAGATGCAAGAAGGGGGGTTCACTGGAGGTGGCCATATAAACATTTAGCACACAACTCAAGGTTCCCCTGGCTGTTTCAGCTTTACTCTGCTGAGGTGACCTTAACTTCAAGTCTTAGATTAGACGCATTCTGGATTAGGTGTCCATGCATTCTAGTTTTTCCACTATCAAGGAGAACCATTGTGGAGAGATATCTTGTTCCAAGACTGTTTTCTTAAGGATGTTATCTATTCTTGTTGTTTTGTGTTTGTTTGAAACAGAATCACTGTAGAGAGCTCAAAGCTAGTCTTGATCTTGAGATCCTCCTGCCTCAGCCCTCCAAGTGTTGCATCATCACATCTGATTAAGAAGCCCTTTTGAGACCATAAAGAGCAATAATCAGAGAATGCAAGCCCATTTTACAATGAGCAGACTCTAAGGAGAGATAGCCATATGGTCCCAAGGGCTGGTCTCATGACTCAGGTGTCACCCATCCATTGGGGGACCGACCTTTCCACTCCAGGACTCTTCAGGATAGAATGTAACTCAGTTTGTCTTGGTCAAAGATGAATATTATGTTGGCTGGGCATGTGGCCTCATACCTGGTACAGTTCATAATTGAAGTAATATCAAGTCAGTGGGGTGCACTCTGATGTCTTTGCTATGATTTCCCCTCCAAAACATGTAAGCCAGAAGCCCCTAGAGTTGGCTGGTGCAGCCCCAATACTTGAGCAAGATCTGGGACTCTGCCTTTCAGGAAATGTCAAACTAGCTTATATTTACCAACTGTTATTCTTTTTCCTTTCACAGTGAGACATTATTTGGTGAAGTGCCCTCAGAACAGGTAGGAATATTTTCTTTGTTGTTTAAAAGAAAAAAATTTGATGTTTTATGTTCTTTGCTTACTACCGATAAATTGATTAAATACATATTCTTACTAAGAGGTGTTGGTCACAAGGAAGCCAAACAATGTATGTTCTGCATATGTTTGCATTTGTGAATAGTCCTCATACCATTCACGATTCCTACAGGGGCCAGACATCATGCTACTCATGTTGGTCCAACTTTTATCTTTTTAGGAAATTGAAAAGTGTCAATCTGTATGTGTGGGGGGGGGGGGTAGAGGGGGTGGAGAGACATGTGGGAACGTAAGACTGATCTGAGCCTTCTCTGTGCATGTCCACCACTAACACTCATCCTTTTCTGTGACTGCTGACCCGACCCATGCTCTACTTCACCTGGTGACAGGCCTCATGGGGAATAGAATGGCTTTACGATATTCAAATTCTGTGAAAGCAAACGGTAAATAAAAACACCACCCAACTAAGTAAGAGACGTTTATTCCAAAAGTAGAAAGTGAGCCGACAAACCACCGTCACACACGTGTATTATAATTCCAAAGTAACTATTAAAATAACTTTATTCCCAACACTAAAAAATAACTATATAACAATCAACATAATTCTTTAAATATATTCAAGTCGCATAAAGAAATAGAACAAGAATCATAGGAAATGAGAAGAGACTAAATAACAAAATGCTTCCATACCACCCATCTGAAATTGGTCTAAATGCATCCAAGTCACAGAGCCTGGAATAGTAGATAATATGTGTCCCAACTCTATTCTGTTGAATAGACACTCACTTCATACACATGACATAGGTAGGGTGAAAGCAAAGGGACGGAAGAAGAGATAACACACAGTAAGCAGTCTGTGATATACCATATGCCATATCTCTTAAAGTAGAACACAAAGGAAAACACTTACTAGGGGTGGGATGGAACATTAGATAATAAAATGAGACACAGCCTGGGAAAACAAAGGCCATAAATTGTACATGCACCAAACAACAGAGACACAGAACTTAAATAGCCAAAACTGGGGGAGCTCAGAGAAGTTGGAAAACTCCATGGTAAGTTTTAGCAACTAATAGATTTGGCCTAGGTCCCCAGCCTATAGTCAATGAAGACAGAAATAATACAGTCAACCAACTGGAGCCAGTTGGTCCATTTCAAACAAGCAGCCTAACGAAGACTACTTTCTTTTTTCATGACTCCATAAAGCATTCACCAAGACATACCCTAGGCTCTAGACAAACTTCAACAAATTTATTAAATAAATAGAGTCATAAATTATAATGTTTGACTACAGTGAATCAAAGTTGAAAGCCACTGCCAGCAAGACAACAGCAAGGTAATCTCTAACCATAGAAGAATGAGGCACCCTTCATTTTGTTTAAAGTTCCAAGCAGAGTCTCAACAGCAAGGGGCCAAACACAGGTACAGCAGTCAGGTGAACATACACCTACAGACATCAGAGGAGATGCGTGTGTATCCAGAAAGATCCTCTATGTGTAATCTGACACGTTGAGCTCTGACAAGGTCCAGGCCAATTCTAAATAGAAGGCATATACGTTTATCAAGTGGTGTGTGTTCCGTAGACAACCACAGGCAGAAATGTGAACTGAGACACCTTTTCTCACAGCATCAGTATCAACATAATTAAATTTAATTACATCGTCAAGATAATTAAAGAGTCTTGGTCCTAGATATAATAGCTAAAAGTATAAAATTTCTCAAAGAAAATGAGAAAATTCTTGTGTCCTTGGATTGGGTAAATGACGCTGTGCATGTTTCATAACTGATAAAAATTTAGAAGCATTGAGCTTCCAAAGGCACAATTATAAAAATGAAAAGATAAGCCACCAAATAAGAGGACATGTTAACACATCAGATATGTGATGAGCAACACGTTTCCAGATGCAGAGTTCTTCCAACTGGATGCTAAGATGACAAATAGCACAGTTAAAATAGGCAAGAGTGAGCTGGACAGGTATTTCCCTAAAGATGTACCAGTGGCTCGGAAGGATGTGGAAACATGCCCAGTATCTTTAGTCATTAATTAGAGAGATGCAAATTAAATAACAATGTGATTCCAGCAAACCCCAGCCATAATGCCCATGATCCAAGAGACTGGGGATGCCAAGTGTTGGCATGGATACGCAGAAGCTGAAGCTGCATCATGTACACTGCTCTCTGGAGCAGCCACTAGGGAACGTAGATTGGTAGTTTCTTAAGGTGTGACTCTTAATATGACCCACAGACTGTACTTGTAGGGATCTACCCAAGTGGAATGAAAGCATATACCTACACAAAGGTCTGGGTGGAATTATTCACAACTGCTCTATTCATAATAACTAGAAACTGGAGACGATCCAAATGTGTTCATTGGCTGGTGAGAGAGTAAACAAAACAGCAGATCCATCGGATAAACTTCCACTTAGCCATGGAACAGACCAGGAACAGGACATTCTCAAAAAGCCACAAAGTGAAAGAAACCAGGTGCAAAATTTACAATTGTGTGCTATTTTAATGAAATGCTTAGAGAAGGGAGATTTATGGAGAGAGAAAATAGAGTAATGGTCGCTTATAGCTGAGGGTGAGCATGGGGATTAATTGTGGCTGTGATTAATGTGGTATGGACTAAGTGTAGAACTTTGGGGCCTGTGAGCGCCATGTCCTAAAGATGTATTGTACTGACGGTTACACAACTTTGTAGGTTTATAAAACTGCACTGAATTGTTTATAATGAGCTACAAATTGTACTGGACACTAAAAATATGTTTCAACAAAGCTGCTTGTTTCTTTCTTAAAACCACACCCCTCATGCTCTAGGACTAGAATGAAGCAGGTGTGTCATTTGGTGGGAGGGTTATAGTGGGAGCAGTAATGGCTGCAGGCAGGCCAGCCTGTCAGCTTCTCTTCATCCTGGTATGTCTGGCTCTGCCTCATGAAGAGTTCGAAGCTCCTCCTGTCTTGGGTCCTCCTCCTCCTCCTCTTCCTCCTCCCCATACAGCAGTCATTCGAAGCTGGTGGTTACTGGGGTCAAGAAGTATAGCAAGGATGTTATCCTTGCTTGGTGGACTAGAGTTTGGTCTTCCTCAGCCCTGGAATATACAAATGTGTTAGTCATGTTTCCATTGTTGTGACACAATCCTTGAGAAAAATCAACCTTAAGATGGGGAAAGGCTCATTTTTGCTTTGAGGTCTGTGGCAAGGCAGCATACCATGCTAGGAGACAACGGCAGAACATACCTTCTCATCCCATAGTGGCAAGGAAGCAAAGAGAGCAGTGAGGAGTAGCGGGAGTCTTAGTTTGTCTGTTGGTTTTAATTTGATAAAATAACCAACAAAAGCAACTTAGAGGAGAAAGTGTTTACTTTGTTGTACAGTCTAGAGAGGACACAGTCCTCTTGGGGAAAATATGGTAGAAGAGGCATGAGGCCAGCCTGTCACATTGGGCCAGCAATCCAAAGGCAGAGAGAGAAGAGAAAGTTAAACTTCAAGGTCTGACCCCAGTGATGTACATTCTCCAGCAAGGCCCCACCTCCAAAAGGTTCCATAACCTTCTTTAGCAGAGCCAACAAGCTGGAGACAAGATGTTCAAACACATAGCCTGTAACAGATATCCTGAGCATCTGAAACCTCAAAGCCCACCCCCAGTGACACACTTCCTCTAACAAAGCCACACCCATCCCTACTGGGCCAGACCTCTCAATGGTGCCAATCCCTATGAGCCTATGGGGCCATTATCATTCAAACTACCACAGTCAAAGCATTCTGCCCAAATGTTATTTCTGCCCCTGGGCCAGCCACACTGGGGGCTTCTAGTGATGTAGTGGATGCCCAGCCCAAAGCTTTCTCCATGGAATGCTTTCTGCTGAATCAACTACACGTATGTGTTTGTAAAAAAGAAAAAATATATATTTTTCTCCTTCAACCTGAAACCATGGTGGGGCCAAGCCATGACCACAGATCTGTCAGGGAGCACTCATCCTCCTGATCAGAGCCTAATGTGCCTCATGTAGTCCTGACCCCCTCCTGCAGGACCTGGCTTGAGAACAAGTCAGTTCCTTTCTTCACCTTGGCTTTAAGCTGTGTCCTGGGCTTGTAGCCCAGGTACTTAAACCCATCCTTTTCATGACAGGGACCACTTTGGTTGCTTCCGTGGAAGCTGGGGCATGGTCTGTGTCCATTTTTGTCCTCTGATCACTCCCTTCTAAAAGGAAAGTAGCAGGGCCATTTCCAGGGCCAGGAGCCAGGAAAGGAAACCCTTAGGCAGGGAGGGACCCTCAGAAAGAGACCACATGCTGGCACTGAGGACAATGTGGTCACAGGGAAAGGGGCCTTGCCAAGTGACCTTGCCAAGATGGAGACTCTAGGCTGTTCCATGACTTGCTAAGAAAAGTTCAAAGAAGAAAAGTAAGGCTTATTATCATGACTGTGTCCTATCCTGAGGCAAGAAGCTGCCAGCTGCCCTGGTCTGGGAGGTGTGGCATTGGCCTATGGGACTGATGCATTCTTCCTTTTGCCTGATGGAGTGTCCTTAGGAAGCAGATGTCCCAGAACAAAGCAAGCATTTCAGAGTTCTGTGGGGATTCTAACTTGCCTTCCCTTGAAAGGTGAGCAATGAGAGCTGCAGCTCACATGAAATGGCTCTAAAAAGTCCCCGAAAAATCAACTATAGAACAAAATTCTGCAATTAGTCAGAGCTGTGATGCTTCTTGGGTGCAGGCCAAATGTAAAAAGCTGTCCAGAGTGAAAGAGTTGGGAGGAAAGCAAAGGCAGTTCCCAGGTCCGCCATCTCCTGGGTGTAAGACAGTGTATGCTCGCAAAGAAGACACAGGCATCATGCCTCCTGAGCCAGCGTTTCTTCACGTGTGTGGTGTTCACTATCTAAGAGAAACCGTAGTTAGGATGTGTTGGAGTCACAGTCCATAGTTATCTTGAGTCCCATTTAATGCATTGTCTATATTTCTCTGAACCAGCAGAGATTTTTTTAAACATCCCCTGACAATAAAAGTGAGGGATTTACTCAATAAGTGACATGCCAGGGTCTCAGGGAGACAGAGGTACAATTTCAGAGTCTCTAAGATCTTACAAGTTAGTACTCGGATATTTTATGGTCAAACAAGTATTGGTCCGACGAAGCCCACGTTGCAGTATTTATGAACAGGTAAGTGATGGAGGAGCTGACAGAGCCAGATGGCCTCAGTGGCTCTAGGATCACTCTGTAGGTTGGGCTAACAGTGAACTTGGATGATGTAACCCACCTATGAATGGTCCTGAGACAGCTGTGCATGGGGAAAGGCTTTGGCAACCAGCTCACAAAGGGGCAGATTTTATCCTGGTGCTCTGAGTATTCTCACAAGTAGGTCCCTGGGAAGTTAGAAACAACAAAAAGTAGTGTTCTATGGCTGCCAGACCCTGACAGCCCTTTCTAGAGACACTGGCTGCAGCCTAGCATATACAGAACACGACTTGCCCTACTCTTAACTCATGCATTGAGGACAGATTCCACACTCACTATACAGTTAGGACATTGACACTGAAGATAGTCATTGGTGGTGATTGTTAAGTGATTGTCATGAGCCTGACACAGTGTGAGATGCTAGATGTGTCATGGTTATAAGACCATGGCAGGGTGACATTATTTCCCTGTCTTAAAGGTGAAGTTACACAACCTCTAAGTAGCTCCTGGCTCTTCTAAGTAACACAATGTCAACTGTTGTTGAGTACTTTAATGGCAGTTGAGGGCTCTGGAACCTAGGGTGAGACATCTGAAAAGTTGTCCCATTTGCATGAGCTCTTGGATTTTATATATGGTAGCTGGCACTGGTAGGGAGGAGTGTTTCTGTAGTTACTAATATTTCTTATTGTCCTAAAAGTAACGAGAGAGTTGGCAGTGTAGCTATAGAAACTAGCAGTTCTTAAAAGATTCTACAATAAAGATTTCATGGTACATGTAGTATCTGTGAGATGCATACGACCTTGAAGAGGTGACCAGAGAGCCAGTTGTAAAGGAACAGATAGATCCTTCCTGTGATACAAGTTGAGCATTCAGCTCATCAGGATGAGAAGTGGAGGAGATGGATACTTCTGGACAGATCAGTTAAAGTAAAACCTTCCACCATGCTGTGAAGTATAAAGCACTAGGAGACTCAGATGGATGCTGGCTGGGACCACATAACATTGCTCCTCGAGTCCCACTTACTAAGGGTTCTCTGTGTCAAGACCATTGGTCTCCAGGAGTCTTATTACAGACAATAAAAAAATCTCCAGGTAACGTGTGACAGACATCTCTACCCAGGGATAAGAAAGACCTGCTCATTCAATGAAGGCTAGAAATGACAGACCCCCAAGGAACATAGACTTCACAATGCTCAGGTCCAACAGGAAGATGGTCTTACCACTAGGCATCTGTAGTGTGGCTTCACAGGAGCTCCTCAGCTCCCAGAGCTAGCATGTCTCATAGTGGCTAGTATCAGGATGTACATTTGGTGTCCAGGGCAACTAAAAGGGACCATGCTGTGGATCAAAATTGTGATTTGATGTTATATTTAGTTAGCAATGGAGACTGTGGTTGGGTATAGAAAGCTTAGCTGTAATTATGTTCTCTGGTGGAATCAGCTTGGTGTATGGTAGGTTCCCCCTCTGTTCTCCCAAATGCTCCCAGATCTCAAGCAGAGACGCAGAATTTCCACCATGTACACACACGGTTTGGGTGTGTGACATCACTCATTCCAGACAGTTTTCAAGAACAAGCTGTCCTCTGCTCACTCTTGGGTCAGAACAGCTTTTGGTCTTGGGCATCAGGCACAGTTCCAGATCCCAAGACTCCATCCTTCTTCTACCAAGGAAGAAGTTTGAGCAGCCGTACTCAAGCTAGTAAAAACATAAAACATGCCGGAGTGTGGATGCCAGCTTCTGGTCTCAGCTCTTTAAGGAGCTGGCTTAATCCCAGAGTGACTCTTCTAATCCAGCTCAAGTGGCAATCTTTCTGTCTTCATTTTCTAGTTCTTTCTTGGCCAGACTAGTCCCAAGGTCCTTGCTTCAGGGTTAATGAGTCAGGGCAATCTGGACTAAATTCCACATCCCTTCCTTGGGAAGGGCCTAGGCCTTTGTCAAGTCTAGATTTCTCACCTTAGAGGGATGAAGATCCCAGGTCCTTTCTCCCGTGGCTTGCACCAAACAAACACAGGCATAGCAATTACGACTAACTTTGTTTTCTGAAAGGCAAATAAAAGAAAGTTGACCAAGATCTGTTCAAAGCCCTGCAAAATCGAGGTCACGAGCTTTATTGGCATCTTAGAGAGGCAATGTTTTAGTCAGTGGGTCAGTCTTTCTCTCCTTACTACTTGCCTGGTCTGTCCTACATTGCACTTGGCAGGATACCCCTGTGAGTGTGGGGGAGCATGTGTCAGAGCAGGGCACGGCATGGCCACTAGGCTGGGCAGAAACTGATGTTCAAGTTGACACTTGCAGTCCTTCCCTCGGGGCTAAAACATGAGCATCAGGACAGGCAACCCTAGTGGCAACATCTTATTTCCAGTGCAGTGCTGTGAGATGTTCACGTGGTTTGCATACACTGGATTCCTGTCTGAGCTACGTAGCCTTGGGATGCCTGGGGTGGCTAATTTTATTTGTCAACTTGACCAAGTTGGGGGGAGTATCTAAAAGGCAAACCTGGCTGTGACACACAAGGCCAACCCATGGACTGGGGTCTGGACTGAATAAAAGGTAGCAAAGAAGATCTGAGCACAAGCCACCACCCTCATCCCATCCCCATCCTGCTTCCTGGTCCACTTTGGTGTGGACTGTTTTGCTCTTTGAGCCATAACCAATTCCCCCTCTCTTAAATTGTTCCTATCCTAACCAGAAAAGTGATCACTGCAATGGTCCAACTTACTGAGTCCACACTATTCCATCTGACATCATAATAGCCCTGTGACATAGCTGGAGTGGACTATTCACCCATTTTATAGACTGAAGGGTAGAGGCCCGGGGAAATGAATGACTTATCTAGAATCATTTCTGCAGCTACAGAAATGTCATCTTCTGTCCCACTTCCACATTTGTTCACTAAATCAAGATTCTTCCAGTTCTGAAGCAGTGGTTCTTTGCCACTGTGGGACAGAGACTTCAGGAGGTGACCAGGCAGTGACCATGGTACCTCTTATAAGACACTCATACCACATGTGCCACCTCCTGCCTCTCCCACACTGGAGCCAGGAAAACAGCCCCATTTAACAACAAGCTCCCCACAAACAGCAGGTCTCTCAGATTGCACTGCCCTCTAATTTAGAGGGAGTTTCCGGGCCTGGTTTTCCATCCTTTTTGGTTTGACTGTCACCAACAGCACTTGCCTTCTGTGTCCGAGACAAACTGGAACCCTGTTCTGATTCTAGAGGTAGCATAACTTTTCTTGTAAGTTAATCACAAGGTGGGTTTTCAGAGTTGAGAAGTCTTCCGGGCTTGGCTCCATGGGAGAAAAGGACTTCGGAGAGAAAAGTGTGGCCCGTGCATCTCCGTGATGACTCACTGTGTGCTTGGAATCTGGTTGAACTATGAATTGGAACTAAATTTAGTGGGATGCAGCCTTGCTGCTTTGGAAGAAAATGCTGGTGACAAGACAGATCCTTTCCAGCTGTCTAAAACCTCTGGGCATAGTGGCATAGGTTTATAGAAACGATGTTACAGAAACATTAATTGTGCATGAAAGAGAATTAAGCTCAAGTAAAAGGAAGAGCAAGTGGAAACATTTAATTCTTCTGTGTGAAGGGTGTTCTAGGGATACTATCTGAATTCAGAGGCAAAATGGAAACACTGTCAAAGAAAATTAGCAGAGAGGGAAGAAAACTGTGAACTTAATATAAGTCCAGGATTAAAGGGCATCTTAGTTAGGGTTTTACTGCTATGAACGGACATTATGATCAAGGCAAATCTTATAAGGACATTTAATTGGGGCTGGCTTACAGGTTCAGAGGTTTAGCCCATTATTATCAAGGTGGGAGCATGGCAGCATCCAGGTTGACATGGTGCAGGAGAAGCTGAGAGTTCTACATCTTCATCTGAAGTCTGCTAGGAAGACAGGCTTCCAGGCAGTTAGGATGAGGGTCTTAAAGCCTACACCCACAGTGACACACCTACTCCAGCAAAGCCACACCTCCTAATAGTGCCACTCCCTGGGCCAAGCATATTCAAATCACCACAAAGGAGGACTCTGTTGTAATCAATGTGTCAGCTCGGTGGAAGAGATCTATACAAACCTGTGTGAAAAGTCTAAGGCCTTAAGTAAATAATAAATATGAGGAAGTAGGGAGACAGATGCAGGCCATGGCCATCCTCTGTGCCAATCAAAGACTATGTTTCTTCTCTAACTGATAAACTTAGTGGTAAAGACAATGATGCAGGACAGTTCTTCACCAACAGGACAGACACAAACCAGAACTAACTTGTTGGCAACTGCTTTGACAACAGGTAGAAAGATGGTCCTCTCTAACATGGAAATCCCAATTTTCAGGTGCAAACTTAAAAATAACTCCTTAACAATGGGAAATTCTGTACACATATATTAGAGAATGAATAAGTTGTTCATATACTAAAGAATGGCTATGTAAACTATAGCTTATCTCCTCAGAAAATATACAAATATAGGCTAAATACAAATAAAGGTATTATATTGAAATTTAATGCAATTTCTTAAAGATGTATAAAATATAGTGTTAAATTGTTTAGTCATATAAAACCATGCTCATAGTGAAATTATTCCTGATGGTTGGAATAGGGATGGCCCCCATAGACTCATGATTTAAATGCTTTGCCCATAGGGAGTGGCACTACTAGGAGGTGTGGCCTTGTTGAAGTAGGTGTGGCATTGATGGAGAAAATGTGCCACTGGAGGCAGGCTTTGAGGTTATATATATGTTCCACCCTGTGCATAATCCAGTCTTCTTCAGGCTTCTTTCTGGTCAAGATGTAGAACTCTTGGCTCTTCCATCACCATGTTTGCCTACATGCTGCCATGCTTCCTGACATGATGGTAATAATGAAACTGTAAACCCACCCCAATTAAATGTTTGCCTTTATAAAAGTTGCCTTGGTCATGTTGTCCCTTTAGAGCAACAAAACCCTAACTAGGACATTCACCAAACAAGAAACAATAATTATTTTGGTAAATAGACGAGTAAACTGTGAGACAGCAAATATATATATATATATATTGATTGATTGCCAAACCAGAAAAAAGACATGGAGAAAGAAGCTTTAAGCGCCTGTTATAAAGTGAAAAAAGCCAGTATGAGCAGGCTTCATATGGCATGCTTCCAGCCCTACAATGTCCTGGAACCAACAGAATATAGAACCAGAAAGCAAACATCAGAGGTTTCCAGGACCTGAAGGACATGAACAGGCACAGCTCAGAGAACTCTTAGGACTGTGAGGCCACTTTATCTAATATGATAATGCTGCAAACTCATATTGGTCCAAACCCATAGAACCTCAACATTACCTTTAGCCTGTGGGTGTTCCTGGTCAGTCTGCACTGGCTCTCCAGTTGTTAACTGGTATGTAGATTTATGGGAGGAGTTAATATTGGGGATATTGGAGAAAGCTGGGCCTGTCTAGAACATGAAAATTCTAGGAAAAAAGTCTCTGTCCCTTCTCAGTCCTTCTGTGAATCTAAAACTACTCTAAAAATAGTCGGGGTTTTTGGTCAGTTTATTTATTTTTTTTAGAAGGGAAAAAAGTTGTGGAAATATTTACAAAATTCATGTTTTGGTCACAACAGTCCTACTTCCTTTCATTTCCATGTCTATAACTATCATTTTAATCCACGAGCCTGACTGCTGCTTTCCTTTGAGGAGAAAAAGAAACAAACATGTCAAGAGTTTAAAAGGCTACGGATCCAAGCTGTTTGTGTGTGTGTCTGTTTAAGCAATCCCTTGTTTGCTCTTGGTGGTCAGAGTTTTGTAAACCCACATTCCTTTTAGCTATTTGTGCATTTACACAGCAGGCCCCACACTCTACAGCTATGACCACTTATCCTTTCTGTTCCCAGAGAAAATAAGCTCTCCATGGGGAATCCCAGTGGGAACACTTGGACTTTTTCCCACACTGAGTCTTCATTTACTTGTTTTGTTAAATATTTAGGACTGTTGATACAATAGCCCGTGACTGTATGTACACATCTACTTGCACATAGTTGTAAGTGTATCCAGCACTAATTCTCTGTCTTGTCTCCCATCTGTGCCATTACCTAGCCTCCCTAACCTCAAGACCCTTGACTATTATAAAGTTTCTTTACACATAGGAAAGCTCATTCTAGCTTATATCTTGTCTCCCCTGTTTTGATATGAAGTGTGGGATATCTCACAGCAGAATTTTTTTCTTCGAAATGTATCTAAGACCTGGAATCACAATGCATCTTACTTCCTCAGTACATGGGTCACTGCCTTATTTCTGTTCCTAGCTACAGCAGACCTAGTGTAAGAATAACTGTACTTAACCAGTCACTGGTAACAGTTGTCCTGTTCCAACATCTGCACAGATTTTGCACAGTGCTATAATGCCTGAGTCATGTATGCATCATTTCATGCATGCGTAGGGTTGTTTATGCAAGGAATTTTCAGAAGCCAGACTACGTGTGACAGAGTCCAAAACTCTGTCCTTTTGGTAGATGTTGCCAAGTTGTTTTTCCTCAGGGAAGGCTGTATTCAGAGAAGGTCTGCATACCTGCATACTTGTCAAGAGTCCTTACTCAACTCTGACTGCTGCCATTCTGGCAGGAGGGGAAAGGAAGTTCCCTCTCTTCGTATCTTTTCAGGATGAGTTTAGCATGTTTACACACGTGGACTCTGCAATGCTAATTACCACTCTACCGACTGTTCATTTTGATAATCGGGAGATTGACCATGGCCTTCCGCACCTCAGAGATCTCTCATGGTCTGGGGAGATAGTCTTTTGGGAACCATATCTCACATGCTGCACCCTGTGCCTGGGAACAAAAGATTCTACAGGGAGCTTCCAAGTGAGGTGCTGGAGTGAATAGGGATGCATTGAAACAAGACTGAATGGCCATTCAAAGAAATCTCTGGACCACAACACATGTAGAGAAGCACGGAACACAGAAGGCTGTGATGTGTGCCCTTCATTGCCAACCTCAGGGGATTCAGAACCAACACAGAGATTCACCTCTGCTGTGTCTGTGTCTGTGGGGGCCTTTCTAGAGAGATTTAACTGAGATGGAAATGCATCCTAATAGAGTAGCATCGTCCTTTGGGCTAACACCTTGGATTGAATGAATGGAGAATGGAAGCTGAACACCAGCAGTCATCTCTCTCTGTGACTATGGATGCCATGTGACCAGCTGCCATGATTTCCCTGCCATAGTGGAGCAGGGCTTCAAACTGGGAGTGGAACTAAGCCCTTTCTTCCTCGTATGGCTTTCCTCGGCAGAAAGCTAAGTGGCTGATGCAAGAGTGAGGAGATAGCTTAGCTCACACATTTGCTGCATTCACTGCTCATTAGCAGGTTAGATCCATGAGCTTCGGCTTTCTTTAATACAAAGCTTGTCGTCCACATCACGGACAGCATGTAGAACGAAGCAGATACTGGAGAGACCCAAAGAATCAGCTGACTGGGAACATGACTCATTTGCCTGTCCTAAAGATGAAGGCACCATAGAAACAAGCCCCTTGTTCTTATAGAAATCCCTGAACACTGTCATGTGCTGCGTCCCGGAGTCCCTTCTTTTTGACTAAGAGCCACTTGGTTTTGGGATTATAGAACACAAAGACATGAGCAACAAAATGTCGGCTGTAGGAGAGCAAGCTCAAGTATATGTAAATTTTTTGGTGACATCATTAGTAGCCAATCGTACTCTTAGTAGCCAAGCTGGACTGTACCCAGTTCATGTAGGCACAACCATCATTTCACACACACCTAAGTAATGTGAACACGCTGGTCCTTGGTTTCTCCAGGGAATTTGAACTTCATAAGTTGAGGAGCACATCATAAGTCCTCAGCTAGCTCATCATCTTTATCTTGGCCAAGTGGAGCATCAGACTTGCTGGCATCTCTGGAGACAATCTAGGCCATTGTCTGTCTCTCTGTGAGATGGCTCTTCCTTGGACACCTGCCCTGGGAGTCTTTACAAGCTCTTGGGAGCACTGATTCCTTTCCTGTTCTGGTTTTCAGCAGTGAATAGACTTTGGCTTCATCTAGGCCGTTTTCTTCTACAGCTCAGGGGAGACTGTCACCAGTGTGACCAGCTTGGCCCCACTGCAGCCACAGAAGGGTAAGAGGCAGAAGAAGAAGGTAGATGTTCCACCTGCAGTCCCTGCCAAAGGTAAGAACCTGGCCTGCAGTTTCCTAAGTGAAGCCACCTTGATTGGTGCAGGGCTAGTCCTGGAGTCAAATGTAGGATTAGGGCAGAGGAATAGCTGGATGGATGGAGGGCCTGTCTCTCAGTGCTACTGTAGTGCAAACAATCCCACTGGATTGTAGACATAGCAAACTGAGATGGTGTGGGACATGGATAGGTTTGGGCATTGACACTGAGGTAAGTCAACATGCACAGAGAAGTCCATACTGGATTTACTGTGTACTTTAGATGTTGAAGTGAGGCAGGGGCTGGAAACATCTTCCTGGTTCTTAAAGGGAAAGAACACCCTGAGGTTTTCAGGATGTATGCGGTACATTTCAGACTTATTCTGCTGACAAATACACATTCTATTCAGTGATTGATGTTTTTATTTAGAGCAAAGGGAATAATCAAGAAAGGTATTTCTTAAAGAAAAAAAAAAAGAGGCATGAATGTTAGCAGAACCACCAAGACCATTTACGGATAGACACTACGTAGATAGACTGACCTATGCAGCTATGCAGATGTTTAACCCTCAACAAATTTAAAATATAGAGATATAGGAGAAAACTTTAACATGGCAAGGTGCATTTTTAATCCTTTAACTGGATTCTGCTGGTATCCCACTGAATCCCGTGGAAGAAGTCAGAAGAGCCATACCTGGAAGGCAGAAAGGAAGGCTGGGAAGTGTGAGACTTTGGGAGGGAAGGGTCAGAGAGCCAGAGCTCATGCCTCTGTGTTGTGTGAATCACTGCAGAATAGATACTGTCTCAGTTACAAAAGATACAAGTTGCACTTGGAGACTATGAAACTTAACTTTCAACTCCAAGTTCAAGTCAAGTCAGTCAAGACTAGTCATGACACTGGAGGGAGAGCTTAGTTTACTTCTGCTAAGATGGGGCAGTAGCCCCTCCTTAATGAGCTCACAGGGCTAGGTGAGGGTCATCTACTGGGTCTGGTCACCTAAGGGTGATGAGAGTCTTCAGGGAAAGACTTGCCTCACCCTGGACCAAGGGCTCCTGATTGTCTCCCATACACTTGGCAGCAACTAATACAGATGTGTTGTGACCTGGCCGAAGCTAGGCAGTGTCATGTCTAAAGATGAGTGGGTGATTATCCTCCAGTTAGTGGTACCCAAGGATACCTACTCCAGAATCTGCCTCGGGACTAGGAAGGCTCTGGCTGTCTGCACACGGGATGTCTGGGATGCCCACAGAAGGTGGGCATTAAGAGAGCCTTGGACGAATTTCAAGCTAAAACTTGGTGTCCTTCCACAGCGCCGATAGCCACCACTTTCCACAAACCAAAGCTGCTGAAACCACAGAGGAAAGTCGCCCTGGTGAGTAACTGTTCCCAGTTGTTGTGGTCCCTCTAACAGAAGAAAATAGCTCAAGGGTCAAACAGTACTCTATGGATCTAAGTATGTTAAAAAGGCCTCTGTCCCCAAAGGCACCTTCTCTTCTCAGATCAGATTTTGAGTCAGGCTTTCTCTACCTTCACCTCTCAGAGTGACCTTTCAAGATAATCCCAATGGTGTTATCTCTCAGTATAAAATGTTACCTTTGGAAAGTGAGAGCAAACATGTCATCATCAGAAGGGTATAAGACAGAAAGCAGATCTGCTGGCTCTAATTTATCTGATAACAACACCCTCTGAAGGGGATGCTGAGGAACTTTCCAGAAGAACATGTCAAATCTTTTTATTTTGAAATAACTCTAAATTTACAGAAGTCATTTTGAGGGATCAGAGTTTCAGTATGTCCGTCCCCCCTTCTCTGAACATTTTATGTAGCTGGTGGCTGGGGTGCTTGCCTAAGGTGTTAACTGTAGCATTCTGTGCATACGGCACTTCTGTTGCTGGTCCATTTGGGGTACAGCCCATCACTCCACAGTAGATCCTGAAATCATAGGCTGTATCAAGCCCTACAAATGCATGCTCCATTTTCTTCACACATAACCCTGGTAGTGTTTAGCTTCTACACTAAACACAATAGAGTAACAATGTCCAATTCTAACATGGAGCAATTATAAAATGCTGTCATAAGATTTATTTAAAGCAGTTATTCAAAAACTTAGGAATTATTATTTCATTCTGGAATTTTCCTTTTAAGATTTCCTGATGCAGGTTGACTGCCTGTAACTGAGGCTGATTGGGGGATGGGGTAGGGTATGTCCTTTTAGATATGATGCCCATTTCACCCCATGGTGAAGGTCATGCCTGCCTGGTTCCTCGATGTGTTTACTGTCTGTCCCATATATGTCAGACATCAGCCTCAATGTCCAGTTCACACTCAAAGCAGGCAAAAGAAGTTAGGCGCAACCTTTCAAAAGGGAAGGCATCAAGAATTTGTGGACCTGCTTGCCACCGCAATGGTTAATGCTTATCGAAGAGGGTTTGGCCAAGGCTTCTGCTCACTTAGCGCACAATCACCTCGCTTTTGCGAAGGGAAGCATGTGCTGTGGTGTGTCAATGGTCTTGCATCTCCATCAACCTTTCCATCTTCATCGCTCAGAGTTCTGCAAGAAGGAGTAGCCTCGTTCCCCACCTTGATATTCACCAATTCCTTTGATATCAGTATGTGCATAGACATCCATCGATGTAGCTTTTAGTGGTTAATCATCTGCGATTTGTTTTGTTGCTAACATGGTTCAGCAGATGTATGCGTTGTGTGCGTGGAAGAAAAAAAAAGCTAGTCAAAGCTGTTTCAATGTCTGTCACGGCAGACAGCAGTTTATTGGAGTCCTCTGAATGTATCCCAATGGTATGCACATAATCCATGAATGCATGTGAGTTCCACAGATCATTATATCTAATTCTCACTGTAAGGCTTGTCCCTCGTTGGCCAGTTTTATCTGTAAGGACCCGTGGACACTCTGTCTACAGGGAGTGATGGGGTTCCCAGTCACCAGTCTTGATTCAAATCATTTCCTTTACTCTACAGTCACAGCCTGCTGGGCCCTCATCCTTTATCCATTAAACACGAGCCTGGTTGTAGGATGCATGGGCATAACATGCTGTCTTAAGTGATTTTTGGTTTTGTGACTTATCAGAAGACTGGCTACAACAGCACTTAAAATAATGACTGTAGTCCCAGTCACAAGGTCTCACTGCTGACCCTTAGAACTGATAAGTTTCCCTAGCTGGGAACTCAGCACAGGGACTTAAAAATCAGACTTATTTCAATGGGTATTCAAACTAAAGGTTTCTTTATATATGTTTCTATTTTATTCTAATGTATGAGTGTTTTGTCCGCATATCTGTCTGTCCACCACATGCACACTGCCCAAGACCAGAAGAGGGAGTCAGATGTCCTGGAACTGGACTTACAGATGGTTGTGAGCTGGGTTCTGGGAATTGTACCCAGGCTCTCTGGAAGAGCAGCCAGTGCTCTTAACTGCCAAGCCATCTCTCCAGCCCCAAGGTTTCTTTATTGACATAAAAATTATAGAAAAATATTCTATATGAATATGAGAAGATATAAAATGTCCATAAATGGTCAGCATAGGAAGCTCTTTCTTCACCAAAAAGTAGATCAAGGTGGTTATATATACACATATACATATCACATATACACATACACATATCACATATACACATACACATATACATATCACATATACGCATACACATATATACATATCACAAAACAGTTGTTGCCTTGATGAGCCCAATCTCCCTTTTGTATTGTATTTATTTTATTTCATGTATAGGAGTGTCTTACCTGTGCATGTATGTATGTGTTCACGGTGCTTGCAGACATGTGGTTAGAAGAGACCATCAAATCCCCTGGAACTGGAGTGGCAGATGATTGTGACCCTCCCCCCCCCCCCCCAGTGTGATGCTCTGAACTGAAGCTCAGTTCTCTCAGGGGTGATGGGTAATCTTAACCTCTGAGCCAATATGTTAGAGTCAAAATTGCCAAGTCTAGTATCTGCAGAGCTGGATGAATATTAAGATTTATTGCCCCAGGACGTTAGCATTGACCTCCAGCCTCAATTTGATCGATATTTATTTCTCAGATCAATACGTCTTGATGGTAGCTGAAACTTAAGTCAATAGCTACTTGTTGATTCACGCAGACCTTAATGGGTAATTTAGACAATAATTTGGAGACACACACATACACACACACACGCATGCACTCATGCACACACGGATACATACATACACACACACACACACACACACACACATATATATGTGTGTGTGTGTGTGTACCTATATATGCATCCATGTGTGTGTGTGTACCTATATATGCATCCATGTGTGTGTGTAAGTAAGTAAGTATGTACGTATATGCTCCTACCAGTTATGTGTTTACATTTATTGTTGATCAGTTAGCTAACTTTGTAAAGGGGTGCGTCCTGGCTGGGTCCAAGGCACCAGTACCCTGCAAAGCTTCTTCATAAAAACTCATCTAAGCTCTCCTTTGAGAAGAAGGGCTAAGGCCCACCTACGAACCTTTACTCACTTATTGATCATGTACTGCATACCAGCTTCTCTTCTAGGTGTCTCAGGATCCCTGCCACTTGTCTAGACTATAGTGTCAACCAGATGACATGTATGAATCCTGGTTCTTGCAACACTCAGAGATCCGGGGGTTGGAATGCTTTCTTAGTGTTTCTAAAATGACACGACAGCTTATGAGAAATGCATATCTTAGTGATTAACAGTGGTGGCAAAGTTTTTGTTGCTTATTTTGGGAAATGATAAACAAGAAGAAAAGCTACAGAGAGACATTTTATAGTCAAGCTATCAAAACTGCACTCCTTATTCCTCATTTAAAGACTAACAAATGTGGAGATCTGTTTCCAAATTCTGCCAATCAGGCAGTGAGGTCCCTGACCACGGGTTCTTCCTGGCCATCTATCTGGCAATGCAGTCTGTATAGTAGTCTGCGTGTTTGAAGTGAGTCTTTATTGTAACCCATGGACTCTTTCATCTTCTGGAGAGTGAGAGAACACACTCAGAAAAGTAAATGTGTGGCCTGGAGGTGGGAATCAGAGGCAGAGCACGTACCTAGCAGGCTAAGGGCCCCAGTCTTATTACCAGAGTAACACATCAAAGCAGAACATAGCAAACCCTCTAGGCTTGCAGAACACTCTGCAAACAGATGCACCTATTTGTTTGTTTGTTTGTTTTTTAACTCAGCCTCAAAAAAACTCCCTGAAACCTCTGGGAACCCCCAGCCCCCTCATCCTTGTCAAGCACTCTCATGGAAGTTGCCTTGGAAGTCTGTGGAAATAATTCCCATACTTCCAGGAAGCATTGCAACTACTTCCTTGTTTCAGATTAATCAGAGAGCTCTTGCAGTGTATCTGGATATCTTTTGTTAGTCCAAGTTTATTGATTTAGAGCATGAGGCAGGGGAAGAAAATAGTGTCTGATATGGAAGCAAAGCAAGTTTAAAGGGAGGGAAGCACCAGGAAGGGGGTGAGGTTAGGAGCCCCTCAAATTAATGAAAAACAGACTGAGACTCATTTTTAGGGTTAAATAGATTGGATGGCCATTGTGCCCCACTCGGCATCCGATGCTCCTCTACATTCGCCCCTGAGACCTTCCTCTTTGTAATTAAGCCCCCCGGGCCAGGGTTATCGAGGGGTCAGGCCACCCCAACTGTCCAAAGAGAAAATGAGTTCTTGTGAGCAAGAGGCTGAAGACAGAAAAACCAAGAACACTGTGGGCTTAATTACCACAGTTTCCCAGTGTGTCTCATGGAGCCTGTCTTATTCCCTCCGATCCATCCACTGCATTGCTGCCTTGGGGCTTTCCTAACACTGCTCCAACCCCGTCATTTCCCTGACTAGAATATTCCAATGGCTCCCTCTTGCCTCTGACATGAAACATGGCTTCCTGTGAGTGGGAGGGCAGGGGGCATCATCATCTGTCACTGCTTCCTGGATCCCACCCCACCCTGCCTGCAACCCCGGGAACACGAAGACCCAGTGTGGTCCAGGCTCTCTCTCCAGGGCTTTCTGCCCTGTATATGCCATCCTCCTTGTCTCCAGAGCTACTGTTTGCTCCTCACCAGGCTTGTCCTTGAGGCCTCCTGCTTCTTGCACAGGCACACACACCCACATACTCACACCCGGAGTGCGTGAGCACGTTGTGGGGTACTTTGTATGTTCTGGACATTAAATACGTGTTATATAAGTAATTTGGCAGTATTTTTACCCATTCCAAAGTCTTCAGTAAACTATCTCCTCCCACGGAAACCCAAAGATCAGAATGCTCAGTAGTGAGAAAAGAAGCTATCCACTCCAAAAGAAGTCTGCTTCTCCCTGCATGTTTGAAAATCGTGAAGCGATCAGCCCGGCCCCTGCGGCTGGTCTGTGTTTACCTAGCCCCTTCCTCCAGCCCTGTTTTCATCATCCAGAACATATTGCCAAGGCCAAAAAAGATGTTGCCTCTGATCAGTAGTAGAAAAGAGCTGTGAGGCCCACTAGGCACCAGTGATAGAGTTCTGAGAGGATTTTAATAATATTCCAGATCCCAACAAAATTATTTCCAGAGGACATGCTTTTCAGGTTTCTTGAAGGATGTTTATAATAAGCCAGAGAATTTCTCTTGTTGTCGTTAATGTGCTAGAACTGGTTTCAGCTAAATTTTACATGAAAAGGATATATTAACCTGCATAAAATATGTTCATAATCTCAATTTAAAATTAAAAAGAAGGAAAAAACCCACAACCACATGTACAATATATTGCCCCAAGTAAAAGCCTTGGGAAAAAAACAAAAACTTTGCTTGTACCATGCTAGTGCCATTTTTACAGAGATAAAAATTCTATGCCCCCCTTGGTGCACATGCACATCCCGTTATTGTCACGGGGAGTTATGTATGTTGACTGGAGAGAGAATCGATGCTGAAGCTTTGAAATGGAGGAGAGTGGGGTAAACAGAAGTCATTTGGTTTCATGGGCCTCTCCTCGGGGGAGTGCGGGCGGGCGCCGGGGCTTCCAGAAACCGGAAGTGATCAAGCGAGAGTGGAAATGAGAGCATCCTCTGCTTAGGGAGTCTGTTCACCCGGGACATGGGGCTGTGAGAGCGTTCAGTCACACGGCAGTATCCATACACATCAGGCAGGTCGGAAGCCTTTCTGCTGTTTGAGAAGCCAGGAGCAGTAGATTGAGGCTCTGATGATTTGTGTATGGTGTGTGTGTGTGTGTGTGTGTGTGTGTGTGTGTGTGTGTAGGGAGAGACAGAGACAGAGACAGAGAGACAGAGAGAGACAGAGGGGGCAGAGACAGAGAGAGGCAGAGAGGAGAGAGGAACAGGGAAGCAGAGGGGATGGGTGATGGTAAGGGACGCTTTTAAGACAAATTAATACATTAAGTACTCGTTGGGGACATCGCTGGGGTGACTGGAAGAGCCCCACCACAGAAGTGCCACAGAACAGATGGAGGCTGCCTCTCCATTGTGAAGGCTGATGAGGCTCTGGGTTCTAAGGGAAGAGAGCTTCTTTATTGGCCACATGGCTGGTTCATTCAGATCCCCCTTTAGCCTCCACCTTAATTCTCCCCAGTGCTCTCGGAAGGCTGACAGGCAGTGTAAGGTGCTAGGCTGGAGCAGAACCTGAGCTGTGGCCACAGGGCAAAGGTGATGCTAGACTACAGAAGAGCCCAGGTGGGAGGCAGGCCTGGACAACTAGCAGTCTGTGCCCTTAGGTGACCTCTCCTGGTGTCTAGCTCACCCTGTGCCCAGAAGTCAAGTGGGACCTCCTTTTGGACAGCCTGTCCCCCTGCGTCTGCAGGAACGGTCCCTCCCCGAGCACCATGGCTTGCTTTCCATCTTGGCTTAGCCGATTTGCTGCCTTTATTGGGCACTTCATTTCTAAGATCATTGCACTGCTGGGAAATTTTTTTCTGAAACTTTTTTTGCTCTATTTTGGTTTTGTAATCTCATGAAACAATATCATTTCTGCTCACATTTGATGTTTTTTAAGCCTATTTCATTTAAAAGCTCAGTTTTGAACACAGAGTACTTTAGAGTTGTTATTAAAAGACTTTTTCAATCTCAAATGGAGAATGCTAGAAATGAAGTGCCATTTTTGGAAAGAAAGAACACAAACCATCAACACAGCTAAGACATGCATCCAGAGTACCAGGAAGAAAATCTGTGCTAGAGTCTGAGCTCAGGACCAAACAATGGTGCATCTGAGGGATGCTTTCCCTGAGTAAATTAAATTATAATTTATAATTATACGCATCTAGAGATGAACTTATTTTGTCTTTTCCTCCCAGTGCTGGAGATTGAACTGGGGGCTTTATGTTTACAAGGCAAACTTGGGCTCTATGGATGGGTTAAATTCTCAACCCCTAAATTGATCAATACATATGTATGATGACCAAAACCCAGTTGGATATAGCCTTAGAACATTCTGCTCAGAGTGTACATAAAGACAGAGAATGCAAGTTATTAATGTAGTCTATATGCATTCATTGTCCACATTGCATATTGTAACATGAATTTCACAAATGATCAGGTGTCCCCGTTGTCATTTTAGTTTTAATCTTAATTCTTAGTTTGTGCCCTGTATACCATGGCAATACTACTGTGATGGTGATGATTATCATGATGGCAGCAATGGTGATAGTGGTGATAAATTGGTGATGAAAGTGATAGTGTTGGTGGTAATGGCGAGGATAGAGGTGGTGGTACTGATGATGGTAGTTATACTGGTGGTGATGGTTGTACTGGTGATGGTGGTTATACTGGTGGTGATGATTGTACTAGTGATAATTGTTATACTGGTGGCGGTGGTTGTATTTGTGATAATGATTGTACTGGTGGTGATGGATATACTGTTGGTGATGGTTGTACTGGTGGTGATGGTTATACTGGTGGTGATGGTTATACTGTTGATGATTGCAGTACAGTTGGTGATGACTATGGTGATTAGAAGGATGTTTCACTGTCCCTTTTCCATGTTCAAACCCTATTATATTACGTTCAATAAGGATAGACACTTAATTCTTGGACGACTGCCTTATTGTTTCAGATGGGATGAGGTGGTGGCATGTTCCCTTGGTGGCATGTGTCACACCTGATCCAACCAGGTGCTTGGTGACAAGTTTCTATTTCCCCCACCATGAGCCCATTACTTTTGTCAAAAATGCTTAGCTAACTCTGTTGTTTTCTAGGGCATCTTTTCTGTCCTGACCTTATTGGATAGGGAGGACTACTCTGGCAATTCAGAATTTTCACATGTTAAAATATAAAATGCAGTTCCTTCCCTAAGCTCTTATTTTTCTCTCATGGTCTCTGTTAAATACTTTTAAGTATTGTCTATGCATACACAAGAGCCCATCCATGTCTTGGCTTAGAGCCCTAAAGTATGTTATGACCACCTAACTGTGGTTGTAGGTCATGCCTGTAGGATAGCACGGCTCTGCTTTGAAGTGTTGTTTCATGTAGTAGGAGCATTTCTTGCACATGTTCCCTGAACTGAAATGTTCTTTGTGGACTTCATACCAGCACACCTTTCCCACCATTCATTGAGTTTCATCCTCTTCTTGATTGACTGCCTGGGGTCGTTCAGTTTCCCAACTCTTGGCCATATATGTTGTGCTGATTTTTCACATTTAGGAAGGCTGTTCTGGTGAAAAATATCTCTACACACATCCCTTTATTTCTGTGGGGGACATTTTTAAACTTGGAGTTATTATGTAACACAGGCCTCTTGCTTTGATAGAGTTTGTCCTGTCTCTTCCAAAAAATGTTTCCCCATTTTATTCTGCGGCCAACAAAGGACGAAAATGGTGGTTTCCTCACATTTTACTCAATGTTAGTTATCATCTATCTATCTATCTATCTATCATCTATCTATCTATCTATCTATCTATCTATCTATCTATCTATCTATCTATCTACCTACCTATCTATCATCTATCTTGATTGTATTTTAAACCTGAAAGCCACGTGCCTATGTTTTATCGAAGCTTAGAACTCAGTTGTGTGTGATAGTAGAGCCCCAGAGGGATTGAAAGAGAGAAAGGAGTTCATGAGGGACAGTTCTGGGCCTTCTTCCTAAGGTAGGAGACAGCTCTGGGAGCATTTTTTAAATGATGACAGGATGGTTTTCTTTTATTGTCTTAATCAATTCACACAATTAAATGCACATTCTGGGCTGGGAAGATAAATTTGCCAGTAAATTTCTCATCTTGAAAGCCTTGAGGCTTGAGTTCAACTCCCAGAAACTGACATAGAAGGCAAACATTTGTACACACATGTAACCCAGACGCTGAGGGCCAGGCAGGACAGAGATGGGCAGATGCCCCAGTCACAGCCAGCTAGTGTAATCAATTAGTGAACTCTGGGCTTAGTGAGAGCACTAGTCTTAAAAGGATACTTTGTAGAACAATAGTGAAGACTCTTACTGTCAATCTCAGGCTTTTATGTGTACCTGCATACAGATGTACATACACATATACTATACATGCATACAAGTTCACATACACATACACACACAGTCAGACGTGGTGCAGCACATTTTTAACCAGCTTGATTGCAGTGTGAGGCAGAGACAAACAGATCCCTGAAACTCACTGGCCATCTAGCCTAGCTAAGTCAGTGAATTCTGGGTTTTTGTACATTTGCACAAGCCAACCAGAGACAATACCCTTCTGGGCTTATTTCATTTTGTCCTGCTACTGAACACTTACTGGATGGAGCCATGAAGGTATTTGAAGAAGTAACTAGAGGCTGGAATCAAATACCAAGTCTGCTATGTACTAGCACTGGTCACAAACAGGTGTTTGTCTTTGTTTCTGTACATGCAGTATAAAGGTGACTACAAGAGTCCCTTCTGCATAGGGCTATCATCACACCAGGAGCTATTAGGTTCTATTGTCACAGTCTAATGGAAAAAGACACAAGATAAAGGATGGAACTTTATAGTGCCAAGGAGCACTACATGCTGTGACAACAGCAGAGTCAGGCAGGGAGCAAGGAAGGACTGTGTTTGATGAGGAAGATATCACATTCACCCTGGTACATGAGAGAGTCTTCTTGGCAGAGGAAATGGCATGAACACAGGGCTCAAAGCCATCCCTCAGTGCAAAGCACTGCCCAGCTGTGCCCACAAAATGCACAGAGACTAGTATGACTGGAACTCTGGTCTGCAAGGAGGACACATGGAGCGAGCTCAGGAGAGGCCCAGGACACGATCCTGAGAGCCTAATAAGGACACTGAGTCTTCATGTGAGCATTACAGGTCACAGATGACAAGCCTGCTCTAGGCAATGCTTTAACATGTTATTTAGCAAGGTTATATCACATACTTCTACAACACACACACACACACACACACACAAGGTATATTTAGTACTAACAGTAACTGTAGGACACACACATAACACTTCCTGCAGTTCTGGGAAGAATTCCTCTGTGGGTATCACATGAGTCAATGCATCCAGTCCTTGAATGCCATCCAATAAGAGGCATTGTAGAAGTCCTATATTGTAGCTGAACTGAGAAAACACAGGCATAGAGGGCTTAGATGCACTGTTCACTGGAATACAGCTTATGATGGCAGCCTTCTTGTTTCTGAGAGCAAGGCTCCTGAGCACCAACCACCATAGAGACCCTTGTGTGATTCAGTGACGGGGCATGTGAGGATCGGGTTAAAAGTCTCATTCTTGGGTTATGTCTTGATTGAAGCAGATAAGCAAACACTCTTTTTCTAGGCGAAAGCATCCTCTAGAGTGGCTGCCTGTAAAATCACTTTGGGAAGGCACCAGGGATACCGCATTCCTGGTTCATGTGGAAAGAAGATGAACAATTACATCAGCTTTTGGAGCAGTCACTGTGCAGCCAGGAGAGGCTTCAAGTATGGGAGCCTCACTGAGACCATTATATATAATCATATTTCTGTTCACACAATATGGCTTGTAAACTCTAGAGGCATCCATCTGTCAATCTTTAAAATCTTGAGCCTATAAGCTTTATCCTTGGTCTTTCTATGCTGGCTTCAACATGTTACCTAGATAGATGGTACCTTGTGACTGTCCCAATACATGTTAGCTTGGGTGTGTGGCCTTCCATCTTATTGAACATACACTGAGGATGTCCTTTAATAAATGCCCGTTGAACTCCTTGGATTCAAAAGCATTGTGTGAATTTGTTTGGCTGGGGACATCCTGGCCAGTCCATCCAGTCTGAGATGTTAATGAACTTCAATAGGTGAAATCCTTGTCTCCACTTCTTTCTTGAGTTCAGACTTTTCTGTTTTCTGTAGTCCTAAAGCACATTGAACTACTGGCCCTCAGACCATAAGTAAGCATACAGAGGTTGGAAATCGAGGTGAGAAACACAGATATGACTCCCAGGCTGAGGCAACAGAGCAAGTGGGTATTACATGCCGTGGAGACTTTTAGGTCTCTTGTGTCTCTGGACCTGGCTCAGAGAGTAGGATGATTTCTGGTGAGCAGTCATAGCTCTATGCTGGCTTTGGGAATAGAAAATATTCAAGGCTTTGAAGCTGTTGGTCCACCTGGACCTCTGGTGCCAGCACCACCAATCATCTCAGAGGTTACTAGCATACTCTTTCCCTGGAACAGAGATCCTCTACTCCAAAGAGTCCATGAACTGACCTGGCAATTGACTCATAGTCACCTGAGCTTCTCCAGTTCTTCCCATTCACCCTCAACTTCATCTCGCAGCCATGTAGCATGTATTCCCCACATACGCCGGCCACAGCAGAGCCTACTTCCTTATCATCTGCACCCATACAGGTCAGAGGTGGACCAGCTCCCGTCTGGAAGCCTCATGTCTTGAGTGAAAATGGAAGTAAGAACCTGGAGGCTTTCTGAGGATTCTTCCCTGTCCCTTTATTACCTTCTCTCATTGGTGGCAGTTCTGTGTGGCTGTCCTTGCAGAGCCTTGTGCTGTGTGTCCTTGGGTCTTCCACCTCTCCACACCAACCTGTCCGATGAGAATGAGACAGGCCCTGCCCTTCATCCTCAGACCCAGCCTTTGTAGCTCACACTGCCTGCTGTGTGATGTGAGTCTCTATCCAAGCCTCATGCAGTTGACCTAATGGTCCTTCGCTCCTTTCCCCATTGGAGTCTGATGCCTGCTTCTAGGGAAAAGGACTGCTGTCTACCTGTCTGACTCTCTTAGATTCAGAGTGTGTGCTTCCAACCATGAGCATTACCTTGTGCCAAGATATTGTATTGCTCATGTGCTTTTCCCAGGGGCCAGGTTCCAGGCAGGATGGAGACTTCTGAACCCATAAGTGCCTGATACCATAAAACGGTTTTCTGCCATTTTTTGTTTGGTTTTTGGTACAGGCCATCCTAGCCTCAAATTCACCACTCCCCTGTTACCACATCCCAAGTGCCGGGAATATGGGCATGTTAGCACTCCCCGAAGCCTTCTGCTTTTAACAGCTGTTTACGTGTCTGTGACATGAGTGTGACTGTTGGCCCACCTCACATGGCAAAGGTGAGAACAGAATGGGATAGTGAAAGTTACTTACCAATGCACTGCTGAGTTCTGTTCCCCAAAGGACCAAGTCTCAGCCAACACACCGAGCTACCTCCCAAAGCCACTCTGGACCACTTAACTCTTCTGTCTCAGAAAAAGAAATATTTCTTTTTATTAGTTTTCCTCTTCTATTTTTATTTTAAAACACACCAGAAAACTCTAGATCCTTTTTGCATAAATACCAATGTGTATGCCTGGAAGCAACCCCAGCCACTCAACAGGGCCAAGTTTATGTCCAAGGCATGTTGGCTGCGATATGGTCATATTCTCCCCTCCTGAGCATGGATGTTCAGAGTCCAGAGTCTCTGGGTGGACCCTGGGAGAGCAAGATGTGTTAGACGCTTAGCTGCAGCATTCTCGCTGGCCATGGTTGTGTGCCGGGGCTTCAGGGAGACTGTGTTTCTCTAGTTCCTTCTCTGTTGAATAAAAAATGAGCACTTGAAGGAAGAAGAGGAAGTCTGCTGCTGACGATTCTTGTGGTCTCTTGGGGAAGTGGATCCCTGATTCTGCAACTCTGTAGAACTCCATCTCATGTTGGAGTGCTAAGGTGACGTGAGCGCAGAGCTCCCATGTCCTGGGTATCGATCGGCTGCTGTGGTAATAGTATTACCTGGCTGAACTCTTCACACTGGCAACGGGCAGCCGTTGCAATTGCATTTCTCTCTTATTCCTGCAAAGTTAATTCGACATGCACATCCAGCTGCACTCTCTGCTAGAAAGTATTGTTTTGCAGGAGTCTGCATAAGAGATCATTAAATCTCTGCTTACCCAGAAGAGAAACTTTCAGTTGACTCCATGGAAACCCTTGCACAAGATGAAATCCCCAGAATGTGCACATTAGGAGCCTGAAGCATGTGTGCTGTGAAGAGATGCGTAGCTTACGGATCTCCTGAGGTCGGTTTTCCTGGTGTCAGCAGTCGGGCGGTCTCTTCCCCTCTCGTGTACTTTCCATAACCACCACCCTAAACTGGGGCAGAGACTGGCTTAAATTAGAGCTGAGAGAGGCAGCCTACACTGGTTCTGTGGTCCTAGCTCCTCACCACTGGTGAAGTAGATGAATGAGGCTAGGCAAGCCATAGCAGGCTCCGAAACTTTCATTCACCCTTACACCTAGGATGCAAAGACTTCCTCGTTTATCCAAACTGTAGCCTGGGTGATCATGGGACATCATGTGGTGTGTGGCTCTGTAGTCAGCAATGACAACTTGGATTTGAGTCTAGGATTAGTGGGTTCCCCAAGGATGAGGCATTATGTGCCCCCTAACACCTACTAAAAAGAGTAAAGAAGAACTAAGAGACATTAAGGAAGTGGAGCTTGTGAAGTGCATCCTCCTTAGATGGGAGGGCAGGCAGTACCCTCTGGATGATTGGCAGTTTCTTAAGAGCTAAACAGACATTTGCCGTATGACCCAGATGTCCCACTCTGAGATACTTACTCTGGAAAAACAGGGAAAATCCCACAAAAGTCTCCTAAAAGTGCAGGTTTATAGTAGCACCTGCTATGACCCAGCCACATGGCTCCCTGGCTGCCTCAGGGTTTTCCTGAGGTCGGAGACCAGGCACTGCCATCATTTCCTCTGCCACCCTGAACACATGGGCTCAATCTTCATTCTGGCTGCCTCAGTGGAGGGAGGGAAAGAGAGGGGGGGAGGGGGAGGAGAGGGGGAGAGGGGGAGAGGGGGAGGAGGAGGAGGAGGAGGAAGAGGAGGAAGAAAGGAGAGAAGGAAGAAGAGGAAGAGGAGAAGGAGGAAGAAACCAGACTGGAGAGGTGCTTCTGACCCATGTCCCACTGCCTGGCCCTGCCTCCCATAAATTCAGCAGGGTCTGTGTGTAAGGAGGGGCTCGATTAGAGCCCCGTGGATCCCACTTTGGAAGTTCCTGTTACGTTTTTGGTGCAGCCTAAGGCTTCAAGGAGGCTTGGAGACAGTGGGTTACATTGGCCGAAGCCTGTGCTCTAAGCATAATGCCTGAGCATATCCAGCCTTCTGATTCCTTGGGGGAACGCTTTTAGAATTCCTCATGCAAACCAAAAGACAAATCCTTCTCGTAAAATGGTGCATATCCATATCAAAATGTAGCCTCCTTACATCCTCTACACATCTGCTGTCACCCTTAATGATTCACCTTCTGAAGATAAGGCAAACGCAAGTGCAAAAACCATAGTCACTCTGCTGTGTAGGGGATGACAGGGAGGGCCACATAGTTCATACAGATGTAACTTTTCCCACAAACATTTTTAACCCACAGTTGGTTGCAGAACTGAGAGATACAGAGGGCTAATTGTAACTCTATCCCCTCAGCATCCAAGAGTACTTTTGAGAGCTAGCAGCCATAGAGAACTAACAGGGTGCTTCCTGGCCCATCTTCATAGACCCAGCACTTCTCTTGTGGATTGGAGTTGCTGAAGACACTGGGGATGGTATGTTAGCTAAGCTAAGCTGAGTTTGTCTAGCCAAGGTTACAGTGAGAGTGCCTTGCTACAGATCCCTTACCGGGCTCTGTGCTACGGCAAGCCCTTGCCACCTGTGATGGTTACACCACGCTCTCTTTCTGGCTTCTGGCTTTACTCTCTGTGTTCTAGTCTTACCTAGTCTTCCTGTGTAGCCAGAAAGCACCTCTAACTTCCTTCTTTAAGTAGCATAAGGTTTCCTGAGGCATCAATGTAAACAAAGACAGGTTGATGAAAACTCGTGACAAGAATACATCGGCCTGCCTTCCCGGGCTGTGAAGACTTCATTTCCAGTTCACCGAGCTGGGGAGTGTAGTTAAGCACATGTTTGATAGTGCCAACCAACTGTGCCTGCCAGAAAAATAGGTCCTTGAAAGGTGCCAAGCACTGATATTATGCATCTTCCGTTGTAAACTGTATACACTTCACACTCCCGAGCCTCCTGCCTGCTGCCTCATATCTTCAATCAAATTATTACACTCCAGAAATATGCATAAGGGAAATGATTGTACACATTTTATGGTGGGTTGTTGCTTGTAGCAGTAATTGAAGTACCTTTCCCACTTATGAAAGTACTAATTTTATTTGTTTTTATTGCTTTTCTAGATGCAATTATTTATTTAGTGTGCTTTGGCTTTATTAAATTATGTTTACTATAGGAGCATCATAAAAATGTATGAAAACAACACATCAGCCAAGCCAGCCTGGTGACCTGTATTGAGAAAGCGGGTGTTATTTTTCATATCCAAACGTAATGAAATAACTTAAGAATAAACAGATAATCTACGCTAGAAAACAATACAGTTCCAAAGTAATGCAATAAAACAACTGGACAATATGATTTCATAAACCTGGGCTCTAAAATTTACATGAGTTGGGTTTTGAGTACTTATTGGAGAACACGTGGTGTTTTTAAACGGAATCGTTACAGAGTGAAATGTAATTAAACAAAAGGCCAGAGCTACATCGGGGTCTGTGGGCTGGTAAGATGTGGACGGCTAGCAGAGCTGTGTAGAGACTTTTGGTGTCAGTAGGAAAGCAGAGACTCCATCCCTACAAATGTACTTAACTTTGAACTTGAAAAAATGGCTAGACAGGTGTGCTCGGAAGTCACTCAGGCCGGATATGCTGGCATCAAGTTCTTCATCTACTTTTTGCCTCTTGCTCCAGTCTTTTTTGGCGATTTGTCTCAAAAGAACAAAGGGTCTCTGCTTCGACATTCCATTTGAGAAACTTCCCTTTCTTGTCAACGGTTTCTTTGTGAGGCACCTAGGTTTTGTACGTTTGTTATCTTAAAAGAGCGTGATAAAAAATAACAACAAAACAAAAACTGCCTACTGAAAGTTCCCATCTAACATCAAAGACTAGAAATGAAGAGTTGCTGAGATGAAAATATTGATAAAACTATAAATTATCGACCACTTTTACTTATCCAGTTGCAAATCTAAATTAATCAGTGCATCGGGTAAATAGAAGCCCTACTGTAACATCCAAAATGCACCAATCAAAGAATATATAATAAAGCATGAATCCCCTCAGCAACCCAATTTACACCCCTTGAAATCATGGCTATTGGGTTCTCCAGTTGCTGATGTCCGAGGTGACGTGTGAAAATGTTTGCTTACATATATGCAAGCACACATATTTTCACAAGTGACACTGTACAGACCATGTTCAGCTCCATCAGTTTTAAATGATTTTTGAAACCAAGGATCAAATCCCAGGCCTTGCATGTATTTAGTGTGCAGCGTACTACTGAACCACCAGGCCCCAGCTCTATGGTTGTTTAAGACACAGCAACATATGTTCCACTCTATAAATTCTCAGGTTTCCACTGTTACATATGTCTATTTACCTCCCAGTATTAACATATTTAAATTACTTCAGTTGTATAATTTTAATATCACCAGACTTGGATTGCCAATTATTCATTATCTTTTTGTTTTCTTGGAAAAGGATTTCTCTGTGCAGCCCTGGCTGTCCTGGAACTTGCTTTGTAGACCAGGCTGGCCTTGAACTCAGAGATCTACCTGCCTCTGCCTCCCGAGAGCCGGTACTAAAGGTGTGCATCACCACACTCAAGTTTTTTTTTCATATCTTAACATTCTTAATCATATTAAGAAGACACACAGCTGTGACTATGTCATTCAAAGATTGATTTTGTCAAGAGTAGTTTTTCAGTGTTACCAAATGGCTTTCCAGCGTTATAGAGATAGTCACGATGTGTCACTCATTTGATCTTTTCCTATTAATTATTTTAAAATACTGAGCCATGTTTGCTTTCCTGAATAAAATCCACTTGGATATATGGCTACCCATCATATTCAGTATGATTACGTGCCTCTTCCTCCTCCTGAATAAGTCTGGATGAAAACGTGTAAGAGCACAGGGGTTGTTCTAAAACCCAGCAAGGTTCTCTTCCTTCTTGTTCTCTGATCAGCTTAGTGATGTGAGATGATCCTAGGCGCTTCCTTCAGAGATGCCCTGTAATTGCTTTCCCGGTGCAGTGAAGAGGCAGCTCTTCCTCACTGCCCCTCTGAGGGTGTTCAGCAAATTCAGTTTTCTTACACTTAACATTTGTCATTTATATTTTTCTGGGACATTACCATTTTACCCTGTGTTTCAAGTTTCCTTTTTAGTATATTGAGCCAAGCAGTCTTCTAACCGTATGTAAAATTTTCCTCCCTTTATATTCTATTTCCATTTTTGTTTCCTGTTTTATTAGTTCTTGCTTTCTTAGATTTTTTCCTTTTTACAGTGATCAGCTTTTCAGTATATGCATATTATGGGTACTTTCAAATACCTGATTTTAGATATTTTTTGTGTAGTTCCTGGTTTTGTTGTTTTTGTCATTATTTGGCTTTTTGTTGTTATTTGTTTGTTTTACTTTTCAATTTTTTTAAATTATTATTTGGTTTACTTCCTAACTTCATGAGTGTGATGCTTGTGGTGGTTTGAATAGGAGTGGCTCCCATAGATTCATGTCTTTGATTGCTTGGCCCATAGGGAGTGGTATTATTAAGAGGTGTGGCTTTGTTGAAGAAAGTGTGTCATGTGGAGGTGGGCTTTGAGGTCTTCTATGCTCAAGCTACTCCCAGTGTGACACACAGTGTCCTTCTGCTACCTTTGGATCAAAATGTAGAACTCTCAGCTCCTTTTCCAGCAATATGTCTGCCTGCACGCCACCATGCTTCCTGCCATGATGATAATGGACTGAACCTCTGAAACTGTAAACCAATCCCAATGAAATGTTTTCCTTTATAAGAGTTGCTGTGGTCATGATGTCTCTTCCCAGCAATAGAAACTCAAACTAAGTCAATGCTTAACCCTTTGTGTGTTATTAAAAAAATAAAGCACCTAAACCAGGATGTCTTATAACTGCTCTTCTCTCTATACTTGTTAGCATGTATTAAGAAATATTTTCTTCATTATAATCTTCCATATACTCTGAAGTTTTAGTTATATAATGACGCCATTCACAAATTTTCTAAGTCTGTTATTAATTACCAGAAGGCTCATTTCTGTGTCTTGTATGTTTCCTTTTGACCAGAGATGTTGCTCTGCCTTGTGAGATAGAGTCCAGTGGCTTTGTGAGTGACTGACACGAACTTAAACATTAACCACAGGTGTCTCTTGGCTTCAGAACATGGTGTTCTACAGGGGACAGTGAGCTACACCTGTAATGTGACTTGTCTGCACATATGCTCTTATTCATTTTTCCCTACACATTTCCCTTAGCACCCTATAAATACTGGGAAAACATTTACTTGATAAACGAGCACATGGTGGATGACTGACTGTAGTCAGCTTCAATTATGTTTTCCTTTTTTTTTTTTTCTATATAGCCCAAGATCACCGAGGAAAACTTGACCTATGCCGAGCTGGAGCTGATCAAACCACACAGGGCTGCCAAAGGCGTCCCCACCAGCACCGTGTATGCACAGATCCTCTTCGAGGAGAACCAGCTGTAGCGATACCTCCTCTCTGGCTGTCATGTGTTCTCCCAGTTGTTTATGACACTCAGAAACAAACTCCCTAGTTTTGTATTTTCACCCGTGCCTTCAGTGTGATGGGGAGCCCCTTCCCACAGCGTTCTGATGTCTTCTAAGAGGTACACACTTCCCAGAAGAGAAGGGACCAGCTCTTGGCCATGCCTCCCAAGATAAGAGGCCCCTGGCCTGATTCTGAGCACAAGGACTCTGCTTCTGAGAGCATTGCTGAGCCAACCGTACCAACTTCTCCTCTTCTTAAGCCTTAAAGTTTTGAGGGAAAAATCAAATCTTAATTTTAATCAGCCCCCCTTGTTCTGTATAACAAGCATCCAGTTTATAGCCACAGGAAATGCTGTAAAGGTCACAGAGAGAAATGGGATATATGGACTGACAAGTTCTCTAAGGCTCTGGGACACCCAGGACAGAGCAAACCCCTGGAGGTGGTGGCAGGAGCCACTTATGATGACATCCATTGCTTTTAATAGATGCTCTGAAACTGGCCATGTGAGGGCAGAGATGCTGATGGTTGAAAGCCGGAGATCTGGCTCAGAAAATTCTGGTCTTATGTCTTTAGAGCCATACTTCACCAGGGCTGTAGATCTACAAGAACACCCTTGTAAAGTGTTTGTCCCCCTTTAGCAGAATGGACCTAGAGAGACATATTGTTCTCTCTTTTCCAAAGACTTGAGTATGGCTCCAGTGGGTACATCGGGTAAGTGAGCAAAGCATGCAAGCTCAGTCAACTCCATTCAAGATAGAGTGGAGCCTTTCACCATTCCCTCAGCAGAGAAATGAAAGCACAAGGCATGCCGGGAAACTATGTCCAGGAGGACTCAACCCTTGGCAAGTGCTTTGACCGTCTCAATCTTGGATGAGAACCATGATTGCCTTGGGTGGATGTCAGGGGACCATGGGACATAAGTCCGTGGGGAAGTGACTCTGTGGACCTAAACAATGTACAAAAATGTCAGACTTAATGGAAGTAAGAGAGTCACCTTGATTTCCGCAGTGCTATTGATGCTTCTTGATGTATACTCTGGTGGCCACTTACTACACTTTATAAACATTGTCTGGCTTTGTAATTTTACAATGTATATATGATAAATTATCTATTTTAAACACAGCTAGGGTGTGCATTGTGCCCTCTGTCTCACTGTGGGACTTGAGTTTTTTATTACCTTAACTTGGATCACAGCTACACAAGTTGTGGGAATGGGGGAACCCACTGAACATTGCCTTTTAATGGGGAATAGAAGCCTCACAGCATCCCTGCCGAGCTTGTCTCTCTGACTTTTTCAAAGGGAAACCACAGCAGCACCCTCAGAGCAGGGACAATGAGCAGTTTGTACCTGGTGCTTGTTTGAAGTAACATATTTTGGGGTTCTTGATCAGAAAATGTGTCTAGTCGCTCTTCCTTTACCACATAGACCACTAACCGTGAATTGACATTTCTGAAGCTAAGTGAGGAGAAGCATCCATCATCTGGAAAGTGCAAAGGGTTCTTCTTGCGACAAGGCATCAATAGGAGCGGTGATGTAATCACTGAGTAGTTCCCCAAATGGACAGCTGCTTTCATGTTCCATGCAATTAAAGCAAGCATGACCTCAATGTTTGGAGTAATGGCTTCTCAGAGATGGAGCGCAGATAGGATCAAACTTGGGGATGAACTTTGGCTGAGCCCACAGATGGTAAGGAATCTTTATAGGCAGCATGAAAGGGGACCAAAAGGAAGCTCGCTCCCTTGATGGTGTGCTGCATTCAAAGCCGCAGCCCTGAGCTGAACCAGTCCTGGCTCGGGAAGGCTGGGAGTCGATAGGATCCCCTCTTCGCCACAGGGCTAAAGTTCCTCAGCACCCAGGAAACACCACACCAGGCCTGCCACCTCTTGAGGGGCATGAAAAGGACATAGATACTTCCAGCTTTTAATGTATCACTGTGTGGGACTATCACCCTGATCTGATGGCCATACCCTCAATGCACCAAGAGTAGGGCATCTGCCCCAGCTCACAAATATGGTCCAAAGGACCCACATGCTCCATCTCAGCCAACCAGTCCATGTGAGGAAGAAACTCTCCTTTCCTTTTGAGGATAACAGGCTGAGGCTCATGGACACTGAGGTAAAAATGCCCTACCAGCACATAAGCCAGTCCGGGTTCCCTAGATCCTCCCCAGACTCTTCTCTTTCTTCTTTAACCACAAGCTGCCTCAGTATCCTACTATTTAAGTGCAGATTCTGCCCTGTCTAGACAGATAGGGATGGACATGATTCTGAAAGTGAATCACACTTTCTTGCAGCATGGGAAGACAAAGCTCCCTGACTCAGAGCCTGCTTCCATCTCTGTCTCCCAATGGCTGTGCAGGCAGCCATCGTTCCTCAGGTTGTTTCTGGGACCCTGACAGGTCTCCAAAGCTACAGTGCCCATCCTTTATAGAAAATCAACATTTATGTACAGCCTACTCACATCCTCTGTGTACTTAAATCATTTCTAGGTTACCTATGGCTCCTAATACAATACAAATGCTATAAAATACCAGTTAGGAAATAACAGCCAGAAAACCAGAGCGTACGTATTCAGCACCATACAGTTTCAATGTACGGGTGGTTAAATCATGTATGGGTGTGGAAGGTGGACTGTCCTTTTAACTGTGAACCTCCACTGCTCTGTGTCCCCTGCTGTTTGAGTGACATCCCTCCCAGTCTCAGTTAGCGTGTAAAATGGCTAGCTATTTTAGAACAATAACCAGTTCTCTTAACTCCTGGCCAGCCTTCCTCCCAGTTTCCAGCCCAGCCTCTTCAGACATTTCTCCTAATCATTCCCCCTTCAGTTCCCCCAACAGTCTGCTTAAACAGTCCCTTTTCCCAGTGTTCCCAACTCTAGCAGTGCCAAACTAACAACCCTTCTAACCTATCCACTCAGCTCAGGCTGACTCCAATGCAGCATGGCACACATATGGACCAAGGATGGGTTCTGTGTTGGCTTTGAGTTTTAAGATGGTTCCCCACAACAGGATGCCTTTCCAGTCCTGACTTAGGCAACTTAGGCTTGAGAGAGTAACCAGCTCTGTCATTTGGAGCCAGCCCTTTTGT
Source organism: Mus musculus (assembly GCF_000001635.26). NCBI lineage: Eukaryota > Metazoa > Chordata > Mammalia > Rodentia > Muridae > Mus > Mus musculus. The sequence continues at coordinate 32,940,972 of NC_000080.6, forward strand.
GAGGCCAGGTAACTACACAGGAATCATACCACAATCACCATGTGTGGAGCAGAAGTTGTTCCTGGTAAAAGAAAACATAGCAGCAATTTACAGCAAGGGGGAAAGGTTTGCACCCAGTGTGGTCTTGCTGAGATGGGGGAAAGGTTGGCACTCAGTGTGGTCTCACTCAGCTTCTTCTGCAGTGAGTGTACAGGTGGCTGGGCCTTAGATGAACACACTCTCTATAGTGTACAGATCACTTAGTAAACTGTAGACCCTGGTTAGGGAGGCCTGGAATGGAACCTGAAGTTCTGAGTTTCTCAATATCTTCCAGAGAGAACGTCCCTGCTTCTGAACAGAGGTTCACATTGAGTAGCAAGGATGTTAAGTGCTGGAAACAGAAATATGGACCCTGAGCTCCTTGAGAGGTGAGGCGTCTTCAGAGTGTTAGGTCAAAGCTGTAGCCTTGGCAGTAGGCAAAATCCTTCACGGAAAGCAAAGGTGGGCAGATCTGAATGGTGTTCAAGTGTCCAGTACAACAGGTCCAGAGCAGAGAAGATGCCAGAGGAGATAGGAGGTGAGTGGACAAACAGAGGGGCCGGGGGGAGCGAGGAGACTCTCTGAATTCTTCTCAGAGGGGCTCAGTGGTGGAACTCTACAGAGACAAAGTGGAGTTTATATTGTATCTTGGTGCATCCTGAACAATTCTCATTTTTAAAATGAGGGAAAATTTAAAAATCTGGAGAAATTTTCCCCTATGCATGAGGCTTGGATGTGGATCTGTGTCTGGCTTACCAATCTGCATCATTTTGCCCTATAATTAGGATCCGTCTCTTAATGAACTCACAGGGTGGGGCACGAGAGAAGGTGTGGCTGAGTTCTCTTGTCATTGGGAAAGATGACTTGCTACCTGCTTCCCAATAAACACAGCTTGATTGGTGCCATGCCAATTCGGTGTCTGTCCGTCCGGCTGTTAAATGTTAATGCACGGCACCTTATAGTTTTAAATAGAATTAGAGGTGTTTACAGCTTCGGTTTTATGCACCTTGTTCTTCCACATTAAACTTTATTACACGTGTCTTCCGTCAGCAAACAGGAGAAAAGCTCATTACCCCTGGTTGTGTGGGGACCAGGTTGCTGTTGAAGGAAATTTCCTTATTGCAGCTTGCAGCCTCTGCAGACAGCTGGGTAGGAATCTTCCAGCTGTTGGATGAAAACAGACTCCGGGATCTAGGGTTGGTCTTAGAGGATCCACCTACAACCTAGTCTTCTTAGGCAGATGTCTAGGCTGTGTCTAAGAGTTTGAAGTTCTTTCTCTTCAGTTTTCTAAAGGAATCTGTTGTCCATAAGATGTGGGACTTTTAATGACCAGATGCTCATGCCTGGGTCTCCCACGGTCATCACTGCCAAGAAGAGAAGGGTCAGCCAGTTGACTCTGTCTTGTGGCCTTTCCACCCACATTCACTTCATTCTCCATTTACTCTGGTTCATGTGCAAAATAACACGTTTCACCAGGACATTTTCAGACATGTGCACACTGTAGGTCTCATACACAGTAACCATGACAACCACACTCTGGATCCAGGAAGTCCAACCTCTGCTTATGCCATGCCTGGATGACACACAATTTTTTTTTTTTACCTGAACTTGGTTCAGCTAAGGATGGAGGCCCATCATCCTCTTTGCAGGATCTCCTCGGTTCCATTTCCCCCTCAGCCTAGGCAAGTTCCAAGTTCCCTCAGATTTCACCCGTCACCCCAGAACTCTGGGCTTTACCTTGGGCTGCCATGTTGTCAGTTTGGTGCCTACTCCGTTCTTCCCTCTTCTTCCTCATCTGAATTCCACTCCCTGTTCTCCTGGCTGTCTTCTTCTCAGAGAGCATCTCTGTTGCTATTTTTCATCTTCAGCTTATCTCTGGTCTCTGAATCAGTAAGGAGCTTCCCCAGGACAGATCTCCTCCCGTGCTGTCAGTGTCCTCCTCTGGCTCCCTCCCTCCTCCACCCAGCTCTTCTCTCTGCAGGCCCAGTCTCCAATCCAGAACCAACCCCCTCCCCCCGAGCTAACTGCTGTGGTACACCTCCAAAGACTCAGCTCTGACCACCAACTTCCAGAGTCGTTGCTGAGCAAGAGGTCTAAGGCAGGGGATAGATTCTGCACGCTCATACATGGAGGGACTTTTCCCCTTTGATGACAACTCTTCCATTATCTTGTGACTCAACTCCTCTCTTTGCTTTGGACACCACTTGTCTTTTTTTTTGATGCTCATTTTTTTTCTGCCACTCTTCACTGAGGGACTCCTATTTATCATTTACCCTCTGCTTCTCCTGTCTCATTCACACCCTTGCTTCTGCCCATGTTCCAGCTGCAACCGGGGGACTCTGAGGACTCTGGTCCAGCTGGGCCACCCTCCTGAGCTCTGGAACTGTCCACTGGCCTTCCACCATTAGCATCTCTTTTACTTCCTTGGGGTCCAATGAGTCCTTCCCTGCAAGCCTGGTTAAGATCCAGCACTGAGTAGGGCCAAGCCAGCATCCCTGGAGATGCAGAACTCGCTGCAAAGCTCTGAATTGAAGGCATCCTCAATCTTGTCTCTCCGAGCTAGTGAAATTCTACCCTGACTAGCGAGCGGAGTAAGATGCACCCAGATTCGGAACACCCAGATGACAGTGCTAGAGTCACAACATCTTCTATATTTCTGGTATTGCCACCGCTGTTCCATCTTCTCCATTCATGTGGTGCCTGCATCAGCTAGAATCACCTCTCTCACAGACCTTCCCTTTACCATATAATCCATGCCACTAGCAATGCCAATGGCTGGCCCTAAAGTGCAGCATGGCCAAGTGACCTCCCACCCTACCTAAAATCCTCCTTCCTGGCCCTTACGACAAAGAGCAACCTCCTAGAAAGGCAGCCAAGGCCCTTCAATACAAGGAGGGTTACTGTGCAGGCTCTATAGGGAGCTGAGTCCAGGGTCCTGGAGTGCCAGGTGCCTTGTGGGCAGCCAATCACAAGCTCTGGCTTTGGCACCATACGGAGTAAGAATCTGAGGATCTAGAAGTTGGACAAGGTTTTGTGCCGCCCAATGTCACAGTTACAACTGTTTTGATGTAGCATCAATATTATTCCAGTCTTGGCAAGTCCTGGAACAATTTCACTGGAGAAAGTGGAATAAGAAAAACTCAAGCCCTTGGTGATCCAGTATGATCTACACTGATGAGGACTGACCATGATACCACAGATAGGGCCTCTGGGCACTTCTGACATGTCAACGAGGAACACCCAATGAAAAGACAAAATCTGCTCTTGTGATGGAGCTGGGACTCCAAGAGGGCCTCACTGAGCATCGCAGATTTCATTTCTCCTCTAAGACACTGGCCTGTCCCAACTGCAGAAGGCAATGGCTTTGTGGATTTAGGGCCCTTTCCATCACAATGACAAAAACCCAAACTTTGGGTTTATCTTACAGAGACGGAAAGGTGTGTTTTGTCTTAGGTTCTGGAGTTCCCAGTGCAAAGTTAAGCTCTCCGTGGCTTTGGGTTCTCATGAGGACAGCACATCATGGCTGGGCTTGTAGCAGAGAAACCTGTTTACATAAGAATCAGGAGTTAGAGGACATTAAGTGTCATTTGCCCCCTGGGGACTAATTACTCCAGAGTACCACTATCTAACAGTGTTGATGCTGCATCCTAAGTAGCAATACTTGGGCATCAACCTGTGCGGGCTTTTGAAGGAGTCATCCCTCTGCAGAGCTGACCCCATCCCAAGCTGATCCCAAGGTGTTGGGAGGATGCCCAGTGGCCACCATCCTCTGGACACCCTCACTATGTCCTCTTGATGAGACTGGGCTCTACCACACCCATAGCTCTGCAGTGAGTTGGGATGGATCCCTAGGAATGTGACCTCGGAATAGAAGGTTTTAACTGAGTCCTTATTTAACATCTGGTACAAGCGTTGTACAGAAGTCCTGCTGGTTGACACATAAGACATTTTACTTAAAGGAATGAGATCACAAGCCTGTGGTCTTCAGGATCAGAACTCAGGTCACCTCTGTGTCTTCCCATGCCTCTTCAAGTCCCCTCCTATGGAGGCCTATCCTCCATCCCAAGGATGTAGCAGTGCTCAGTCTTAACAAGAGGACAGAGTGAGGGTATCCAGTGGATGGAGGGCACTGGGCAGCCTCCCATCTACTTGAGTTGGGGGTCAGCTCTGCAATGGATTGGGATCAGCATGTACTGTAAGCCCACTCTAGGGAGCTTTCAGTGGTCAAGGTCCAACTCCAGGAGTCCTTCCCAAGCTGTTCCCATGTTCGTCCATCTTTAGTTAGCCATAAGGCAGTAGAGCTGGCAGTCAAGATATTATCCTGTTGGCCAGCTCCTAATCAGAAAATTTGCAGTGTGTTACCTATGGTCCTTGGGGTTTCACAGCAGCTGTGAGGAGATGATAGCCTTGCCATTGCTTTGTGAGTGTGAGAAACGGGGTCAGAACCCTCATACTTGACTTTCTCAAAAGCCACCAGTAAACTCAGATTTAGCCAACATCAATACTTTATACTTTCAGTTATGGACTTGTATCAAAGTGTCCAAGAAATCTAAAGAAAAGATTCAGAACACATACTTTGGAAGAGTGTCTCTCTGAGGGAGACTTCACGAAGGGGCAAGTAGCATCCCAGAGGCAGGGGGTAGGGACTCACATACCCAGTGGGAAAAATGGCTTCCAGAGAGCAGAAGTGCCAGACCCTGGTAGCCCCTCTAGGGGAGTGGAGTATGAAGTGATATCCAAGACTAGAGGCAGCCCAGAAATGATCTGGACCACAGGGTTTTAACTGAGATCCCAATGGTGAGTAAGAAAAGATTGCTGCTGAATACTTTATGGTTTGCCTTAGTGTGGCTCATGATGCTGCCTTGTTCTTTGATGGAGAAAGAGGCCTTTCAAAGGGTGAAATAAATCTTCGTGGGAAGGATGCTAGAGCCACAGGACCATGGCAGGAGGTAAAGGGGTGCATCACCTCCATAAGTAGATCCTTTAAAGTCTCCACATTCCGGATTTCTTCTCATAATCTTTCCCAGTAATGAGAGCTTGGTAGGTGGTTAGTTTTAACTCTTACTGTTTTTATTTTAGAAGATTAGGACCTAATTCAGTCTATTACTGTCCACGTGCTATTTCAAATATCCACATAAAGATGGGGGTGGCTCCTCATACATAAACTCCCTGTCCATTGTCAGGACGTGGCTGGGTAGACAGATGTCAGGGAGCTTACTCCTGTGCAAACTGGGGACTCCTGACCTAGCGGGCGTGGGTGTGGATACAAGCACCATATATTTGCCCAGTAAGCTTCTTGCCCATGTCTCCTCCCACCTCTGTGGACTCTGAGCAGCAGATCTGTCACTTGGTGTTGTGAGCATCCTCTGGTGGCCCTTCTTGGGAGCTTGCAGCTTTCCCTGGGTGCTCAGGTGGCCTCCTTCCCATCTCTTCTAAGCTTAATCCCATTTGCCTTCCTTTGCCTTCCCAGAATTCTCTTCTTAATCAAACTCCAGTCCAAAATGCCTTTTTATTTTTTATTTTATTCTGTCTTCTCCCTTTCCTTCCTTCCCTGCTCTTGATTTGCAGCTGTCACATTCTAGGGACTGACCAACCGTGGTGTGCAAACAGTTCTGTCTGGCGTGGTCACCAGACTTGGGATTAGAACCCCAGTCGAGCCTAATGGCTGTGCCATCTCTCCATGCACACTTTTGTTTGCTGCAATCCTGGCACTTCTTGCTCAGTTGCATGAGCATTACTTTTAGTGTGATGAGATTTGGTCCTCAACTGGGTCTGTCTCTGTATTGGGAGGGCATTCAAGCTCTCAGATTCCCTGTGGAGAAGCAAGCCCACCTCCAGGATGATACAAAACATGGATGTGTATGGATGCTTCAGTGAGAGACGGGTGTACAGGAGACTTGTAAGAGAGTTGCAACCTAGGGACAAGCTGTCCACAAGCCCAGACAGGAGTGAACATGCTACTGGGCAGCCAACCTCCCCTGTCAGCTTCTCCTCCTTGGAGATGGGAGATCAAACTCCCTGTTCCAATTCCATATCTTGAGAACACACGAAGTGCTGTGCCTGGCCCAGAGGTCAGACCCTACTGACCTCTTCTCATCTTGATCTTTCCTTTGCTTTTGTAACCCATTGTCCTCTTCAGAACACTCTCCCTTGGGACAGGGCTATGAAATGCAGCTTTCTTCTCTGCTGGAAGTTCAAGCCCCCTGAGGACAGGTCCCTGTCTGCTTTTGTCACCACATGCCCCTGCTGACATACACAGTACGTATGTATGTATGTATGTATGTATGTATGTATGTATGTATGTATGTATGTATGTGAGTATGGCCTCTCAGTACTTAGAAACTCAATAACCATTGAAAAGCACTTGGGAGGCAGAGGCAGGTGGATTTCTGAGTTCGAGGCCAGCCTGGTTTACAGAGTGAGTTCCAGGACAGCCAGGGCTACACATAGAAACCCTGTCTCGAAAAACATAAACAAAAACAAAAACAATCAAAAAACATTGAAAAGGAATATGAACGTGCTTTGGAATGAAAACTTGAGGAAAGAGATGGCGGCATGGGGGAGGGGGTCATCTTTTTTTCTGTAGATTCCGTTTCTCTCTAAAGCCATCATCTAAGCCTTCTGCCCAAACCACACTGCCCAGGGCTTCCAAACTCAGCAGAAAGACACTGCTATATTTAGCCTGACTCACTGCCATTTTCCATGAGAGAGTAGCCTGGAATAACACATTTGTCTGGGGGTGGCAACAGGCTGTGTGGGTTTGCAAGTCCCTTCTGCCAACCTCAGGCCTGTGTCTGGGATTGGAATCCTGGGTGCATATACTCTGACAGGCTGCAGAAACTCCTCCTATATGAGACAAGAAGAAGGTGGTAGATTCTTTGATGTGGGGCACAGGACCTATGGACAGTGGGGACAGTCAGGACCAACCCCATAGACTCAGAAATCCCCAACAGCTTCTGGAACCATCTGTTAGGAAACTACAGTTAGATTCTGAGGCCTGGGGGAAAATGTCCACACTTCTTAAGAAGATAGCTCATCTTGGAATCAACTTACAAGCCAACGTGTGCCCCTTGGGTCTGTTTCATATGTTGGCCATGGTGGTAGGGTACTGCTGCCCAGTGAGAGAATTCCTGTCCCGTGTGTGCAAGGCCCTGGGTTCTGGCCTCAGTTATTACTGGTGAAATTGTTTACAATTTAGAAATACGTAGTATGTTTTCTTAGGTGAAATAGGTACTCTGGAAGAAGGCAGGAGTAGCTTATGTTCACAGGTTGCTTTTGTTTCCATGGGTCTGTGGTGGTGTGGTACCTATCTCCCCAAATTCAACACATGTGTTTAATGTGCCATGGATCAAACCCAAGGACATGCCAAGTATGTGCTTTACCATGAAGTTCTAACCCAAGTCCTATAGCACGTTTTTAAAAATGTGGTCTTTCCAAGGAAGTACCAGACTCCCCATCCCTCCTTGGCTCTTCAGTAAATGGGTTCCCTGCTCATGCCAGCCTGGTTCAGCTCTCTTCTGTTTCTCTGTTGTCTCAAGTTGCCTTCAAGGCCTCGCTGAATCCTCACTGCCTCCTAGTGTGATGTTGAGCCAGGCTGTGCGATCGTCTCAATAACCGTTATTTGTGTAGCTCTCAGACTGGCTTCCTGAAACATGGATCTCAGCCTGCAGCATGGACAGACCACAGAAAGACAAATGTCCAATGGGACTCTATACTCTTCCTTTGCTTTCCAGCCTGCCGCTCTGGGTCCCCTGCAGTACTAACCATACTAGGGTGCACACTTCTTTATTTTCCTTATCCTCAAACTTTTGTTCACCATGGGGAATATATATGTGTATATATGATACAAATTTTTCTATTTTAATAATTTTCATGGGTACAATTCCATGGCACCAGGGGTATTCATACTGATGTAGAAACATCATCAGCACCATTGCTAGCAAGGTTTTATTTTCCCAAAGTAAAACAGTAATCCCCCTGCTTTCCGGCCCCACAGATTGGGAAAATCACTATTGTTCTTTCTGTCTTTATAAACGTGACTACTTGAATGACTCATTTAAGTGGGCTTACATAGTTTATTATATAGTAGGTTGTTGTCTTTTGTGTCTAGCTTATTTCAGCTGGTAAACCGTATTCAGGGCTATCAGTGTTATAGCATAGGTCTGAATGTCCTTTAGAAGGCTAATCCATTGTATGTGTCCACTCGTTCGTCCATAGACATTTGCATCCTGAACAGCGCTGCCTTGAACATGGTATATTACCTGTTTGAGTCTCTGCTTTGAAAGTGTCCATGCTTCCTATGTGACCAACTTTGCAGTCTCCCTCGGCACAGGGTCTCTTACAGCGTGACTGTCTAAATAAATATAACTTGGGGGACGCGCCACCCCCATTTGCTGCAGTTTGAATGTGTCCTCAATGGAACAATGTTGAAAGATGGGGCCTGATGAAAGGTGATTAAGTCAAGAGCGATCTACCTATGAATGAACTGATGTGTCATGTAAGAATTAGATAGTATGTATTCAGCTGCCTGGTGACTGTGTTTTCTTGCCTTTCTGCCTTCTACTGTGGGGCAATGAGCCACAAAAGTTGCCCTTAGATATCAACTCCTTGACTTTGGGCTTCTAAACCTCCAGAATCATACAAAATTACTAACTCCCCACTCTTGTTAAGTTCCCCAGTTTCAGGTTATAGCCACACATAACGGACTTGGACGCCATCATTCCCTCCCAGGAGCAGCAGGTCCCCTAGTGTTGAATAGCAAGCCTTTGGAGGTTAAGTGCCTCAGAGATGCTGAAAAGTTGTGGTATAGTAAGTTGGTAATAACCAAGGATAGTTTTCTTTTTACTCTCTTAGATAGTACATTGGTATTTTAGATTGTAGCTTAAAGCATCTATTTATTTAACTCAATAATTGGAGCTGTGGAGAGTTAAGATGCTTGGATGAGACCTTTAAAAAGCTATGTCAGCTAGTATTCCTGTAAAAACAACCACATTTGTACCGGTGGCTTGAGATCTGGATTTGTTTGGATCCTCAGTATTACAATGACACCGATGAGCGTGGCAGGGATCTTGTGCCTCAGGAGGTTGACCACCAGACCCTGATGTGCCAGCCTCTGGCTGTCCTTGGAGCCAGCACGCTTGCCCATCCAATCTCCCTCCCAGGGACCATCACTTTAAATCCTCCATCTCTGTGCAGCGGTCACTATGGCTTCTGTGCTTTCCTGGAACAAACACTGAAAACACAAGGGCTGGTGAAGGCTTGGGATGAAGGAGAAGAAGACAGAGAGAGCCGTTTGAGCTTCGTAAAGGAGAGTGGAGGAGCCAGCCCTAGTGTTTTCTAGCACATCCAGCCACTGTGCTGTGTCTAGTTCCCTGCCCGTTTCTTGTCTTTTTCCACTCATGGACTGGGGAGCAGGGGATGTTCTTCATGGGCTATTATACTCTTCCCACAACTGGCATAACCCAAAGACACAGACTCCCACAGCCTGCTCATTGCTACGTGTCCAGTGGTCTGCTCTGGTCTCTCCCTGCTCCCACAAGTCACATGGGTGACCGATGCAGACTCTCATGCTTCATCTACAGTGTTCTGACTATGGTGGCATCCTTGGGGGGATGCCTGAGAGGATGAATCGGAGATGCACAGCATGCACTTATGCCGCCATTGGCAAGGGCTGTGCGGTGTCAGGGGCTTCTCCTCTCTCTCCTCCCGCTTCACATATCTGAACTCTACCTTGTGCCTCTGGTAGGGACTGCTGGGTGGGAGTCTCCCTGGCAGGCCTCTACTCAAGCGACACTAATTGTGCCAGAGAGAACGGCTCACTAGAGTGGAAAATAGTCCTCATATATCTAGCTGAAGACGATAATGACCTTTTAAATAACAGAAGCAATTTTATTTCAATACCTCAATTACTCTGAACTCTCAAATGTCAAAGTGCTCGGCACTTTCAAAATAGCTTAATATAGACATTTACAGCACTTAGACACAGCTAGTTTCTTATCTAACCTAATTATGTGCTGTACAGGAAATGGCGCAGCTGACCAGCTGTGTTATTTTTCACAGCGGTCCTCCAGTTCAGCTCTTAGCTCGGCTTGGCCTCGCTCCGCTGGGACGTCTCCCCCAGGGAAGGCAGCTGTTGCCTGAGAGAGAGGCTGGCGGAGCCCTCGGAGGGAGGGCTGACTCCAGATATCTCAGGGAGGAGGCTAGGAGTGGGCCTCCCAGTCTGCTGATGCCAGCTGCACTGTGCCCTGCCCCGAGGGACCCATGGTGGTGTCTAAGGACCCTGAGACAGAAGGTAAAGCTGAGTATGCTGGTACCAGCTGGGGTGAGGCTGTGGGGGCGCTCTGCCACATCACTTACTAGCATTGAGAGTTTCCCAGTCAACACATGCGGCTAGCATCACCTGGCTTGGCTGCCAGTGTCTTCTTTTTCCTCTCTGGCCAGCTCTCTTCCAACCCCATATCCCACCAGGACCACAGAGGGCTCTTCTGTTGCTTGCAGTAGCATGTATCTAACCCACGATGTATAGCTGGTCATTCCCCGACCAGGTATGCTCTCCTTCTAACACATGCATGGCTGCTCCCAGGCTTCCCTCAGGATGCAGCCTCACTCTGACCTATGGTAGTCTAGTCTACGTGATGGGTGCCTGAGTTGTGGCCCTCTTTACAGCAGTCAGCCAGCATCTCCCTCTTGCACTGGGCTTGGCTTGACACAAGGATTGTAGAGAAGAAGACGTACCCTGTGTGGGTGTAGGGACTGCTCAGGGAGAGGAGAACACACACATAAAGTGTCTCCTCCATTGCGCTGTGTAGGCAGCACATGTAAAGGGCAGAGGTGAAAGATCACACTGGTGACCTGGTCAGGTTCGGCACGGGAGGAACAGGCTAGGCTGTATCTCAGAGCCTGGTGAAGGCTCCTGGATCAAGTGGTTCCCTGAAAGCTTATGAGGGTGGAGTTCAGTGATTTCTGGGCTGGGCTTCACAGCTCGCTCTTGACTCTGATGTGCAGTCTGATGTCAGAGAGACTTGCCGAACCCAGTACTTTCCCCTTGAATGTGGCATTCATATGAGCTTCTTTTACTATAAGGAGTGGAGACTCAGTGACATCACAGCACCTGGATCAGTTTACCCTTTGGCATCCAGAGCTTTGAAGGACCTGTCCCAATGTTTCTGGTGTCCCCTGATACCCATCTCCTGGGACACTAACCAGGCACCATGCTTCTCCTTAGCCACGAGCCTCCTGTTCCCTGATCTCCTTGAGTCTATCTGTGAGCCCCCAAGAGTGGAGCACCTCTGTCTTGTGGTATCAATATATGAAGACACTTAGAAGAAACAGATGCTTCATCCAACAGTAGTTCTGAATGAATGTGGCATGGATTTGCAAGAAGCCTGGGACTGCGAGTCAGTCTAACAGCATGAAGACAGAGGCAGCCATCAAAACAGGGGGAGATGGAGGTACTATTGCCAACTGGAAATGCTACCTGAGCCCCCTAAAATGCTCACCTCAAAGCAGTGATCAGCACTGTGGCCACAGAGAAGACAGCGGCAGGCTCTACCTGGCCCCAAAGCTGCCAAGAGGGGGCCCTGCTCTAAATCCCAGACCACTGCTCACCATCCTGAACCTCAGAGGGCTGGGTGCACAGTTGCTGAGAAGGATTGTGGTCCGTCTACACCGCGAGATTCCTAGGTCCTCAGGCTTCTCCAGCTACTGAGTGGGAAAATGTCTTCCAACTGGGTTTGCAGCCTCCTCTCCTGTGGCTTGGGCACTGAAAGGGTTTAAGGAAATCTCTCCCCGCCCCGTCTCTGTCTCTGTCTGTCTCTGTCTGTCTCTGCCTGTCTCTCTGTCTCTCTGCCCCTCTGTCTCTCTGTCCCTCTGTCTCTCTGTCCCTCTCTCTGTCTCTCTCTCTGTCTCTGTCTCTCTGTCTCTGTCTCTGTCTCTCTCTGTCTCTCTCTGTCTCTCTGTCTCTGTCTCTCTATCTCTCTCTGTCTCTCTGTCTCTGTCTGTCTCTCTCTCTCTCACACACACACACACACACACACACACACACACGCACACACACACCTTAGAAATTAGTTTCCAGGCTCCTCTATTCAGGCATCCTCCTCCATCATGTGTTTGTGGACATACTTTCCAGCTGATGCTGTCCAGCTGAGGAATTTCCTACTATGTGACAGTGTGAACATGAGACACAATCCATGGAAACTGAACGTCAGACTTCAGAGTTCACGCTGGTCCTAGGCTTGTGGTACTGGGCAGCAGCATCGGGCCTCAGCTCCAGTCCAAAGCCCCAGGACCAGGAAAAGCAACAGAATGCTCAGGGTGTGAATGTACAGCAGTGTTCGGTTTAGATGTCTGTTTGCAGTTTGCTGTAGCTTTGGGAGGTACAACCATATCCCGCATAGGGCAGCACTGGCAGGTTTTCTAGAGCCACTTCCACACTGTGAAGACAGCACATTCCATCAAGCAAGCCTTTGCACCATTTCATGTCTTGTGGGCTAAACAGCATGTGGGTTCCCTCATAGCCTTGCCTGCCGGCCCTCAGGGTGCATAGTTTTCTGGGTTTTAGCGGGGGTGGGGGGGTGTTTTACAAATGCTGTCGTTGTCTCCATGTGCTTGCTTTCCCCCCCCATTCCTTCTTCCCTCCCTTCTCTTCTCTCCTCCTCCTTCCCTCTCCCCTCCCTCCCTCCTCCTTCCTCATCCCTCTCCCCACCCCTTCCCTCATCCCTCTCCCCTCCCCCTCCCTCATTCATCCCTCTCCCTCCCTCATCCATCCCTCTCCCTCCCTCATCCTTCTCCCCTCCCCCTCCCTCATCCCTCTCCTCTCCCCCTCCCTCATCCATCCCTCTCCCTCCATCCCCCCTCTACGCTCCCCCCTCCCCTCCCCCTCCCTCATCCTTCTTCCCTCCTTCATCCCTCTTCCTTCCCCTTCCCTTCCCTCCCCTCCCTCCCTCCCTCCCTCCCTCTCCCTTCCTTCCTCACTTCCCCTTCCTCTTTCTCCCTTCCCTTCTTTTCCCCCCTCCTCTCTTGTTCCCTCTCTCCTTTCTTTTCTTCTCTTCTCCTTCCTTTCTTGGTTCCCTTTCCCTTATTTTCTACTAACCACTTATTTTTAAAACTATTTTGAGGCTCGAGTATCCCAGGCTGGCTTTGAACTCACTAAGTAGCTGAGGATGCCCTGATCCTTTCACCTCCCTGGTGCTGAAACAAAATCCTGTGCCAATGCTCCCAGGTCTTATTTGCATTTTAATGACAGCGACATTGAGAGCCTTTCTGTGTGCCTGTTTGCCAAGCAGGGATTTTCTTGGTTTGAAGTGTAAGTTCAAGTGTCTTGTGTGTTTTTACTGTATTATTTATCAATAAACTTCAGGAATTTTTCATTACGGCCTGGGTGGGTGTCACTATTGCTTCTGGCCCCGCTCCCTTGGCTTGGGAGAATGTGTTCAGGGTCTCATTTTGGGCATATGCTTCCTAGACAAAATTCACTTTCTGCCCTAGGACCCTGGTAAGGACAGATTCTTTCAGAGGGCCCCAGGGGTCCCAGGGACACTTGAATGCATAGCCAAGGCTTTCCTTTCCATCTATCTTTGTGTTAACTACACAAAGCCACAGACTGCATCCAACCTGTGGCTTCACAGATCACAGATGCATAAAGGGAGTTAGTGTTGAGAACAATGAAATGAGTGACATTGAAGACAAATACTGTGTATATAACCGAGTGGGTGAACTAGACAACCTGAGAGTGCTGCAGCAACAGGGAGCCATGTCACATCTCAGAGTGCTGCAGCAACGGGGAACCATGTCACATCTCAACGGGAACTCACACAGCTAGAGGCAGAGGGAGGGAAGGAGAGGCCAAGGCACCGGTCTCATTTCGGACTCTGTGTGAAAACTACATCTGCTCTCATGGCTGTTACTGCTTCCAAGGCCCATGCTCTGTACTAGGAGTTTCATACAATTATCATATTTAACTTTCAGAACAACCTACACATCATTAATTGCTTTTCCCCCCTGTGCTGTAAAACGACAATAAGAGGTTTTGTGTAACCCACAATGGCCACAGATTTTAAGGAACTCTGCCTGGGCTCAGCCCTTTTCTGTCAGTTTCTCAGCTTGGCATAGACTGTATACTCAATGGACCCCATGCAAGGCAGGTGACTGAACGGCTTGCCAAGTGCTTCAGTGGATGGTAGCATCATCTCTATCAGTAAGGACTCCTGTGCAGACCTCAGGCTGCAAAGCATCACTTTTATGGCACCTGTAGAGTGTTCTTTGCCCTTTCCCATCATGATGGGATCATGAAAGCTATTGTGGTACATTCCTGGTAAAAGATAGTGAAGAATCTTAGACAGGGGTGTTACGAGGATACAGCAGTTTGGCAGAGCTTAGCTCAGATCTCAGCTCAAGGCAAACACAAGTACTCTCTGAACCTCCAGGAACTTGGGGGCAGGAAGCAATTTGGGGTATCCTGCTGTTTACTGGGGAGGCTAACAAAGGCACTTCAGGAAGCTTGTCTTAAGAGAAAAACTGAAACCAAAGCACGCACACACAAACACACACACACACACACACACACACACACACACACACATGCCTGCAGTTGACACGCCCCCACGCACGAACACACCCCTACCTCCGTCTGACATGTGATATGTGCCCAAGAACTCACTGATAGAAAGCTGATTTGGGCTCAGCAAGATTTGATTTTTATGTTAAACAAATTTCATCTAGATTTCCATCTGAAGAGTCTATTCCTCCCCAAATGTGCCCTGCCTTGCTGCATTTTAATATGGGCAAATCCAATCTCTGAGTTCTCCACAGTCCCTGAGACTCGGTTCTCCATGATGGCTCCTGCTGCTGGTTTGGGTCAGGCAGTTTCTGTCACTTCCATGGACCGAGCTTCTCTCCTGGAACATGAAGGAATGAAAGATAGGGGCCAAGGTAGATCAGGAGGCCATGGCCTGTGAAAGATTGCCAGAAAGAACCTAGAAGTCCCTTGGTGGTCCCAAGACTCATGAGCCCTCTCTGAGACTCCATTGTTAAATGCCAGTCTTCTCTATATAAACAATTCATTTGTCATCTATATAGTCCTGATAGTCACCATTTGGTAAATACAAACACAAGACACCTGGTTAAAATTGAATCTCTCAGGTACAAGGAATATTTGGTGGGTGTGTGTGTGTCTCAGGTAAAGCCAGTCCTGTCCAGATTTACAGAAGGGTCTGTCCTGAGCCTTTGGGAGACAGCTGCCAGAACTCATGTGCCCATCATTATGCCAACCCTGTGCTTTCAGAGCAAGCCCTGTTCTCCTCAGTCCTCTAGTTAGGATGAGTCCAGCTGCACAGACTGCCTTGCCTCATCCCTCATAGGATGCAGCAGGCTGAGTGAGGATCAGGGCGTGCATTCTGAAACAAATCGCTGGACTAGCGCATGCCCCTGGAAGGTGACCAGAGCTGGCATGTCCCTGTGGAGTAGAGGCTCAAAGTGAGGTGAGTGGGACCCTTGTAACCAGTGTGGTAGGGGCCGCATGGCTGCTGGGCCAGAGCTGAGCAGATTACAGCGGGTGAAGTATGAGGTCCCTGACCTCAGAGGCTTTGGAACCACAAGCTAGTTGGCCAGCTGCGTGGCAGAGGTGACAGCCTCTTCATTCCATTCTGTCATGTTTCCTCATGTTTGAAGAGGAGGCCTCCCGTGTACAGTGCCAGGACTGCTGAGAGCCTGGCTCCCATCCCAGCGTGCTTCAGAAGCGGCACAATCCAGTGCGCACTTCTGCAGTGGCCTCAGATGTAGTGTGGGGAGCAAGTCTACGTGCTATCCTCACCCCTGTTGCTCCCTGCCTCCTGCCCCTCTTCCCAGCCTTGTCACAGAGCTCCAGCACAGGGGCTGGCTCAACAAGACACACTAGTGAGTGAACGGATGGACACATTATAAAGTGAAAGCTTGCAGCGTGCCATGGATGTCAGCCTGAGCTGGCTCCTTCCCCAAGCATTTCATTGTATTTATGATAAGTCATATATCACAGAATGTGCCTTACTCTATATTCTATCATTTTATTATACACTGAACACTATTTCAATCTCGTGACAAGTCCAAAGACAGACACCGGGGTCCTGTTTTACAGATGCAGAAACAAGCTGCGGTTGGCAGGAAGTAGAGACGCTAGTAGTGAATGGTCCCAGACCCGTCACCTACTCACTTAATGGAGTATTTCCAGCTCTGTCTCAGGTACCATCTGTGCCTACAGGCTTTTCATGGACCCTGCTCAGACCTCGGCAAGGCAGCAGGGATCTGGATAATTGTCTCTCCTTGTCCCCAGTAGCTGATGCTCCTGCTTTGACAGACTTCAGTTGTGGCTGTGATACCAAATCAGCTCTCTCTCTCTCATCCTCCCCAGGCATCTGCCCTGTCTCCCCTCCATCAGACCAGGGTGCCTAGTACCATGTGACTGAATGACTGAGGTCACTTAGGTCAGCAAGAACCTCCTGCTAAAGCTGCCACAAATGCCTGGCCTTAGCCTCTACTGGATCAGGGCCTCTCGACCTCACCCCAGCTCTGCTCTGTCTTCTCTAGTCCCCCACCTCACCCCAGGATGATCTACTGCCGATGCCTCAGGAGTCTGCAACCCAGACTCATCTTCCAGGGTTCAGGGACATCTGTGTCCTCCTCTGGATCAGTATGAAGCAGTTTTCCTCCTGCAGGTAACATGCATCCAAGACCCCATTGCCAGGTGCCACCAAATCTTCCCAGATCCACAGCAGTGGCCAGTTCTCCCATCTTGTCCCATTCTCCTCCACAGTACCCTATCTTCCTGCAGCTCCTCCCCATCCTCACAGTACCTCCATCAATTCCATGGTATCCATCTTTCCCTGGCCACATTCTATCCTGCACACATGACACCCCCACACAGTTCTCCTCTAACTTCCTCCACACATGGAGGGTGTTTGTTTGGACTCCAGCTTGTCACTCCTGGGACCATCAGCTCTGAGCTCTGCCACACAATCCTTGCCTAGCTGACTCTTGGGGAGCTGCTCCCTAAGGAGGGCCATCTCTGATCCTTGCTCTCACTCACACTGCCCTTCATCAGCCTCCAGCCCCTGGATAAAGGCAATAGCTTCCACTTTGGTCCATTGGCTCTTCTTTCCTGCAGCCTGACACGCCCAGAGCCTTCGCAAGGGATACTGATGGATTAGTATCCATTAGAACTGGTGTCATTCTAAGAAGATAGTAGGGTCCAGACAGGCAGAGGGAAGGCCACACAAGGATGCAGGATACAGGAGAAAGTGCCTTCTACAAGTCAGAGAGGCCCAGAAGGAAATGAACCTGTCTGCACCCTGGCTTTTGACTTCTAGCCCCCAGAATTATGAAATCATTTCTGTCACTTAAACTACCCAGCATGGGGTACTTTTACACCCCTGAGCTAACTGCAGCTAGAAGGTCGCCTGTGCCTACTCTATAGTATGGGATATCGTTTCTTATCACCTCGAGTCTCCCTTGTTTGCATCGACACCTTAGCCCTAAGACTCTAGCATGAAGACCCAAGCTTGTCTCCTCTTGTAGTTCAGACCCAGCAGGAGCAGGTTGAGGCTAGGCTGGCAAATCCCAGAACTATTTGATAGGGGGTGAATAGAAGCTAAAACTCTTACAGAATGAGTGGACTGAAGGCAGACTTTTGGCCAGCATACCTTTCGACTCTGTATAAATGCTAAAGATTGTGTTTTGAAAAATGCCTGCAGGCCCAGCCCTGATATTTATGGCATGCCTCTTGGCCTTCCTAAGGAGCAGTATTCTCTGCTGTTATATTTATAGCCCTCCGTGCAGACCCAGCCGGACAAGGGATTGCAAATGGACTGTCTGCTAATAGTGCATGCAGATGATGTGGGAAGTGGCATGATCCTTGATCCCAGGGTCAGACGAGAGCCCTTCCCATCCGGGGAGGCTGTCCTGGACCAAGGAATAGGCCCCTCCCCCAGCTTCCTCTATGCTGAACCCTAGAAGTTTACAGATACATCAGGATGGCCGGCCGTGCTCTTTTGCTGTTTCCGTGTCCACACACTGCTGCTCCTTCCTTAATATTTATCTTTAGGTCGACTTACTACTCCTTAATGGTGGGATGACTCAGAGCCATCAGACACCAAGTTCATTTTCCTACCACCCCTAAGCCCGGAGGACAGACAGCCACCAGAGCCTCTCCGGGCTTAGAGAAACATGAGGTGCCATACCCCTACTTGGGCCCTATGGGGGAAATGTCAGGAAAAGGACTGAGGAAGGCTGAGGGATTTACTCAATCCCTATTTCTCCAAGATGAGCAACGGCTCAAATCAGCATGAGGGGCACAGTGAAAAGACGGACAAGATGACCAAGACAGGGCCTGACTGGAAACCGCTACCTGCTTTTGTTGAGGTAAAGTTGAGGGAGGGATGCCCAGGCCTGGTGTATTGTTCTACCTGACACTCCTGCCAGGTGGCAGTCACATGTATGGCCTGTGGTGAGCAACAGTCTGCCCGGCAACTCCTCTCACTCCCAGGAGCCTTGCTGACGTGTAAGAATTCAGATGAAACCAGACAAGGTAACGCTCAAGCAGCCTTCCATTAGGAAAATGGAGTTTTAATAAAATAAAGACAGTGGGGTGGTTTCCATGAACCAATACCCACCCCCTCTTCTTTTCCCAGTGCAATAAGCCTTGGTGAAGTGAGCCACGTAGAAATTTCCCATGCAGCGTCAGTTTCCAGCATCAGTGTCTACCAAGATCCTTCTTACAGAAGTCCCATAGACTACAGACATGTTTAGGGTACACGGTGCAAACCATCAGGGACTCCTTGAGAACTGTGTGGAGTGGAGCCCCCCCAAAACTTGCTCTGGTTAAGCAGCCCAGGCTACACATCATCTTGTGCCTGTAGCCTGTTGCTGCCGACCCCAGGGCTCCAGGCTTTCAGGTCGGTCCCTCCAGCTCCTTGTCTCCTACCCATCAGCAGACCAGCAGAAGATTCGCCCCTTCTCATCGCCAACCAAGAGCTTGCTCTGGTTCCTTGGGAAGATCAAGAAAAGGTAAGAGTGCTGGAGGCCACTGCATCAGAGCCACACACCCCAGCCAGCACTCGGGAAATCACAGGATGCATCCCCAGCCCAGGCAGAGCAATCAGCATGAGCTCCAGGGAAGAGCATAGGCCCATGCTTCTCCTGCTGCCCCGCCCCCACACCACCCCATGTAGGCCAGCCTGGCATCCAGAACACTGTGCACTTCCTACACCAGGCACTGCAGAAGGCTACTGCAGGCCAGGGAGTGAAGAAAGAGTGGAAAGTCAGTTGCTCTTGGGACTGCAACCCCTTGGAAGAATTAGCTGGATCACCATGACAGCTAAAATAATAGCCCAGGGTCAACTTTGAGACTACTCTGCATTGGCTAAGAGACTTCATAAGGCATTCCCCCTGCCCCCCCCCCCCATGTACCACGGTCATCCTGAGCATGTTAGCATCACTAGTGGGATTCAGGACAAAAGGACCTCTTTAAGACAAACCTACAAATTATAGTTCTCTACCATTTGCGTCTCTTTGTGAATCTATGCATACTCGTGACATAGGGATCAAGAAGAGCACATGGGGATTAGCAACAAGATGGGCCTGCCTGGGTCCCTGTAGTGATGTGATCTCCCTGGGTCTGATCATTGAGAACCCAGCTGGAAATGTTGGGACTTGGCTAGGTTGGCTGTAGCGCCCTCTGCTGGAGTCCTGGAGAAAGTTCCTCGGCTCATGGGCTGCTCTTACCTAGTGATGGCCAGAGCTGTCACAGCAGGACTTGCCTTGCTGGGCTTGCCACTCAGAGCAACACTGACATCCAGCTCTCGGCTCAGGGCAAGATTCTTGGCCCACTTGTGACCTGTGGAAAGTGTGAGAGAGGAAAGTTAGAGCATTGGCGGCTGCATGCACAAAGCCTGTGCACCCAATACGTAGGACCACACAGATACAAACATTTATATTTGTGGTCAGCAACTTGTTAAATTGAGGGGGAAAATATATTTAATCTTGGCCTGTGCTGTTGCAAAAAAGGGCCGTCCCAATTTAATTTGCAGGCTGTGATAGTTACATGTGCTGACGTGCCGTGGTATCCATTGTGTACCAAATTGGATTTGTGTATTATTGCTTTCTAAATTGCATGCCTAGTTCAGCAAAATTGTTCATCAGTGTTTACTGGCTTTATGCTTAATAAGATGCCCCACAATACCTTGCTGCCAGGGTGTAATGCTGCCTGTAATTGCCTAGTAAAAATAAATTACATAAAGTCTGCATTATCAACTTAGCTAAATCCTCTCACACCCAACCAATAATTAAATGCTGAGAGAATTTTCTCAAAAAAAAAATATAACTCAATGATTGTTACCTCACTCATTCTAATGACTGCATTTAGAGACAGACAGTCATTCCTTCGATGTGAAGGGTGAGATGGAGAGACAGCAAGTGGGCATGGCCCAGTGAGAGCACTTCATCATCTCGGGACCTGACTGCTGTTGTATCCCCGCCCCAGCCTTGCTGAAATGGCCTCCTCTGGGTGGGGAAGACCCAGTGCAACAGGGAACACATAGGATCTGAGTCAAGAGTGCTGTCCATGGATGGAGACAGACACTTGGAAATCCTAGCACAAGTCCTAACACCACTCCCTTCCTAAGTCGGAGACTAGGGGCCGTTTTCCCAAGCAACCGTGCTCCGGTGGGCTAGTTCTTCCCACAGATGATGAATAAATGAGTTCCAGGCAGAAATTAGATTACAGCTGCCCACAATGCATATCCTCGGTATGTTTACAGATCTCCTTCCTTGCCCCTGGAGACATTGAGGGTGTGCAATAACATACACACCAATAGGACACATATGCAAATATTCACATGACACATGTAATTCTGATCCCTTTCCAACAAAACGGTTTTGAGCATTGTGACGAGGGCATCAGGCTTCCTTAGAGCCCTCCAGTGGGTTACGTTCATAAATCTGCTCTAAGATTCGTTGACTTTAACAGAGATTCTATCAGATTTTTTTTTAACTATTTGTGCACTACTTTGTCTTTTAATCCTATCGGTGACCCCAATCCGGAAAGCCTACTTGCTGTCGATTCTGCAGGGCAGCAGTGACCTCAGGTCAGAACAGACAGCAGAGGAAGGATGAGGGTCCTGAGACTTCCTGTCAGCTAGAAACGATCTTGTAATTTCCCTAACGTCAACATCGCTGTGTTCACAAAGGAGAATTTTTTTTTTGGAATCCGAGGAATGAATTCTGTGGAGTGGATTCTTATCTGTCCGTCGTTTCTCGATGCCCTGTATTCTACAAGATTGGAATCACAGGGAATATTCTTAGCTAGCAGAAAAGAAACAGGACCACAGCAGCTGTGGAATGGAGTTGGGTCTACAGCCTGGTCCCCTTCCAGTTCTTCAGACCACGTGACTACTTCTGTTTGAGCCAAACAGAAGCTGGGGGCCCATTGTCCCCGTGCTGAGAGTCTGTGAGCTGGGATGAGTTCATACTTTAGGAATATGAAGGGGGCAGGTGATCTTGAGACTAAGATGACATTCAGTGTCACATCTGTGACTTGTTTCACAAATAGTCAAGGGAAAAGGATTCCTGAGCTGGCTCCTCCCATGGGACAGAAACAGGATTGAGGGTATGTGATTGCTGCTCTCAAAAGAAGTGTCCAGTTCCAGCACACATAGCTATGTGCTCTCTCTCACACTCATCATGAGATGACTCCTCATGGCCTCAAGCACCGGAGGGACCAGGACACTGAGCTGAACACAGTTCTTGGTCTTTTGATGTTTATGCTCTGACTCAACCCAGATTATGACAAATTCCTAGAAGTGCTAAAGGAAGGGATTTTGGGTATCAGTTGAATGTAGGACACAGTGGAGCCCCAGCAAGTTCTGTCTGTTTTCTCGGGAGAACTCACAATGAATGTCTGCATGAATCAGGGAGGCACAAAAAATGCAACAGAGGTAAACTAATTGAAAATGACCACCATGCCCAAAGTATCCCCCTGAGGTTGGAAAAAGTCCCCTCCTGTGGGCAGTAACAGGAACTCTTGGCAGATTTGGGGACTCTCCAAATATAGTAAAGCACTTCTTCCTTCATGGGTCAACAAGAGAGACAGCTTGGTGCTGGACCATAATCTTCTGAAGTTGGGGCTGAGCAGGAAGGATGTTTGCAGTGAAGACAGGGATGGTGGAAGGGATAACTGAGTAGCTAGAGGTGCAGTGGTGTCGTTTTGATGATGAGGGCTTTGCCTGCCTTTGTAGCAGAGGGGCTGGTGAGGGCGACTGTGTGATCCTGTTTGAAGTCAGCATCACCACCGCTGCTTTAGTGGCAGAAGTGGACATGGTGGCAATCTTTGGATGACTTTGGGCAAGTTACTGAGCCTCTCTGTGCCTTGGTTTCCTTATCTCTAAGTTGGGCACCTTGCTATAATCTCCTGTTCAGCACTGCAGTCAGAAAGGAGAGGACACATGGAAGGGTTTTTGGCAGAGTGTCTCATGCTTTAGGACATTGTCCCCCTGTGATAGCCTTGGTGGTGGAGACGGCAGATGGGTTTTGCACTTCAGTCTCACCTGTCACATGAGAAGAGGGTTCTGCCATAGAATAGTGCTCTCTTGTTTTTTGTGCATATCACCTGGGAATGTGTGTGACACATCCAGCCCAGGAACTCTGAGCTTTTTCAGTTGGTTGGTCTGAGTCCCAGGGCAGGAAAGAACATTTATACTAAGCCTCTGGCTGAACTGAAATGAGGCATAATGAGGGCTATTGGGGCATCTGAGGCATGATAGGTCTGCCTCCTCCTCACTGGGCGTATGGCACCTTTCTTCTGCTTACAGGTTGGCTGTCTAGATAATTAACCAGCAGTACTCAGGTGCTGGGTTGTGGCTTCCAGGACCATCAGAGAACATCAAAGGAGAACATGTGGATATATATACCCACTAAGCCCTGGGGCCCCTGACACCCACCATATCCTAGTCCACTGGTCCAATAGAGACTGCAGAGTCCAGCAGAGGACTCAACAGAGCTTCACATACTGCTTCCTAGTACCCCCAGTCCTTGCAGGACACAAACTATTCTCTGATGCCCCCCCCCCCACCCCGTCATGGCCTGGATCTGAAATGTCTCTCCTAGGCTCATGCGGAGAATGCTCTGACTCCAGCCCATGGGACCGTTTTGAAAGCACTAAAGAGGTGGGGACTGTTTGGAAGAAACGTGTTGTCTGTCAGTGTCACACCCAGCACCAGTCCTGGTCTCTCTCCTCCGCTGCATGGGAACACTGCCATTTCACATTCCAATGCCACAAATGCCACCATGCTTTACCCCCCAGTGAGAATGCCTGAAACCATGAGCTCAAATAAACCTTTCTGTCCCGGAGTTGTTTCTGCCAAGCAGGTATGGTATCACAAAAATCAAAAGTAATGTGTGTAGTCCTCGAGCTTGGCAGCACTTCCCTGCACTCTGATGCACCATGTGGGGCTGCAGCCCTGGTGCCGAGGCAGGGGGAGAGGCGTACAGGAGGGCAACATGAGTCAAGATCTCCAAGCAGGTACCTCTGGGGCTTAGGGGCTCCGTGGAGGGCTCCTCCATCACTGCCTGCCTGGGAACAGGCATCTTCACGTCCTCTGTCTTCCAAATCTGCCCAGAAAGGAGAGCACGTGTGTCATGGCCTGGTAGAATTATACTATCTTCAGGGTCAGGGTTGCCTGTCTCTGTTCCCTCGCACCTGGGGGACCCTGGCAGATGGGGATAGGCCCTGATCACTCATTTGTGAATGGTGTCATCGGGATGTGGGGTGTTTAGGTTTCAGCTTCCCAGGAGGTGCTTCAGCCCGTAAGGGTTGCGGTTTGCATAGCTTCACTTTTAAATAGATCTCCTCCTCCTTTCTGCAACCCTATATCATCAATTCCACATGTCTGGAGGCACATGCACCCATGAGTAAGCATGCGGAGGTCAGAGGTCAATTTCCGGTGTCTAACTTTCACTCTTATCCTATGGTTTGAAACAGGAGCCCTCGCCAAAGCACTTACCGTTTCAGCTAGACTTGGCTAGTTAAGCAAGCGCCTGTCACCACCGCCTAATACCTGGACTTCACACAAATCACTTTTTTTTAGACCTAGCTCCCGGGGGCTGGGAGGTTCCAGTTCAATCACTATGCTGAATGAATGAAGGCTGAGTCCATAGTTATTCCTACACATGCTTGAGCAGGCTCAGGGAAGTCGTGTCCACGTGGCTCAATCACCCCAGCTGCTCTTTCTCATCTTGGTTCAGATCATAACCACCAAACCTCTCTCTATGTGACCTTTCAATGTCTTGGCCAGCTAAGGCTAGGGGTTATGTGCCCCTCACTGAGAACACTGTAGGAGAGGCTCCTGGGGCATCTCTCCTCAGGCTTATCTCTTGCCATCCATGCTGGCCCACTGACCTCCACCTATACCAGCTGTTCCTCATTCTCAGATCTCAGCTAAAATACCACTTCTCCTGAGGTATGCCTGCCAGAGAGAAATCCATTCTTCACTTGAGCCTGACTGTATCGCTTCCCTTCTCCTCCAGAGGCAGCATCTTCTCACAGGTCAGGGCGTTGGGTGAGACTCCTGATGAGCCACACTCTTCCCCATTCTTTCATCCTTCTTGTCAGTCTCAGAAAACCTATCCCGAGTCCTGCTCTTCCCACCTCGTCCCCTGAAGTCAGTGTTTCCTTCTCTTCTTGGCTTCCTGGAGGTCCTTCTGAAAGCTCATGCTACTCTCTGATCTCAACTGTGGCACATACTACATGCAGAGCATATTTGTTTCTTTTTTAAAGCCTGGGTGTCCCAATAGAAAGGGTCTGCAGTGGCTCGTATGAGATCTTGGCATGATATTGAGTTAAGTAAGTGGATTGATAGATAGATGGATGGTTAGCTAGCTGGATGGAAGTTCTGATAAGTCGATGATTGGGTTACTGGATCGATAGAAAGACGAACAAAAGCATGGATGAATAATGAGTGAGTGCATTGGTAGGTAGAAAGATAAACAGTAGGTGGGTAGATAGATTAGTGGATAAATGGTTTGGTAGGTTGGCTTAATTCGTTTTATATGTTTTCCAGTCTTGTGCTATAATCTACTGAACTTAACCATTCATCAGGCATACCTTATAACACACACACACACACACACACACACACATGCTTGCTGGCTTGCTGGCTTGCTCACCCAATAACTCTCTCTCATTTTTCTCTTTGCTATAAAAATGGCCGCCCTTCCCTTCATTTGCTATAGGTATCTGGTATGGAATAGTTTCAAATTCCACATGCAGTATTTGACCCATGGAAGGAGTGGATAAACTAGAGAAACACAGTTACCGTGCTGGGTACTCATTCTGCTCAGAACTTCACTTACCCGAACCATTCCGTCCTTACTCCCCGTGATGATCACGTGGCTTGCATCCCACGCTGGCCCCTCTACTATGCAGCAGCACGTTATGGTTCCTTCTGGGCCCCAGGCTGTGGTAATACTGGCCAGGGGCTGTCCATTGACATTCCACAGGGACAAGTGGGCTCCGGCACAGGAGACAATGGTTCCCTATAGCAAAGAGATCTGGCTTTATTTTATGCAAGATTCACCAGCAGCATACACAGTACATATGCTCAGTCATCTATAAGTGGTACACCAAAGTGCCCCTATTTCATGTCTTCTTACAGGCTTCTGATCTCATCAACCCACTTATACATCATTTGATGGTGTTATTGAGATATCATGGAAACTAGGTTTGTCCAGGTTAGAAGAAACAGGTAACAGGTGTGTGTGTGGGGGGGGGTATGGCTTTTAAGGGTGTACCTTGTCTCTGTCCTTTCTGAGCCCTCTATTTCCTGAATGTCATGAATAAACAACCATCGTGCCCTTCTCCATGTTGTTCTGCCTTGACTCGGGTCCCAAGCAATGGAGCCAGCCTAGCACAGACTGGAATGTCTAAATAGTTAGCCAAAATAAGCCTGTGCTAGGCTAACTCTAGTTCAGGCTTTGGGCTCCTCCAAGATCCTGATCCCTTATAATATCTTGACTTCCAGGAAAGATACAGTCTGAAGACGGCCCCTGTCTCTCCGGATAAGGGGCTGTCCAACACTGTCTCCATGAAGAAATTTGGATTTCATCTAATGGAGGACAGCATACAGAGGTGCCAGTGACAGTAGGTAGCTCATAGAACCCTGCAATGTCATTCTGAACCTTCAGGAAGGGGTGACCCTATTGTCTCCTAAAAGGTTCATTTATATCTTGAGCCTTGGTCTGTCATGGGCATATTTTCCTGACAAGCCTTGCTGTGCAAATCCCAGAGCCATATCTCCTAGTGCAGAGGATGGTTGGCACACATAGGGTCATATCCATATTTGGGAATGATCATCTTATGTCTGTCCCTGGGTTTTCTTTTGCAGCACTGTCCAAAATACTATTGTGCAGGCTCAGAGACAGGGGAACTGGACCCAGAAATGGGGAAATAAAGCAGGTCTCACCGAGACATCACTGATGGCAATGGCTGAGATGCCTTCCCGGTGGACAGGCAGGCAGGCCACACGAGAGAGGTGGTCCAGGTCCCACAGGATACAAGTGCGATCCTGGGATCCGCTCACCAGGAGGCTGAAGGTGACAGAGGCTGTCAGACATGTGACCGCCTGAGTGTGTCCATACAAGGCCTAGGAACAGGAGGCACAGCCACAGGTTAGGAGAGAGACTTGCAGTATGGCTACTAATAGGTTGCCTCTGCTTCTGGGGGCCAGATGAGGAAACAGAGGTTCAGAGTGAGTCAGTAATTTTACAGACAAGTGATTACGTGGGGGTGGGGGGCACATGTGTGTCGGCCTCTCAGTCACATCGACTCCTAGGACCTGGGGAGAAGCAATAGTCAGTCCCTTTGTAGTCGTCCAGCAAGGGGCCCAAGTGTCCTTATGCCTGTCTGCTCCTTTTAATCTTCTTGAATCTGAAGCAGCCCCTCGGACTGTGAGTATGCAAAGGTTTCAAATGGCAAAAGACAGCCAAGCTAGCAGGCTCAGCAGATCTGGGGTCTTAGTGGATATGCTCCTGGTCTGTTAAATGAGAAACTCTGGTAGTGGCACCTTGGAATCTGCATTTTCTCACACACCCCCATCCAAGAAGTCTCATGCATACTTAAGTTGGAGATGTATTACACAATGAGAGACTTGAAAAAAAGCACTCCTTAAACCAGATTGGAAAGAAAGACTGCAAGCCAGGTCATTATATAAAAAGTGTTCAAACTTTTGTTGTTTTATATTGAGAAAGGGCTGTTAACAACATAGCCTAGGCTAGTCTTGAACTCGTGAACCTCCAGTCCAAACTGGAATTACAGTGTTAGAACTATCAGCATGAGCCACTGGGTCTGACTAAAGATGTGCATCAGCATCAGGCTGACAGGTTTGGCAGAGAGCACTTTTACCCGTTGAGTTTTCTGGCTGGCATAAAATGTGACTTTTTCAGACCTATGGATATGATATAAGTTCATGCCCTATGGTGTCTTGGGGACTTGCTCTAGACCTTCAGGCTTGGGCTATTTGGTCTTAGGCTTCATGGCTGGCTTTGAAGACAGTTCTTTCCAGATATCTTAAGGGGCCAGGTTCCTCCTGGGCCCAGTGCTCCTGGCTATAGTGAAGACTCCACCCCAAGCATCCCAGAGAGATACCTGAGCTGGTTCTATTTGAATATGCCTGCCATTCCTTAGCGTCTGCCAGAGGAGCTCAGAGGTGGCACTCCGGATGGGGCTGGGCTGGCTCAGCAAGGACAGAGCTCCAGCCCTGCCTGGCAGAGATAAACTGCTCACTCTTTTGGGTCAAGTAGACTGAGCATCATTTTTCAAAGCTGTCATTTTGCCTGGTCACAGCTATTAAAAAATTTTGCTACAAGCTCCCATTTGTCCTCAATGGATCCTAATGAGACATCAACCAGATGGTGGTGGCAAATCTCTGGACATGACCCATTGAAGTTTGAGTTGTCTCAAAAGCATGAAAACAGAGGAAAAAAAGAGATTGACAAGAATCCTCTGACCTTCAGAATGACCTGAGTCTGATGATGAAGTTCTGACCATGAAAGACATAACACCACCAAAGGACACATGCAAAGGGACCCTGACAGTCCCTGAGGTGGGTAGTCTGGGGCTTCAGAGAGTATGGCTCTGAGTCTGAGTGGCAGCACAGGCTGCATTGTGGACTCAATCAGTCTGCTTTGTGCAGAGAGGACTGTGTGCACGGCATGGTATGGCATTGCCTACATAGGCATGGTTTGCTGACATCCATCGGCCCAGAAACTACAGCGTCAGGGGACATCCAGTGCACACCATCTTGAAAGGCAGGAGACCCAAGGCAGAGCCCAGCAGTTCTAATGTGCACCCAGTGGGCTCTTTTGTCTTCCTTTCCTTTCTTCCGTCTCCTTTCTTTTTTTCACTTTCTTTTCTTCTTTTTCTTTGCAGAATGCATGTAACTAAAACGACTTTGTTATATCATCCTATGTCTAGCAAAATATAAATACAACGCAGTAAAATCAAACCTCTCAAAAATAATTTCCCATGACAGCCTGTTGTGGCAAGGTGGGTAGACTCAGTTAATTGTTGATGGCATTGGAGAGCTATAGGGTAGTTTTGGAAAACTTTGTATGATTGCTCAGTAACCCTCTTCAAACTACATCATAAGGAAACAATTAGTCAGAAGCAAACAGCGCATATATATATATATATATATATATATATATATATATATATATATGACATGTCTTCTGTGGCACTGTTGAAAATGGTTAAAATTTGCAAATAACCTAATTGTCTAGTTTTAGAAGAAATGGTTTATTAAACCGTGGTACACTGACATAACAATTGAAATGTAATTTTATGGAAATGGAATCATCTGGAACAATTGAAATGCAAATTATAGAGGCTGTAGAAAAATGAAAACAATTTGATAAGCTAGCTGAAAATGGAACAAAAATATCTGTATAAGACTTGGAAAGGTATAAATATGCATATAGGGGTCGGTAGTGTGCAGAGATGAAAAATTTTTATAGAGAAAGCAAAGAATTTCTTATTTTTAAAATGAATTTAAAATTGCCTTTAATGTTTCACGTGTTTGAAAACAAACACATTGTGAACTGTATTGAAACTATTTCATAAAGACATCAAGGAATACAGGTCAAGGACAGGCCCCCTTTGATGAACAGCTGGAGGTCTCTGTTCTCAGCCTGCTGTGGGCTCAGTCCATGGCACCTGTCTGAAAAAGTTCCATTTCCTGGATTTATGAACTTGAGACACTTGGCTTCTTTCTTTCTCTTTTTCCTTTTCCTTTTCCTTTTCCTTTTCCCTTTCCCCTTTCCCCTTTTTCCCCTTTCCCCTTTTTCCCCTTTCCCCTTTCCCCCTTTCCCCCTTTCCCCCTTTCCCCCTTTTCTCCTTTCCTTTCCTTTCCTTTCCTTTCCTTTCCTTTCCTTTCCTTTCCTTTCCTTTCCTTTCCTTTCCTTTCCTTTCCTTTCCTTTCCTTTCCTTTCCTTTCCTTTCCTTTCCTTTCCTTTCCTTCCTTCCTTCCTTCCTTCCTTCCTTCCTTTCTTGTTTTTTTTGTTTTTTGTTTTTTGAGAAATGGCGGTTCCTCTGCATAGCCCCTGGTCCAGGAAACTGATTTTTTTTTTTAGCCCAGGGCTACATGGGAGCAACAGTGTCATATGCTATGGTCAGGCGTCCATGGAGGTGCCTGCTCATCTGATCTACTCAGGGATTGAAACCATTCCCAAAAGACAGAGCTGTCTTCCAACTGACCTCCACTCCTGCTTTGGCACCATGGTTGCCAGAGATACCACATCTATGAAGGGCACATACCTGTCGGAGTTTCAGACCTCTCGGGCGACCTTTGACCAGGCTCAGCTCCCAGATGCACACCACTGCGCTGGCCCCGGATGTGACGATCATCGTGGGGGAAGGGCATACAGCGCACAGACAGGGACCCCAGGCAGCCAGGTTCTCAAAGGTCATCAGGATCTGTGGGAGATGAATACTGAATGCTGACACAGCAGATACTGAGCAGCCACGTCAGAGAAGTTGGGAGCCCATAAGTGAACCCACAGCCAGGCTTAGGCCATTCCTGATGTGTTCCCACTGGAGAGCTCCTACTCCAGCTTGTCGGGAGAGGCAAACAGGCAGAAACTAGCTATGCAGACACTGTAAAAACCCATGGACATGTGTGGAGTGTGGGGCAGCTTAGCCTAAAAATACTGTGAGACTATTACACAGGCACACACACACATACAAATACACACACACACACACACACAGAGAGAGAGAGAGAGAGAGAGAGAGAGAGAGAGAGAGAGAGAGAGACTGCCCTTCTTGCCCTTCTTCTTGGAAGCTGTTAAATGTTCAGCCTGAGCCTTTCTCATCTGAGTGGTGCCTGGGGCGAGGGGGCCCAGGCAATTCCACCCAGCATAAGTGCACATCTGGGTGGGCTCTGGGTAGCCCCATGGTCAGTCAGATTTGGTTGCTTGGGGTAATAGTGTGCTCTGCCAACCTGAAGTGCACCTGGGAGAGAGTCAAGACCCCCAAGCCCTGCCCCGTCACCCCAGGCTGTGTGCCGTCACCTTGTCAGAGCCGTAGCTCCCCAGGCAGCAACTGAAGTCATCAAAGCCCCAGCTGAAGGTCCTGTTCCAGAGAGGGGGCATCAGCAGCTTGTTCTTCTCCACTGCCAGGATTGACTTCTCAGTAGGGACGATGTGGCCGATGGCCCCTTTGGGGGATTCCGACCCTAGAGAGAAAAGGTACATATCTGCTCCCCAGTGAGTATATTGGGGTATGCAATGAGGAAAGCACCCCCTTTCACTGCACCCAGAGAGGAGACGCTGCAGAATACAGAGCTTCATTAAGCATCCTGCCTGGCCAGGAGCCACTGACTGGGGCTCCGGTGCCTCCCGTTTAGGAGCAGCCTGAGTGCCCCTTCTCCAGCTCCAGCTCTAGCTGGGACTCACAAGTTTCAGTGACTCCATCGGTGATATCAGAAGAAGCCCACATAGTATATTGGGACAGATGATCCAAGGCCACAGAACTTGGGTGACTCTGTCCACCTATCCTTCCTGTGTACTTTGGAGGACATGTGACCCTGATCCCACCATAGCTTCACTACCTAAACTCTGGAAGCCATCCCTGGCCCCAGTTGGAATCCAGCTCAGAGGTCAGCTTTCTGATGACCAGCTGGTATCCCAGGGAAGTCTACCCCTTCCTTCCTGCAGTCTCTTTGGAGAAGCAGAGATAATGGTCCCCTCCCAGAGTACGCTTCCTGGCCAGCACAGGCATACATAACATGGAGATCAATCTGTGTTCGATGCAGATATCCCTCTCTAGCACTGTTACAAGAAAACCACCCTCTTCCAGAACTCTACAATTCACACAAGCTAGGAAGCTGTAGGGCTGAGACTCCCAGGTACCTGCCCCAGGGCACATGTGCTTAGCTGTCAACTCCATACATATGTGCATCTGGATGCTTGAGAGCAACAGGGGTTGCACAGCCTGTCATTTGTCTCTGGAGGGGTGTGTATGGAATGTGTTTTTGTATGTGTGTGCAAGAGGTGTGTGTGTGTGTGTGTGTGTGTGAGAGAGAGAGAGAGAGAGAGAGAGAGAAAGAGAGAGAGAGAGAGAGAGAGAGAGACCTGTGGATCTTAGAAGTCAGGGCCTAACCTACAAGTTCCAGATACATTCACATCAGAGATCACCCTGCAGTGCCCACTGACTTTGGAGACAAAGCCATTGCAAAACTCACTTCTTCCCAAGCCTGGGCCCTTGAACTCTTAGAACAGTGTTTCTCAACCTGTGGGTCATGACTGCTTCAGGGGGATGACTTCAAATGATTCTTTCACAGGAATCACATAACAGATATCCTGTATTTCACATATTTATATTACAATTTATAACAGTAATAAAATTATAGCTATGAAGTAGCTATAATTTTATGGGTGGAGGTCACCATTACACAAGGAACTGTATTGAAAGGTCACTGCACACCATTGCATACACTAGCAAGATTTTGCTGAAAGGACCCTGATATAGCTGTCTCTTGTGAGACTACGCTGGGGCCTAGCAAACACATAAGTGGATGCTCACAGTCAGCTATTGGATGGATCACAGGGCCCCCAAGGAGGAGCTAGAGAAACTACCCAAGGAGCTAAAGGGATCTGCAACCCTATAGGTGGAACAACATTATGAACTAACCAGTATCCCAGAGCTCTTGACTCTAGCTGCATATGTATCAAAAGATGGCCTAGTCGGCCATCACTGGAAAGAGAGGCCCATTGGACTTGCAAACTTTATATGTCCCAGTACAGGGGAACACCAGGGCCAAAAAGTGGGAGGGGGTGGGTAGGGGAGTCGGGGAGAGGGTATGGGGGACTTTTGGGATAGCATTGGAAATGTAAATGAGGAAAATACCTAATTAAAAATTTTTAAAAAAAAGAAAGGTCACTGCATTAGGAAGGTTGAAAACCACTGCTCTAGAGGAACCCAGTCCCTAAAGAGAGAACCCCGAGACAAGGCAATCCCAGGCACTCACCTTTGACTGTGACCTGAGAGGGTCTCAGTGCTGGCAGGCTGTGGAGGAAGGACTGTGAGTGGCCTGGGAGGCCTACAGGGGTGGAAGCATCCTTTCCAGGCCCTGGGTTTTTCCCTGTGGTGTTTCTGGATGGGTGGGGTTTAGTGAAGATCTGGAGATACAGACAAACACACCACACAGGTCATTAGGTGCTAGATGCCTTAGTGGGGAGCCGTCACCCTGTGCATCACATCTGAATCTTTACTCTGGGCACCATCAGGGCTGGCCTTTCTCTAAAAGAACACAAATGTCAGCAGCCTCCTCAGATGTTATAGATGAGGGGCCAGGGGCTCAGAGAGGGGCTGCTATTTTTTCCAAGTCATAGAACAAGCTCTTCTGTTCTCAGCTACATCTTGATATCTCAGCTCATTAGGAATAATAGTAATATCATACCACCATATATGTTACAGAAGAACATAGCATTATTCCATGTCAATGACATCACCTTACCCTAGTTCTAGAGGCCAGGGATGACTCTCCCTTCACTGCTAACAGGATAGAACATCCTTGTTCTCTTTCCCAAGCATGCGCTGCCCACTCTTGATAAAGCAAGATAAATGCTGTGGGCTGCAGTACTTACCTGCTTGGGCACCTGTCCAAAGTTGCTGATGAAGCCCAGGATGGTGCTCTTGATCAGCGGGTCAGTGATGCTGCCCAGGTCTATTCTATCACCGTAGAAGTAGGGGTGGAAAGTGTTCACTGCCTCTACAGCAGCCGGCCCCTGCTGCTTATACCCAAAAATTAGGTCTATCCAGTGGTGGAGGTTGCTGCTGACGAAGTCACTTTCCAGAGCCTGAAGTCAAAGCCCAGAGAGTGTGAAATCTTAACTAATGCTTTAAAACAAACAAACAACAAAAGCCCAGTTCTCTACATTTAAGCCACTGTGTGAGGGTGTATATACTGTTGTCTTAGGTGTACATACATATAGAGGCCAGAGGATAACTGCAGGTGCCAATCTGCAGATGCAGCCCCTCCCCCATTTTAAGTTTTCTTTTTTTTTTTAATTAAATTTTATCTCTTTTAGACATGGTCTTTCATTGGAATTTGCAGAGCTTCCCAGACCCCAGTGAGACCCAGGGATATTTCTCTTTCTACCCCCTAACATTAGGCTTACAGACATGTGCAGCACCCAGTTTTTAATTATTGTGGGTGTGTCATAGCATCTCTTTCTGGTCTGATTAAGTTTCTTAATGACTAAAGACAATTTGGTTTCCTTATCTGTGTTTCCCTTCAAAACCTCATGATAGATGAGAGCTCTCTAGGGTCTCCAAGCCATCTCTGAGCTACACTGAGAACATAGACCAGGAGTGGCTCTACTGGCGGGGTTGCTGAGGGCACTGACATGCCACCAGAGAGTCAGACTCACTCCCGGTCATGATGCCCATCACAGCAACCTGTACAATTGCAGAGCAAACTGGTGTTCTTTAAACATCCAGGAAAACAATAATCCCTGGCCCCGCGCCTTCTCTGGTTTCTCCAGACATCAAAGCCTCAAGGTTTATTCCCTCCAGTGAGACAGAAAACTCTGTGGAGATGGGGAGATGCGGGAGCGCACATCAGGACAGACTGGAGTGTCTCACCTGTCTGTGCAAGCTGATGAATTTCCTCGGATCCCCGTCAGCCCAGGGAGGAAGCTGCACATCCCCCAGTGTCGTTCCATCCTGCATGCAGCCTGGGTGTGAAGGGAAACAGGCCAAAGTGAGTCTTCCTCGCTAGGTTCATCAACTCTGTGTTGTCTGCAACTCTGTGAAGGTTACAATGTGAGCTGCATCCTGCTAGACCACACTGCCTCCTGCCACTTCTATCCGCAGAACCCCCATTCCTCCTCTGCTTGGCCCTACATTGGCATCCTTCATGAGGTCCTCTTGGCTTCCCAGGTAACACTAAAGGAGATTCCCAATAATACACTATTGCTGTGTTTCCCTCTCCATTAACAGCGCCTTTTACCTGGAGACTGACCCAACTGAAGCTGGCAATAATAACCCAAGCATACAATCACGCAGGTCTATGCTAGGCACAACGAGTAGTTCTTGGCACACAATATCTTCCTAGGTCTTCAACCAATTATAATGCATTTTTAAATGGAGAGCTCTCAGACAGTAAGAGGAGGAGCCTGGATCCCAGCCCAAGACTCTCCTGTCCAGCAGCTACCAACTTTGAACAAGCTACTTTGACTTCTAAGGGACTCGGTTTCTCCATCTGTAAGTGTGACAGTGATGACAAAGCCATGTGGGGCTGGCATGCAATGAGAAAAGCAAGCATACAACACACACAAAACAATACTAGCCTAGCCATGACCAGCGCTCGGCAACGCTCCTATGGTCTTGCTTGAACTCATGGAGTAAGTAGAAGAGCATTGCCCAAGGAGGAGAAGGAGAGGGGATAGTGGGGAGAGGGATTTGTAAGTGGGGGAGACTGGAGAAGAGGGGCAAGAGGGAAGAGGGAAGGGAAAGGGA
Source organism: Mus musculus (assembly GCF_000001635.26). NCBI lineage: Eukaryota > Metazoa > Chordata > Mammalia > Rodentia > Muridae > Mus > Mus musculus. Next base: position 32,976,031 of record NC_000080.6, read on the forward strand.
GGGGAAGGGAGAGGCTTCGATGAGGATGTAGAGTGAATAAAGAAATGAATGAAAAGTAAAAATAAATAAAAAACAAAACCATTCCCCTGTAGTCCGGGGCTTTCTGGCTGTGCTGAGTCTCATTTCCTCGTTACTCAGACCCAGCTCCAGTCTCCTCTTGGGGAACAGCACAACAACACAGTCTCTCCAGTTCACCTGAGAACCTGGACACTGCCAGGCTCACCAAGGACCTGTGTCAGGCTGGCTAGCTGGACCAGAATTGGAGTGGCTTCAAGCACTCCATGGCACTGTGGCCCCATGCTCAGGGCTGGAAACCTCATGAGGGTTTGTGGGGGAAAGATCTCACATAGCCTGGCTTGAGGTTCAAACCCTTGCTTGAAGGAAACTGGGAAGGACGAGCCTGAAGGATGCTAACTATCTGACTCTAAGTGTTTTCTGCAGCACCCACAGCTTCTCTTGACCTGGCTGGAGAGCTTGCCTAGATCCTGTCCCAGCTCTGATCATACATCCCCTCACTACATTCCTTCCCCTTCTCCTCACACGCATTCACAGGAGAGATGCCAGGTACGTGCACATCCTACTGGGCCTCTGTAAACTTCCATGCCTTCTCTGAAGCAGGAAGAAGGCCTGACACATCCTGGGCTGCAAGGTGGAAGATGTGGCACCCGGCAGTCAGACAGCAGAAATGGGGCTGGTGAGTCTCAAGGTTAGGAGCCCCGAGGGCAGGCAGTGTTAACCGGAAGTCATCAGCAAAGGTTCTAGATTGCAGGGTGCTATCTCACTACACACTGAGCCTGGGATCCTCAGAGAACAGGTAGGTACTCCGTGCTGTTCTGGAAGCCTGGAACCCAGCCAGCATCCTTCCCCAGAAGCCACTTGTGCAACAGCATTCTGTCACCCAGCAAGGACTTCATCTCCAATGCACTGGTCCTGATTAGGGGCCTGGTAAGTTTTCCACCAAAGAGACTGATGACATCGGTGTCTCTCTGGAGACCTATAGGAGAAAACCCAAGCTCCCTGGACCCAGGCTCACCAGGTTTCCCCAGTGTCTCTACTCACCAAACTCCACTGCATTACAGTTGGTTAAAAACTCGGGCAGGTAGAAGAATTCAGGTGTCAGCTCCCTGACATCGCTCATGTTCTCTTTGGAGGCAGACTCCCACGTGCTCTTTACACTGTGGAACATTCTATCAGCCACATCAAAGCTTCCGCCCTGTGGGAGAAAGGGTCACATGATCAGCCTCATGTGTGTGTGTGTGTGTGTGTGTGTGTGTGTGTGTGTGTCTCCCCCTCCCCCATCCATTCAGCCTCAGGGGATTGAGTTCAGAAGTTGGGAATGGGTTGGCACTTCCATTTTGCAGACCAGAAAACTGGTCCTTAGGACTTTCCCCAGGTCATTAAAGCATCGAACAGCAGGCTGGGGCCAAACCAGTGCCGTAAAGGGCAAATTTTCCCCTGTCAGTTCTGAAGGACATCTCTGGAAATGGTGCAAACTTGCCCTCCTGGGGAGGGGTTGGGAAGGGGACGGTTGAAGAGCTCAGCTCTTTCTGGGAAAGGAGAACCTGTCACATATGTAAGGTGTGTTCCCCCTGGGCAACCTGGTAGACAAGGACTGCGTGGTCCGTTTTCTGAGCCAGAGGCATTGACCAATTGTGAGCCACGGATCACACAGATGTCCGGGTCCTGTGAGATCTCGACCACAATACACAGCTTGAAGAGGCGCCTCCACCCAGGCCACTGCTGTGTTAAAATCAGGAAATGATGTCCATCATCAGGTTGAAATGGGAATGGAAATGAAGTGGGGGAAATGTAAATAAATCTGCACCTAACGAGTCGCTCATTGAAATGTATTAAGAGCTTTGTGTATTTAATCTGCAGCCTGAGCCTCACACTGTGGGAGATTGATGTCTTCTCACGGCCCCATTTTTCCTTTTGCAGCTTTTATAAGTGCTGATGGTAATCTCCTGAGAAACAATATGATTTGGTAATAAAAAGATTACCTGTATTAAATAAAAATAATATATACATAGGAAATACTGTTAGCGCTACAAATCTGGTTAAAGATATTACCACAAAGAAAAATGTTATTTTTTTCACAGCTGTCTAATGCATTTTAGCAAAAGTAATATCTTTAAAACTTAAGCCTGTATTATTTATAAAGGAAGCAATAACTGATTTTCCTATTTCCTATATTAATAAATGTATTTGCATACATTTGTTTCAAAATTAATGGGTTTTCTCACTTCTGCAATACAAAAGAAAACACCAAATTCCCTAGAAGAAAAAGTGGAGTTGCTTTGTGGTATTGTGAGTGTGTGAGTTGTCATATGCTCCAGTGGCTGCTGGTAGTCAGCCCCAGCCAGAACCCAATTCTTAGGGAAGAAGGCAGGGGTGACAGAGGAAAGGGCAAGAGGCAGAGGCGTGTGCTGCGTGGTTCTGCCCTACAGAGTGACCCTGGGAGGAAAGGCCACCATGAAGAGTAAACAAGAGCCAAAGGCAGTGTGGAGATGGGGACAAAGAAAATGGCAGGCAGGCACGAGGCCCCCCCACTGAGATCTGTCCCCCTGGCATGTGTCTTTCCCTGCACATCATGAATGCCGAGTACCCAAGTGGCCAGTGAAGAGGACATGAAGATCACCACCACTAACAACATCTCGATGGCAGACGATTTTCTGTGTGCCAACCCCAAGCCAGAAGGCAGTGGAGACAAAATGAGGCTACAGAGCTCAGAGACAAAAGGCTCGCACACATGGCAAGACACCAGCAACATTCTTTGAATACACTAAGGATCTCGGGATCCAACCTGAGGTATCCTGATCATTTATAATGTTAAGAAGGGCTCAGCAATATTGAAAGATACAAATCAGAATTATGAGTGGAGTGCTGCAGGGACAAGGGCATGCCAGGATAGGTCTGGACACTCAGTTAAAATCGGGGAAATGTTGGTTCTTGGGCGAGTACACAGATTATAACTGACTCGCACCAAAAAACAATGCACTTTCCTGAAGGTAACACTCCTTGTGTGTGCCTTTGTTTGCCACTGACCCTGGGTAAGCCCTTCAGGCGTGGCGTTCTTAAATCTGTCCCTAGCATGGCAGGGAGAGGAGGTCAGGCTGAAGACATTCCAATCTGAACCCATACTCAAAAGAAACTCAGTGTTCAAGGACATATGACTACACAGGTACTCTTTCTTAAAATTAAGTTTTATGGTGTTATTTTTAATTGAGTGTGTGGTTTATAAATGTGCACAAATGCTCATGTCAATAGAAGGCCAGAGGCAATAGATTCCCCTGGAGCTAGAATTACAAGCTGTTATGAACCATCCAGCATGGGAAGTAGGAATCAAACGCAGGTCCCCTGTGAGAACAGTAGCTACTCAGAGCCATTGAGCCATCTCTTCTGCCCACAGTTATCCTTACGCTATATCCTGAAACCCTTCCAAGAAAGACTGAAGCAAGTCCGTCCACTCACATCCAGCTAAGGGGTTGGATTGATCCTATGAGCAAATTGCTGTCCTATTAGCTCTGTAGGCATTTTCCTGACTAGTTTAGAAGTATCTCGTGGAAGCAGGGCACTTGCTTACTGGCGTCAGCTGATTTAAACGACTATCTGCCCATCAGGCAGTGAGCCGTGGCAGAGGGCACTGTGCTGTCACGGGTGAGAATTTCATCGCTTACTTACAGGACGAACGTTGAGTTTTCAAAATCTCTTTAATCACCTACCTATCCCCCACCCCCGTCAAGCTTCAGTGACTGTTTTGGTTATGAAATCAATAATCTATATGCCCAAGTGGATATGTGCATGAGAAGGTAAGATATAAGCCCAGGTGGCATGCTAGGCATAAGGAAAGCAGCACCAGATCAACAAGCCCTGTATCTTTTTTTTTTTAATTATTAAATTATCTGAAAAGGTTTTTTTGTCTGTTCTCTCTCTCTCTCTCTCTCTCTGTCTGTGTGTGTGTGTGTGTGTGTGTGTGTGTGTACACACACACCATGTGTATGTACTGTTCACAGAGGCCAGAGGAGGCATGGATCCCTTGGAACTGAAGTTACAAAGGTTATGAGCCACCACATGGGTGCTGGGAATTGAACCCGGGTCTCTGGAAGATCAGTCAGTGATGCTATTAACTGCTGAGTCATCTCCCTACTCTTTGCATCTTGATCCAGTATACTCCAGGGACTAGGGAGTGATCTTAGTCTTCAGATATGAGGAAGAAAACCAGGGGCTCTCTAAAAGGATAAAGAGAAGTGGAGTGGAAATCACTGGAAACAAAAGGTAGGGGGTTGGGGGTCGGGGCCCCTCTAGTGCCTGGGATGGGGACAGGAAGGTGGTGAAGGCCAAGAGTCCTTAGGGTGGGAACAGGAAGTAAGAGAGGCATTGTCAGGGCAGCCCATTAACCCATTAGAGGGGGAAGGGTGAACAGGCAAGAGAAACCTGGGTGTGTATCCCCTGAGCCTCAGCTAACAGCCCACCTCCGCATCCTACTCCAGAATGTAATGTTGTGGGTGGCATGTGGGGGCCCAGGCACTAGCTGACCTGCTATCAGTTGGGATGGGTTTGAAGCTGAACAGCCCCCATTCTGCTTTCCATACGTTGAGGCCTTTCCCTTAAGCAGGTAAACCCCAAAGCATGGTGACACCCAATCTTTTTGCTGTAAGCGAATGTATCACAAGAAGACCGGCAGGCAAAAACTTTCATCCTCACTGCTGAGTCAGGGGGTTGACAAGGATGGGGCAGCTGCAGCTCAGTTACAAACCATCATGGAGAAAGTCTAGGGACAGTTTCCCTGGGGCAGTCAGACATTACCACATGTGCCTTTCTCAATACTCGAATAATCAAAATCAGACCATACTAGAGACCCTGGAGAATTCTTGTCAGGTTACAGTTTGGGACCTTGATGACCCCTATGTCCTGTTGATACCTTCAAAGTGTGACTGGAGGTTTTCTGGTCCAGCCCTGTCCTAACCATGCCCAAAGTCTTGGGTACCAAGAGTAAGGTACGTGGCTCAGAGGCAGTGGCCTCGCGGTGAGCTGTGATGACATCAGGTAGGATCCACAGAGGTATGACCACTGACACAGTCTCTTTGTCTTCCTCATATTACTGTCACCCTGATACCTACTGGAAGCCCGTAGGTAACAAGCCAGGCCACGTCTACCCCAGGGTTCTCAGTTTCCTGCAGATAATGTCTGCCTAGCACAATGCCCAGCCATCTTGCCTCAGGTAGTTTGGAAAAACCCATCCCCACTGCTGGTAACAGCTGACTTCGCAGGGGTAGGACTTAATTAGCACAGTGCTTTATTTCCACTTCTTATTAAATACAGCAGCTGCCACCACACTGTGTCCTTGCTGGGAACAGGCTGCCTTGCTGGGCACTACCCAGGCTGGATCTCATCTTAGGCCTGAGAATATATGGTGCTTTTGCTAGGACAGAAACAAGTGCCAAGGCTAAGGTCTTACAGCAGGGGTGTGGCCTCACAGTGACTCAGCTTTCAAGAGACTCACAGATTCTGGATCTCTATAGGCAAAGCTCATGAAAACTATACAATATTTGGCTTGTCATTAAGGTGTAGTACCAGCTACTTGCTCGAATACAATAGTCCACTTCTCCCAGCAACAGCAAAACACATAATTAACACAAGTCTGGTCCCACTCCACATATATGCTACCTGCTCAGACCACATATCTCACACATTTACAGTTGGCATTCCATAGCTGAAGGATCCACATTCAAAGATGCAACCATAGACTGGAAATATTTTAATAGATCAGGCTGTCTCGAGGTTTTTATACCCTTTTACTCTTCTCACAGTCTACCGAACCATATAGTATTACAACTGTTTACACATCATATGCACTGGAGTGGATATTATAAATAATCTATAGGTAGTTTAAAGTACGTGGGGGATGTATAAGTTCTATGAAAATATGATGCCATTTTATATAAGTCGTCTGAGCATCCTCTGATTTCAGTATCAAAGAGGGGTCCTGGAACCAATCCCATGGATAAGCAATTATTCCATATTTTATAGACTATAAAAATCTATCATTGTATTGACAAGCTTGGGCAGGAAGATAAATACATCAATACTAGAGGAGCATCAATTCTGAAACAACCTAAATGTAGTCGCATTTAACCACAGGCTGTAAAGAGCCTCTTACACAGGGCCAGGGCACAGTATATGGAAGTCCAGTGTCAAACTGTGTGAAAATCCTGGTGCTGCCCACACCACTAGGTCCAGTACATGCTGAGCCAGCCATAATGCCAGATTGTTCTGTGCCAGCCTGCCAGCTGCTCAGCAGGCCACACCAGATGAGCCACATAAGTGGTAGCACAGACATTCTGTGGCTGATCCACTGGCATGCTCTGGCATGTCACTCTGGTACTTCATATCACTGAACTGCATGTATAAAAATAGCTACAGAGGGTGATGGTGAGGTGGCTCAGCAGTTGAGAGCACCCTCTGTTGTTCTAGAGGTCCTGAGTTCAATTCCCAGCAACTACGTGGTGGCTTACAACCATCTAGAATGAGTTTGATGCCCTCTTCTGGCATGCAGATGCACATACAGATGAAGCACTCATGTACATTAAAATAGATAAATAAATCTTTTAAAACATAGCTACATGGGAGATACTGTGTGATGTATATTTTGCCACGATAAGAAAGCTTAAACTTTTTAATGATACATGTAAGGTATTTGATTTGGCACCATTCAGAAACATAGTAGGTACTTGAGTGTTCCAGACAAGTGCTGTTACGAAGCAAACGCAGCATCTCAGCCCTCATCTTTACCTCATGAATAAGGAAACTGCATCCCAGAGAATGCAATAATCTGGTCAACATCAGATGACAGAGCCAGGACACAGTACCCTGAGGCCCCAGCCGGAAGCCCATGCATCCTCACTCTAACGCACTCACATTAGCGGTGAACAGCAGAGCCTGCTCAGCTCAGATTGGAAGAACATGCCAACACCCATAAACACACTGGCTCCACCTTCCTACAAGCACAGAAGGCCTCACTGCAGGCATCCTGGACGCACACACACCCCAACCCTCCGACTCATTGAACTTAGAAGTCAGATCCTCGGGAGAATGAGACAACGGGGGCGGCGGGGGGGGGGGGGGTGCTGATCCTTCCTGCCACCACAGAGGAGGACAAGCGAAGTTCTCCTGGGAAGAAACAGACCTGCCCCTGGGAGGCAGATGAACTCATACAAAGATGTCAGAACATTTCTCAGGTGATCCGGTGAGGCCTAGGACTCCTTCAGCAGATGTGGCCTTTGTACTTTTCAGAACTAAAACTGTTCTTGTTTTGTTCTAGGAAAGGACAGAGGATTGCCGGGTCTTCGGGCCAGTGACAACCAACTGAAGAAGTCACTTAAATGTCAGCAGCTAAGACAGATTAGTGTGGGGCAGAGGGGTTACACAGAGAAAGCAGATGGTTCCAACTTGGTTGGGCCAATCTGCCAAGGACAATCTCAAACCAAAAAACCCAGAGAATCCCACTTGAGATTCTCAGTGTGGTCACTCCAACAGCTACACAGGGGCCTCCTAAAAGCATACAAAGTTGGCTCTGATCATCTCACCCTGGGTTAGACCATATCAAACAAGTTTGAACCAGTTATTAGAGGAGCAAACTGGCTAAAATAAATTTACCCCAACCATTAGCAGCAGGGTAACCATTATCCAAATACTCTGGTGGGCTTGCAGGACCTGTTTCACCTGGCTCATTCTGCTCCGGGTTGCTTTATGGTAGTCCAGGCTGTCTTAACATTGTTTAACCCAGAAGAGACAAGTTCAATTCTGCTCAGATCAGATCTGGTTGGTCACTGACGGTAGAGGGGAAGTAGCCATGGTTACTCACTGGAGCGAGGGGCTCTCCCCACATTTTCTCATTTGTTCTTCTGGATGATCCAGTGGTCTGTGTATAACCAGCCCTCATGTCCAGAGGTAACACGACATGTGGGATATTTGTATGTGTTAAGTAGCATGGCTGAGATGTAAATCTCACAGCATACCCTGTCTCTAGTCCTCCCCAACACCCTGTCTCTAGTCCTCCCCATCTCTTCCCTGTGTGGAAAGACCCTTAGCAACAAGTGAAGCTGGGACCTCTAGCTTTAATGCATCTGTCTGTCGGAAGGGCCAAAGGGGAGGCTGTGAAGGCATCCTGAACATTTGACTATTTCAGCTCCCTGGCTGGAAAGCAGCAGCGGAATCCATCATTATCATCAGCAACAGTGATCATCATTTCTTGTGGATTAATGAGCAACATCTGGATGAGATTCCTGGCATGGGGTAGAGCTCTGGGACCATTCATTCTCCAAACTAAACTTACTTAAAATGCTTGTTGCCTGAGAAAGACCCAGGGGAAGCGCACTTATTATTTTTGAGTGGATTTCCAGTGATAGGGGGTTATACAAAGTCTAGACAAGCCACACAGTCAAGGAGAGGGGAGTCTGTGCCAAAACATAAACGATGTGAGTGGGTTCATCCCTTCCTGGAGAAGCTGCCTGACCTTCCTTGGCTTTCCACTGTTTCCCAGGGATGGGGAGTGCGTTCAGTGCCGACTGGGGGTGGCTCTTGTCTCAGGGACAATGTTTTCTGAGTAACCAAAACTCACAGTTTCTCAGACACTAAAGCTCCTCTGAGATAAGGCTCAAGTGCTAGAGTTAGGCCGTGGGTGCTCTGTAGGCCCCTGCTCCTGAGGCCCGTGGCTTTCTCTTGTAGAATACTGTAAGGTAGTGACCATGCCAGCCATACACTCAGCCTTGTAGTGCTTTCTCTACAGTGAGCTCCACCAGCTGGCTCAAGCTCTGCCTCTGAATGGGTGCAGGATTCCGGTGAAGAGTTGAGGAGGGAAGAGGGACAAAGAGCATCTCTGCACTGCCCCACTGCTGTTCATAAGGAACTCTGACTTAGAAATTGTGCATATCCAGGACTCCAGCACTGGTTCATCTCCAGCTCCCTCAGGACTGCCAGACTGAAACAACACAGGCGACCTAGATAACTGAAACTTCAGATAAGCAGCAGATAATCTTCCAGTACGTCCTTTTTGAGTGAAAGCCACTGTTTATCCAGAACTGAAACTTAGCTAGGTATCTGCTTTCTTATTTATGAAACCTGGCAACCCTAAGCTGGTAAGATAATGGTTTGTTAGCTTAAGGATGGGCAAGATGACCCGATGACCAGTTTCTTTTGCTAGGTTAGACAGTTTTTGTTTTGTTTCATTTCATTTCAAATATCCATTTGTCCCAAGGAGCCTTTTGGTTGGACTGAGCACAGATCTGTGCTGTCTGATGGTCACTCCCCTTCTCTTGACTGAGCTTTGACTGTGACATTTTCAGCATCAACAATTTCTACTTTATTTTCTATTCTATCTTATTTGTATTAATTTTTCACATGTCCCACTGGAAATTTTATTATTCCATGCTATTTGGTTTTTTTTTTTTTAATGACAATCAGGCAGATACACAAGTATTGATGATAACAAACTGCCCTCCTCTAAGCATAGGAACCAGCGCCAAGTTAAGGTTTGAGTTCTCAGAGAGGAAGCACCGTCATTATCCAAGCCTGGGACTCGGGTGTGTTCACGCCCTCGCACTCAGGAAGGAGTAACAGCAGCTTACCTGTAAGGAGCAGAAGGCCTGCGTGAATGGTGGCATTCGGACCAAGTAGGAAGCGACAATGATGGCTGAGGAATAGTGGGTGTAGTAGTGGCACTGCACGGTCATGTCTCCTGCAACACAAGGGTGCATTTGAGGGTTGCTGTGCTGTGCTTGACAACAGTATCTCTAACTGCACTCATTGAGATTCAGGAAGCAAGAAGACATACAGCAGAACATTAAGGCACTAACAGATCCGATGGCATGCAAATATGGCAAGGATTGTAAAGGCAATGTCCAGAGTTTGAGGACTGAGTTTGAGAGCAAGTCAAAGGTAGACTTCTATCACTCACAGGTAGTTAAGTGCAGATCCCTCCATCTTCCCCACCCTTAGAGATAAAGCAGTCAGCTCTCAGTATGTTTCCATCCAGGACAGCCGTTAAAATCTCTCCATAGGTTTTTGTTTTGTTTTGTTTTGTAAGTTTTCCTTTTATTTTGCATATGGGAATGTTTTACCTTCATTAAGTAAACCACAAACAAGCAATGCCCACAGGGGGCAGAAGAGGACATTGGATCCCCTCTGGAACTGGAGTTACAGATAGTTATAAGTATGGGTGCTGGGAACCAAACTGGGGTCTTCTGCAAGAGCAAGAACTGTTCTTAACTAGCGAGCCATCTCTCCAGTCACCTTAGTTAAATTTCTAAAGGTGACACCTGAACTTTAGTATTGTTCACAAATTCTTCCAGGTGATTCTCTCATGCAATCACAACGCCAACTGCTGGATTTGAGAGTTCTTTATTTAAGCTCAAGGATTGGTAGACTGGGTGATCAACTAAGTCGTTACTGATCTTTTTCAAGAAGTTAAGAAAAGTGGCACTGCACACGCTGTGTACACTGGTGTGTGTGCATACATACAAGCATGTGCATGTGTAAACACACACACAAAGAGAGAGAGAGAGAGAGAGAGAGAGTCAAAATTAAGCAAGTATGTACCCACCTTCAATCTTTTCAACATCTTTAAACCTCTGGGTAAACTTCAACTTCCTTTCCTTGGTCTGAGCCCCCATTGGCTTAGAAAGATCCCGGAAAGTCTTGGGATTCGTCAAGTTCAACATCTAGAAGGCAGATGTGCAGCTGGGTTAACTCCCCCAGCCCCCTGGTGCCCCAGGAGCCACGCTCTTTAGTTTTATGGCTCCCTTTATTGGTTTATTGTCATTTGGTCTGAACCCCTGTCGTGATTAGCTGGCTACTTGGAGTTTTATGGCCCTGAAACCAGTGATCCACAAAGACTTAATAGGGGAGAGAGGAGAAGTAAGAGGAGGGAAGATTGAGTTCAAGCTGAGCCTGTTCCAACTTGACCCAAATCAGAACATGACCACCAGGTACTGAGAAGGGACTTTGAAAAGAATTCCCATTGCCTACATGACTTTTAACTGTTGCCCTTACTAAATAATTTACTGCAACAGTTCAGGGACCTGCTTTGAGTCAAACTGATTTTACAGGAAGATAGAAGTGATTTGTTTGGGGTGGAGGTGGGGGGGAACCTGCTCATTTTTCTGGGACCCAACCATCTTTTGGACAATTAAGACACAGAATGCTGGCCCTGCTCCTGACCTTGAGAGTTCACCTTGGTGGGGATGGGAAGTACATTGGTGACTTTAGAGACATGCTCTGTGTGTTGGGAGCCAGGGGAACACAGAGTATCCCTGGGGGTTGCATCTCTTTGAGAGGGATTGTTTCTTCCTAAAACTCTCTTCACTAGCTTGTACACAAAGTGCTCTAATTCACTGGGCTAGCACTGAGTCACAGTCCCTTGAGAGAGGGACAGTGCTGTTACCACCTCAAAGGCTGGCAGAAAGCAGTCAAGGACAAAAGAGAAGTAGCCCCTCCCCAGGTTCCTGACAGGTCAGAATGGTTAATAGCTACCAGAGCTCCTCGATTCCCCAAATTTCTAGATGTTCAGGAGAAATGTCTCATGTGTGTGCTTGTGTGTGTGTGTGTGTGTGTGTGTGTGTGTGTGTAGGAGAAGGCTGTGTGTATGTGATATAGGTATGCTAGTGTTCAGGTGCCCATGCCATTCAATACACTAGTAGGGTAGAGGATGGATCTTCACTAAATTAGAAGTCCAGTGCCATGGCAAAACTAGCTAGCTAACAGTGCTGGGTTTCCCATCTCTGCTCTTAGTACTGCTATGATAGGACACACTGTCATGTCCTGCTTTGAACACCTTTATGCTTGTGCACAAAGTACTCTAATCCACTGGGCTCTTTCCCTGCTTCCCCCACCCAATTAAAAATATTTCCCAATTTTTAAATACAAGAAAGTAAACACAGTTATAAATACAAGGTATGTGTTAAACAGAGAGCATTTATATAGTAACTACCACTTTACAAGTATGGGTGAATCCTTTGACTTTGAAGGTTCATTTTTGTAAGACCTTGATTACGGGTGGATCATTAGTGTGAAAAAAGAAGTGTGGCTGGTGGAAAAATGTTGTATTCCCTGTCTTAAGTGGAGATGGGAAGTCACAGAAGACTGAGCCTCCTCCATCTTCCAACCCTGGCCTCTTCCACATAAGCGTTCATAGGCCAGGGTGGTCAGGCTTCTCTGAACTTCTATTCTTCACACACCTCTCCTGATAACCATCAGGGTCTAGATCTACTCCGTGACTCAGTTACACACACACACACACACACCACTTATGCTTTGCTGTGTGGTTTTCCTCCTCCTGACTCCTGCTTGCTGAGATGAAAAAATGGAGGTCGAGCGAGATGAGAGGTTTGATCTAGCTATGACCCTCTCCATTCATGGCATGTCTTCGGATTCTAGAGCAACACCAGGCAGAGTGAGCTACTATCCTTTTCTCTTCATCTCTCTGCCTCTATCTCCTGCCCCCTCTCTCTGGACACACTGATGTTAGGAACAAATCCTATGGCCAGGCTCACTGTCAATGAAGCATTTTCATGTTGTCTTACACAAGCATGTCAGGAAATGGGCAACAGTTTCCTTCAGGGGTGACAGGGAGGCCTCTGAGGCTCATGTCAGGCACGTGTTGATTAACATAATCACAGATGTGTTGATCACCTCACCGGTGCATCTGGATCAGGAACCCAGGTAAAGGCTGGCACAGCTTCAGGAGAATCTAGTGGCCTTGAGGCCCAGGAAGCTGAATCTCATCGCAAATGTCTGTGTGCTCATGACAGGGGTAGAAAGCCTCAGAAAGCCTGTGTCATGCTCCAGAGGACACCTTACCTCTGAGGTGTAGTCAGCGAGGACCCAGGGAAACACGGGATACTGCATGTAGTCATTGTAGGTCCTTCCGGCCAGTGTGTTGAGGTACATGAGGTATTCAAAGTTGCTGATCTCCCTTTTCTACCAGAAGAGACACAAGGTGACAACCCAAACACATCTGAGACCTTTCTGAGGTCATTCGGGCCTCACCCTCAGCCCCCAAGAGGAAACCTAGATTTCAGGACAAGAAAACGGAGGTGAATGGCACCTAAGCTCTCTGTCTACATCTTATGCAGGAACCCACACCAATGCAGGGTGGCATCCATTGATCTGAGTATGAATGGGAAGAGGCTATGTTGGCCAAAGAAGAAGCAAAGACCAGCAATCTGAAGCGAAGGGTCTGGCTTTCTTTGATCTTAAACCTCAAAAATGACACTCAAGAGCTAACTGAAGGCCAGCACAAATGCTGAAGATGAACCCATTGCTGACCCTTCCACCATTAGAAAAAATGTACTGAAAATGGTAGCTATGGAAAAGGGAGCCCTCACTAGTCTCCCTCTGATGCTCTGGAAAAGGCTTTTTTCCATCTGTCTATATTAGTTTAATACTCTCCCAAGGGCTCTCTGGCTTAAGCTAACCATACACAGATGGATATGTGGGATACATGTGGAAATATCTGCAGGGATGGCTTCTTTGGGGTCTCTTCTTCACTAAGAGCACAGGCTAGTGACTCATTTGTTGTGCTGGGAGCCACACATGTCTTCCTAAGAAGTGATGTGTGTGACACCCCCTTCTCCCCAGTGTGTGTACTAGTGCACGGCCTTAGGGAGGAGAAAATGTACATTCTCTGGGTCATCGTCAAAGACTGCTCAAAGACAAATCTTCCATCCTGAGATCTTGTCAGAGACAGGTCTGGAATTTAGTAAATTTGAAGCATAAACTTCGTCCTTGAGTGTGTGGCACACTTCTTGCAAGCTCTGACTCCTTCCTACTTTACCTCCTGCAGGGTGCCCCACCACCACCACCATCACTGGTGAGCAACTGTTACCTGCCACCTCTGCAGCATGGTCCTATCGAAGCCTGGGTGTTTCCTGTGGTACAGAAAAACACAGTGTGATTAAACATCCAAGACATGAACATGAGTATGGGAAATAGAGATTCCTGGAGATTTGTGGGGCCAGGGCATTCAGGAAATTCCCAGACTTCCACAAGCATTTGACAGTTTTCAGAGGTCAGCACAGACACATTGTCATCTTGGCTCTCTTGCCTCAGTCTGTCTACTAAAGGTTAGTTTTTCATACCCACCACCCTTAAACACGTTCCAGAACATGGTGAAGTGTAACCTGCAGAGATGTCCCCAGAACACGCAGAATGGGGTCATGGACCTCATTCCCAGGCCTTCCTGGATTCTCATGGATTCTTATCACTTGGCCTCCTTTGCCTCATATATCCTCTTAGACACCAAATATAAATATAGATGTGATTCAGGGGAAAATGCAAACACCATAAGGGGAACTATACATTAGTCTACAAACTACTGTTTGAACTCAATAAGCCTAATTAACAGTTTCTAAGTGTGCTGGTGTAGAAAACATTTTCCCATACAAATGTCCATATGCTTATGTTATTTTGTTTTTAATTATTATACATGGACTCTGGCCATATCACTTCACTTGTTCAACAGGCTCCTGAGAGACCAGCTCACATTGCCCTGAGTTTGACAGCTTCAGGACTGTGCCACACAGGTGTGTTTCTAGCTGTCACACTACTGGGTTAGAGAGTAAGGAACATTTTTAGCTTTGAAATGATTAAGCAAATGCCCAGATATTTCTTTTAAAAGGTGGCACTCTCTTACACTTCTACAATTAAGACACACAGAGTGAAGCAAGGCGATAACAGTGGTGGGTCTATCTGGAGGAATGCATTGAAGGGTGCATCAAAACACACACTGTTGGGAAGGGTGTGTGGGGAAGGGGCCCTGTCTCCTGCCATTCAGCAAGGACATGTAGAGCTCAGTTCTTCAGCCTCTGTGCTGTCCTTGGCCATGACATGTAATGTCCGTGAGAGTTCCACTCCACCCTCAAGATCAGGTCACTGCTCCATCAAGTCAAACCATATATCACATCTCCCCAGACTGTTCATCTTCTGGTCAACTGTTCACAAATGTCCCCCTACTCCCCAATACACATGTCACCTGGCAAGGCCTTCCAGTACTCCCTCCTCCCCACAGTCATACATGACAGGCTTCCCTGATGGCTATAAAAGCAAGCAGAGCCAAGCTAGTGACAGTGATCACTGCTACTTGGAACCCTCCAGATAGCCCTGAATGTTCTGAGCCTTCTGGAGCCAAGAACATGTGGACCTGGCATTTTGAAACCTCATAAGCTTAGATTTTATTTTAAAATATGAAATAGCTGTGAGAATTTGGGTTAAAATGTGGCCTTTCAGAGTTCAGGAAGTGAAAAGGCCTCTATCACCTGTCCTTTCAGAAACATTCTAGAACTCTGCCCATGGTCATTTGTGAGGTTTCTCTAGAGCGGAATGGAGCTGGGGAGAGCAAGGGTCTCCTCTCCCTTCCTCTAGATCATCGGCTATGAGCTCCAAGGAAGACCCATCCTTTCTGTTACCACCAGAGAAAGACGCCATTACCAAATGGTGGTAAGACATCCAACCAAAAGTGAGTTCTACTTTTTGACATATGGTTTCTCAACCATATCTTTTTAAAGTACGTCTAGCTCTTGAAATACTCCACGAGTTGGTTATACATACCTGGTGATTAATAAAAAAAAAATCACTTCTTTATCTGATAAATTGCTTTGTCTATCGTAATAAAGTGTGTTTGAGATTAAATAAGATGTCAGATGCTGCTCTTGACTTTCTAAAGCCCTCCTGAGTTTTGGGAAAGGCAGGAATGTTAAAACCTGTGGCTTTGAAGCAGAGAAAATCTGGACTCTCATTCACTTGACACCATTTGACTAAGACTCAGACAGAGGGACACCAGGACTGTCTGAAACGTTCTTAGCTCATACATTCAACATGCTAGCCACACTTATGTAGTAGTGTGGAGAGCAAGTGTTATTGTGAGTATGGATAAGGCTGGAACAGGTATGGGCACAGACTCCTCCCTCATAGGTGTGACAGTTAACAGAAACTGGCATCAGTCAAGCACAGCAGGTTGACTGTTTTCTACTAGAGAAGGAGGAAGAGTGTGGTAGCAAGAGCGGGGACCTGATTTCTATTGAAGATGTGCTCAGTTCTTTTGATACCCTTCTGGGTGATTCTGAAGTGATGTATAACCTCCTGTCAACCCAGTTGGTTCCCACAGTTAACCAGAAATCCATATGGAGTCTGGGGCCCATGGGCAACTTGGAGCTAAGCTTAGAGGAACAGAGGACTCAAATGAAGCCATTGAAGACGAAGGGGTGTGACCTTGTCTACCCTGAAGGTGACCCAGCTTGGTCTTCACAGAAGATACACCTCATCTACTTCCTCTCCATCCCTGAGTACCATTATTCACTCTCTTGTGGATGACTTCCAAAGATGAGAAGGCAATCTCCCAAGAACTTCATATTGGATCCCCTTTCTTTATTCTGAAGGGATTTTCAACCAGGTTTCTCTATTGTTATATCATGTTACCTTTGGACCTTCCAGACCCCAAATACCATATAGATCAATGCTTAAGGGTTACTTTATGGCCATGCTTTGATTCTGCTTGCTGGGGACAGCTCTACCAGACCATCACAATACCACATGACACCAATCTTCAGGAAGGGTGGTAGTGAGTAGAATCTCAGCTGTGTTCAAGAACACACATCTTCCTTAGAGGGCTCAATCGACCTACCTAGAGGTTTTGGGTTGTTCTCAGAAGAGGGTTTTGGTTTTTTGGTTGTTTGGTTGTTTGGGTTTTGTTTTATTTTTTTCCTAAGTACCTGAAATCTGGATCCTCTCCCCATCCTGGAAGGAACCTGGGGCTCCTCCCTAGCTCCTGCCTCTTGGACTAGGAGGCTAGGACTAGCCCCAACTCAGAAGACATTCAATGAGGGCCCAAAGTTTAACATGGGTTTCTGAGTCAGAGTAGAAAGATCTTCATACCTTGCCTCCAACCCCCCAACTTCTCCCTTGCTGCTTTGTCTTCTAAAAAACAATTGTAAAGGCATGATAGACCAGGCATGCAGATAATTGGGAGATCTGATTCTCAAATGAAGTCATTTCAGCAACAACAACAATTAGGCAGAAACAACCCCGCACAAACCCAAAATAAAGAAAATTTGCCAATTTCAGCAAACTGGAACCATATCTCTGCTGGTGGGCATGTTGTGCATCTCAGGACAGGGAAGCCTGTGTCTTGCACTGTTCTGGGCCCCATAATGTTCTCTGAATAGGGAAAGAATGTGCTAAAGGATGCTGGGGGCAGTGCCTGACATGAGGAGTCACCTACCAAGAAGTCAAGAGGCTGGCACCAGAAACCTACTTTGCAAATCACCTTGTTTGACCCTTAGGAGCAAATGCAGGTTAACCTGAACCCCAATTTTCAGATTCAGGTACTAGATCAATAGCAATCAATAGGCATAGAGGCTCACACATGTAATCTCACTACAAGGGAGGCTGAGCAGGAAGATCACAGAGTTTCAGGCTACCCTGGGCTACAGGGCTAGACCCTGTCTATAAAAAAAGAAAAAGAAAAAAAAAATCTAGAAGACAGAAATATACTTTCAAATTAGAGGCTTCCCTTGACGAATGGACTGCTGATCTTTCCCCGATGGTTTTCTCTGCCACCTCCTTAGCATGCACACTCTGTATACAGTTCTAGACCTAATAAGAATATTTGACGACTGTTCTAGCCTGGTTAGATTATACAGCTACCTCATCTGTGTCTGATTCTCACTAAGGCCCATTTCCTCCCCATGAATGACGATAACAGCCTTTGCACTGTACCTTCTACTACATCCAGATGCCCGAGTGACACCTGGCTTCCTTTCCATACGAGTTTACATATCAGCACTTTAAAGATATTTTTCTTCTTGTATGTTTTCTCTTATGAAAGATATTGATTTTATATTTTTACTTGATTTCCTGACTTTTAAATTGTTTTCTTACTTAAATTACATATATATTATATATTTCAATTACAAATATACCTTGCAGTAAATTTTTGACTATTTTTTAAAATATCTAATTATCCTTGTTAATTCAATTAAATCACTTATTGTATAGATTCAGCACAGCATTTTATCTTTATCTTTAAACTTAAACATGAAATAGTAGTGGTATAATGCCATCAAATTCTTTCCTTAATGGTGATTTTTTAAAATATATTTTGGGATTAAAATTAGTTTATTTTGCTCTTCTATACTTTAAATTTTTATTGCTTGGATTAATTATGAATTTAAAACATTTACTTATTGATAGCCATTCTATCTATTTTCTAATTTATGTTCAGTTAGAGGAGTTTATATTAGTTTTTATTTCTATACATTTTGCTTCTGCAATGTCATTTTCTTATTTGCAGAATAACATTGTTTGGCTAGTTTTCTTAAATACTAGAAAGTTAATCTAAAGTAGCCTTTTCAAGCTGTGGGCGGTGACCCCTTTGGAGATCGAGTGACCTTTGCACTGGATGACCATCAGAAAACACAGATTTTTATATTATATTTTATATTATGATTCACAACAGTAACAAAAAATACATTCAAGAAATAGCAACCAGTTGATTTGACGGTTGGGGTCACCACAACAGGAAGAACTGTATTAGAGGATCGTAGCATAAGAAGGTTGAGAACCACTGAGCTAAAGGAAAATGATCATTGGCAAAATAAAAATAAAAAGCCAAGAAATACACAGGTATATGAAGGGCAGCCTTACTCCCTGATGGGAGTATCACAGCAGCACCAACAGGAAAGGCCATGCTTTCACATCACAGCCACATTTACTGACAACAATCAACAGAAAGTGATGGCCCACTAGTGTGACCTCATGAGCTTTGTGGTTGCTTTGATCCAATAGGGTTAAAAGAAAAACAAAATTGCAAGAAAAATAAACTCAAGTAAATAAACATATAAAAGACAGCCCTCCCCACAAATGAAAAGCAGGAAAATGCACAAATACATGAAATAAGAAGAAAGTCACATATGAGGTCCTGGGGCTGGGTGCCCCGGGGACTTTTCAGTGTCACTAGCATGGTTGCTATGGAAAGCTGCTTTGTTGAAAACTCTCGCCCTGCTGCTGGAAGTGGGAGGATGCACCCAGCTGCAGGGGTCACGTGTTTGGATTACGGCTCAGATTCCCGCTTCCTGGAAACAAGGTACCCTGGAAACACTTTGAAGCTTGTTTTCCTTTCACTTCGTAGGCTGGCGTCAAGATTATGCTGATTAACTCCAAGTCCCAAGACTCTTGTTGGCTGGAAACCAAGTTTCACAGCAAAGGAGCTTAAGGACAAAAACACAGGTAAGGCTTTGCTCCCTGGTGCCTGTTACCTATTATTCTCTTTCTGAACTGTGCTTTTCCCTCTCCTCTGAGGGATCAGCCTTCAAATGCTTGCACTCTCCTCTGCTTCCTTTACCAAGTCTAGACGCTAGCTGATCAGCTGATGAATTATTTAGGAGAGGAGGCCACCTACTCTGAGTCCTGGCCAGGACAGCTGGCTGGGGACACAGGCTGATCTTCAGGTGCCTGGAACCGTGCACAAGCTTGGCAGGGGAGATATATGACCAGTGGGAACCTGGGACTTCTCTAACGCCTTTGCTGGCCCATAGCAGGGGGAGATAAGATGCAGGCTCAGAAATGCAGAGAGTCTATGCAAAGTCGCAAGTAGGAGGGACAGAACAGTGAGTGGCCTCCAGGCTAGAATGACACATTGTCCTCTGGGTTTGAGTGAGGGCCTCCAGAGCAGAAGGGAAGTTCTGAGACAGTCACTGTCTCCTGCAGAGTTCTGGAGTGCCCAAGCTTGTCTCCTGATGGTTTGTTTGGGCTGGTGCTTGGCATCACTAGCTTCTTTGTGAGTTTCCAGGGGTCCCCTGGGGCTGGGAGGCAGACAACTTTCTAAACTGCTCCCTTCTGTTGGCAGAGTGATGGGGAACAAGGTGATCTTTCCAGGTCCCTTGTATCTGTGCTTACAAAACCCTAGGCAAGTAACCGAAAACCAGCCCTCAGCCTCCCATGGGAGCTGCTGCAATCAGCACCTTAGATCATCACCTATTTGATTCACCAGTCATTCCCAGCTATCAGTCTCAGATAATGAGACCTCTTAATACCATGGGTCTGTGACCTACACACACCTTCTTCTCTGTCTTTGAAAAGCCATGAGGATAGGACTTGGCCTGGACAGGATAAACGTCCCCACAGGACCTAGCTCAGCTCCCTCCAGTTCCTAGGGAAAATGATGAATCAGGAGCTTGCCTCTTGGCACAGAAAAGCCAAATGCATTGCAGGACACTGTACAGTCAAACTTCCATGGAAAAACTAACTGGAACAGCACATGGAAACAAGAGATGCTGGCTCGAAGACGGGGTAGGGTGTGGCCCAATAAAGGAAAGGCTGTCAAGGCTTGGACTTTATTCCTGGAAGTGGGGTGTCTGAGTTAAATGAGATGAGACTCACAACATACTGTCACAGAACCTAATGCCCCATTAAAAGGAGAGGAAACAAATAGTACATGCCAAGGCCTTAGAATTTTTCAGTCTATTTTTGAGTTTTCTCTGTCTGGCTTACAGTCTAGAAGGCTCCAAACTGCTCATACAACAGACACAAAACATACCTCTGGGGGCACACTACCTTTCTCTCCTGCTACCCTGCTCTGTCTTCATCCACTTAACTTCCCCCCTTTCTGTCTTCCCAGCAGTCAGCTATTCCTAGCCAGACATATGCAGGCCTGCCCCTGAGCAGGCGACACCTCTCACACAGACTAAGCCGTAGTCATTCACTGCCTGTCACCTGACCAATAAGTACAACCACAACAAAACAATGGATGAATGAATGCATGATGTATGAGTGAATGAATGAATGAATGAACGAGTAAATAATTAGCTTGAACTGTAGATGTAAATACATCTATAAGCTGCTTTTACACTCTTTTATTGCTGTTGTGGTATTGACAGCATGTGTTTAAAGGTTGCAGTGGTTTTGATCAGGAGTCTGCAAGGACTATTTCCCAAGTCCACTATTGATATAACAGCAAGTGGGGAGTGTCTAGGGCTGACGGTGGGAAGGAGGAAATGGTATGTGTTTCTTACAGATTAATCTTAGTCCACAGGTGCTGGCATCACCCAACACACCCCTTAGTATATGTTAATCACTTCATTTATATTTTTAACAAATTATAATTTACTGATCTATTTTGCAGATAAGAAAACTGAGCCCAGACATGTTATAGCACCTCAAACAAGCTGGCAACCATGGTGCCTACTGCTTAATCCTCTATAGTGCTTGCACACACATCTGGAAAGGAACAGAGCAGAGGGCTCCAACATGGGTGGTCTACACGATTAGAAGCTTTGTCTTATCCTAAACACAGTAGTAATAGTTTGGATCATTCTTGGTAACAGTCATGTCTGTCTGTCCAAAGTCAGCAGGAAGAGGCCACTCATGTGCTTAACATCTTAGAGTCTTGCTCTTACACACACACACACACACACACACACACACACATACACACACACACGTACACACATGTACACACGCACACATACACAATTAAACAGGGCAGCAAAAGTCATCAAAAATTTGTGTAACATGAAAAAAGTGTCCTTTTGTATGAGTGTATGTGAATATGTGTGCAAACTGCAGAGAGTCTGGAATCTGCTGACAAGCAATGCTCTCATCTCCAGAAAGTTCGATTGTTGCTGCTTATCTGCTTCTTCCATTGCTTATAAGAACACTGGGCTCATGTGGGCATTTAATACTTTGTTATTATCTTAAACACCTTATCTTTTTGTACTTTCAGGGTTTGTTTCATATTTAATTCATTCTGTGACTATATAGTAATTATTCAACAATCATTGTTTATTCCATGTTTTAACTGCTTCTATTTTATATGTGGAAAGTTCTATATTTGTTCCCTAAAGACAGTCTTAGAAACAGCTCCCTCATCTCTTCATCTCTCCAACCCAACCTCCAGCATCCACCCTAGACCATCTCTCCCTCTGAATGCTTTCCCTTCTCTTCTGGGTTTTGTAGTATGAATTTTGGTTTCTTTTAAAAAACACAGAAATATTATGGAAATATGCTTTTGTTTTAATCTCAGGTGTGGGATGGAAAAAGGACTGCTTCAGATTGTCCACAGCAGCTGACTATGATTTATCTCGTGCTATAGCAGGGGTGTGATTTTTCCAGCGGCAGATAGTTTCTTCAAGTGTTCGACATTTGGAATTCTGGGAACTTTTCAGAGAATATATAAATGCTAAGGCCCTGAGAGAAGGGGTTATGGGTTGTTAGTTGGTTACTGTTACTTGCAGTTTTTTAAGTAGTCATTCACAAAGAAGAAACAAGAAGAAATTAGATGGTGAAGATCAAACTTGTACCAAGGAACTCGATGCCTCTAATCAGCAGGAAGTCGTCTATCAATAACTTGACCCCCTTTCTCCTCTGTCCTTTTTTCTCTCCTATTAATTGTCAGGGGGTGAAAGGGTGGAAGAAGAGGGGTGGAGAAGGGTGGAAGAAAAAAGAACCCATAAAGTAGAATGTCAAGTCACAAGGTTTAACTCAATTAAACCAGCTTCAACTATGATGCTACTGAGCCCTTCTAGCATACTCACATACCACCACACATGTTAACATAGAGGGAACATGTCTGGAGAGGTGGATCATTAACCAGGAACACTTGCTCCCAGAGGACTCAAGCATGTTTCAAGCATCCATGTAAGATAGGTAAGTCAACCACCTGCAGCTCTAGGACTAAGAGATCTAACACTGACTTCTGGTGCGTGCACGTGTGTGTGTGTGTGTGTGTGTGTGTGTGTGTGTGTGTGTGTGTGTATGTGTATATATGTGTGTGTGTGTGTGTATGTGTGTGTGTGTATACCTACTATATATATATATATATATATACACATATACATACACACATACATACACATATGTATATATATATTTATATATACATATACATACACACACATATATATGTTTTTTTAACTGAAAGTATTCCTGACCCTAAGAGTGCCACACCCAAGGCTAGCCATCATATTCAGTGACCAACAAACATTGGCATGCTTGAATCTCCTTTAAGCCACAAAACTTTAAAAAACATGTGTTCTAGAAATCATTTTAATGTATATAGAAAAACAATAAATCAAGTTAGTTGTACCAGGGACAAGAGGTTTTGTGCAATGCACACAAAAGTGCGTGTACTGCAGGCATCCCCACATGACATGGGCCCTGTGCACCTTGAAGGGTCCACGTGTCCCTTTGTCTTCCAGGATGAAGAAAAAGCCCAGGAGGCAATGATGGCTGACATAGTGCACCAGTGGTTCTCAACCCGTGGGTTGTGACCCCTCTGGGAGCTATCCTGCATATAAGATATTTACGTTATGATTCATAACTAGTAAAATTACAGTTATAAAGTGGCGAAGAAATATTTTTATAGTTGGTGAGGGAGAATCACCACAACACAAGGAACTGTATTTAAGGGTCACAGAAAGGTCAAGAACCACAGTAACACATGCAGGTGTCAGGCTGAACCCCACAGTGGGTTTCCATTCAGCCCAGGTCCACTGCTGGCAGGTTCTATCCCACGGTTCGTGCTTCTCCCCTGACCCAGCCCCTTCGAAGGCTGCCATGCTCTTCGCCGGTACCTCAGCCCAGCCTTAGACTGCGCCTCTGCATTCTCTATTGCCAGAAGAGGAAGCTGAGTTCACAGGGTTCAGAAGGCTGCCCAGCCCCCACCCCCGCCCCGATGATGAGCGGGGAGCAGGTGGTCAGCTCTGTACATCCACCCACTCTGCCATTGCTTCCCTGAACCCCAGTTTTCTGGTCTGTCAGAGGAAGGGTGGCTGCGAAAGAGACAGGGAGCAAATGTGTCTGTGAGAGTGGAGCTTAAACCAGGGTGGCTGCCACAGAGCTGAGCCCTCTGCCCAGCATCTAGAAGCAGTGTGTCTGACAGGGGGTCCTTTGTCCTCTGCTTGCGTTCAGGCTGCTTTGCCTGTTTGGAACTTGGGGTTGATGAACAAGGCCTTTCTAGTCTGTTAAACTAATAATCTTAAAATTTTATTTTAATTGTAAGGCACCTATTCCCTTTTGTTCCTTTAACAAATCCAATTAAAACAGAGTACATCCAGAATTACAAAATAGATGCTATTAAACCAATAAGAAATCATAATCTTTCGTTATGGGGCCATGTGACCCCTGGGGAACTTTTGCTCCAAATAAAAGTTGAATTCTTATTACCCACCAGGGGGAAGAGGGCAGCTTGACGGATAGTGGCATCCAGGCTGCATGAATGCCAAGCCATGCTGCTGCACAGAGAGAAGTAAATAACAGAGGGCGGGCAAGCCTGCAAACACAGAAGGTCCCAGCAAGAGCCACAGAACAGCATTACCAGATTAACCAGATAGCTGCCGGATCAATGGGCGATCACCATGTGATCACTGCTGTTCTTCAGGCTGGGGGGTAGGGGGGCTGGGATGGGCGGGGGAAGAAGATTCCTCCTCTTCAATTTTAGAACAAATCTCTGTGTGAGCTGGGCCAGATCACTCATCCCCTCCCCCACCCAACCACTCAGCACCCTCCCCTGCAGAACCGGGAAGAGCAGCCCTGATTCTGAGGGGAGGTGTAAGGATGGAAGGAAAGACAAAGAAAAAAACCCCAGGGAAGAAAAGGGCATGTGTGTGTGAGGCTGATTCAGCCAGGTGACACCAGGAGAGATGGAAAGGGGACAGGAAGCATCAACCTACAAGTGATGACAGATGATGTGTGTGTGTGTGTGTGTGTGTGTGTGTGTGTGTGTGTGTGTGTACAGCACAGCTTGTTGCCTGCCCATAGACCATAGGCCCTGGTAGAGGTGGAGGTACCTCTCAGAAGGCTCTCTCTCTCTCTCTCTCTCTCTCTCTCTCTCTCTCTCCCTCCCTCTCTCCCTCCCTCTTTCCCTCCGCCCTCCTATATGTGCATAGGTATATGTTTATGAGACAAGGTCTCACTGACCTTAAACTTGTGATCATCCTTTTGTCTCTACCTCTCAAGGCCTGGAATTGCAAGCACCCCCCACAATTCCCAGTACAAAAGTTAGCTTTTAATGTGAGCTCATGTGGAGAACATCACCCAGCACTCTCTGGGGCAGAAGTGCGACTGCTTAGGTAGGGGCAAGGAATGCAGGTCACTTCTTAGCACAGGCCATGCCTGTTGAGAATCCTGTCTCCTTACCTTCTCAGCTCATTCAGTATAAAAAATGTTCAAATTAAGTTGACTCGATGGTTACAGAAGGAGCTGAAGGACAAAATCCTCATCTTCATCACTGCCCACACAGGCAAGCAAGGACACACGTTTATGTATGACTTCTAAAATCTTTCTCTCATTTGCTTTAAACAGTTAAACTACCCCACCAATGCTATTGAACATTATTAAAACTTATACCATATATACACACATATGTGCATAAATATACATATATATTCTCAAATATAGATTCTGAGGACCCTAATACTGAGAAGCTGGGGACCCTAACACACTTGGATCCTACTGTCACAAAGGCTACTAGTAAGGATTCACCTTCTTGGAATGGAGTATGACGTTAATATTGTGTTGCAAAAGGCTGGGCAGGGCTTTTAGTCTGGGAATACATGGATTCCAGAATGCTTTCCCCATTTGAAAGTCAATGAGAGCCAGCATTGTGATGCCTTCAGGAGACATTTGCCACTATTCTAGCACAGCTAACACAAAGGAGGTTGAGAGACAGCAGATTACAGTGGAAGTTTGTGTATACCTTTAGCTATCAGAATTATCTACATTTGACTTTGACTGTGCCCTGTGTGCCCTGGGGCAGGTCACTTGATGACTCTGAGTCTTAGTTCCTTTCTTTTAATAAGCAGGACCAGTGTCTGGTGTAATGCCCATAGGACTGGACACATGAGGGCCCGGTAGCATGCTCACATCAAGGAATTCAGCACATCTCACCTAGTCAGTGACGGTGCATGACTGACAACTGGCAGCATTTTCACAGTAAACTTCAGGAAACCCTCAGATCAAGTCCCTGTAAGATCTATTCACACTGTCCACATCTGTCCTAAGTAGAGGGAATTAATAGAAAGAGTAGAGCACTTCCTAGTTATAGCCCACAGCAGTCCCTGGCCCAGAACGGATGCTGGGTGAACAGTAGTTCTTTCCTCCTGTGCAGAGACTGCCTACGTCAGAAAGCAGGGCTGATGTGGGGGAGATCTGTGAGGAGTTCCAGAATCATCATCTCCATACAAGGGACTCAGTGGCCTCCATGTCCCTACAACCTAAGTAACTAACTCGGGTCCTAGGAGTGAATAGACCTGTTTGGGGGAAGGGACTGAGGACACAGGAAGTGGAGCCAGCTTGTTCTCTGCCCAGTAAACGAGATGGGATAAAGAACAAACAGTATCCGAGGATGCTCAACCTGTGATGATCAGGCCTGAATTTATCGACTTTCAAGTGTGATAAAAGTAACACATACACAGCGTTGTACTTGAAGTTTGAATCTGTGTAGTTTTCCCAGTCTAACAACGTGACATATGATGATCCCCCCTCTCCTCTCTAGCAACAGCATTGTACAGGTGCTATGTGGCTAAGCTGGGATGTTTGGGGTATTGGATAGAATCAATGCATTGTTCTCTTACAAGTGAGGAGGGTTTGTTGGGGTATATAACATTATGCCTCGTTGATAAACATTTGTGCTTTGGGATTAAGGGATTTCTCAGGGAAGTTCTTGTTACCACCTAAGAGACAGCCCACAAGCCTAGGGTATTTCTCATCCATGTGAAACAATTTCCTCCAAATGGTAACATTTGGTGGGTCCAGTTCAATTATGTGTCTATGCTACATCTAATGCATCAGCCAAAGACTGAAGTAATTACTATGTTACTATGTTGGGAAGTTATTCAATCATATTGAACCTGTAAAAACAGTTAGTGTTACTTAAAAATGAAGTCCAAGACTCTTGAGTAGGAAGCACCAGACACACATACTAGCATTATGATGGTTATAAGCATCTTAGAGCTCAAGATGCCTGCAAATGTTTTGATGGCTTTCAAATATAGGCTGCCATTACATTTTTAATTTAGATATCCATGGGGTGTCCTTCCATGCTGTTTCATTCACAATGACTAGATAGAAAAATTATTCACAAATTAAAATCAGACCAACTGGCCCACTTTTTCTACAAGTAGAAAACACTGCTAATTGCAAAGGACAAGAAAACAGGGCTTACTTGGAACCCTCTTGTACTGGGCTTTATAGTTGTTCAGGTGCAACAAAATCTATGACCCATCTATTCCTCCCTCCCCCCCTCTCCTCACCCACAGCCCATCTGTCTATTATATATTATATGGAAAGATCATCTGTTTTACTTCTCTACTGTCAGTATTTACTCTCCTGTTCCATGGGTGTATGGGCCTGGCCTTAAGCAGAAGAGTTACTAGGGACAGGTCCCTGATTTCTCTGTCCCTGAAATAGACTATCTCATGGTACTGCCTGATTTTAGTGATGGTAAAGAGCTTCCAGCCTCAGAAAGGTCTCTGATCAGCACAGCGCACCATGCCTTCCACAGCTGATGATCCCAGCTATCAAAGGGTGACCTTGAGGACATGCATTAAGGATGCGGGGGTGGGGGTGGGGTGCTTCTCATGCTCCCACCTGGCTTCATCTGTCTGGGGATCCAGACTCACTAGGGAGGTTTTAAAGTGCATTAGTCCAGTCAGGCCCCTATTCTGCCTTAAGGTGATTAATGGCTAGGCTCTGAGCCAAAGGTCCTATTGGAGAGGGGCTCCTTAATGGAAGGGTATGCTGTAGCCAGGTCCTCACTGCTTCCTTGCCTCCACTGCTCAAACCTGGTAGGGCTTCTACCCACAGTATGGGTGGGCTGGGTGAGCAGGTTCGGCTGGTCTGGCTGAATCCCAGTCTAATGGAAGCGTCTTTTCCTGTCTAGAAGCCTTCTAACCAATGCTTAAAATTTGTCTCCAAAGAAGAAAGCCCAATGGCAGCCAACATTTGAATATGCAGGGCAGTCTGGTAGCCAGGATTAGTGACCATCTGGATTTTTAGCTAGTAAAACTTGAGGTGAGAGTTTATTTGAGACTTGTGTCATTCAGAAGCTAGATACCACAAAGAACCCCAGTGCATTCCATCAATGAGTAAACAGATGGACTCAGGTAAGAATAAACAAAGGTGCTTGGTTTAAATAGGTCCCAAAGGACTAAGAAGGACCTCAGACAAAGGGCAATTTTATTTACTACATTTTTAGGCTCCCAGCTATGGCTGTCAAATATAGGACTATACAGAATTGAGACAGATTATAAGTATATAGGCTTTCCTGAACGGAGTTCATCTTTGTGTGTGTGTGTGAACTCAAGTGTAGAACAGTTTCTTGGACATGCCTCCTGTGAATCTCTCTTCCCTCCATTCACAGCAAAGCCCAGGTGCTCCACACCTGCCTGCTCTTTAAAAGACAGAATGGGGCTGTTGTAGACATACACAATCCTAGATGTCCATCCATCCTAGGCTGAACAAAGAGGCACAGGAAGAAAGTCAGAGATTGGCCATACAGTTCCAATTAGTTTCAAGTTCAAAAGAACATCTTAAAATGTAGCTACAATACCATCTCTCCTTTGGGGAAGCAAATTTCTGAGCTATAGATAGATAGATAGATAGATAGATAGATAGATAGATAGATAGATAGATAGATAGATAGATAGATATCTCCAAGAAACTGTGCCCAGAGCAGGGTCTAGGCAGGTCCACTATCACTAGAAAAGTCACACAACTGTTCCCTGGTAGTCTAGTGTCCCCACCCTGTAGTCCCTACCCTGGTGGATCCATTTCCTGCAGCTACATAAATGGATTCACTCATCATGCAGACCATTCCAGTGGCTTCTTCTGGGAAGCAGTGTGCTTTTAGGAACAGCTTAGGTTGTTATACATACGAGTGAATGTGTTCTTTTTTACAAACCGTTCTTTATAAATATTTGAAATGCATTTTTATGTTTCACAGATACATCCTAACTATGTGGGATGAGGTATGACATTTCAGTGCACACACACAAAGTGTAAGAAACGGGCAGAGGCAGTTAGCATAACCTCTCTCTCTACTCATGCTCTGCCATATGCAGGTATAAGGAATCCATGTACTTAAGGACGCTCTTCCCTTTTGGGGAAATTATGGACACAGGAATAAGCTTTCATATGAATGTGATGGTTTTCTTTTCCTGGAGTAACATGCCTGCTGGGGAAGACTAACCTCTTATGGTGAGACTGTGGTTAATTTTATATGAAGGAGCCAAACTGTCTCAAGGCTGCCCTACTGTGTGCCCTACTGTGCTCACTCCATCTCTGTGCCATTGGTTTTATGTTTGTTTTCACTATAGGCCTTCTTCCTGTAGTCTGGATTCCTGACATTTGCTTACAAATGCTTCCCCCATTCTCTGACTTACCTGAACATACTCAATAGTTTGTTCACAGAGCAAACCTTTTAATTTTTCAAGCCCATTATTTTTTATAACATCATCTTTTGGAAAATGTACTTTTGCCAAACTAGAGGTCATAAAATTTTTCTCCAGTTTCTTCTAAAAGTTTTATAGCTTACATCCATATCCATGATCCACTTTGTGTTAATATTAGTTATTTTCATTAAGTTGTTAATAGATTATTTCACTTCTTTAAACAGATGGGTGACCAACTATTACCCAACACCATTTGCTGAAAAGTTTGTTTTTCTACTAAAATATTGCCAGAAATCAGCTGACTATGTTGGTTACATTTGTACACATTTATGTTCTAGACAGTGTTTTTTGTCTCATTACTCCACATATCTGTCCTGCTGATAACATCTATTAATCACATGACAAGTTTTTAAATTATTGTAGACAAATCTTCCATTTTCTTCTGTTTTCAAAATTGTTTTTTGTTTCTAGTTCCCTTATCTTTCAACATTTTAGAATTTTAAAATTTTAGGAATTCTTATGCATACAAACATGAAATATAAAATCCGTGTATAGAGAGATATGTATAGATATATATATATAGAGAGAGAGATAGAGAGAGATGTATAGAGATATGTACAGAGAGATATGTATATGATCTTGCTGAGAGTTCTTTTGGAATCATAGTATTTTGACTGATTCCAGGAGAAATCATATGGGTTTTCCCATTCATGTGTGCTTTGCTTTTACATTTATTTAGATTCTTTTCTTAAGTCAGTATTTTGTAATTTTCACCATAGAAGTCCTCATTATTATATATCTGAAATATATAAACCTTTCTTTTGGGAACATTTTTCTCCCTCAAGTTTTAGCTTCCAATCATTACTTAATAAAATGTAGATACGTATGTTAATGTTGGTTCCTAAGATTCTGCTAATCTTGGTTATCAGTTTAAAGAATGTTCAAGAAATTTTGTGATAATCTCTATGTGGACAATCATGTAACCTGTACATACAGACATCTTTACTTCATTTCTAATGGTATGCTCTTTTTTTTTATTGCATTATGTCACTGCCTAGAATTTCCAATATTATGCTGATAGATACAATTGGACCCTGGTCTTATTCATACCCCTGTGTTCAGGGAGATATTCAGTTTCTTTTAAAAGAAAGGGCTTGGATTTTAAGTTATGTACATGTGTATGTATGTGTGTGTGTGTGTGAGAGAGAGAGAGAGAGAGAGAGAGAGAGAGAGAGAGAGAGAGAGAGAGAGAGAGGGAGGGAGGGGGAGGGAAGGAGGGAGGGGGAGAGAGAGAGAGAACCTTAATGTAATATGCACAAAGGCCAGAAGGGGCACTGCATCCCCTGGAGCTAGAATTACAGGAGGTTATAAGCTGCCCAAGGTGGGCACTGAGAACTGAATTCCTGTCTACAAGGCAGAAAGTGCTCTCAATGGCTGAGCAGCCCTTCTGGGCCCTAGATCTTCCTCCCACTTTGAGAACAAAGGTTCCTAGTCTACCTTGAATCACTGTTTTGCTCTCACGCACTGGTTTTGATCATCTTCAGTTTTGTTCAGGCTGTGGATTATCTTTGAATGCGCTGCTCCCTGGATGACTACTACCTGGAGCAGTAGACCTTAACCTGTGAGTCACCACCCTTTGGGGGTCCCACACAGATATCCCAAATATCAGATATTTACATTACTACTCACATCAGTAGCAAATATACAGTTATAAAGTAGGAACGAAGTAATTTTAAGGTTGGGGTCACCATGACATGAGGAACTGTGTTAAAGGGTCACAGCATTAGGAAGGTTGGGAATCACTGGTCTAGAGCCTACTCCTTCCTAGCTGTTGACCTCCCTCACTTCTGGGCTTCAGTCTTCCTCTCTGAACAGCAGAACAGCACTGGATCTCCTGGGAGACACTACGTGTACCTAGTAACTTATGTTTAGGAGCCAGCATCATGAGTGCTATGCAGCACTAGATGATCTATATTCCCTAGGAGCTCTGTAAAGAGACCACTTTCACAAATGTGGACACAGAGGCAGAGAGTTTAAGCAAAGTGCTAGCTGCAAAACTTGACTTCTAAGACAAGCATGCCGAGGAGGCCAGGATCTTCTGTCACCCTCTACATTCTAGGGGCTCTGTGTAGTGCTCTCTCTATACATGTCATCATACCTAGTTATGCAGAGCAATCTTTACTTGATGTCAGTGTGAGATGTCAGTGTGAGGGATGTGGGGGAGGCTGTGGAGCATTGGAGACAGACAAACATTCCCAGGGAACTTTGCCAGGGCCACCCTGGGTGCCTCCAGGAGCTTCGCCAGACCCACCCTGGCTCCCTCCAAGCCTGGGGAGAGGGGTGGAATTCTGGGTGCTGCTGTGAAGATAAGCCCCAACTCCCTAGGCCCAGGACTGTTCTCATCACTCTGCAGTCACACTAACCAAGGCCTGCTAGCTCTTCTGGGTCCCAAGTGTGAGAGGAATGTGATAGCCATTTTAAACACTCATTCTGTTTCCTCTCTCCAGGCTTCTGCTGCCTCTGACAGCAGCAGCCCCTCCCTCCCCAGGATGGTCTCCTTTTGACTAAGGAGACTATATGTGAGTCAGTGAGGTAGCACATAGACACACACACACACACACACACACACACACACACACACACAGGTTGAGGCATGCACACAACCTGGAGTCGGAAGGCTAATTTTCAGGACAGTAGCCAGAGAATGAGAAAGAGAAGTACTGAATATCCTTCAGTCCCGTGCCTCTAACATCTGGGAAACTGAGATCTGAAGAGATGAAGAGAGAAGACCTCTGGTGTTGGTTGCTACTGCAGCTGCCCTGACTCCTCTCTGTTACTGTTTGGTTTTGATTTTGAATTTTTGCCCCTCTTTATCATGGGGGTCACAGCACAGTGTGGTGTCGCCTACTAATTATATCTGTCTCTTCTGTTCTTAACAGAGCTTACCATCTAGCAGTTTCATGTGACTTCTTCCTCAAACACATCACCATCGGCTCGGGAAGGACATCCTTCAAATACACTCCCATACTTCGAGACCATGGCCAAAGGAGGGAAAGGCCCCAAGGGCAAAAAGATCACCCTTAATGTGGCAAAGAACTGCATCAAAATCACATTTGATGGGAGAAAACGCCTTGACCTGAGCAAGATGGGTATCACCACCTTCCCCAAGTGTATCTTGCGGCTCAGTGATATAGATGAGCTAGATCTTAGCCGGAATATGATCAGAAAAATTCCCGACTCCATCGCCAAGTTCCAGAACCTGCGATGGCTCGACCTGCACAGTAACTATATTGACAAGCTCCCTGAATCCATTGGCCAGATGACCTCCTTGCTCTTCCTCAATGTGAGCAACAACAGGCTGACCACCAACGGGCTTCCTGTGGAGCTGAACCAACTCAAGAACATCCGCACCGTGAATCTGGGCCTTAACCACCTGGACAGCGTGCCCACCACACTGGGGGCCCTGAAGGAGCTCCATGAGGTGGGGCTGCATGACAATCTGCTGACTACCATCCCCGCCAGCATCGCCAAGCTCCCCAAGCTGAAGAAGCTCAACATAAAGAGGAACCCCTTCCCAAATGCAGATGAATCGGAGATGTTCGTAGACTCCATCAAAAGGCTAGAAAACCTCTATCTGGTGGAAGAGAAGGATATGTGTTCATCCTGTCTGCAGAGATGCCAACAGGCCAGGGACAAGTTGAATAAAATCAAGAGCATGGCCCCCTCTGCACCGAGAAAGGCCCTCTTTTCCAATTTGGTTTCACCCAACTCAACAGCCAAGGATGCCCAGGAAGAATGGAGGTGACCTGGGACCCTGAGGCAGGAGGGAGAAAGGAGGGAAGACGAGACAGTAGGCTGTACCCAAAGGAGAGGGCTCTTGTATTACTGTGGGAGCCTTTCCACCCAAGCCATAAAACACCATTCCCTACCTCTTGGACTATGGTTTGGTTGATTGAAGGGCTTTTGGTTTCTTGCCAGTCTGTGCAGTTCACTTCTTTCCTGCACACACATACCCATGTTTGCAAGCACAGGGAGCCAAGAAAAAAGCCGCATCAATCTGTCTATCTCATTTCTGTTCTGAACTCTCCTGGCAGCCAATTATGACCAGGGAACTAAGGCTACCAACATCCTCTTACTATCACTGGCATTTAGGGACATGTTGACAGCCCCCAAATGTAAAATTCATCCTACCAGAAAAGGTTGGATCTAGGCCTTAGAGGCCAACTATCTGAGATCATGGGTTGGTAGGAGAGTAATGGCTGAGAGATGAAGCATCAGCATTAAATAGCACCAGGAAAGCCAGAGGCAGTTCTTTCTCTAAGTTTGCAGTTGCTCTCTGAGCTTTCCTGAAGGCCTTTGGTTAACTGGATATGTGCCAAATACCTTTTCAGACCCTTAGGGAGAGAGGTGTGTGTGGGTCATTGTGGTAGGTGCAGGCAGCATGTGCCAAGGAGAAAAGCTTGGCTGTCATTGTACAAGCTGGAAGAGAGGCCAAGTAAAGAGAGATGGGCAGAACATTCTGACCTGAGGAACTTAGGGGTCAGGGACTTTACCATTTCAACTTCCATAAGACAGTCATTCGCAGGGGCATTCACTTTCACAGGCTGGGCTGGCAGCAATAAAATCCATAGAGTGTAGAATTGGACAGATGAAGGTTTCTGGCAACTCATCTATCTCCTCGGGGCTCCTTACTCCTTACTGTCTGGTTCCTTCATCGGAGAAAATGAAATGCTAGAGCCTGTGGACTTCTGAGGCAGGTGGCCTGGAGCAGACACACAGCAGACTCATTTCCTCTGAGAAGGAAATCCCGGTGTGCAGCTGAAGGACGGCTACGGGCAGAGTCAGGAGTTGCATCGGTTCCTCAGGCAGAAATGGCAAGGGTGGAGGGAATGTTCCCACACTGTGCGCTCTCCTCAGACCTATGGTGCCTCTTTCACTCACAGCCTCACAGGCATGGGAGTGAAGGGCAGAGGAAACACCTTGCACAGGCCTTCCCCCTGACTTGGCTGAGTGGGTGGCGAGCTCTGCAGCAGTGGCCAGTGCACACAGTTCTGGAGGCCTCATTGCCGGGGCTAGCTCATTTCTTCTTCACACCATAAATGACAGCAGACAGCACCCTTCATCTTCCAGCTCCTAGGGACTCATTTTCCTTTCTTGATGCTTAGCTTGCAACACTCCGAATCACACTTTCAAAATCTCAGAATAATCTAGATTCAAATTTCCCATTATGGTTTCCCCAGTTATTAAATATTTTTCATTTAATATTATTAATAAATTAATATTATTAAATATTTCATACCACGTCCACAATTTTTTGACATAAGCCAGCTCTTCCTAGTTACTTTTCTATATATTTCCATATGACAAAAATTAGTCTTCATGTCACTTCTACCCTGTTTTGAAGCCCATGTTGTCACATAGTCTTTGGAGCCAACATTGTAAACATCTGCAAGACAGTTGTTCTCATGGCATGCATAACGACATGTTCTTGTGGGCATTAACATTGTTTCCAATTTTGCACTAATGGAAATATTTCTGTGATGAGCATCTCGATTGTCACGTGGTTTAGATTATTTTCTGGCAGTTCTGCACCCTGAAAATAGTGTGTCCCAGGCACTATTTTAAAATAGTTGTGACACATACCATCGAGTAGACTGTATTTAATTCACCAGTAACATACATCACTAAATCTGCTCACCACATCCTCCTCAATGTGGTCACTTCTCTTTACATCTTTCTCCCTCTTTAATATAGCTGATGATTTATTGGAAGCCCATCGAAAGATGAGGCTGCTGCCATATCTGTAACAAGGCCCTAGGTATGAGGATCTGCAGGAAATATCTCTCGGGAGTGGAAATGGTCACTCAAACAGCCCTGATCTCAGAAGAAAGATACCCTCAGGTCTGCTGCTGGTACCCACAGCTACATCGGCATGAATGGATTTCCTGGCCTTTGTTTCTTCTTCTCTTCTTTTTCCCCCCAGACAGGGTTTCACTATGTAGCCCAGGCTAGCCAAGAATCCACTGTATAGACCAGGACAATAAGCAGATGATGAGACAGTAAGAGAAGTACTAAAGCATCCTCCAGCCCAGCCTTGCAAACATCTGAGAAACTAATGTCTGAAGATGTGAGCTTTGGTGTGGGTTTCTGTTGCTGATTCTCTGACTCTTCTCTGATATCCCCTGTACCATCAGGGATCACAGTACAGGATGGTGTCCTCTCCTAACTAGACTCATATTTTCTCCTCTTCTCACTGGGACAGTCTTCCAGAAGTCAGCCTGTCTCTTCCTCCCAAGTGCTTGGATTAAAGGCACCACCCTTAAGCTCTTTCCTCTTCTCTATAATTTCTAACATTGCCATGAAGAAAAAAAGACACTTAGAACCCTCTCTTCCAAGTTTTAGGCCAATCTTTATATAAATAAATTCATACATTTACTAGCCAGGTCTTAAGGTTGGGAGCTCTGCTAACAGAGTTAGACCACACAGGAATAGCGTATGGCTCTGCCTTTTAGATGGGAAACTTACAGGGCTTCCATTGGTGGCTCGATGGCCATCAGTGAAAGTAGACATGGGGATGGTCCCCTCTGTTGCCAAAACTAGTGTTTACTTTCTTTCTCTCTTCCTCTCTTCCCCCTTCCCCTCTTCTTTCCTTCCTTCCTTCCTTCCTTCCTTCCTTCCTTCCTTCCTTCCTTCCTTCCTCCCTTCCATCTATCCTTCCATCCATCCTTTTTTTCTTCCTTCCTTCCTTCCTTTTCTTCCTTTCTTCCATTCTTCTTTTCTTCCTTTCCTCCTTCCTTTTCCTTTAGCCAGCATCAACAACACCTTCTGTCTAGCCTGTGATAAAATAGAAGTACTGAACATTCCTGCAATCCCAACACTTGAAAGACTAAGGCAGGAGGATTGCTGAGTTAGGTAGCAGCCACAGTTAAATAACAGGATTAATCAACCTAAAAGAAAAGATTTTAAAGGGCATGTTTTGGGAATGACAGACACAGTTGTCATTTGAAACACAGGTTTCATTCCTTTCGTTTCTTCCTCCATTGTGGCTTTTAGCCAGTTTGTGACTCCTTCCTCATTAGGATTCTGGGGTTCTTTTTTGAACCCAAATCTGGGGTTCTTTTTTAAACTGCTTATTACAGAACTTTGGATTTTTGTTTGTTTGTTTGTTTGTATGTATGTATTTTTGATGCTAGTGTGTTAAGACAGAAGAGGCTCAGAGCCCAGTGCTGTTTGGAC
The DNA here is from genome assembly GCF_000001635.26 of Mus musculus. NCBI lineage: Eukaryota > Metazoa > Chordata > Mammalia > Rodentia > Muridae > Mus > Mus musculus. The sequence goes on from NC_000080.6 coordinate 33,012,705, forward strand.
ATCCTTGGTATGGTCTGCATGAGAACCCAAAGTGTCACTTCTGAACTCCCTGGAGAAGTATGGATGGTTGCTTCATTCTTGCAGAACTGCACGGTGCATGTGATCTAAAATGCACTCAGATAACACAGCTTCTTCTGAGAAGTGGCTGGATGGAGTATGTGGGCCACTTGTCTTGTCCCTTTTTGAGGTCCTAGGTGAATTCAAACCTCTAGTGCCCCAGTTAGTATATAAAATAAAGGATGTACCCATTAGGAAGCCAGGCTCGTGACAACAGACACATCTTCTCTGAGCCTGATGCTTCTGGACCCACACAGGAATGTGGTCTAGAAAGAGCAGTAGCCAGTGTGTGGGTGCTGTGTAGATCAATCGCTTGCCTGAAGCACTTTCTCTAGAGAATGTGTAGTATGTTTTCTAGGCATCCATGGAAGTCAGCAAAGAGGAGACACTAAGGAAGACATTGCAGCTACATCCTGTGCCAGGAAGGGTCTGGGTCTTGACTGCAGATTCCTCCCTCTGCTCTCTCTGCTGTCCTCTCCCTGACTCTTCTCCAATGAGCTGCCACATCTCAGCATGGTGGTCGTCAAAAATCTCCTCGCAGATTTGAAGTCCTCTGACTAGCTGGCATGCATGTTGATTCTTTCTTTCCATCCTCAACGAAGCTGCTCCCTGCACTTTGATCTTTTCTGAGTTTTAAGAAGCGTTTTAGCATATTACTGCATCAGGATTGAGAACCAAGCAGGCAGACATCTTGAATTTGTCTGGCAGGCACTCCAGTTAGACACATTTTTAGCTAGGAAGTGTTGGCTACCAGACAAAGACTGGTGAGATGGAGCACTTAGCAGTCATAGTCTACATCTTACTTAATATTGATGTTTTTATCCTGCTATGAAACACCACTGCCATGTTTTCACTTAGCTGCAGTAAGCCTAGAAAGATTTGATACAAAGCCATAGGTGTCTCTTTCCTCAAGCAGAACAGAAACTATGCACAGTGACAGTAGTCCCTGTTCTCGAGAGCCAGGTATAATCTGGGTGACCCTGGAGTGACCTCAGTATGACCTCTGTTTTGCCCTGGTAGCCTGGAGCAGTTGCCTTAGTCTCTTGTTATCTCCATTCCCCAGGTTACGCTCACCATCCACCTTCTAGAGTAGCTTATGGCAAAATACATGAAGACCAATCAGCTAACAGAAATAAACGACTCTGAAGAGGAAGAGTCCCAAATTAGAAGACAGAGTGGCACAGGGAACATTCTGGAAGACAGGCTCTCCGGTGCTGCCCAAGCCACTGAATTGCTTTATGATTTTTACTTTGTTTACCTTGTTTCTATGCTACCTGTTTGTGCAAATGTCCTTGAAAGATATTTCATGTGGTTTTCTAGATGTTGTAAAGAAAACATGTAAGAAGGTTATAGGTATACATTGATAGACAATTAAAGACTTAAGAGTCTACAGTAAGACTGAAAAGTCTTTCATTCTCTACATGCCACTCAAAATGATACAATATCACCACCAGTAACTTATGAAAATTACATGTATATAATTACAGACATCAAGGAGCCAAGACACATAAAAACACACATCTAGAGAAATACATGCACACTATGAACAAATTGAAGTGGAATTTTAACCATTCCCTTAGTTGTACACAGAAAGGTAGCAAAAGAAAAACAGAAATAAAGAAAGCATAGACAAAAATTAAAAGGTCCCGGTGTTCTAACATCTTAATAATTACACTAAATGTAAATGGTCAGTTTTATTTGTAGTGGCTCAAAAAACAATCAAATGGCTTTTAATCCACAAGTAGGTGAACAAAGTCTGGTGTTACATTTTACATAGAAAGTACTAGTCAGCAATAAAAGGAGACAACCGATTTGAAATTACAACAACTTGGACAGATCTCAATGGTGGTATTCTGGGCTTTAAAGGGCCAGTCTCCAAAAACTACACACACTGTGATTATATTTATAGAATATAAATGTGTCTCTAAATGATAAAATGCAAGTGGTGACAGGGAAGGTCAGTTGTCAATAGTCAAGAATGGCAGGCCTTTCAGCGGTGAGCTTCATAGTGATGAAGTGGCAGTACAAGAGCTGCCTTTGAAACAATGAAGGGATTGCACATGAGGATTACGGTGGCACTCACATGAATCTGGGCACAAGGCAAAAGACACATCACAGAGATGTAAACAGGCATGGGTGGTTCTGGTCTTAAAGCTGTATAATTCAGAGGTTAAACCACCTGCTCCCATGGAGGGTGGGGAGTGGATGATGCATGTGTAGAGACTCCACAGTTTTACAACTTCCTATGACTCTACCGTCACTTTAAAAACAAACCTTAAAACAATTACAGCCTAGCCTCAACAACAGGCATGTCTTTGTACCTCTCTCCAGTACCTACTTAAGAGTCACTATGTCATAGTTAACATGATACTCTAGCAGACCCAGTAAGCCCTGAGCTATATGTAATTCTTCAGCTATGCCATGGAGTTAAGGCATTTCAAGCAAAGGGACACTGTACCTTCTGTTCACTGGACTCATTTGAAAGCACTCATTGTTGGTTGTATCCTTGCAGGTTCTAATAGATTTGCTTTAAAAAAAATAACATGGCTTCTGTGTCTATGTTCTAGGCTTCTTGGAGTTGGCTGGGCACAGGTTTATCTGGGGTAGATAAACAACTAGGCTGCTTCCCAGCTTCCCTAACCACATGGTATTACAGGAATGTGTGGGGAGCATCTGAATGCTGGGATATTGGTTGTCACACTCATTCTGACTTAGTGGCAGGCATTTATTCTATGTCTGGTTACACCTGTTATTCCGTAAGCCCAAAGGGATGGATTGTTTCAGCTTCCACCTCTCAGGGCTCCAGAGCATCAAGAAACCCAGGAACCAGATTGCTCCATTTGTGGAGGAGATGAAATGATCTTTACTAACAGAATCACGTGCATTACAGGTATCAAGTCCCTGAGCTAGTCACAGACCCTGATCTCTGAGGAGGGGGACTGGAGGCAGAGCCATGATAAGAAGGGGAACTTGATGTTAAGTCCAGGCACTGTCCCTGACCACAGAACATCACCATCTTACACGACTGGTGTGGCTTTTTGTTACTGACATTCTAAATTCTTTGTCTTTTATGATTTTCAAAGAGAATTTATAAAGGTAATAAACAGAGAGCCCTCAGTGACAGAACACTGTGTTTAAACATGGGTTTTGTGAACTCTAGAGCACTGGATGATGTTCCCAGAAGAAGATAGACGATTCCTACAAGCATCTCTGTGCTTGAGGGCGTGCTGGAACTGTGCCAGGAACAACCCAGAGTGACCCAGGCAAATCCTGCCACGATGTGAAAAACCATCACAGTGGAACTAAAAGAAGATATTGCACATGTGCGAGAAAGCACACAAGGATGAGTGAAGACATTACACATGTTTGACCCATCACAGAGAACCATCACTGTATCACCTGACCGGCATCTCTGTAGGGATTCCCAATGTGGTGGGCATAGCCAGTTAATCTACATTATCTCCTCTATCCCATCTCTATCTGCCTCCTCCCCAACTGGACTAGAACTTGAGACAGGGAGAGGGTATGCTTGGCTGGGGCAGAGCCTTTTAAGAGTCTGAGGACAATAGCCGAAGAATGGTTATGCCCAGTTGTGGAATCTCTAAGTGCTTCACATGATACTTTTTTTAAAAGCACGCTGTCCTGATCTGACCAATGTAATAATTTGATTGGTTCTCAGATCAGCATGTAGTGTAAATTGAGAAAATGAAAATCGGTTCATGGACATTTTGCTAAAAATAACCCAGATAGAGTGTATGGTTTGAGGCAGACTTCCTATGTGACTGTTGGTCAGACCACGCTGGAAGCATGGATGCTAAAGTGTTCGTAAATCCTGGCTGGAACAGGACTGTCTGGGGAAGTCCTTGCTTGGAAGACAGCTACAGCTTCTAGGAGACTTTCATGAGCCTAAAAAGCCAGCTACACATGATGATGAGCTGTGGTGGTGTGTCTGCTTTTTGGCTTTTTGTTTGTTTTGTTTTTTTTCTTCAGGCACATGAGGTAATGAGCCCTCTCTTTTGCTTCTATTCATTCATTTGGGTGGCTGATGACAACTTACAGTGAAAATGACCTGAAAGCTCTGAGGGTAGACAATGATCTCTACTGGATGTTGTCCCTGGCCCTCCTGAAAGTGTCACAGATATCTCTAAAGTCATGTGTCCCAAACAAAGCTCCAAATACGCAGCACCTACTGCCCCCCATTCTAGCTGTCTTCACGTCATTTCCCAACTACTCAGGTCTAAACCTTCCACTTTCTCTAAGTCTTCGTTCCCTCTCACGAACACCCCACACTAGTTATCAAATCCAATCGCCGTATCTTTAGCACACATCCACAGTCTGACTAATCATATCTCATCTGCTGGCTTTTACCCACTACCAGTATCAGTAGCCCCGGGTCATTGCAGCAGGCTTCGCACCAGTCTCTCCTTTTACCCCTGACATACCTGACCTAATTGCCAAGGTAATTCTTCTCAAACATAAGTCTGGTCTGTCCTTCCTCTGTTGTCCCTCATCCCCTACCTCCCAGGTATTCATAAAAATAGCACCATGACCAAGATTCCCCTAGGATTTTATAGTCTCACCAGCAAGCCTCTTTATCTCTTCCTATCGAGTGCCTAAAGGCCACACATAGCAGCCTTTGCTAGGCTAACCAAGCTAGCTCCCTGTAGGGATGCAGTTCTGCTCCCTAGTTCCAGCAAAGTTCCTTCCTGGTCCTCTCTAGGATGATGGATCTGTCACTGACCAAGTCTTAACTCAAGTTTGTTTTCCTTTTTAACCCCTCGCCACTCCTTTTGTTTCTCAGACTAAATGGAGATGTGTTCCTCCTCATGAGAATAGAATAAATTCAACAAGAAAAAGGGAGTGTGGCATTGTTTCGCTTGTCAATTCGTTGAGCCCCAGACACCACATATCACAAGCTACCAATACTTTGAATAAATAGGTCAGACCCATCCATCCTTAACACAAAGTTACTACATACTATTCCTGGGATGACAAGTGCCCTGCCCACACATACTCCTGGATAAAACCGGTCCCCATTTCCCTATTCTCATTCCCACCAGAAATAACAATGTTTACTGATTCTGGGTTGGCATTTCAAGGAACTGGGCTCCTGTAGAGGAGATGCCTATTTGGGGACAGAACACATGCTATGCCCAGCAGGATGACCCACATACTAGGCTTTTAGGTTCCTTTCTAACTCATGCCCTGGCCACTATACTTTGTATCCCTTATTCAAAATGCTTAGAACCAGAAATGTCCAAATTTCAGATAGTTTGGGAGTTTTGATATCTGCATATACATAATGAAGTGTCTTAGGTCTGGGACCTAAGTCTCACCAAGAAATTCATGTTGGTCTGTCAGCAGGCTCAATGGTTGCTTTGCATGCATCCTCTACACAAATCTTGGAGAACGTTTTAGGCAATACTTTCAGTATGCCTGCCAGGACTGTGACCCATGTGTCACCTGAGGTAACACACAGACATTTCTACTTGTGACATTCCATTGGTACTCATAGATTCAGCTTTTGGAGAGTTTCAGATTTTATTAAAAAAAAATAAGCTGATCCTATCTTGATCTAGTTTCTGAACATGCAGAAACCCTCATGGCTGTGCACACCCCTTCCACAAGGCCTGGTTCAGGCTGTACTGGAGTTAGTCCCCCTGTGGCAGGGGATACTTGTAGGTCAGGTTGGAAAGGAACTTGCAAACAAACCAATGTGCCCTTTGCATAGCTCCAGAGCGGGTGGTTGAAGAGAAAGCACGCCTCTGAACCGACCTTACCTTAGGTTGAAGGGGTCCTCTGTGGTGCCTTTCCCTTTCAAGCTGGGTTGAAAAGTGCTAAAGCTAAATAAAAAGAGAAATAGTTTCATCAGCAGAGTCACGGACCTCCCACCAGCAGCAGAAACATCCTCAGACCTGGTAGTTCCATATCCCCTATCCATGTCCCTTATTCCATGCTGACCACAGGGCCTTGGGCGCCTCTGAGGTACCCACTCCTTTAGCAGCCTCTTGCATCACCCATTTTAGGTCTACTGATAGCAACAATACTTACTGAATCAAAGGGTTTGGGGGTCTTTTGTGGGGGACCTAAGCACCTTACATTTCCATGACCAATTTGACAAGTATTCCTGTGTGTCATTGTGGGTTCAAAGGTTATCTTAGGTCTCCTAGAGTACACACTGCATTAGAGCTTCCATTAGGCCATCTCCACTGCCCAAGCTCTGGGTAACATTTGAATCTGACATGCTCTTCACCGGCCCTGTGGAAAGGCTTGGTTCCCAGGGTGCTGCTATGGGAATGTGGCAGAACTGTGGGGAGATGGGACAGAATGAAGGTCTTTAGGTCATGGTTAGGCCAAGTCTTAAGGGACTGTGGCGCCCAAGCTGCCACCTCTTGCTCCTGTTTGCTTCCCTGCCATGAGGTGACACCTTTGCCTCATGCTGTTAGCATGATGCACTGTTGAGCAACAGGTCCAGAGTAATGAGGCCAACTGGTCAAGCACGGGCACCTCCAACATGTGACCTCAAATAAACCATCCCCTTAGAACCTGGTTGTCTCAAACACACCACTGGGGTGGCAGAAAGGAAATCCTACATTGCTGAAAGGTCATGAGGCAGCTTAAACACAGCATGTCTGCTCAGCCTGTTCAGACAGCGGGAGGTGCCCAGACTGTTTTAGAAGGCAGAGGAGCCAAAATGGGTGTTCCTGGCAGGCACAAACCTGTGCCATGTTGTCCTCCATTCACACACTGAGCCCTGAAGGTGGCAACTAGCCCTGGGGTCACTTACCAGCCAGAGCCACTAGGAAAACAAAGCTGGAAGTTCCCCCATGTCAGGGGGTCAGAGGTCACCTGCTCTCCCTGGCCCCTGCCTCTGTGTGCTCCGCTGGTGACCAAAACCCTGACTTTCTCTAGTTTCTCTGTGGGACTGTCCACTTCTCCATGACTTCAAGTAACGATAGAAATAAATAACTCTGCGTGTCAAGAATCCAGATGCTGGCTGCCATTGCTTAGATTGACTCATCTACTTGGAGAAGAGAAGGGGGCTGGAGCAGGGCAGCAGGCTTCTCTTAGAGAAGATGCTTCAGCGTGCACATGGGAATCAGTGCTTCAGGGGTTCTTCCAGTGAAATATGAGATCGGGATGACTAAAATTGGAATGCAAAAGAAAGATTAAGCCAAAAAAGAAAGATTTGGAAAATTAGAAAATACAGCCAAAATATTCTGGCAGGTCCATTGCACACCAGCTTCTTAAAAAGCCTGTGTCAGCACAGCTTCCTCCCTTCAGTCTCTGCCCCCGCTGCCCCAAACAGGCTCCTCTGGTTTGGTTTGTACTTTGTTCCAAAAGTCAGAAAGTACTTTGTGCCTCACCTAAATTCTGCTTGCTACGGGTTGGGGACACTTGCACAGAATAGGGCTAGGATCCCTCGCTTCTCTGGTCACCATTCAGGATTGTAGCTTTGAAAGGAGCTTTTGCCAGTCCTTACCTTTTCAAGGCTTTACTCCGGTCGCTGTTATAGAAGACTAAGAGCTTGGAATACCCGTTTTGGAAGAAGATCTCCAGGGCAATATCCTATACAGAGAAACTCCTATTATTATGAGTGCTGACTCCCAGACTGAGGTACTCCTGGGTATCAGAGCAAGCAGAGACTGGGCACATGGGTTTCTGTGGTAGGAAGCCCTTATGGTTAGCACAAACCTCTCTCTAGGAGTGAAAACCTTGGTGATGGGTGAATAGGGCTCTGATAATAACATGTGCAGATGAAGCAGAAAGTGAAGGCTTTGTTTGTAGATAGGTGAAGAGCCCACAAAGAGAGCATGCTCAGTTGCACAGTCAAGTTGCATGCCATTTCTGGGTCATAGGTTTAAAGTAGGACTCATTTCACCAGAAACCCTCAGAAGCTACGGAGTAGGGATGAGTTTCCAGCTGGGCACAATGCTCTGCTCATCTGTGGATGTCAGATGATGGAGTGCTCCCCACACCCATTTCCTGCAGCCATTCTGGTGTGACTACACTGCGATGCGTGAATCAACTTTACATGTTGTTTTTTTTTAACTTTTCCTTTGGCCATTTTCTTCTCTCTCTCTCTCTCTCTCTCTCTCTCTCTCTCTCTCTCTCTCTCTCTCTCTCTCCCTCCCTCCCTCCCTCTCCTTTCCTTCTCTTCCAAGCTATTCATATAATAGACTTGAAAGAAGGAATCCCACAATTCCAGATGTGGGAGGAGCCTTGGGGATGACATGGCATCATGGACGGAGAATTCTCGGGGGTGGGAGGAGAACCAGGGAGTCTGAGGCCTGGACAAGGAGGGCTAAAGTCAGAGACTTAGATCTATGGTTAGTTAGGTACCCAGCAATGAACACCACCTGCTTCTCCTGGTAATCAGTAAGGTTTTCCTGCCCCCAAATCCCAGCAAGAGTGGATTTACATGGGTACCTCCGAGTCCCTTTGTACCACGACATATAAGGATGTAGGAGGCTTTTCTCTACAAAGAGAAACATACACAAGACAGACAGTGAGATCTGATCCCTAGAAGATACAGCTTACTCAGATCCTTTAAGTGACAAGCTCTAACTCTCCTGGAAGAACCCAGAACTGGATAATCAGTGTTTCTCTCTCAAATACCCTGTTCACTGGAGACATGGATACTCTTCCACTGACCTTCACAACCACCCAGAAACAACCACCTGGAAGCCATTTTCCAGGAAGGAGGAAACACACTCGCAGTGACGCTAAGTTGTGAGTGTAACCCGCAAGACAAGTGTAGAAGCTTAGGAAGGGACCAGCCATCCACTGTGCATCCAGTATGTGCTCAGTGCTGTGTGCACGGTGTGGAAAGGGCAAGGCATGGCTGCCATGACCGAGGGTGAGATGGCTTGGAGAAGTGATCAAGGGCTCTCCAGGGCCAGCTACCTTGCCTGGCATCTTCCTGGTGGGGACTTCTTCCTTACTCTGCGTCCTCACATTTGCCATGTCCTTTAGAAAGAGCTCAGGATCAGGAAAAATAGCAGGAAAGCCTTCAGGTAAAAGCAGCAACAGTGGAGAAAAAGCAGTTGGGGCCAGCGGGATAGCTAGAACTCTAGAATTTACTCCCCCGGAAGATCTTCCCGAGCTTCAAACTTTAGGGAATAACAAGGCTCCTGCAAGAGGCTTTCAAGAAGAATTAAAGTGTTCCACATAGCCCAAATGAAGCCACAGATCCAAGGAGCCCTTAGTAGGTTCTTCCAAGTCAAGTAGTGCCCCTTTCTGTCCTTGGGAAGTATCCCAGAAACTGCAGAGAGGGATGAACCCTGGCCCTCTCCTGTTGGGATGGGTTTGTGCACTGTGTATTCGGATGCTGATGTCTATGCCCAGACATCTGGTTGCAGTCTGGGAGTCGGCATGGTCAAGTATCTCTGGTCTCAATGTTAGGTAAAAGTTGTTTTCCATCCCCTCTGATTGGCTAATAAAGAGCTGATTCAGCCAATAACTGGGCAGAGGAAAGAGGGAAGGCAGGGCTTCTGATCCCAGTCAGACGAATCCAAAGAGACAATTGAGAGAGGAGGGGAAGAGAAGAATGGATGGAGAGAACAGGAGTCATCATGAAGACACACATGGATTAGAGAGAGCCTGAGCAAGACTCAGAATACATGTAAAGGATCACCTGACTGGGAAGTGGCCAAGCTAACACAGTCGGGTTAGACTGATGAAAACCTACCCAGTTAACAGGGCTTTCAGCTTGTTAATAAAATATACCACGTCTCTGTGTCATTTATTCAGGAGCTAAAACAGGATAGAGAGGGCATAGAAATGTGTTGCCCTTGGGAAGCAAAGGGGGATCTTCCTGTGTCTTGAAGCTACCTTGAAGGCTTGGGGAGGCAGCCCTGTCCTTGCTGAGTTAGACTCACGGAGGAATTTTGGGGTGTACACCACTGGGGTCCAGAGCTCTTCCTCCTACCCATGCTGCAGGTGATGCTTCTAAATGGAATGTTCTACGCAGAACATTGCGCAGGATCTCATGGCTGAACCCATTCCCTTACAGGAGCCTCTCCATCTCTGATTAGAACCTAGGACGCCATTGTAAGAAGTGGGGAGGCTCTGGGAGATGTGTCAGAGGGAACAGCCATCCAGTCCCTAACTCGTTTGGCCTGGGAGATAATGAGAAGCTCAGAGCCAGGCAAGCTCTGGGGGAAGTCAGGAGGGGACTGGTGACATGTATTCAGGATGCCTCTGGGTCACAAGCTCTCCGTGATGCCCACGATTCCTAAAGCTTCAACCTAGCTTTATATCACAAAGAAGATGCTGACTCCCAGAAGACTCGGTGAGCTAGAATAACCCAGCAGTTTTTGCCTTGGCTGGAGAGCCTGTTGAGATTGCCAGAGCTCCAAGTCCTCTGGGATCCAGATGAAGCCCAGGGAAGTAATAGTCAAGGTTTCTCCACAAGAGTCCTGAGCTATTAATAGGAGCCAAGAGGGATCACAGAGACATATGTCTGATGACTCCTGGTTCACCTGTGTCATGATAAGCAGACCACCTCCTTATACCCTGGGTGGGTCAGGACCCCTCAACTAACCTGAAGGAGAAAGCGGGCCTGCCGGAGCTCTCTGAGGTCACTGTAGGCATGGCGCTGGCAGGAGTAATGGTCAGAGGACCGGTCTTTGCTGCACATGTTGAAAATGAAGGGGTCACTGATACTGAAAAGGAAATAAGATATGATGTGTACACACGTGGACATCCATCGAAGAAGGTACTTACAGTCTCCCCCCGCCCCAGTTACTCCCCTCTCCTGGCCCCACAGTTTTCAGAGCTACCCTGGAAAAGGGCTGTAGTTATGCCAACTGCTCTGCTGATTTGATGAGCTGATGGCTTCCCATATCTACTCAGTTCTGCCCTTGAAGAGTAGGCAGAGAGCTAGCCCAATGGGTGAAGAGTCATGTTGACCCAGGGTGCAGGGGGTGGGTATGTGAGAAAACTCCCTAGGTTCAGAAGTCTGCAAATTTGTTACACCACATGGATCTATGGTACTTTAGACCCATGTCCTCCAATCTACCCTGCAAGCTGTTGAGAGAGACCACCCAGAGTGGTTGGATACACCTGTCATGAGATAGACCACCCAGAATTGTTGATGTACCTGTCGTAAGACAGAGAGCCAGTGAATTAGAAGACATGGTATAATCTCATGGCAGGAAAAAAAAAACAGATACAAGAATTCATTTGGTTTGCAAGATGCAGGCTTTGTTGAGAGAAGGGCGTTGATCATCTTCTAAACTTTCCAAAGTTAGGCCTTAGAGGGCAAGCAGTATCCTACCAAAGAGCAGAGTAGAGACTTGCATGACTTAAGTCTCACCTCTTCCAACATGGAGGGGTAGCCTGTAGGACATAGAAGATGATCTGGAAAGGGATTTCCATCAAAGGGTTCAGAGCAAGCCTCTCTCCTTGGAAGGAAGTGGAGGGGGCAGAGAACCTCAGATATGTCTGAATACTCATTTCCAAAGAGAATGTTCTGTGTACTTGAGGTGTACTCAGTACTCACACAGATGGGGTCTTGGGAAATAAAATTAACTCTCTTTATAGACAGATCCATTTATGAGTAGCTAGGCCATGTGGCCAGTATATTTGTATTTATTTAGATTCTATTTTATCTCAAACTCTGTGTATACCACCGCAAACATTCTGAATATTCTGATAACATTTCCCTCCCAGATAAATGGCACTTGCCCTAACACATTTATGTCCTAATCAGAGGACTAGAGAGGCCAGAGGTGAAGGAGCCCTTGCCAAGGTGTGGATATGAGGGAGGGGAGTGGAGGCAGGGAAACTGTTTCATCTCCTCCTGGTGCTAGCCCTAGAGTCACCCATGAGGTCCCATGCCACCACTCTGTGGCTGAGAGTCACGTTCTCACAGACCTGGTGGGGGGTTCTGGTCTAGACCCTGGTGGCCCAGGTTCCATACTACACAGAGCTTGGAGTTTCCCATCCAGCTGAAGGTCCCTGTAGGACAGGGTGGAAATCTGGACTCTTTGGGTAGCTCCTTATACAGATGTCTTCAAGGACACAAACTTAGGCTCTTTGCTACCCCTCCTGGTGGCCCCTCTGCTCAGAGACGCATTGCTGTAGGGCTAATCAAAGAGAAAATGTGGTTTTGGTTTTGGAAGCCTTGGCCAGGAGGCTGTTGCGGGCTGGAGCCCACTGTGCATTACTAGAGCCACCGCTGGGTGGAAGTTGAGTTGTTTCCAAGTATTTCTGACTTTCACGGGGAGTGGGGGGGGCAGTGGTGATTATTCCACCTCCCACCCTTTGCTTAAGCTAAACAGCATTCAGGCCAAGGTCTGGTGGGAATGACGAGCGAGTGCTAATCTTTCTTGTGCTCCATAGGCTCCTGCTATGAGAACTACAGAAAGCACTCTCTACACCTTAGCTCCTTCACAGAGTTGTCCAGCATCTCCTATGCAGGCTGGGTGAAGGCAGCCTCTACTCATGGCCTCTGTTCCCTTGTCTTCCCCTGAGCCTTGTGGATGCTTGCTAAGTGACCGCCATGCTCCCTAGCTGCCCAGAACTCCCACATCCACTGTTTATTTTGTTCCTAAATGAGTCTCCCCATGCATGCACCGTGTTCCTTTCCAGCTATAAACCTGGAAGCTGCTTTCCAGAGGCAAGACTTCCCCAAAGGTTGCAGTTTGCTATTGCATCAAACCCAGGTCCTCTTGACTCTTAAACTCAGCAGTGTCACTCAGCAGTGTCCTTGGAAGCTCTCCTCAGAGTTGTTGCGGAGCCTTTTCCAGCTCCTTCACTTTAGTTTACCCCATGCCTTAGGCCCCACAACTGATACAAGTGAACCATGGGTAGCCTGTACTAGAACATGGGGCTTTGGGGCGAAAAGAAGCAGCCATGTTTTTCTCATGCCTCTTGGTCTGTGTAACTACATAGGACAGAACGAGCAGCCACGGATCCTCAGAAAAGTTAAACTATGTCATTGTTGAGTTCACTGATAGACATCCAAGTTGAGGCTGGCTACATGCAGCATTTATACAGGTGTCACTGGGTGCTCTAGATAATCATTCTTACATATCCTGCTAAGTAAATCAAGATAGATCAGCGCTCAGACATCCAAGGTTAACGGGAGGGAAGGAGCAGGTTGATCCTAGCTCATTATTAGGAGGATGCTGCTCAGAGTTCTACTTCCGGGCAATCACCTCCCCATATCAAATTGTCTAGAGTTGCTTTAATATAGATTTTAATAATTATATCAGGAAAACCCACTAAGTCAGGTAAATGATGGCTGTGATGCTGACCGGCCTAGTTTTCAACAGCTGAAGTAGGCTTCAAAACAAAATACACTTCAGTTGGCCTCTATTTGAAGTCATTTAATTTTGTAAGAATGATAGTGGTAGTGTGTAGCTGGAATCTCTCAGGGATCTAAACATTTTAGAGATATCGTGTCACTGTAGCTGTGGAGCCACCACCATGCACACACATGGTGGATGCGTAGTAACTGCAGAATTGAACTCAACAGAGAATTGATGCCCAACAATCCACGGACAGGAAGTGAGTGTTCCATACCTGATCTCCAAGGTTCCCATAGATGCCACCCACTGTTTAGGGTAGAACTGTGACTTCCTAAAGAGATAGGTTTATGTCACAATGTGACTTTATTTGAAAGTGGGTCGTCTATAGAAGCCTTCAAGCTAAAACCAAGTCACTGGAGTGGGCCCTAAACCAATATAACTGATGACATCATAGAAGGGTACTTGTGAACCCTGAGAAAGAAGACATTTGTATAGCTGGCCGGTGTGTCTATATACAAGCCAAGGAATTCCAAGGATAGCCCAGACACCAGAAGCTGAGGGGAAAGAGAAAGGCTTCTCCCCTTGAGCAGCTGAGGAAGTGCTGCTGACACCCTGACCCATCCTTTTAGCCTGTAAGGCTGCGTAAGTTTAAAATTCTGTGATCCTTGCAAGCCACCAAATTCTTGACAGCCCTAACAAACTAATACAGCCACTAAACATTGCACTGAGGAGAGAGCCCAGTGCCACTGAGAGCCAAGCTTCTCTGGACCTTCTCCACCTCTGCAGTACATGCCTAAGTCCAGTCACTTCGAGCGCATTTAGTGTTCTTGGACTTGATTGGAGATATTTTTATGGTGCAGCAGCAAGCTTCTTCCAAGGTCTAATGCTCAGCTATGCTCAACTCGATGGCTTTTAGAGAAGCATTTCAGGGTTGGTTCAGCTTTATTTTTAACAGGCTTATTTATGTACCTTCTTTAGTCTCCATGGTCAAAATACAGCCCAATTCCCATTGATCTCACAGGATCTGGGAGCCTGGCTGGGATCGCTGCTTCTCTCTTAGCACTTTCTCAGGTCTTAGAGAAGGCTGGTGGGGGCAGTGACTGTCTGATTAACAAACACTTCCTTGGGGTGACTAAAAATACCCAGGCAATTCCCTGGAGATATCCCAAGGTAGTCAGTCATTTCCATTCTACCCGAGTTTTAGAAAGTACATTTCCAGACAAGGGAAATCACTCTTGCCATTATAAGTCAAGTGTCCAACCACTGGGCTTATATTACAAGTGCAGGGATAGACGACTTGATGATTAAAACAAAGTGTAGCTGATCAATAACATCTTATCTAAGGCTAGCTTAATCCAAGCCCAAGTGAAGTTAGAAGCAATGGGTTGTGCATGTCGTTACACGGGCATGCTGAGCAATAGAAAGAGCAGAGAGCTTTCATCAGCAAAGAAAGGCCAGCCTGCGGACCCAGTGTCCGTATTGATCAGTATCAATAAAACATGAGTGAGAAGATGGAATGAGTGTGCCAAGTATTAATTATGCTCCTCCAGCTTTGGAAAATCATCAAAGACTTGTAACAACGGGAGAGATTTTGGTATGAATAAAAGATGGAAATTAGCAAGAGAGGATGTCAGTAAGTATAATAAAGCAAATTTCAACCGTAATCTAAACAGGGTGGGCTGGCAAACACTCTTGCACATACCCTTTAACTCCGGCTTCCTGAAATCACGATAGCTGGGAGTTAAAACTCTTACCACTGACAGGTCAAGACGGAATTCTTTGCCAACATCTGTAAACAATGGCTTTCGAAGTATATAGTCCCCGATGACTGGTAGAATCAGCCTGAGCTAGGAGCTGGCAAAATATCAGATCCCACCAGACCTACCAAATTAGAAACTACAGAAAGGGTAGAGCCTAGAAGTCTGTGTGCTAATGATCCTTCTGGGTGACTCTGGAGTAAGCCACTTTGAAAGTCACTAGACTAAGAAGTTGCTCTGTCACCAGAGGAACCATGGCAGACCACAGTGAAAAACTCTCCATCTATCAAGAACAAAGACCATGAGAAAACACACAATTTGACAACTGCAAAACACTATCGGTCTGACTTCGGATGGTTGTCCTTCATGAGCACAGAGCACAGTACTCTGTGGAGTACTAGTCAGTAGGAGCTGGCTGAACTCCAAAAGAGCAAACATCTATCATTACAGAGAGGCCTTAAGGTTTTTCTGCTGATGATGTCTGCTACTAGTTGTGGAAAAGACAGAAGACATCGTTTCCTCACTTGGTCACTTCGCATTGTTTTTTCTTGAGATAGGATTCTCACTTGTAGCTCTTGCTGGCCTCACACTTGGCATCTCCGTGTCCCAGCCTCCTGAGTGTTGGGGATAACCCATGTGCCACCCTACCCGGATAATTGTTGGAAAAGTACTGTCCAAACCTCGGCCTTATTAGATTCTAGCCATATCATCAGGCAGCTCTCCCTTCCTTCATCAGTCAGGATGTCTCCCAGCTATGGTAACAGAAGAGCCCCTGTATCATGTATGCTTTGTTCCAGAATGATAGTGTGCTCTGACCTCTTTGCCAAGAAGCCTGTCTGTGTAGCCCATGTCATTCCAGTGACTTGGGCAGCAGCCACTATCTCATAAGAACAGTGGGCAGTCAGTGAGTCGTTGAATACATACCCTGATGTGACTGAAGTCTGTTATCCAAGTAACCTGAGGGAAGGTCCTCAAGTACTAAGACACATGGCCTGGCAGGGGAGACATACAGGGCTGCCATGTTGCTACCCAGCCCATAGGCTGTCTTTGGAGAGTCATCTATTTTATTCCATGGCTCTAAGCCTATGATAACCAGTAGGAAGGGGAGAAGAGGAAACCAGAAGTAGGCAGGGCTTGGGGGAATCTGCTGGGGGAAGTGGAGAACTCACTTGGATAAGCAGTGGTGGGTGCAGTAGACATCGCCTGTAGGAGACAGAGTAAAGTTCTCACAGATGTAGAAGTGATGCTGGCCAAAGAGCAGGATCCCCTCTGAGACCAGGTGGCCCTGCACAATCACCATGGGGACCTTCTGTGACACCTGGAGGGAGAGAGGGTGCCAAAGTCAGACCGCGTGCCTGGGAAACACGCCACGCCCGTGATTTTTATGAAGAACTCACAGGACAGTTGGAACTGTCAGTGGTAGTGGCTTGCAAGAATGGCAGGCTACACAATCTCAACCACAGCCCATGTGGCACAGTGATACCATCATCCCATGTAGTTTTTAATCTACATATGGACACAACCATTCTTATCAATCCATCTGGGTGTCATTTAATATATATATATATATATATATATATATATATATATATATATATATATATGTATTTAACATATACATATGTATCATTACACCATTTCTCCCTTCCCTTTCATCCCTCCAAATCCTCTGATATATCCCTCCTTACTCTTTTTCAAATTCAAGACTTCTATTGCTATTAATTATTGTTTTACACACACACACACTCACATGCACACATGCGCATGCATACATTTATGCATACATATTTTTAAATACAACCTGTGTAATTATGCAGTCTGTGTAATGTTACTTTTAAGTATGTTTTCAGGGCTGATAATTTGGTATTGAATAACCACTTGGTGTGCTCCAACAGGAGACTATTTCTCCTGTTCTCAGCAGTCCTTAGTTGCCAGCAGTTCTTTGTGTAGGATTGAGCCTCGTTTGCTTTCTCCTATCCCCATTAGCACATCTATTGTCCTTGTCCTTGTTGGATAATGTTTAGGTCATCATGTTGGTGAACTTTCTAGGAGTATCTTCTGGCCCTTCCTAGGAGACACATACCACAACAAATTCCCTGATTCTCTGCCTCTTACAATCTCTCTGCCCCCTTCTTCTGCCACATTTCCTGAGCCTTATGCTGGGGAGTGTTTTGTAGATGTACCACTTGGGACTCACTGCTGTGGTTCCTAAGCATGTCAAAGTTGTTTCTCTTCTGTTAAGCTCCACGACAAACAAAGCATTCCCCAGTTCATATCAAGACAAGTTTTACTGGGGACAAAAACTTGCCCAGGTAATAGCCAATGAATAGCTGAGCCAGGAGTAGAACCAAGGTATGTTCAAAACAAGTGTAAGATTGGTACTGCTGTCTCTGTAAAGCCAAGGCAAGCATGGGTATTGAATGTTCATTGTCCATGTAGAACCTTGCTCCTGGACCGCAGGCCACACTCCTTCACTGACAGAGAGCACCCGGGGCGCCAGTGACAAGTTGCCCTCAACAACAGGCCAACATGAATCATGAGACTAGAGCCCCTTTGCCTCAATTCAGAGCCACTGTTTGGGTGTGATTAGCTCTGCATTACAACCATCCTGGGTCAGCTCTGACTTCCCCACTCCAAAATACTCCCTGAGAGCATAGCCACATGGAGATTCCAGCTTGCTTTCCAAGGATTCTGACCTGTGACAATGCAATGACTTACATTCCAGCAAGAATGAATAAATAATGAATGAAAACCAAAGGGACTAAGAATAAGGCCAGCGTCCATATTGTCTCCAAGTATTTCCATCCTTACAAATGCAAAACTGAAAGGCAAGGGTGACACACACCTATAATGCCAGCACTAAAGTGTGAAGGGGCAGGGGTGTCTGGGTGAGATTGACCCAAGTATGTGTGTAGTGTGTGTGTGGTATGAGTGTGCGGTATGTGAGTGTGTAGTGTGTGTGTTGGGGGGGTGGGTAAGTGATGTGATATGTGTGTGGAGTGTGAGTCTGTGGTGTGTGTGTCTGTGGTGTGTGTGTGTGTGGGTGTGTGCATGTGTGTGTCTGTGGGGTGTGTGTGTAAGTTGGGGAATGATCTAAAGGCTGAATGTGACATGTGTCTGTATTCCCAGTACTTGGGATTCTAAACCAGGAGGATTAGTTGCAAGGCTTGTTTGAAGCCAGGCTGCACTATAAACCCCATCTCTAGAACTAGATAAGTAAGCCACGGTCACAAGCACTGTGGTTTGAATGTGGTTTGTATCAGCAAAGCCAGAGCTGAGGTTCAGTTCCTGCAAACAGCCTGAGCTGATGAGGCCTTTGGAAAAGGCAGTTAGGGCTTCACCGTAGATTCAATCAGTTTGCTATTTGGTGGACTCAATGGTTAGGTTTGGTGGATTCAGGAGTTTAATGGACCCAGTGGTTTAGTTTGGTGGATTCGGTGCAATGAGGTTTGGGGATGTTTCATCTTACAGTGAGTTTACAAAGATTAGAGGGGAACCAGGCTAGGAATCAGGGGATGTCTGGCTGCCTCACAAAGGCCTTCTGAATGCAAGCCCCTCTGGGCTTTCTTTACACTTTTCTGTCTTTACATAAGTGCCATGTTTCACACAGTTACCTTGTTACAGCTAGTCTGCAGCCCACTGCAGGGCCCCTTCCTAATGACCTCCTGTAGACTTGTCTGATTTTTACTATGTTGCAGGATATTTGACCAATCTTTTATAGATTAAATTGCTTTCAAATATTTGGCATACCAGAGCTGCCAAACTCATTGTGAATTGGTGGGTACAGCAGAGGAATAAAGTTCTATTAACAAGACTGGAGGTTCGGGGTGAGGATGTTTTAAATTCCCATAGCTATTGCCAATTGCTCCCTTGTAAATCAGCACTAAATTTATGCCTTGCCACCGTTGTTAGGAAGGTGCTACAACTTGAATCCAGTTTGACTATATTTTCCAAGAACTCAGTCTAATGCCCATTGTGAGGTAAGAGGGTATAAAGGAGGGCCTTTTGGATTCCCTCGCATGTGTGGTATATTTATTGTATACTTATAATATGTAGTATAGTAGTATATAAAGAATATCATCAGGGTGAAGCCTCTAAGACTGGGTGTTTTCCTTAAAAGAATATCAGAAGAAAGACACACATTCACACATACTCCCTTTATCTTACATGATGCCCTGTGTCACCCTGAGACTCTGTCATTTAGAAGATAATCACCGCATACGAGCCTCCAGCCATTCAGACTCATAAACCTAAAGAAATCTCTTTTCTTCATAAAGCACTAAGCTTCAAGTCCTTTAGTATAGTATCACAATACAGACTGATAACCTAGAGTTATGCCAGGCTGCTTCAACTATTTTTTTTCCCTGTATCTTTTACAGGTAAAATTTGGAGGTCCCATCCCCAAGTTCATAAGGTGACACCTGAAGCCACAGCACCAGCCCTGGCATAGGCACCCCTAGAACATCTCCCCTTCCCTCGATGCCATCCCCATTAAACCCTCCACAGTTCCGGCAGCGGGGCTTTGGCTCACATGCCACAGTCTGATCTGATGCTTCCCTTTGGGAGGCTTAAGTAACAACCAGAATAAACCAAACCACAAGAAAAATGTCTAAAGAGAGCTGGGTTAATAGCTTAAAAATTGATTCTGCTAGAAAAGAAATGGCATTTTAAAATCTAGAAAACGAGCCCAAGTGAACTATTACCTGCTCTTCCATTTAAATGAGCCCTGAGAGGGCTCCATCCGTGTTTACTCATGACTAAGAAATCCCTCATGCCTTGATGCTATCGATCACTTCAGACAAGGGGAACTTTTGCTTCTCCAGGAGAACTTTTTAAAGACCTGCTAGATGATGTATGGTCATTCCCAGTGGGTGGATAACTAAGAAAGTAAATATCCCTCCATCTGCGGATGGTGGTGACCAACAGGTTGTCTGGAAAGCCGGAGAGGCTGGAGATAAAACACGAGGGACAACAACAACCGGAGTCACGGAGTGTCAGCTTGTAAGAACACATGGCCCCAAAGCCAGATCTCAGTGATGTGTCTAGGAAGGGCAAGGGAAGCTGTCGGTAGCATAACTAGTCTATAATCTTGTGCGGCACTAAAGTGTGTAGATGGAAAGGCTGAGGCCCAGACGGGTCAGTGGAAGCAGCCATCATTGGAGAGGCCCACGTCTATTTTCTCTCTTCTGTTTCAGGTGAACAATGTAACTCTTTCCTGGGCCCTCAGTTCATGCTATTAGGACTAGCGAACAGTTCAGGGACAATCATCCCTTGATATCCTTGGGGACACTTCTAGAACCTGTGTCCACTGTCACCAAATTTCACAGATACTCCAGTCCCTTCTGTCTCTCCTATTGCTTTAAATCATCTTTAGATGATTTATAATACTTAATATCATGCCAGCACTGTCTACACCGCTATACTGTGTTGTCTAGGGAAGAATGGACAGATTGGAGTCTGCAAGAACAAGAGCTCAGTTCAGACACAATGCTTTATTTTATTTTATTTTATTTGCTTCACAGGTGGTAGAATCTATTGACAGCCTCTGAGGTTATGAGGGTTTAATTATATACTTAATTTTCAAAAATATTGCTGAGAAAAACTAAATTAAAACTACCAAAAAGGGACAGGCTACCAAAATCATAATTGGGTTCGTTCCCCAGAAAACTCTCTACTTTTTCTAAGTGGACCACAATTACCTTGAGCTTCAGTCACACTAGGAATGAGAGCAAAGAATCCTAAAGCAATAGGTTCCACTAAGTTTGAGTGCCTCAACGCAGCAGCAAGGCAAAGAAGAGCAGCGCTGGGTCTCTTTAAGAACTCTCTCCCAGACAAGGAGCAGGAACGCCCCCTGCCTGCCTACCTGTGCCATTTCCACAGAAGCAATGAAGCCAAGCCTCCCTCCTCTCTCTGCAGGCTCTGGGGACCAGGTGGAAAGACAGTGACTTTGACACTGTTTGCCTACTCCAGTGTAATGTGAAACATACCACAAATCCCAAAGATGGTTCAAAGCACAGCGCTCACCCCCGCAGTCAATGAGGATATGTATTAGCAATTCACCCACAGTGTATCTAGCAAGGATCTCTGAGTGTTATAAACCTGGATTTGAGGGTCTGCTGAGATTGCAATACTACAAAGGCTCCGTGTTAAGGCTCGGTGGTCAGCTGGCTGATGGGATAATGGTCAGGGGACTGGATGATGAGGGATCTAGCCTAATTAATCAATGTATTAATCCACGGATGAACTTGTCATTTTACGCCTTACTGAGATCTGAGCTCTAGTTGGAGAAAGTGAGTCACTTTGGGCCTTTCCTTTGCCTGGCTGCTCTCTCTCTCTCTCTCTCTCTCTCTCTCTCTCTCTCTCTCTCTGTGTGTGTGTGTGTGTGTGTGTGTGTGTGTGTGTGTGTGTGTTTCCTGGTCACCAGTGAGCAACCAATCCCTGCCACGTGTTTCAGCCACCATGATATTCTCCCTTAGCTCAAACCGAATGCAGCAGAGCCAACACCTCTACTAAATGTAAACTAAAGTAAATCTTTTTTTTAAAAGTTGTTTTTCCCAAGTGTTTTGAAACAGTGACAAAAAGCTAACTAAGAGATATGTCCTGGAAACAGCAGAACATTGAGTCCTAAAGGCTGCTGCACAAACCTCATCCTCCCAGACCACTTTCTAAAAGTTTCATTCTAGCAGGTGCAGAGTTGGGGCTTAGAAGTAGCATTCTGAGACCACACCTAGGAGATGCTGGTGTAGATGATATGAAGAACACTCGTTAAGAAGGTGAGCCAAGGACACCAACTAGGCAGAGAGCAAAGCTGTTTCATGTGATCTAAGGGTATTGCTTGGAATACACCTGTCTATTGGTTCCTTCATTCATTCAATCTTGCACAGCAGTATTAGCAAATGCCCCACTCACTGGAGAAACAGAGGGAATGGAATCATGCCTTCAAGAGGTTTATGGTCTAACCAAGGCCGCTGTACAGCTAAGATGGGAAAGGACAGGCATTTGAAAGTGCAGTGAAGCCTATGTCTAGCATAGGCTGCATGGGAGAGACTAGGTCACAAAGAGGTAATCCCAAGGCTGGATTAGGGTTAACATACATACATACATATATACATACATACATACATACATACATACATACATACATAGTTAAATATGTGTGTGAAAGAAGCACTTCTGTATAATTAGGAAAAGGGCCAGCCATGCACATGCATACATGTGCACATATGTATGCATGCATATATATGAGCTTATGCATGTACAAAAATGAGGAAGGCAAGTTATAGGTCAACTCAAGGATCACTTTGTATAAAAGGTATGTTGCAGAGGGCCTCGAAGGCATTTATCAGGGATGATGTAGACAGCTGTGCTTTTTATCAAGTCCTAGTGATTCACTCAAACAGGCAGTTCAGAAACAACAATGTTAATACCCTCGTTAGCCTCCTGCAAGCAGCTTTCGTTAAAAACACCTGGGAAGAGCTTGTGAGCGATGCTGTCCAGAGCAAAAACTTCTCCCTTTGATCTGGCTATCACAGTCCAAGTCGCATTTGGCATTCAGTTTGTAGGCAAAAAGAATTCAGTTGTTTAATTTGCCATGGAATCAAAGATAATAACAAACAGCAGAGAGAATCTAACACTGGAATGGAGTTCTAAGCCTGGATGGATCCAGAAGTTTCATGGGAGGGTATGACATACTACCCCCAGCATGGAGTGACTGACGGGCCCACAATTAACATGCATTAAATCCACCACACAAACAGCAAATGGAGCTGTTTGCAGAGAAATGTGCTGTAGTTCTGGGAATCATTAATCAATGGTGCAAAGGCAGCGCTGAGTAACAGAATAATTACCGTCCCAGGTATTGCTGGAGGCAGCAAGGGCTCAGTTGATCACACAAGGAAATGAGTTCCGCTGAAGCCACCCGGAGTCCCAGGGCTGTGACAGCCCTGGGTCTTGGATAGATTCTGCAACTCCAAAGGTCTCAGCAGAGACAGACCACCAGGTTCACTAGAAGGAATTTATGCCCTGGGGTCTCTAGGAATAAGAATAAAGGATATTGGGGGCGGGGGGAGAAGGAGACTCTGAGATGCAAACATGATTACATTGCCATGTCCTGTTCTAGGAAATTTGGAAAATGTGGGAGGTCTGGTGTACTGTGAAGACAGGGGCAAACTTTATATTTGCTTGAGTGTGTTCATATTCTGAAGTCCCCAGACCCACACATCCCACCTCAAACTCTAGTTCCACGTTTGACAAAAGCAATGGTAGACCAAGCAACATCACAGAGGATGAGGGATAAGACCATGAATGAGCGGAAATAAGGTCGCCATACACTAGTGATCAGGCATGGCAGACTAGAGATAAAGTCAGAGTATGCTGAGCCCGAGGCCATGGTGTGTAATGAGAATATTCGTTTCCCATAACGTAACAAAACCCAGGTCTGTTAGGGGAATATGTTTTTGTTTTTAATCCCAGGTGTGGGATACGGGGCTACTTCCTATTGTCCCCAACATCTGACTATGATATTAGTCTTGTGCACTGGCATTTTGCCAGCTGAAGATAGTTCACGTTTGAAATTCTGGGGACTCTTCACAGGGTATATAAATGCCCGGGCCCTGAGAGGCAGACGTTGCTGCTCCTCACTGTGCTGTTTGCTGCTTGCTGGATTGCTGGTTGCTGGTTGGAGATATCCTGACAACAAAGACCAGTCTTGCCTCCAAAAACTCAATGCCCCTAATCAGCAGGAAGTAGTCTGACAAGATCAACACCCTCTTTCCTCTCCAACCTTTCTCTCCTGCCTGGGGGGGTCGGAAGGATGGGATAAAGTTTGGGAGGAGGTGGATAAAAGAATCCAATAAAGTAGCCAAAAGTCCAATTTCAGTGATAAGACTCTGGTAGACCGGGGATGAGGTCATTATAGATCAGAGCTAAGGCCACAACAGAGCAGGAACTATGTCCTGGAGACTATGCATGTGACCTATGCAGGAGACTCAAGCACAACCTATGAAATGAATCCAAGCATCACTTGCAAAGCACCAGTGCTCAGCCTGGGCGAGACTCATCTTGTACAGACTTGCTTCCAGTTCCAGGTTGCTGATGTTGGATTTCCTTCCTCTGCACCCAGCCTCTCCCTGCAGGTACAGGATCACAAGCTCTAAGTAGGAGCTGGCAGTTTCAACTTCTTCACATCTTTCTACCCCTGCTGGGATTCAGGCACATTCTGGGGACCCCTGCTGGGCACTGTGATAGCATCCTGCTGTGTGACAGGGAAGCCAAGGAAGACTGAAGCTTAAGTAAAACTCCAGGGAGGATGAAGTCTCCGATGCTTGCCTTGCCTCCATATGGGAAAGGCAGTTACTTATACACAGTCCGGATTCTAGTCCATCAGAATGAGGCCCCAAGAAGGCTGTCACTGGACATGCATGTGCCTGAGAAAGCCGTACAATGACAAAGGAAAGACTCTCAGACATAGGGAATGTGTCAAGGATTTCTGTCAGCTGCAAGAGGTTGGAACTGGGATTCCTCTGGGCCGGGTCTATAAACCTCAGAGCTTATCCACAGTTGTGCCCAGGAAAGGCTGAACCCCAAATGTCACCTTGTTGGTCTTGGAAGAATAAGGAGCTTCCTGGATCATCTAGTGAGGCCAAAGTGAGCTCTGACTCCAGCAGCATAGGATTCCAGCAGAGATGAGCCACAGAAGAGAAGACAAAGACTGGGTAAGGCAGAAGAAGAGAGATTCACCAGAGAGAAAGTTTTGACACAAGCCTCTTGCTGCCTAGGAAGATGGGGAGAGGGGACCACAGGGCGAGGAATGCAAGCCTTTCCCAAGAAGTTAAGCAGGACTCAGCTGACAGCCATCAACCCTCACACACACAGAGGCATGGACCAAAGTCCACCAGCATCTGAATGAGTCTGGAAAGGAATAGATTCCCAGAGCCTCCAGAAGGCTCCCCAGCCACTGGCAGCATCCCTGTACTCTGAGGCTCTACATGAACCAGCAGAGCCCCACAGTGCTGGATTCCCCAGGAAGTTACTACACATTGTTTCAAGTCACTAAGTTATATGTCCATATGTTAGCAGTGGAAAACTAACAGAGCATTGCAGGGCTGGGTTTCTTCCATACTTATTTATTTTTATTGGTTATTTATTTATTTTCACTTTATGTTGGTCTTGAACTCTAGAACTCTGGACCTAAACAAGTTTTTGTCTTTATAATTATTAATTATTTTGTTGCAGCAATCTGAAGCTAATATACATTCCTGTGCCCATGCTGGGACATCTAAACACCACCCAATAGGACCCCAAATTGTGTGCCCACCAGCTCTGGCCTGTCTCCAAGGCTGGCACATACTTCCTCTCCATGCAATCCTTTGGAAGATGTATGACACTACACACAACTCAACCCATGCACTCCTAGGCCTGAGAGATGGTCAGGGAGCATGCTGGTGGGCGTGTCAAAGCATAGTGCCCCTCCAGGTGTAGGTGTACTTTCAGGGTGGCCAGATTTTGGTGGGAGGCCTAGGAACTGCTACAAGGTCAGGTTAAGCATTTAGAAGACATTTTATACAACACATTGTTAGCTTGAGTCTCATCTTGTAGATGTTTTGACATAGGGCATATAGGAGACCATGGAAATTAGGAGGCTGCCCCCTCTGCTTATTTTGTATGTAGTAGGCAGGTGTGAACATTATTGAAGATCCCCTATATGAGCGATGTCATCCTAGTTCTGTGCCATCAGACAGTCTTAATGGATTACCGAGACTCTACCAATGTGTTTATTACCTTTTCTCCATCAAGAAGCTCTTGTAAAATGACTTGTCTTTCCCGGCACAATTCCAAGAAGTCTTCTGAGTGCAGGCTTTCATGCAAAGCAGGAAAGAAGGTCAGTTGTGTGCAATCCACTCCCACCTCATCCGGCCTGCTCTCAGCTTCCTCTGTTGTCAGCTCATCTGCAGTCATGAAAACTGGACACATTGTCTTGGTGTGAGCCACATGACGTCACAATGGGAAGCATACAACATGAGCCTTTGTCACTGAGAGGAACTGTGAGGCTCTGGTGTAGAGGTGGTCAGTGTGCCCTTCCATGGTTCTGAGAAGGAATACCGCCACCTGACCTGTGTTATAGCTCATGTACCTGCAAGCTGGTTCAACTGGGTGTGCCTAGCCCTGGCTCCTCTATAGCTATCAAATGGATGCAAAGCAACATTTTGGAATTCATTCTCACTGATCAATGGAGCATCTCTCCTTAGGTCTGTCTAGGATTTGCTCCTTCTGAACCCATTTATTCTCTCTTCTACAAGGGTGTCATTGATATAGTTCTAAATAACAGAAGCCCCAATATTTTGTTTAAAGGAATCAGAAATGCCATGGTGCACTGATGAACAAAAAGAATAAGACACTTGTGTGCCCTAATGCATGACAAGTCTCAGTCTCCAGTAGGTGCTCTGGGCTGGACACTGAGGTAGCATCTGTCTATACAGTCCTGTCTCAGCTACAGCATCTCACCCTCAGTTTGCAAATGAAAATATCTGAATACGGCTTGAGACTCTGCCCATGGCCATATGGCTACTGAATTGGAGGGGACGGGAAGCAGGCCTTCCTGAGTACAAAGCAAGCTCTTTTCTGCCTCAGTGTGTTTAGCTGCACTGTTCACAAAATGACTAAACAATTCTGCTATCCTTTCTATATGTATATGTGATTTTTAACATAATGTAAATGTTGCATTTACAAATTTTCACCCAAGATTATGCCATAAGTACTTTCCCAATCCACTTAAAAGTTTTTCCAACAATTTAAAAGGTATAGAAGTATTCCATTGTGTAGCTATTTCGTTATCAATAAGTTCCTCTTCTGCTGCTTAGAGACACAATGGCTTTAGCAGCAGCAGCAACAACAACAAAAATGCAACTTTGCCGTCATTTCTGTTCATTTCTTGATTTGTTTTCCAAGAGCCAGGACATCTGGACCTAAGCTAAGCAGATGACAGAATGGATGTCCTCATCTTGCTCTTTCTCTACTCACGTGTTCCCAGTGTGCCCATGGCTGCAAAGGGCATGCTGGTCATACTGCAAAGCTATGAGCCATTTTCTTTGTGCCAAAGCTCAGCTCTTTAACAACCTTGCAACCTGGGAATCTTATATCTGGAAGGATAAAAGTATCTGCTGCTCCCAGGGCCAGTCCTCACTGGCTTCGTCATCTGAACAGAGCATAACTCTGAAAGGATTGGCATCTGAGAAGGTCCTTATTACTCTTTTGCAAGAGATCTGCCATATTAGGGTCTGTACTGGCAATATTAGGAAGCCCAGGTTATAGATACCTAAAGGTTCTGCCCATCCAGCTAGAGGATGAAGCTGCCCAAGGATACATCTATGGAAAGACAGCACACACTTCCCATCACTTAGCCCCTACCTCTGAGAGGTAGAGCAGGTGAGGATGCTGTGATGTTGGAGCTAGGAGCGTAGAGCATAGAGAAAAGAAGCTAATGAGCGGGCCACAGTGGAACCCCAAAGTCAATCTGATATCAGAACCTGAGATTCTCAGGTCTGGGCTTGTGTTACTGCCAGCTGGCAGGCAGCAACCCTATCAGCAAACCTGCTACTCAGGCAGCAGAGAGAGAGAGAGAGAGAGAGAGAGAGAGAGAGAGAGAGAGAGAGAATTTCAATTTTCTGTTTTCACTTGTGTCTATCTTTTGAACTCAGACCTGCAGCCTGTGATGTGAGGTCCTTAGATCTTAGGGGTGGCCAGTGGCTACTCTCAACCAGTGACAGCGTCTCTGCACTATTAAGCCCAGCTCTTTGCTGTGTGTGTGTCTCTCTCTCTCATGTGTGTGTGTGTGTGTGTGTGTGTGTGTGTGTGTGTGTGTGTGTGTGTGTGAGGTGTGTGTGTGTGGTGTGTGTCCTAGATTTTCAGCAAGTCAGAATTGACTCTACACATCGTCTTTAAGTCTGATGTATATGATGACTGTCATGTAGTTTGTGTTTTGTAATAGAAGAGTTCAATGTGAAAGAATTAAATATCTATACCATCCATTTTTATTCTAAGAGATATTACTATCCTTCTACATGTTTTGATCATATACAGAACATGTATTTGAACTGATTTCGGGCACTTTAAAAGTCTACCCAATATACCAAACTGATGAGGCACCCATGCTTACTATTCTAAGCTTACTAAAACTCTCCCACACAAAGAGCTCTGGCCCTGGATAAACCCCATACATTCCGAAGCACAGAACTAAAAGGTTCATGTGCCAGCAACTCCTGTTCCTAGCATCCCTTCCCCTCTACACACACACAGTGATATCTTTCGTGAGGTATTAAATGAAATCAGCAATATGTTTAATTACTGAAAAGAAAAAGATGAATTTATAAACTTGATACCTTGGTTTCCAGTATTTGTCTGAGAAACATCACCCTTTCCTTCTTGGCTCTCCTGAAATAGGATGAAAGAACAGAGAAAATAAATCCCAAGCATTGCTTATACCTGACTCCTTTCCACAAATTCACAGATACATGTATAATCCCCTCAAGTTACTCCAGACTCGGCTACAAGAGGAAGACTAGGCGAAACCCTACAGGATCATGTCAAAATGCAAGTGCTTATTGTTTCTCAGTGAGAGCGGAAACTGCAGTCTTCCTTTAAGTAGGATTTACAGTAATTATCAAAGGAGGTGCCAGGGTAGGATTACACAGGATGTTGGATGTCTACATGTGGTCAGTCTGAAGGGGAACTGGGCTAGACAGCTGGCCGTGGGGACCAGTAGCCAAGTTACAGAGGCAAGCCTTGGCATTGTTGCCCACATAATGGACAAAATACCTTTCTCCTGCCCCCAAATCCTACAAAATGATTTGAGGGAAATTACTACAGGCTCCTAGTCATTGGTGACAGTTAAAATACAAGTGTCTACTACTGAATAAATTAAACTTTCTCATTAAGTTTTAGCGATCTTAGTATGCATAAACACCACATCTTGGAATGGATAACAGGAAAATTCCCAGCACCCCAACGTTCCCAGAGGCTGTCATATGATAATAATTTTAAATTAAGAATATTCAATGAGGACATAAAAAAACTATTGCCAGTTATTTTTCTTCATCCACTATAAAATAGATTCAAATGAATTCTGCCCCTTAAAATGAAGAAAATATGTTTCTGATGACCTAGTGGTAAGAAGTTCAGGGGAGCCAACTCACAGGGCTAGCCAGATCCCTCCTCTTGGAAGTCAATACAGCCTGGGTGTTATGTGGACTAAGCGGGTCACTGGTTTGAGCTTGCAGAGTTGCTGAGTTTAGGAGGTTTTATTCATTGTAAACTTATTACAGGATTTTGTGCAATAACAAATTCCTAGCAATACAGACACCAAATGTTCAATGACAAAAAGACTCATGTGAGTAAGCAGTGGCCAATGCCAGGCAGGAATCCTCCTGGATGTTGTGGGTTGCCTTGTGGTGATGGGTCAGGGTTTGATAAGTATGACCCACTCACACATTGCCCCACCCACTCACCCACCTATTCATTCAGGCTTTGGGGGCCTGGGGTTTAGTGCCTCACTTTTTTCCTTGTTAAAACGCTTCAAGAACCAAGTTTGTGGATTCTCCTGAGGACTCTCCTGCATGCTGTCTTCCTGGTAAGGGGAGGGGTGGAGAACACACAGCCATCTCTGCACACTTCCCACCATACCCAGCACCTACCTTGTATCCTAGGTTCAGGGGCTCCCATGCTAACAGGTGTCTGATGCGTTTCCTCATGCGAGCCGGTCCTTCCCTCCCATCCAGTTCCCACCGGGAGCAGCGTGTGGATTCTGTCATTTGGCCCCACAATCCCAGCTCCCCAAAGAGCTGTTCCCGCATCCTGGCCCAGGCTGTGGCTGCCTTGATGCTGCCACTTTTCCTCCTCTGCAAAGCAGAAAAGCAACACCACACTTAGATGCCTGCCCCTTGCAGGCCTGCCCCATAGCTCCTATGGTGGTTATTGGAGAAAGATGGCCCTCCAGGTAGCCCTTAGGCTTATATAGCATCCTCTCTGGAGCCAGGACCGGGCAAGGAGAAGGAAGTTATTTCTCAGGTTCCAGATCATTGAGATCTGGAATGCGGAGAAAGAGAAAACTGCAGCCTTTGGCCCTCCTTATCATAGACTGTTGGTGGGACTGGGCAGGCAATATTGAGTCCTAAGGATATGGGGTTTCCATAGCCCCTGCCTTCTGAAATAGTTCTTGCCCCTCCAGGAGACCCAGTCTGCTGGCAGGGTAGGGACCCACAGTCCTGCGATGACTGATGATTTGAGAGTCAATCTCATCTTTGGGCTTTAGAATCCACGGTGATTAAATAAGACGCTTGCCCTGCATGGTGCATGCGAGCCTTCCCATCCTAACGTCATATGATTCTTGAATATGTACGGGTTCTAGAATAGTCAAAAAAATTAAAGCTTGAGTGTATTCGCAAGTAATCTGACTTTCATGAAATCCTCGATTTGTTTGTGTGGTTTTTACTTCTCTATCTTCTGCTGCCACGAAGCTTGAACCTTTTATAAAGCACACGGACACCCTACACTGTTTTTGAAGGCCATACCAAGGTTTCGTTCACACCATGCCTATCAAAGAAACAGTTTAGTTTGAATGGCAGGATTAACTTCAAATGAACTGTTGTAGTTCTTCAATTATTTGACGTCATTTGTCCTAAATTTTCATTTCTCAGAAAATGGCCAGGTAAATATAGTAATGAAAGTATCAGATGTCTCAAAAAACCAACATAAACAGACAAGAAAGATGCACATGTGTTAGGCTACTTTTTGGGCATGGTGCTTTCTGAGGCCCAGGCAGAGGAAGTCCACAGGGCATTGTTCCTTGGGCAGGGATTGCCCTGCAGATATGTGGCCTGACACTGAGAGTGACTTTGGACAAACTAGAAAGTGATCTTGTTTCTGAATGAGACCCGGTGAACAGAGGGAGTTAACCCCAGACCCACCCTTTTATCCACGTGCCTTCAAGCTTCAAACTCACAGTGTGTGTTTGTGAGAGAAAACTGATGACCGAGAGAAGGACAGACAGACAGACGGACAGACAGACAGACAGACAGACAGACAGATAAAGGTGGGAGAGAGAGGATAAAGAGTGAAAGACAGGAGAGGGAGAGGAAAAGAAAGGGGAGAGGGAGAGGGAAGGAAGGGTCAGCAAGGAGGGAGGGGATGGATGCTGGTCTAATGGGTCAAGCTCTGCTTGAAGTCTGCCTTTCTCCGAAGTGCCTTATCATTTTATCAGTTGCATAAGCCAGTCAGAGTTGATGCCCTGACCCTAGCTCCTGAAAACGCTGTGTAAAGACTTAAGGAGACAGAGTCTGGGAGAGAACAGAAACAGCCCATCAGTCCCCGGTGAGCCCAGAGGACTGCACAGCTCTCACACACAAAGAGCAAGGGTATTGGGAGTGGGGTGGTGAGCAGCACCTTGCAATGAGTTTTAGGAAGCTCAGGCAGGCTCAGGCATGCCTGTCCACCACAGCAAGACTCCAGCATGGGAATAGCATGGTCCAAGCACGGAACAGAAGCAACTTCTGCAGAGAAGACAACAGACTGGGCTTGGACAGAGCAGAGGGAGGGACAAGTGAACGCCTCGGAGAGGAGGGAGGAATGGCGGCAGAACTTTTACAGCTGACAGAGATGTGGCAGGGAAGTATGTATCGGATAAGACAATGCTGGGGTGACCTCCAGGGCACCGTGTGGAATAGCCAGGAATGCTCTGGGCTCCCTCCATCTCTGGGGACCTCTAAGTGTTGGGTCAAGTGGAGGCTGGAGAAGTCTTGTTATTGGGAGCACTGCAGCACTGCCCCTGTCTCCACTGTCATCTCCTTGGGAGCACAGTGGTTTTCAACATTCCTGATGCTGTGACTCTTTAATATAGTTCCCCATGTTGTGGTGATCCCCAACCATAAAATTATTTCATTGCTATTTCACAACTGTAATTTTGCTCCTGTTGTGAGTTGTGATGTTAATATCTGATATTCGGGAGATCTGAGATGCGGCCCCAAAGGGGATGCAACCCACAGATTGAGAACCGATGATGTAGCAGAAGCTGACCCTTAGAAAACATCCGATTTCAGAACACTGACTTCTGCCACATTTTGAGCTTATCCCAAGAGTCAGGGCTCACACCTCTCATCCCAGAACTTGGAAAGTAGATGTAGGTGGGTCTCTGTGAACCTACTGTAGCCTGAGATGTCTACGTAGGGAATTCCAGGCCAGGCAGGGCTACATAGCAAAAACACACTAGAAGTTGAGCTTGGCCTTTATGGACATGATGTGCACTGAGAAAGTGGGCTGGCCCTCAGAAAATGGGGTGAGCGCTCCATTATCTCCAGCAGACAGTGATTACATCTGCAGCCCTCTAAATATTGAAACACTTTAAATATTTAAAGACTTGGAAACATGAAATATCTTCCAAAATGCTGATTTTTCTAATAATAATAAAAACCCTAACCAACAGTAAATCACACACATTTTTCAAGTACTTTCTGAATCCAAGTCAAGTGAAACCGACTTATGAAACTGAGCCAGACTAGCATTGCAGGAGGCTGGTGCCTCCCTTCTGGGCTGGCACTTCTGTTGACTCCTGGCCCTACCCACAGGAACTTTTGAATTTGCAGAGTCAGCAGGAACTTAGACTGCCCAGACCACTGCTCTCTCTTCTAGACAGAAATTAGTGGCCCAGGTTCTTGCAACAAAAATATAAGGCTCTTGGTGAGATCCTGATTAAAAAGTGTTACCTTCTGCCTCAAAATAACACAGGTGTGATGACGGTTTCTCTAAAATAAAGACGGACACCCAAACTCATCCATTTTCCCTTTCAGTGGTAACTGAACTTAATAGCCGCATTGCTCACTCAGACAAAATGAGCAAGTCAATTTGGAGGATGAACTGATATTTGAGGGACTGTCCCACAGCCACAGATAGTACCCAAATATGTCAGAAGACGCCCTCCAGCTATGTAAGGTAGTCTGCAGTATGTAAGGAAAGCGCTCATGGCAAAGTCTTGGCCCAAGTCTTACTAGATATTCTGGCTGATTGCTGTGACAGCTTCCAAGGGCCCACCTCAAGCCTGTCTCTCACACCTGCAGGGTCTGATGTCCGACTAAGTTGTGCTGATAAACTGAGTAGCTAAGTGTAGGCTACATAGCTCAGGAAACCCTAATCCCTGCGCATGCCTGGGCTAACAAGCCTGTTACCTAGGCCAGGAGGTCTTCCGGGTCTCAGCGCCTGGGCTCTGTTCCTCAGCCTTTAGCCCTCCTCCACTGCACACCTGCACACCTGTGCGCTAAGGATTTCTTTTCCCCATTGAACTTTCACAATGGAACATTCCAGTTTGAGCCTTGCCACCCTGTCCTGTAGATGCTTCTTCACCCTTGCCTTCAAGGCAGAGTGGATGCATTATCAGTGCTGTATTTTCAGCACAGGATGTAGGCTTTGGCATAGACACGTTCCTCTGCAAATAAAAGATTGATATGCTTGGACACTGCATGCCATGCTCACTTAAAATGTTCTATTTTAAAAATCAATTAAAACCCAACTTCTTAGCCACCACATAAGCATAGGTGGAATATCTGTTGTCTCCCAGTCACAGGCTAAGGACATCTTTGATCTTTCGATCTTCATGGTTAGGAAATATCTCGGAATGGGGAAGCCTGGGGTTCAAACGGTGCTCTGGCTGGCCTGGGCGTGATCTGCCTTGACTGTGCAGAAAACACACCTGCATGTGTCCTTATTGGTGACAGCCCTCTGCATTTAGAGTCAAAATCCAATGTGACAGGTACCTCCTGTGGTTTGGCCCCAGCTTCATCTTCACTCTGTGTCCCAGGCTCTTCCACCACTTCTTCTAGCTAAACAATGGTATCCAGTTCTTTCCTCCCTCAGGACCTCCACATGCATTTCTCTCTGGCCAAAACACGTTCCTAAAAATATTTCACCCCATATCTTCCTCTTCAGATCTCAGATTAAACATTCCCTTACTCAGACAAAACATCTGGTAGTCCAAATTAGACTCTGCCTTTTGTTAAAATCTCTTCTTTCCTTGCTAAATCCATACCATACCACAAACTGGAGTTTTATTTAATAATGTGAAACTTCCCCATATAGTGAAGCCATCCAAATAGGAGGCCCAGTTCGGTGTTTTGTGATGATGCCTCCAGCTCCCAGCAGGCTTTGAGGCACCTTGAGATCTCAGCGTCCACCGACTGCCTGGTGAGTGAGCACAGATGTGAACACTAGCAGGGACCAGCCCCTCTGTTGCTCAGCAGTGGCTGCTGTGCCCAGTGCACGAGCCAAGAAGGGTGAGCCCATCACTGCGAGTAGCTGTCGACTTTTGTGCTCTAAAATGTAAAACAAAGGCCCTCTGATTTTCTCTCCTCTTTTTCTCTCGCCTTCTTTCTCTTAACTCAAGGTTGCTCCAAGCACACTCTGCGGTAAGAAGGTATGCTTCGTTTCTTACCTGCACATAGTCCTTGTATATAGATGCATACAGCTCCTGTCCTTTCCTTCTGTAATTCTCGATGCAGGACACAAAATCCTGGAGAAGAGAGAAAGGGAGCCACAGCTTAGTGATACCTGGGAGACTGGACTAAATGCCTCCAGTCTGACCAGTTGCCATAAGAAACGATGGTCAAGACTCTGGTGGCAAAACCAGGCACAGGCTCACGACTAGTGATTTTGCCTGTGCTGATCCACTAACAAGACACATTCACATCCACACTTGTGTGTCCCTTTCTTTTCCAACCATGAGAGACTCAGCCCTCCTCTTTAAAATAATCACCAAAATGTAGCCTCGGCTAATCAATCTGCTTTACCACAGTAAAGAGGCCGCCAAGAGAGAGAAGACTTGAGCCACAGTCTTGGAAAGAAAGAAAACTCATCAAGGTTTGCCTAATATTAATGTTTTTGCTTCTTTCCTTGAGATATTTGCATATTTTTAAGTAGAACAGGAG
This sequence comes from Mus musculus, assembly GCF_000001635.26. Classification (NCBI taxonomy): domain Eukaryota; kingdom Metazoa; phylum Chordata; class Mammalia; order Rodentia; family Muridae; genus Mus; species Mus musculus. Next base: position 33,047,739 of record NC_000080.6, read on the forward strand.
GTTGGACCACTAAGTAGAAAGTATCCTGTAGAGAGATAAGTTTAGTGGGGTTTATGGCTCCAAGGGGGTGGGTGCAGCTGGAGAGTTTATAATTTCTAAGTCCACCAAGATGTTCCAACATGGGAAACAGGTCAGTAAAAAGAACCACACTCGGCTTTCTGCATTTGCAACCTCCTCTGGCAGCTGGTAAGGAGAAGCAGGTTGAGATGGAGAAGCTGAGACGGTGAAAAGCTGAGAAGGTAAGAAAGGGCTGCTGCAACCTTCTTTATTTTGGAGGGCTGCTTCAAGAAGTCGTGGTTATAGAGTCAGCCTGCTCATGAACCAAACTAGTGGCTTCTGACACACAAAAACACTGTTTTTATTAGAAAACAAATGACCAATGGACAAAACTACAGTTACTACTATTTAGTATTTGGCAGATATTCTCTTGAAAATGACCCAATGGGATAAGCCATCACCAGTGAAACAAGTGGAGGCATTTGTTACCGAATGTGGCCAAAACCAAGAGGTGACCGGTCAGGACGCTGGAAAACCTGGATCCATCCCTGAATGTCACAACAGCCAGGGGATTTTCTGATTAGGCAGCTGATGACTTGAGCATGCCTTTTTTATACTGTGTGCCCTAGGGCTTTTATTGCTGTGATAAAATACCATGACCAAAATCAACCTGGATGGAAAGGGTTTTTTTGTCTGTTTGTTTGGTTGGTTTTTTCCACCTTACACCGCTCAGGTCACACCCCATCAGTGCGGGAAGTCAGAGCAGGAACTCAAGACAGACACCTGGGTGCAGAACTGAAGTACAGACCACGGGAGAGCACTGTTTACTGGCTTGCTTCCCCATAGCTTGAGCACGCAGAAACCCCTGCCCTGGGTTGACAATGTCCACAGTGAGCTTGGCCCTTCCATACTGAACATTAACCAAGAAAATGCACTACAGATTTACTTACAGACCAATACTATGGAGGTGGTTTTTATTTTCTAAAATAGTGTAAATCTGGATTTTACTTATTCCAGAGCCAGCGGTGTTGAACAGCATGTTTCTCACTGTAGCACACTTACCCCATTGTTTCATTGTAAGCGTTCTCTTGTAAAACCCCTTTCTGTATCAAGGCTCCAACCTGGACCTTTCTCCTTCCTTCCTTCCTTCCTTCCTTCCTTCCTTCCCTCTCTCCGTTCTTCTCTCCTTTCCTTCGTTCCTCCCTCCTTCCCTCTCTCCCTTCTTCCCTTCTTTCCTTCTTTCCTTCCTTCCTTTTTCTTTCCTTTTTTTCTACCCTGATTAAGGTTTCCAGTTTCCCTCCATCTACTCCTCCTAGTTCCTCCTCCTTCTCTCCCCTTCCTTCCCCTCCCATCCTGATCTATCTCCTTTCTTTCTCTCATTAGAAAACAAACAGGCTGCTAAAGGATAATAATAAAATAAAATAAGATTAAGTAAAAGCTAATACATTGGAATTGGACAACACAAAAAGAAGGAAAGAAGCCCAAGAGAGAGCACAAGAAACAAAGACCCACAATTCACACTCAGGATCCCATAAAACACTACACTAGAAGCCAGAAGATGGATGCAAGGGTCCAGCAGTCCCCTGCAGGTCCTCTGCATGCTGCCCGGGTCTCTGCTGGGCTTTGTGCTTTGCTCCTGTTCACTGAAAGGGATTTGCTTTCTCTTGTCCTCCATCTCCACTGCCTTTTACATCGTCCTTTCCACTTAGAGATGGTTTTGTTTGTTTTCTTTTCTTTCTTTCTTTCTTTCTTTCTTTCTTTCTTTTTTTTTTTTTTGCAACTGAGGTGTCCTCCCAGATATGTCTAGATTTGTGTTGACAAAATCTTACTGGCACACTGAGTAATGAAATGTTTCAACAACTGTGAGATACAGCTCAGGAGAACAGTCTTTCTAATGTATGTGACACACATGCTATATAATGTGTGTCTCAAAATATGGATCAAAGTCTCTCTTCTTTATGCAACAAAGAACAGAGAAAAACAATTTCATGTTACAAAGTAGAACTATTTCACTGACTAAGATTTCAGGCGAGCTTTAAAAACGTTGCTTTATTTATTTATTGTGTCTTAGTGCGCTATCAAAGGAAAATGCCGATATTTCCTAAAAAGTAAATTGTTACTTCCTCCCCAAGTACACAGTTAGACATTGAATTAAAGGTATTATATTAAAATATATATTAAAATATAAAATAACAAATTTTCTCAGTCTTTTTGTTTTAAAAATTATAATTACTTATTAGGCCATCTTTCATTTTTGCAGACAATAGATTTCTCATTAGTATTGCAAATTAATTAGTAAGTGCACTATTTTTTGAATTCTGGTTTAGTTTCCTTTACAATAAATGCCAATATATTTATAACCTAAGTAAATAAACATTTTGGGTTGATTTTTCAATAAATTTTAAGGATGTGAGGTGTTCCAGAGACCAAAAGTCTTGAGAATTCTCTTTACCACAGAGAAGATGAATTGTTGCTGTGTGCAAGGACGCCATAGAATCTTATAAGCATAATTGAAGAGAAAGATGCCTACAAAAGAGTATATATGTTTCTACTTTCTTTGCATAAAATTTAAAATGTGGGACAATAATAGGTAGCATTCAATATATGCAGAATCTGGGGCTGAGAGGTTGGGGCGTGAATGGGGGACACCTAGTGAGGCTAGGGGCCAGAATGCTGCTAGCCTCGGGCTTTTTATCTGGGTGACAACTATATGTTCTCTTTGTTAAAATACTTACTTTACATACTTGCCATTTGGATATTTTCCTTGTTTATTATGTTCCAATAAAACAGAAAACTGTTTGTTGGCAAATTAGGGAAACAATATAATTTTTAAAATCCAATTCTGGAGTAATGAGTGTAGGCTGATTTCTTTCTTTCTTTCTTTCTTTCTTTCTTTCTTTCTTTCTTTCTTTCTTTCTTCCTTCCTTCCTTCCTTCCTTCCTTCCTTCCTTTCTTTCTTTTTTCCTTTTTAATTTTGTTTGCAAAATTTCTTCAATTTCTGTTAGATCCTTTGTGGACATTTGTGAGTGAAGCAAAGGTTATGATCAATGCTAGTGAAGTAAGTGTTGAACAGCTCACAGCTGCTGCATTAAAGGCAAGAACCCGATTCTTCCAAATGCAATGCCTTTGGCAATATGAATTAGGTAACGAGGTTCTCTCAGGGACCCTTGAGATATAGCAGATACCTTCTAATAGCAACTTTGTCACCTGTCAGAAAGAGCAGGGCCTTGTCTGACTCCTTGAGGAGGTGGGGGGTGAGAAACTGGCCCAGGCATACCTGCTTCAGCAAGATGATAGAAAAGGCTTTGCATTGGTCTGGTATTGTAGGATGTGAGTGTGGCAGCAGAAAGCAGGGACTTAAGACATCTTGGTTCCTGGCCTTTGGCAGCCACACCATATGAATAAATCAATTAATCTTTCTAGAACCAAACCCATCATTCGTGGTAACATGAAGTGGCTAGCATCTCCTTAGTCTATCTGCTAAGCTGGTATGAAGCTGAAATGGTGTTGTGGAATAGAAGTATGTTGTAAACTGTCACTCAAAGAAATCATGGGTATAAAAATACCAGAATTGTAAATATGATCAGTTTGGGAGAGAAAGAAAAAGATTTAGCTACTCTCTTCAAAGGTACACTCATGGAAATTTCTGGCATTTGTCTTTAACTGTGGGACATATGACGGCTTCCTCAACAAGCTGTTTTCTATGATGTTTTGTTTTGTTTATTTTATATCTTCTTTTGTGGGGGAGGTTGCAAAGGCAGAAAGTGGATATGAAGGGACAGGGAAATGAGTGGGAGTGGGGTGCACTATGTGAAATTCACAAAGAATCAATAAAGCGTTAAAACAAACAGACAAACCAGCCAATGCCCTGTATGTAGCAGCTGTGGCCAAGGCTGTCTGTATTCCTGAAGAGACACTCACTCGTGTCCAGTTAGATTCACCTCTCTTGTTGAGCACACAAGCATCCACTAAGCTTCTATAATCTCCAGGCTCTGCAGTATAGAGGTGAACCACATGCAGTATAGAAGTGAACCTGGCTTGTAACGGGAAAGATAAAGCCTCAGGTGATGGTGACACAGAAGAGGGAAACCTCCGGAATCAAAGTCCAGATGAGGCTTTGTGGATGTCACTTACTCCTCAGTGTCACCACAGAGGTCTTACATAAAAGTCTGGTTCAATTCACCTTTTCCTCATTTTTAGCATTTTTTTTTAAAATTTACTGCTTCTTGTGGCTACCCTGGCAGCAATTTTGGATGGATTTGGTGATGGTAAGACTGAATGTGGGATATTTCCTGTTTCCTGGTCACTCTCATGACAATACAGGGGACAGTCCACCTGAGATGAAAGCATCAAGTTCAAGGACCGCCAGTAAAGAAATGTGTGTAGGAGCTGGTGACTGTAGGAGAGGGCAGGAGCAACTCTAAAGTTTCTGGTTTGCTTACCCAAGTGAATTAAATCTGATAAGCTTGGAAAATAATAGGGGAGATTTCAAAACAAGAGAAAAGGAGCAAACTTGATTGTATGATTTTAAAAAAAAAGCCGGGCGTGGTGGCACATGCCTTTAATCCCAGCACTCGGGAGGCAGAGGCAGGCGGATTTCTGAGTTCAAGGCCAGCCTGGTCTACAGAGTGAGTTCCAGGACAGCCAGGGCTATAAAGAGAAGCCATGTCTCGAAAAAAAAACAACAACAAAAAAGACAGCTGGGGCTTCCCAGAGGAAAGCGCAGGAAAGTGGATCAGGTCAGTATGGATTTGTGAACTATTAGCAGTCAGGGGTTAGTTAAGCCTCCACACGCCATGCCTCAGAAGAACAAGGTGGGTACTGATGGGACAAAGTCCGAAACCTGAAGAGCCCTAGCAAGGTTCAGACCAAAGGCTTGGACAGTTGTAAGGGAAGCATAAGGAAGGCTTCAAGCTCAATGAATGCACAGAAGAAAAAGTGAGGCCAGGAAACAGACGTGAGTCCACACTTAGAGAGCGGGCTGTAAGGCATTCGCAAGAAAGACTCGATCCGCCATAGCTCAACTAGTGACGGAACAGAAGAACGTGGACATAGCCAATAGGAACAACACATTTGAGAAGCTTCACTCTGCTAGAGAAGAGAAAGGAAGCCGGGAGCAAGGTCACAGGCTCCAATGGGTAAAGATAGACTCGAGCATTCCAGGAGTCAACCAAGAGAAGAAGAACAACTTTAAACCCACATTCTTATATACACAGTGCTACGTAGTTAAGTCTGGAATGATTTGCCTGTTCTGAATATTTAGGGATTTTTTTTTTGTTGTTGTTGCCTTCACTCCTTAAATAGTACAGTGTAACAACCAGGCACACAGAACTGGCATTGCAGCAGGTGTTATTAGTAATCTAAAGATGACTTGAGGCATATAGAAGTTCAGAGGCTAGGCACAAATATCTATTACACCACTTGATGTAACACACGGGAGCTTCCGTGAATAGTGGAGGGCCCTGTAATCAATCTAAAACATGTGCCAAGGGCTGAGTGCATATTAGGCGGAGGTGAGACATGGAAAGAGGAACAGCAAGGTCAAAAAGCAAAGACAAGAGGAAGGTCCCTGGTGGCACAGGATATGAGCAATGACAGAGAGAGCCCCTCAGGCTTGGACACTGAAGGGAAGAGGTACAGCTGGGCACTTATGTGGATTAGAGGTTGGTGTCATCTGCAGAGTGACATGGTTCACCCCTCAGAGTTCCCATCTCCAGTACAGAGAAGTATGAAGTCTCTGCTTTCTCCCTGAGGGCTCAGCGGGAGTCCTGGGAAGACCTGCAAATGGGAGGGGGACTGACCAGCAGCTCGGCAGTGACGCATCTACAAGCATGGAGAATCCAAATGCTGCCATATCCTCTCTACTGACAGGCACAGAGCACTTGGCAGCTGATAAAGGGGTCTGTATGTGAATAGCACGTCTACTAGTCAGCCTTCCCATAAGCCTGTGCTGCTGTTACTCCTATTAGCTGAATCAGACACCGAGGCAAAGCGAGGATGATTGACTGTAAGTGGAGTGAAAAAGAAAGATGCATGCTCGACCGTCTCCCCCATTTTCACCTCCTCCTAGGGCATCTCCCCAATGCTAAACAAACCTTAAGTGCCTCTGACCTCAAACTGAAAAGCTGTTACCCACAGGATGCAGGGATTTGTCAGGAGATTTGAGTCAATTCAAGGGCAGAGGCCCATCTGCCTGGACAACAGTGGACAGAGCACACTGATTAGGGACAAATTCACAGCAGAGTTTTGTGTCACTTATGGGAACTGAATAGCCTTTGCTTAGCAACTGTCAGTCTGTTAAAGAACTCAAGAGCCTCTGAAGCAGAACAAAGGGCCTCCGAAGGCTGCTGGAGGCTTTAAGAGAAGGTACCCAGGGCCCTGCTTTCTCCCAGTCACCTTAGGGAGGAAGCAAGCCCTTCAGGATAGAAGCCTGATTCTGAGATGGGGACTGGATTACATCCCATCATTTTTAAGTCACTGGCCACAGCTTGATGCTGTCACTTTGCCAGGGGTATCCCTGGGGCTGGCCTGTTGCTGGTGACACTATTGTCCAAAAGGGAAGCACCCGCTCTCCGCTGATAGGAGTCATTTGGCTTGTGTGCGTGAAGGGTCATTAGTCCCGTAATCACAGTTGTGCGTCCTCCAGAAGGGAAAGGCCAATAGCAGAGGGCGGAGGCTCAGACCCCCAGTGCAGAGACTCTGGTCTGAGTCCTGGCTTCCGTGGATCAGCACTGTGTTGTCCTTTAGTGTTCTGACCACGAATTTCATTGCTGATAATTTATCCCAAGGATGTTACCAGATGTCTGCACACACACCTAGATGGCCTTTCTTTTTATTTTTGGCCAACCTATTTATAGAAGCTGACAATGAAACAATTTACATGTGTGCACATGGAGGAAAGCTTTGGCCCTGTCACAGAAGACTATGCAGCCATTGTGGACTGTTCACACAAAGGGTTGTCACAAGTCTCCGCAGTAAAGATGGGCGCTTCCGTTTGCTACTTTAACCAGATGCTCTACACAACAGTTCACTGCAGCTCTAGCATCAGAGAAAGCTCTAGTGACATGAGAACCAGGCTCCTGCCAGGGTGTGAGTTTTTGATGGAACTAGAAAACAATAGGCAATTACAATGAAAACAATGACAATTATATCTGCATGGAAAAGGAAATGAAAATGCATACAAATTATCATATAGATAGCCAAAACATTTATATACAAATATACTAATGAAAACATATGTATCTATGTACCCACAGACATATATACATATACATACAGACATTAGTGCTCTTTGGCCATGAGTTCTAGATCCTCCCTCCTGTTTTTCTGTGATATCAGAGTTCTTGCTGACTCTGGGCTACATGAGAACAGGGGGATGTGTCCTTAAGCTCTTTTTTAACTCGATCATAAAATAGAACATTTTGGATAGCGGCTGTGCTGGGAGCCAGAGTAACCAAAGCTAAGGCCCTCTGAATCCATGGCCAATTTGTAACGTCCATGCAGGATACGAGTAAGTGTTAGTGAGAATGAACTTGCTATTTTGGGTCAGATGGATCTGAGAGTGCTTGTCACTGCAACTTAACTGGAATTTTTCCGAGGACTATACACAACAGAAATGGTAGGATGCTTTAGGAGGCAACTGTGGTCAAACATTTGTGAGTATAGGCAGTCCGGATCAGTGGTAGACTCCATATCCATTGTCTCAGAAAAACTGAGTACCTCCCCAGCAAAGCCCCACCCAAACCAAAGAACAACAACAAAAACATACTTGAGGTCAGGAAAGGAGATCAGGAGGGTTAGAGTAAAAGCAAATATGAAGCCAGTTACGAGCAATATGTTAGAATGACTTGAAAACAAGGCACGTCACCTGATGGGCTTAATGGATCATAGCCCTAATTCTGCAATAAATATAGATGAGTCCATACTGAGATAAATAAAAGATGGAATGGATACATAGATGGGGGAGAAAAACATAACCCTTCCTCGCAGGAGAATCTCCAATGACAAGCCTGATGCCATCCTGCTTCCGCAGGCAGTCGGGCGCACTCACTCCTGCATTTTAAGGGTGGGGTGGACTTAGTGGGTTGAATTCCAGGTAACGGGGAAGGAAGAAATAAGCAATGGCAGTAGAAAAGGCTGGCAGATACAATCTCACAGCGTGATGAAGGTTGACACCGTGTGATGATGTCACATGACTATCACATACTCATTAACACCACCTTTCCAGACCTCTGTCTTCTCCTTTCCAAAGTGACCCCAGAAGAACAGTAAGAAAATAAAATTTGGCAGACACTCTAAAAAATAGCTGGCTGGTACTCCTCAAACCATCAAAATCAGAACAAGAACAAAGACTGTGTTGACTGTTGCTGGGCAGAGGAGGCTAGGGGGTGAGGCTGACAAGTCCATGCAGCGTGGCTCCTTGGTGACCCTGGATTAATGGTAAAATGGAGAAGACAAGTGAAGTCTGGAGCTGAGTCAGTAGCCATGTCCCAGTGTCAGACCCTTGGCCTTGACAGATGGCTACAGACGAACGAACGTCCCCTCCTCACCACCTCACAGGTAGAAGATGTGTTACAGACCACAGGTTTCAGCATCTCGGCCATGTGAATTTTGTCTCTCTTTTATTGTTGACCACTTCAATTTTCTCTGTCTCACTGGCAATGTGAGTACGCAGCCCTATTGGCTGGGGCTGAGGGGCTGCTCACAGAAAAAAATAAAAGATATTGAACACAAGCCTTGTGTGCCTCAGTGTTCTGTGTGATCGCCAATTGCCGGACACTGCTGAATTTAGTAAAGAAATCACGTAAGCAAGATGGCTACCCAGCAACTGATGGGGAGTAGGTGTGTAAGGCATGGGGATGTCAGATTAAGTGGCAATTTACAGCCTGGGCACAACAGAGTGGGGTCTGAAGGTCTTCATCACGCATACACCACTGACCATAGCTGTGTGGTGAAAGTAAAAATATTTTCAGACCACAGGTAACTGAAACTACAGAGAGCAAAACCATGGACAAAGGGCATGGCCATACCTCAACAGTGCCTATAGTTTACATCGTCTTGAGCTACACAGCAGAGCAAATAAAGCAGACATACCCTGAATTGTACAGGATAAGAGTAAATAATAGAAGCAATTAATAAGAAAGAAAAAAACTTAATGTAACACTCCCCCCATTTGCTGACAAACCCTGTGTCATGTCTGTCTGTGCTCTTAGATCCTAGCTGCCCGCTGTGAAGAACACAAGAATGATAGAGCAGCCTGGAGTCTGCATCACTGAGGGTCTGGACGACTTAGGCCAGGAGATTTTCTTACTCTGAGTGCCCAGATAATTGCACTTTTCTCTGCTGTGGAGGCTCAGCCCCTGGATTCTTAATAAATGTCAAGCAATACCGGAGTAATAATCATATTTCCAGCAATAATGACAAACAACTGGGGCCCAGAGTGGGTGAAGAGGGACCGGCTCACCACAGTGCAATTCATCTCTTGTTAAACTCACTCACATATTAATTTCTAAGATGAACAGTGGGTTCTAATTTGTCTTTTTTTGAACTGTGATGTTTTTATTAAATTCAATCGTCATGAGTACATGGAGAATGACTACTTGAAAAAAAAACACTCTAGTGTAGCCAGGAATAAAGACTTTAAAATTGCAAGATGCAAGGTGTCTTGAGGAAACAAGCCAACCATTTCTTCTTCCTCAGGGTGTCAGGGCTTCTGTGTGGCTCAAGACAGCTGGAAAATGTCACTAGGCTGGCCTTTCCCTAACAGTGTATTCTTGCTGTGTCTCTGAAGTCCCACTCACAAGACTCCCCCTCAGAGAGGAATTACATTTAGGAATTACAAGAAGGGACATTGAGTTATGTCAAGGAGTTTGCAACTCAAGGGTACAGGTCTGAGGCTTAGGATACTGTAAGGGGCTGTACTGTGTCCGAATCCCTGGTTCCTCAAAGTACCAAATGGGAAGGGGAACCACGAAGTGAACAGAGGAGGAAGCTAGCTCCCAGGGAAAGCACATCAGCCTTCTGCTACAGCTTCCAGACCAGTGACGGAATAAGTATTTATAGTTGATGCTGCCCCACATACAGCATTGTGTTACGAAGGTCTGTGCTGTGTCAGCATCCTTCATGCAAATGCCAAAAGTGATACAGTTTGGCACACTCTGGAAGATTTGCAGATCCATGAAGAGATATTATGGATAACTCATGCATATATATCACAAGCCAATCTATGCTTCATATGAACCCTATGGCCTCATGGGCGAGTTGATGTATTTTCAGTGTACCCCTGTTTGGGATGCAATTTGTCAAACGGGGTCAGGTGTGAAGTCTCCCACTTAGGGAGCAATGTTGGTGCTCAAAAGGTCTAAGGTTGGGGACTTTGGCTGCTTTGGTTGTGGAGATTCAGTCTAGAGCCGGTGCTTTCACTCCAAGCAACGCCTGACACTGAAGCACCTGAACAACACTGATGATGTGTCATGGACAGAGAGAAAGAAAAGAGGAGCTAGAACTCACGCTAGAACTCACGCTAAGCTGACTGAGGACCGTTAGCCACGCCTGCTTGTTTGTTGCTTCCAACCTCAGAGTAGACCTTTGCTCTGTATTCTTAGGACAGCTCCGGCTACCACCCAGGGCTCCAAATGGAGCTTTCTGAGAGACACTCAAACACACACACACACACACACACACACACACACACGGGTGGGGGGGAGCTACCCATAGAACACTCATCAAAACTGCTATCCTGAGTTACTCTTGAGACCCACACCGGGGCTTGCTAGTAGGTGCCCATTGTTGATCCATACCAGATCTCCAAATCACCTGGTCAGCAACCAGTTTTTTTCTCCCTTTGTCTGGATGCTCACAGACATTGTGGGGAAAGAATGCATAAACAACGGCCACCCTTTATCTGGGCTTTGTGCTGACTCCAGAGCCTTAGAGATGAGCAGGGCATAGTATTTTCCCAATATGGATGTGAAACTCTCCTGAGAAGAGTAAATAAGACTAAGATGTAGCAGGCCAGGCTCATGGTCAGTCTAGACAAGGTTTGGTGGGCTGTCAGAAGTAGCTTTGTTCTTTAAGCATAGGAAAGGGGATTGGCCAATGGAGGGAGGAGGCTCCAGTAGAGAGGACCACAATGCCCAAGGGAAGAAAGTGAGTTCTTGCCTCAAGGGGAGGGTCTAACAGGATCAAAACATGACTGCAGATCCGAGTCTGTTCCAGACATTGTGCGACCTGATGATGGTTTTTTAGCATGTGACAGGACAACCAATGGGTATGATCCTTAAAAAGTCACAGTAGGGGAGTGAAGGCAAGCTGAGGCAGGGCTAAGCTGCCAGGCAGGGGCCACCTGCAGTGTTCCTCCTGTTCCCTTGGTCTCAAGCCTAGGCCCTGTATCAGGGTAGCAGCAGTTACTGGATGAGACATTAGTATGTGAAATTTCCAATCTCCCAGCACAGGGTGGTTCCCAGGAAGCTGGGCTTAGATCGAAGCTTTGACTTACTTATGTCTTTATAGACCTTGTATTTATGATCCTAACTCCTCAGAAACCACTTGCTTCTATTATGTTTTTTAATCTCATTTCTTTATTGAATGCATCTTCATTTAAATGTATCATAAACAATTTGGAGAGTGAGTCAAAATATAAATAAATACATAAAACTAGATATGGCACTCAAGTCATTCCGAACTGGCAACCGGCCCGTAGGCAGATGGCCATGGTCATAACTGACTGTCGCTTTGTGTCAGAAGGGGCCACTCTTTCCCCACCAATCTGCCTTTATACCCTCTTTCTCCCTCAAGTCTCAAGTTGAGTTCTTCCTAGCCCTGCTTAGGGTTCTGCTTTCCTTACAGAAACCTCTCATGCCACAAGTACTTTACTTACCTATGTTACAGTCAGGGGCAATGCTTTTTGTTCTTAGCATCCCAAACCCCAGCCTGAACCAAGAGTCTGTGTGTGAAGTGCTGGAGGAGGGACTAATGGAGAAGAGCTATGACAGTCAGAGATGGATGGAGATAAAGACACAGAAGTAGGACTCACAGAGGATTATGTCCCTCTCTGACCCTGGACAACTTGGGAAGTTGCTTAGCAACTGGGTCCTCTCCACCTCCTTTTGGTCCACACCTCCATCTGATGTCTACACTCAGCTGGAGGAGCCCGGCTGTAGCCTCAAGGTCATTCTCACCCTAAGACCTTGCCACTAGCTCTTCCTTCACCCCATTATCACTTCCCTGAGAAGCCTTCTAGAACTCTCTGAGAGAGCAGGCATTTCTCCTCTGGCTGGTTGATTCTACACATGGCTTCTTAATCATTCATTCCTTTGGTTTTCTGTCTGGCTCTACTCAGAGAGAGGTCTCTTTCTGTTTTCTCCACTGTCTGTTTCTCTATAGACTGGGTCCCTGATGCTAAGTCTACGAATCCAAATTGGTCCAATACAAGCTTTCTCACTTGCATTGTTCTTTTTACTCAAAGCTCCCAGCCACTGTCTTAATATTCTCTGCTAGGGTAGGACTAGCTGGTAGATTAGTAGCCAAGGACCCCTGAGTCTTGTGCTCAGCCCATTCAAGACCAGATCTAAAGGCTTTCTTATACTCTCCTCATACTGTCTTCTATGTTCAACCTCTCCTCTCTTCTTTGTCAGGCCAACGAGCCAAGTTTGCACCAACCCCCATCAACAACGGCAAAGAGAAGAAATTTTCTGAACTTCCCGTTCTGAGACTTTGAAAGACTTTTTTAATTAACCAAAATGGTTTCTCATAATAGATGGGTCCCAGGACGAGAACGCGGCTGTAACTCACGCGACAGGCGCCCCAGCGGCCGGGCTGCTAGCGGGGCGCCTAGCGGGTTGTGAATGGCAGCAACGCCTCAGGAGGGCCCCAGCCTGATTCTCCACTCCACGACCATCTGCCGTTCTATCATTTATATAGTTGGGGACACTTCTGTCTTTGGGAACAATAAAGCTTTTTTTTTTTTTTGCTTTGATGAATACATTTAAGTCTTTAAAATGTGAATTTAGAAAAATCAACAAAAATGTATGTCACCTCATTCCAAAATTTATAATGCCTAATTGAAAGCATTTCCTGGTCACTTAGACCAGAACTAAGTCCAGTTTTCAGGTTTTAAGGTTACCAGGAATTTCATGTGCAGACATCGGAACCTCAGCGCGATCCCTGAGGCTGACTCTCCTTTCAAGACCCACGTTCAGTTTTCAAAAGGTTTTGAGGCAGGCTTCCTTTAAATTGTAAGACTAAACGCTTTTAATTTACAAAATCTAAGCACAAGGATGATTTAGAAATGACACATCCTTCAATATGCAGTGGCGACCCCAGGTAGAGAAGGAGCCGCTGACTCATGGGAGCTGCACTATCTCTGTCCTGCTCTCTTGAATGGCTTTGCACACTTGCCCATCACAAACAATTTGTGAAAGGCTTGATGATCGAAAGGATAGTCAAAAAGGTGAGTTTGCAGAGTACTGTGACAATTGTCTGAGTAAAGGACAGACCAGACAAGGGTGAGTATGACCATTTATGAAAAGGACTGCAGGCAACCACACTTAGGCAAGCTACATTAACACTGACTATTTAGTACATAAATTTTGCCACCTCAAGTTGTGAATGAGACAGGCTATACAAAGAGAAGTTTTCAGAATAAATCAAGAGGAAAATCACGCTGTAGGAAATCATATTGGGTAGATCAGGTAGATGCTTGCTGCACATCAGATTGGCATTATCAGATTGGCTTTATCTTGCTAGCTCATCAGTGTCTGTTTAATGAATGAGCTAAGGGGAGTCCACTTTGAATGGATATATGAGAGTAAGCCATCCTTCATTAAGTAGATGGTAAGCACAGCATAGCTCACAGCTTTCTGCAGAGCTCAGAGTGAAGTCGGGATGTGCATTGCAGATAGGCTACCATGTCGTTTCTGTGAGCTTTAGTCTGGATGAAGGTCAAACTCCTGACAGTGAGGCTTTGCTTACCCTGGCCAGCCACCTCATTCAATGCATTTAATGACACCACTCTGTTTCACTAGAAAACCAGCCACTCTGTTTCAACAATCAGGTATCTGTCTATACCCACAGTGATGAACAGTCAGTGGTTCAGGCCATGACCTTGAACTTATTATGAGAACAAGGTAGTCTCGATGCCTATGTTCTCTGCTTTCATCTGAAATCTGTTTAAAACTGAAAGGCCTGAATCCAGTATATCCGTCTCCAGAATCAACATCATCCAAGAAGAAGTTGAAGTAGTTTGATATGAGGACGAGAGACTCTACACCAATGAATCAGATGGCTTCAACTGAATCCTCAAATGACACAGAAATTCACGCACAAAGATGACAGAGAGAACATCGTGTACCCTGGACCTTCTGCTATATTAGGAGATAGATATTCAGGATCTAATCTCAATTATCCCACTAATGAAAGCTTTGGAGTTTTGGATAAAGAGGCTTCTTTCTTGGGGAGCTGTTCCTCCAGTAGGTGTCTGGGGGGGCGCCCCAATGTTTCAGAAGGATCTTAATTAAAGGAGGTTCCGATTTTATTAGTCCTACCGTGGACATTTTACAGTTCTAACATTGCACTAGAAATCACAGGCTACACAAAGAAAGCAGAATGTAACGGTGGGACCAACGACCACACGCTTGATGGATGCAATCTCTCTTTCCTGAGTAGGTAGAATAGATCTCTCCTGCTTTCCTCAAAACACCAGTTAACTTCCCAAACATAACTGATAGAAAGGATACACAAAAATAGGTTCAAAAAATGGTTCAGACATTAAAAGCATTTGCTGCTTGCACAAGGGACCTGGCTTTGGGTCCAGCACACAATAGGCAGCTAACAACCACCTGTAACTACAGTTCCCAGGGATCTGACATCTTCTAGTTTCCATAGTGTCCTGCACATTCATGTTGAACTTAGATACGTAGACACACTCAGGCACATAAGATAAATAAATCGCCATATATATATATATATATATTAGCTCTGAAATGTCTTTTAAAAGCAAGCTTAGTTAGAGAATTTAAAATATGAATTATGAACATCTTTACAAGAAAGTATCCGTTGTAATATTTTTTACATGAAGAGCACAATCATAAGGAAACACTTTAAATAAAGTGACCAAACAAGAAAAAAAGACCACAACGCACAGCAACAAATAGCTGAGTGTCATGGTGTACAGTCCTTGCTGTAATTCAAACACAGAACAGTGCAATAGTAACATTAATGCTCACTGCTAATAGCAAAACGATTCTTTTTATTGAAGAAGGAGAAAAAAAATAAAAACGATGTTGCTCTAAGCAGTTTTGAAATGAATATCTGATTCAAAACTTCCCCTGTGCATATAATTGCATGCTAATTTACATTTTAATTACTTCCTAAGAAATCAAAAGCATTTGTTGACAGTGGAACATAATGTCAACTTCACGGTGCACTGTTGGTGGATGCTTAATGAACTTAATTAGATAATTAGTGATGTTAATTATCCTTCTATTATGAAGATAAAGATGCCTCACAAATGATGTACTCAGTGAAGAAACATCATTAAAGGTATCCGTGTTTGCTTTTGTTCATTTACGTCTGTTTTTCAGATTCTTGTAACTGGCTCATGATAAACGGTGACAAATAAAATTCACTTAAAATGGGGGGGAGGGGAGAGAGGAGTCACTGCCTTCCTTCAGCATGCTGTTGATCGTCTCCAGGATTCTGGGTGCTGGCACCATGGTGGGGCTGCTGCTGTTGTTGACAAATGTCTACTGTGATAAACTACAGTTACACATGTGTAACTTCCGAGTATGACATTGGTCTGTAAAACTATAATGGAAGAGCAAATCCCCATCTCCTGGTGGCCTTGTTGTCATCCTAATGTCACAGCACCACAGCTTGTGCACATTGGTGGTGATGCTGGGGTGAACAGACCTGAGCTGGCAGCCTTTAAAAGCATAGCACCCGCACACATAAACTCCTTGATAATAGCCATTGGCAACTGCACAACTAGCTCTGGCTTTCAAGCACTGTGCTTTTGGGAGCTAGCATGCTCTCCATCTCCTCCAGAAAAGTGGCCTCCAAACTGTGAGATGGGCTTCACCAGCCACAGCCTGCAGCATGCTGTGCATCTCAGAAATGAGTCACCCATTTCAACTCAGAGTGAGCTTAGTCTGTTAGCCACTGGATCTGTGATGCATGTCTTCACCCTTGTTATTTCTCAGCTCAGACACCTACTGTTGCTCAGTCTTATCACAAGATCTAGACCAGGACATTCATGGAACATCACTACACTGGCAACAGAAGGGAGTCAGGGACTCAGCAGTTCCTGTAGTCCCAACACAAGCACTGAAAACCATGTAGTCCTGTGATTTATAAACCATAAAGCCAAGGTGCCCTCGTAAGGCAGTCACAGTACTAACAGGAAGGACTCTAAGTTCTGAGGTTAATGCCCTGCATAGAAGCCATAAAGAAGCCCATAGCCCCTAAGGCCAGCATTCTATATTTACATGTGTATGCACATGCTCAAATACACACCACTACCACCACCATCACCACCACCACCACCACCACCACCACCACCACCACCACCACCACCACCAACACCAACAACAACAACAACAGCAGCAGCAGCAGCAGCAGCAGCAGCAAAAACCTGAATAATGATCACTGAATAATTACCAAATTTTAGTCTCACCTTCAAATCAATAAAAGCCTCCCATTTCTTTGTTCAAGAAGGCAGCCTGGCCACCTCTGGCCATTTCTGTGCCCCTTTGGTTCAAATCCCCATAAATGAAAAGCCCTTGTGTTGTTCAAAAGATGATGAACTCATGATAGTACTCATATGTACTATCTCCATGCCAGGAGATCCTGCCATCTGGTATCAGAGTGAATCTTTGACCACTTTACCCACCACAATTACAAAAACCAAAATTCCGTTTTCTAGGTCTTAGCAATGGTGCCTACACCACTAAAATTTCAAAATATATTGTTTTCAAACATATCTTAGTGGATGGTTTTGTTCCTCAACAGATAGACCTATTTAATTGCTTTCTCTTGTGATTTTTTTCCTCGCCACCAAGTAATTCCTCACAAAGTCAGTATGTTCTGGTCTCAGCCACTATCCTTGACTTCTAGTACTCCACACATCTCCTGTCTTGTGGGCACAGTGGGAATATCTTCTTTTCTTCCTGCTGGTGAGAACATTTCAACGAGACCAACCCCTCTCTAGACCCTCTGAACCTCCATTTTAGAACTCCCTATACATTTTAATTTTCTCCCAACTTTAGACTACCTGCTTGCTCCAAAACGTATTTTAAAGTCATGTTTGTGTCCTGTGGAAGCCCTTTCTTACCCACAAACATTAGATTGTATTTGCTATATATTTATATAGTAGTATTCAGTGTGACAACCCTGTGGGCTTCAAATTCTCTAAATGTTTCATTAAGCTCTTCAACATCTCTGACTCCAACTCTTGACAACAGAGCATCTGAGAGCTCTGGTTTGCTCTGGTAATTGCCTTTTTTTTCTTCCCCAGCTCTTACTCTGTCCTCAATCATACACCTCAACTTTGTCTCAAAGCCCATTGTAACTATTTTTGAAAGATCTGGTCTAACCCTTGGCCTTTCATGATCAGAAATTTTATATCCTAGGGAGTACATTCAATCCAGACTACAGAAAGGCTAATGTACTAAACTAGAAGATGGAGGAGGTGTCACCAGCAGACTGCATTCCTCCTCCAGGCTCAGGCTCAGCCTCAGCAAGATCATCCTCAGTCCCTCATCACGAGGCACTAGCATAGACACAACAGCAAGGCACCCACAAGCCACTCCCTCACAACCCTCCAGTTCTGTCTACTCGCTCTCTCGTCCCCAATTGCTTTTGAGCTTTATGACTTCTTTAAGAAGACAAGTACACAAGCATTTAATAATGTAGATGATGGCTGGGGTGGCAGGGAGGTGAAAGGGCAGAGGAAGACATCTTGGAGGAATGAATTGATACCACAGACTCATTACTATTGCTCCCTTTGCTTCTGTACATGTTTGAAAATGTCCACAAAGAGGTGAGGAGTAAAGAGTTTAGAGGAGATGGCCACAAGTTTCACTTCCTTCACCAAGGACATTAGCAAGAGTGGTCCTCAATGGAGCTGCCAGTGATTTGCTGGTGTGGGTCTTGGCCATGGGTAAGGCTGCCCCATGGGAGGCTGTGTCTATGGTATAGGATCAGGAGGTCATAGGAGATGGGCTCTGAGTGGCAGACTATCCAAGGTCCCCAAGTATGGCTACTGAAGGTGCTTACAGGGATGCTGATACAGTTGGCGTATATGGTCAAGGACAATCTTTAGAGGACCCTGGAAGCAATATTAAATGCTTTTCTGGTTTTGGCAACCACCCCAAAGCTTTTAGCAACTCCATTGAAACATTTGCACAGCTTTTCTGTGCCTCCACAAGTCCATCTCAGCATTCTGCCATGGTATGGAAAACAGCAACTGGGAGGAGGAAGAGTGGAATGTGGTAGACACAGGCTCATCACTTTGTCAAGTGCCCTTTTCCTACAAATGGCCTCAGGCTCTCATGGGAGACTAGTACAGGGTCTCCCTCCTCAGGTGGGGCTGGTGGCTGCTTACACAGGAAGCTGTACACAGGTAGACAGCATCTATGTGAGTTTCCAGAGACAAGGAGGAAGAAGCCCAGCTTACACTCCACACAATAAGACATGGATTAGCGGATTTATGCATTCAGATGCACTCCCACCCCTTTAAGGACCCCCATGCCCTCTGACTCTCATCTTCTTCATTGCCAACAGATTCTCTACACTGCTCTCACTCACCTCACATCCCAGGCCTTCTCTATTCTCAGTCATTTCCGCTGGCCTTAGTGGGCTCCTGTCTTCATCCCTCCCAGCCTTGGGCAGAATTTTCCCATGCTCTTTGATGTTGGATACTCCTACTACTGCAGGATTAGGGTAGTATAGCCTTCTCCACTTAAATGGTGGAACACCCCCTTGGACACCCTTTTGCCTCAGGTGCATCATCCTTAACCTGGCCAGTACATAAACGAGACCCCACCAC
Source organism: Mus musculus (assembly GCF_000001635.26). Lineage (NCBI taxonomy): Eukaryota > Metazoa > Chordata > Mammalia > Rodentia > Muridae > Mus > Mus musculus. Next base: position 33,066,781 of record NC_000080.6, read on the forward strand.
ATGACCCCCATTCAACTTCACACTTACAGACACATCCAGTATATACTTTGCTTCTTATCTGGCACTGGCTCCTGTCTTGCCCTTGCCAGCACCCTTGGGCTTTTACTGCTTGGCCTTTCTTCCCTACACTACCTTCCAAGTCTCTCCCTTTCTTACCTCCGACCTAAAGTAATCTTCTTTGCTCCGTTCCCTCCCCAGTGCCTCCCAGTGCCTGGGCCCCTCTTCTCTTTGCCAATGCTTTTCCTTACATGTGTGTCAGTAGATAGTAATATGTTTTGCATTTTGGAATAACTTTAGGTCAGTAGAAGAATTGAGGAGACAATACAGAGCATTTCTCTCTACCTGATATCAATGAACACTATGTTGTGACAGTGTTTCTGCCCAAATAGGGTGGTATTTGATTACTGCTGTGGTTTGAATACAAATTGTTCCCCCATGGGCTCATTGTGTCATTGTGTCAGGCACTTGATCATCAGCTAGTAGCAGTGATGTTATTTTAGGAAGGTTTAGAAACCTTAGGAGGTGAGGCTTATCTGAACGGCTCTTCCCTACACACACTCTTGCCTACCATGGTGTTCTGTCTAAGCACACGGACCAAGTCACCATGGGTCAAACCCTTGGAAATCAACTAAAACAAATCGTTCTTATACCAGGTGGAAAAACAGCTTCTCAGCTTGTTCTGAAACAAGAGCAACTGACATTGATTGGGCAGAAAAGCAATATCCCCGCTAAGGAGAAAACTGGCTGGTCACAGTATCAATCACTCAAGATTCCCCAAGCAGACAGTGGTTAGATGGCCTCTAGAACACCCCGAGCTGGCTTTTGGAGGCCTGAGGAGGGAGGCCAAGTCCTCAGCCTCTGACTCTCAAGGCCTTCACCATGTCAGAGACAACATCACGATCTGATCCCAGAAGGGACTGCGATGGGGTCAGGGAGCGGGGAAGGGGGCGGGGGTGGGGTGGGGTAAGAAATCACATCTATCAAAGTAAGTGACGTCTATGAAATTGGCCATGACTCAAAGCTCAGCTTCCATGTCAGGACAAGTCCATACTCTCCTGCAGAGGAAAAGAGGTGTGAGCCATGACGAATCCTACCTCATATGCCTCACTCCCAGGAACAATTTATCAGTGCTATAGAGCTGTCAGTGCTGACATGATAAGGAATAACACCGGATGAATAATGCTTCCTCCAGCACCAACTCCTTTAATTACAAGCCTCTTCTTTCCAGAAGAGAGACAGAAGATGCGAAAACACCAATTTCATGCACTCGTGCCTGAATAATGTCTCCATGCTGCTTTTTCCAGATGGCGACCTCCTCACTGGAGGGACTAATGATGTGGGCATATTTAGGGAAAAACCAATAACGGAGTCTTTAACCTTCAACAACAAAAAGCGTGTTATACAAAATGTTCCTTGGGATGCATTAGAAAATATCAATTACATTGCTCACTGAGGTGTAATCAGCTGTAATAATCAAAATTAATTTTTAAAAATAATTAAACAGACCCCAGGGCAAATAGTTGATGCTCTTATCTTATGACATCACAGTGTACATATGTACCTGAGAACCGTGCCTTCTGGTAGCGACAAAGGCAGCTCGTGGAGATGAGTGATGGATGTGGGGTCTGAGGGCTGCTGGGTCTCAACGCAGTGCTCCCTCTTTCCAGAACCTTCCATGCCCATTCTTTAGTATCCTTGTCTGTGGCTGATCTGTGCCCATCCCAACAGGGTGACCAGTGTAGGGAAGTCTAGCCGATTTTAAAATTTGAAACGTGTTCTCTTCGTTTCAAAATGAATTTGTTTTTTAAAAATTTAGGTGTTCCAAGAATACCTGCTGAAAAGTAACCCAGATCCAATTCCAGTTAAATCTAGTTTTATACCTGGCTTTTCTATACATAGCCCCAACGGGGAAGGCACATGCACACCCTCAGGCACTCAGAGATTGTGGAACGTGACTACAAGTAGCAGACAGCAGAGAGGAGATAACACAACTGGGGTTTGAGATCCCTGAGACATTTCCCAGGTCAAGGGTTCTAGGCTCACCTCTGCTCTGCACTCAGGATCCTTTGCCTGTCGCCCTGGCATCAGTCTCATGGCTGAGGATAGGCTCCCACTCCATGAAGTCACTTTGCTGTGGTGCATGACACTTGAACGGCTGGCCAGTGACTTCTTCTCGGATGCTGTGGGAGGAGATAAGAGCTGAAGCTGAAAGAAGAGCACACACACACACACCAGTTCCACAGCTGGCTTGGCTGGCAAAGGGCTCTCTAGGGCCGGGATACTGCATCCCTTCTGCCAAAGAGAAGCAGCATAAACTGCAGGCTCACCCTGTGGTCTTCAGATGTTCCTTCTACTAAGAAATGTGTGTGGTCTGTGGGGCCCCTAGACTTGGTCCAAACTGTCTTCATGGCTCACTGGTGTCTAGCGAGACATGAGACATGAGAACATAAGGTGACATCCCAGAGTCACTAAACCTCACTAAACCTCTGTGTTCTCATAGGATGGAATGGAGATTGAAGAATTCAGACCCACTGGGTATCATGAGGGTGAGCTAAAAGCATGTGCTTAAAGGACCTGGAACATTTAAAGTGTTCAGTACTTGACTGCTAGTGGAAGAGCGCTTCAGAGTCAGTCTCAGCTTTGTATACCTTTACATCTCCATGGGCATATGTGCCTTGTTTTATTACACTTTATTACTGTCACACACAATCTAATATTGTGGCTCCAAACTACATGTGCACCTGTTGCTACGGCTTGAGTGTGCTCCTTCCAAAATTCATGTAATATCCCCATTGTGATGCCAGGAAGTGGCAAAGTCATGAGGCTTCATCCTCAGGGCTGGATTCATGCCTTATAAAGAGGCTGAAGGAAACGGGCTCAGGCTTTCTCTGTCCTTCCATTCCTTCTATTAGGTAAAGACACAACATCCCATCACACTGCAGAGGAGATTACAACAAGGCCTGACTTGGAAGCAGACAGCTCTCTGACTAGACAACCAATTTCATATACCCAGATCTTGGACATCTTAGCTTCTAAAGCTCTAAGAAATTGAATTGATGTTATTCATTAACTATCCAACTTATGTTGCAGCATGAATAGACTAAGTTAAACATATGAAGCATATCTTCCAGTACAGTTTGGAAAGCCAGTTAGATAAGGGCTCTGGATATCTGGACAGTAGGCCGATAGACAAGCAAACACCTACCTCTTGAGGTGCTGTAAACTTTTGTGGTGTTGAAAGACTTTAAAGAAGCGTATGAATTTTGAACCTCAAAACCTCACCGCCAAAGAAAATTAAAATCTCATTGCTGAATCGATAACCATGAAGGCAGAATATTTGCTTTTTTAATGTTACTATTTTAAGGATAGTTATTCACTTCATGAAGTGACAGTGCATAGCCTGAAGCTCAAGGCTGCTGTGTAGCTTGGAGCCAAGTTTCAAAGCTGATCAGTGGTCATTGGGGCCAGACCTAGTGTTACAATCTCACAAGCCTTAGCCAGAGCCCTGGACAAGAGACCAGCCCCTCTAAGGGATGCAAGCTGTCTGCAAGCTGTCTGCTTGGTTGGTATTTCCAGCCTTCCTTTCCCCAGCACGTAAATACAGCATTCATTCTTTGTGACGACAGATAAGAAAAGTTCAGTGATGTAAGCTACACCCACCAAATGTATGAAACAGAAAAGGTCCTGGCTTTGGGAGGAATCTGGGTTTAAAAGTCTCTGGCCCTGAGTGGAACCTTGGAAGATAATGGCTCTATGAGACCTAGCAGTTTTTTGTTCCTTGACTTGAGGGGACAGAGACCTAAGTAATGCTGCCAGGCTCTGAGCATCGTCTCCTCCCAAAGTGGGGTGATCTCTTCGATCTTCACTTCGATTTCCCCAGCCTTCACGGAGAGATCTATCTTGAAGGCATCCTCCAGGGTCTGTCGCCTCTGTGCCACCAGCTGCTGCCACAGCGCCCGCACTGACTTCTGGATGCTGTGCTGAACTAAGAAAGAGAGTACACAACATGGTGAAGGTGGCCTCCCCCAAAGAGACCACAAGACAGAATATCACTTCTTAGTGTCTTAATCATCCAGCATTGCAATCTCCACCCAGAAGTCAGTATGTAGAGCCAACACTACCAACATCCATGTAAATTGGCTTTTTCCTTCTTCCCATGTCTACATCTTACTAAGACCTGTCTGCCTCTCATGCCCAAAACTAACAAATGAGATCAAGGGATAAAGGAGTCTCTCTCCAATCCCCAATTCTGTCTGATACCAGTGGCATCCCTCATGTGACTCCTTAGTAACTGTGGTGGTTTGAATATGTTTGGCCCATGAGAATTGCTATTATTAGGAGGTGTGGCCTTGTTGAAGTGGGTGTGGCCTTGTTGGAGTAGGTGTGGCCTTGTTGGAGGAAGTACAGTACTGTGGGTATAGGCTTTGAGGTCCTATGTTCAAGCTCCACCTAGTGCAGAAGAGACACCCCTCCTCCTCTTCCTAGCTACCTGCAGAGGAGAATGTCCTCCTGCTGCCTTGGGATTAAGATGTAGAACTCTCAGCTCCTTCTCCAGCACCATGTCTGCCTGCATGCTGCTATGCTTCTGGCTATAATGATAATGGACTAAACTTCTGAAACTGTAAGCTAGCCCGAAGTAAATGTTTGCTTTTATAAGAGTTGCCTTGGCAATCTCAGGAAATAGGAAGTTGGGGGACCTTCCAGAATGCACCAGAGACCTGGGAGGTAAGAGACTCTTAGGAATCAAAAAGAGGGACCTTAGATGAAATTCCCAACAGTAGGGAGAGGAGACTTCAGCAGGAAAACAGGGCATCAAGTGAGGGATGGGGTTTCCATCCCACAGTCACGTCTCTGACCCATAATTGTTCCTGTCTGAAAGAACTGCAGGGATGGAAATGGAGAGGAACCTGAGGAAAAGAAGGTCTAGCAACAGGCTCAAAGTGGGATCCAGCTCAAGGGGAGGTCCCAAGGCCTCACACAATTACTGAGACTATGGAGTGCTCACAAAAGGGAACCTATCATGACTGCTCTCCAAAAGACCCAACAAGCAGCTGAAAGAGTCAGATGCAGATATTTGTGCTCAACCAATGGACAGAAGCAGCTGACCCCTGTTGTTGAATTAGGGAAGTGAAAGGAAGCTGAGAAGGGCAACCCTGTTAGAGGACCAGCAGCCTTAATTAATCTGGACCTCTGAGACTGCTCAAACACTGGACCACCAAACAGACAGTATAAACCAGCTGATATGAGGTCCCCAACACACATACAGTAGAGGACTTACAGGTCTATGCTCATTCAGAGATGATGCACCTAACCCTCAAGAGACTGGAGGACCCAGGGAGTTTAGGGATCAGGTGGGGTGGGGGTTTAGGGGTATCCACATGGAGACATGGGGCATGGGGAGGAGGTGCGGGATGTGGTGCAGTTGAAAGGTAGATGGGGGTGGGGAATGGAATATGGGGTGTAAAAAGTAAATTAATTAAAAAAAAAAAGAGTTGCCTTGGTCATGGTGTCTCCTCCCAGCAATGGAAACCCTAACTAAGACATTAGCTAAAGGGTTACCCCAAGCATCCCCTAATGGACCTTCTTAAACGTGTTGCTTTCTGCGGAGAATGGAGCCCAAATGCCCAGGCGGATTATTTCATTTTCCTAACATTGGATCTGCTTCTCAGACTCTACCCTTCTCAGTGCCCTGGGTTATCTAATCCGTAGACACATCAACAAGCCAGCTCTGCTTGGCACACTGAAGTCTCTAGTCCCTTGAACTGTGTGTGTGCATGTTTATTCAGACACGTGGCTGCATGGAGGCCAGAGATCAGTGTTGGATGTCTTTATCACGCTCTACCTTACTCTGGCTGATCCTGAAGCAGCAGCTTACTGGATTGGCTTGGTTGGTTAGCCAGCAGGTCCCTGGGATCCTCCTGTGTCTATCTCCTCAGTACTGGCATTACAGGTATTTGCCACCACGGTCTGCTTTTTACATGAGCAGTGGGGGATAAGAACTCATATCCTCATGCTTATTCTGTGAACGTTTTGCTAACTGAGCTCCTCCCTTGGTCTGGGGTCTGTTTTGCTAATCCTCCCTCTACCAAATTCCAGGGTATAGCCATGCATGCTGTAACTGACACTGTGTCCGTATAAAGTTGAAAGGTACAAGCTTCTGAAACCAGGAAGGCTTAGGAGCCTTTCTCACCACAGCCCTGATGATTCATATTACAAGGTGCACAAGGCATGTGGTACAGACTTCAAATTCAGCAGCAGAGGCTTGGGCCGTCTCACTCAAGACAGAATGGATGCAGTTCTTAACACATGGATGAGTGTGCGTGTGTCCTTTGGTGTGTGCACATGCGAGTGTGTGTGTGTGTGTGTGCATGTGTGTTATTAACTGACAACTAGGGGGAACAGAGCTGAGAGGTAGTGAGGTACTGAATTGGCATGTCAGTTTCAACTGAGTGAGGAGCCAATGGATTGAAGTAGGGTACATTCCTCTGTCTTTTTACCCATCCTTCTATGTGACCTTCTATGCCTCCATCCTCCCGCCCATCTCTCTATCCTCTAGTCTGTGCCTTCACCCTCCATTCATACATCTTTCCTCTCATCCATCCCTTGTCATTCTGTCTGGAGCTTACGCTGCAACTGCTGCTGCCCACCTCAGCCCCACACAGAACACCCAGCAGAACCTACCATCACCCAGACTTGGGAGGCCCTCCTCCTTCTTATCTTTCACTTCTTCATTTGGGGAGAGGAAGACTTGGTGATAAGGAGTAATTCTGGGCTTGGGCTCCAATCCAAATCCTTCTGGATAACTAGTAAACAAAAAAAATTTCACAGTAAACTCAAGCTTCCTCAGGACCATACCATGGCTCTCTTTGTTCTTCTTCGTCTTTTTTTTTTTTTTTAAGGCGAGGCCACTCCTAAAATTCAGTATATATCAACATGGAAAAGCATACCAAGTTAAAGAAAATACAACTTAACAATGTCCATAGCTGATATTGAAAAATGGGTTTCAATTACAGCAGAAAAAAAAAGTCTTATCATTATAGGTTGTCCTGGTTGTAGAATCCTTCTTGTGCCTCCAGCAGAACCCATGTTCCATCTCTTAGTGTCTCTCCCCTGTCATCTGAACTGGACCTTCCAAAGCACTGATACTTGACTCTGTTGGACCTCGATGTCATCCCATATTCAGGGATAGTTTCCAGGGCATGTAAGTGCACAGAGTCCTATATGCTGAAGGACTCTGATGCTACCATCTTGACAACACTAGTAATTGTTAAATGTATGCTTCATATTTTATTTTGTCAGGGCCCCACAGTCCTAATGGGAGTGCATGGCTCATATACTGGATTCCCCTGCAACCTTATACTGTGGCAGCCCAATGCATGATAGTACCCTGTGCCCTCTTCTAGAGGGCCCAGCCTCCTGGGCAGGAAAGAAAATACTTATAATATGTAGATAAAATCTAAAACAGCAAACATAGAAATACAAATATGCCCATGTTCAAGAAAAACCACTGTTGAAATGTAAAGAATAAAATGTTTTACAGAGGGGCCTGCAAAGGCTACCATTCCTAATATGTTCTGGTTGCTTCAGCTGGGCTCCCACACAAGGAGACTAGGAAAATCCTCCAGACTTTACCATACACTGAAAATGGATGGTTTTCAAATTAACAAGTGGTAGTAAGACTAGTGCCTCTCTGGGATGGAGACTTCCCCAGCACTTTCCAAGGCCTCTAGTTAGTCTCCGCTGGCCTTGACCTCATGAGCTTGCTGCTTTACCCTCCTGAGGCTGGGATGATAGGCTGGCACAGGCACAGGGTTGGCTTCCTAAACTGCCTTAAGCAGAGTCAACCCTGTGCTGATGTTCAATAAGAGTAGCTATAGGCGGACATACACCTTTAATCCCATCACTTGGGAGGCAGAGGCAGGCAGATTTCTGAGTTCAAGGCCAGCCTGGTCTACAAAGTAAGTTCCAGGACAGCCAGGGCTATACAGAGGAACCCTGTCTCAATAAATAAATAAATAAATAAATAAATAAATAAATAAATAAATAACCAAACCAAACAAACAAACAAACAGAGTAGCTATAGGATGCAGAGAGGTTCTTTTATTCAAGTGATTAAACTTATAATTTACACTGGCATATGTATGATTGAGAAAGGTGGACTCAGGCATGGTGGCAGATTCAAATAATCATTAGACCCTAGAGGTAGAGACAGCAAGATCAGAGGTTCAAGGCCAACCTCAGTCACACAGCAAGTTTGAGATTAGACTAAGCTACTTCTCAAAACTAATAAAACAAGAGGTGGAGAGAGAGAGGAGTCGGAAGATGGCATGAGTGGTGTTAAACCTAGCACTCTAGAGGCTGGAGGAGGAGGTTGGCTGTAAGTGTGAGGGGTGTGTAATGTCCTGCTGCTCTGTTCTCCCCTCACTCAATATGGCTCTCTTAATAAGAAGCCACATCCACAGGCTCAGTGCAGCCAAGCATCCCCAGCCTCAAACTGGGGTTCAAAAGGCCCCAGAATCTGAAGCTTTTTAAAACAAGATGACACTGCAAGAGGAAAATTATACACTCAACATTACGTGGTTCCCAATAGAAACAAAATGTATTAAACATAATGTACAAAATTGTTGTCAGATCACAGGTGTAAGGTATATTTGAAATAAATGTACATGATGTTTACTGCTGTGTACCATTCTCAGTATATTTCACTATATGTGTGTGTATACACATATATGTGTGTACATACATATACATGTAAAATGAAATCATACACACATATAAATATATACATATATATAATGAAATATATAGGTATAATTAAATAGATATGTAAATATTTACAAAATTTTTAAAAATCCAAACTATGAAAGACATTTGGTTCCAAGCATTTCAGCTGAAAGAGTAAATCTCTTCTACTTTGTGCAGGGAGATGAGTTGAATACAATACAGTAAAAAAACGTAGATTCAAATGGGGCTTCCAGAAGAGGGGCTGATTCAACATCAGTTTGTCAGTGTTTCTAAGGTAAGTGTGCTGGTTGATATTGTTCTGAATCCCATACATATTGTGTGCTGTTTTCTGCAAAGAAAAGTATTTCTAACTCGTATGGTACATTGAATTATGAACATTTTTCCATACTGAGATCGCATTTATCAAATATTAATGTTTCTGAAATCTGGCTATATAAAAAGAAATCAATGTGTACACTTAATGTTTGCATCTTCTGCCTCAAAAATTGAAATCAATTAAATATCTTAGAAGTGTGGAAATGAGGTAAACTGTTATTTTTTGATGCCTCTAGTTGCTTGGTCACACTGAGTTGGGGATGGCTTGACTATCAAGCACTGCACACAACTTCAACTTGAACAGAAAGCTTCTTTCATTTATATTGACCTCCCTTCCACGTCCTTCCCTCTGCATCTTGCTTTTCTGCCCCGAGCACCGGCACAGGGAAGAAAGCTTCAGTTCTTACCTCCTGGCATTCAGCAGCAAAAGACAATGCATGAGGCACAGGAGGAAGCTGACATTGGAATTGTAGGTGGCAAAGATGATGTCCCAGTGCTCCTGCAGGAAGTCCAGGATGGTGAGGAGGCCAAGGCACTCAGACAGGGACTGCTGGGGCTTGGAGAGGCAATGCAGGATGACTTTATTCAAACTGCTGTACAATGCACTCATGACAGTGTCCTTTTGGGAAGAAGGGTTCTCGATGACCTGCACCACCAAAATGAGACACACACATCCTCAGGAACAGTTTGCTACTTAACACATTGACCCAGTTTACCATGGAAACAATGTTTTGAAAAGTTAAACAGTTGCAGACAGGTCTGTGTACAGCAGGCAACTCTTAATGTAGAGACTCCCATCTGGTCAGTATGAGGAGACACAGCCCTAAACAATACCTCTGTTGCCTCCTCCAAAGACTCAGAGAACAGCACACAAGACTAAGAACTGGCGGATGGGAAGGAGTTCTGTGGGGGAACGTTCTTCTGGTCACGATGTGGATGATGCATCTGGAGCTTAAAGCCACTGTGGCTACCAGTACATGACCTGCACAAGGCTGGGCCCATCGACATTCCATCATAGATGGAGGGCAGGGTCTGGAATGGTCCCATCTCTCTCAGAGGAACTCTAGACAATTAATAGTTCCTGGGGAGAGGGGGAGCCACTTCCTACACTCCTCAGTGGTACATGACCTCACACAAGTAAACTGTAATGAAGTGAAGTGGGCTACAAAAAAGACACGAAATGGGGGAGTCCGGGGGTCTTGGGAGGAAGGAGACATTCAGGAGGAGGGGGAAGGGAAAAAGAAAGGATAGTTTGGAGGACTTTGAAAAGAATACATGGGATTGTGAATGAACATATTTTTTTAAGCGACACAACCTGACCTGTCACTAGGTTTCTACACTCTTGAGCCTCTACTGAAGAGAGGATCAATAAAGGCAATTTGCAGAATTCAAGAAGAAACTCATAAAGACAAAGAAGCTAAGAGCTGACCACAGCCATATTGTGGAACATGGATTTAGTAATCACAGGTTTATGAAACACTGGTGAGATGGCTGACATTCACTATATGAACATATGCTGTTCATATCTGTTTTAAAACAGGTATGTTACTAATAATTACAATAATGTTAATAATTACAAGAGCAATTAGCAATAGTTCCAGGATACATGTTTGTATGTACATATGTATATGTATATGTATATGTATATGTATATGTATATGTATATGTATATGTATATATACTTCATTTAAGTGGCACAGTATCATAAAGTAGACTATTAGATGACCTTATTGTAGGGAGGAAAGGCTGAGGTCAGGGTGGTTAGCTGGTCAGCAAGGGTCAAGCCCATCCCGGACACCTGAACTATGTCCCTTCCTCTCTCTTATCCCCTAAAGGAGTTAGAAGCAACAGACTTTATTCAGCTCATCAAAAAGTCAGGGAGGCTGAAGAGGGCCAGAGTATAGGGTCTTAGCATTGCTGGCTCAATAAGTCCATTTTCCCTCTGCAGGACACAGGTCACTAGTGGGCAGTTTTGTATTCTGTAAGATGGCTTGTCAGTTGGGCTCTCTTAGAGTGGAGCAGCTGGTGCTGCACTTCTCTGCTGTGGAGTTCCATTTGCTGATGGACTGCTGAGAGTTAGGGCTCAAGGCTTCATCACCATCCTGTCTGCACCTTTCAGACCCACTCCCACAGTTAAGGGCTGTGGGTGTGGATTGCAGAAGGCAGGAGAAAGGACCGGGCCTGAGGGACCACGCTTCAGGGTATGCAGGGGCTCTCAAGCATGCCTGGCCTTTACAGAGCTTTCTTTCTTTCTCATCTGTCTTGGATTCTATCTCAACTCCGGGAAGGAAGATCAGGCTGGCTGAAGGAGACTCCCAGTCCATCCAGGGGATGCTTCTTATCGCCCTGGGGACGCAGCTTCTTACCGCTATGATGTGCTCTGTGATGAAGAGGAGGATGTGCCTGGGATCCGCTGAGAACACCCCACTATATATCTTCTCAACCAGCTTCTGGGTGAAGTAGGAAACGCTTGCAAGGGAAGGCACAGCACCAGCCTCTGCATTTGGCAGAGGCTCCTTACTGCCTGGGTGAGGTAAGAAAATAGACCAAAATTAGTGTCTGGTGGATTTCTTCACCCCACAGCCTACAAATCCTTTTTGGTGTCCATGTCCTAGTCACCTGTATACCTTAATGTTCTGAAGATGGAGTCTCTAGTCTCATATTTATTCAAAGCAAACTAAGCTTAAATAAGTCAGTTGGTGATATAAATCAAGGGATAAGAAGGAAACCAAGAAAGTATTTTCTCTGGGAGACATGAAAACAAGAGAGTTGAATATTCAAGGCTAACGAGAAGAGAATTTAAGACCATGCCGACATGCTGGACTGATGTGTGGGCTAGTATTTAAACAACGTGATACAAGCTAGAGTCATCTTGGACAAAAAGAACATCACTCATGGATTTGCCTCCATGAGTCTGTCCTGTAAGCAAGCCAATGGGGCGTTCCCTTGATTAATGATTGATGTGAGAGTGCCCAACACACTGAGAGTGGCAGGAGCCCTGGAAAGATAGTCCTGGGCTGTATAAGAAAGCAAGCAAACTGAGCAATGTATGGGGAGCAAGCCAGTAGGCAGCTTCCCTCCATATTCTCTTTGTGCATCGCTGCCTTGACTCCCCTTAGTAATGGACTGAATCGGGATGTGTAGGCTAAACAGACCCTGTCCTCCCAAGTTGCTTTTGACCATAGACCTTTATCACAGAGCAGAAGGCAAACTAGGGCAATTGCAGAAAAAGCCTTAATGTAAAGCAGATATCTAGAGTCATTTACACAGCAGTTAATGTGTTTACCTCAGTGTGTGGAGATCTCGGATGGTTCCTACACTCACTCTGAGTTAGCTGAGACTGTCCCATGCACAGTCCAGGTCAGCAACCCAGTCACTCTGCCATTCAGAGTCAGAGATAAGATGAACACTTATCTGGGTTGCCATGTCCGCATTCTGCCTATACAGGCCCATACTCTCCTTCATGCCAGATAGCAAGAGAAAGGCAGAAGCCAGCTTTACATGCTGTGTTGCAGGGGAAAATCCTAGAGGCCAGCTGTGTCGCATGGATTCCTGTGGCTCAGAAAACACTGGTGACACATGGCCTTGATTTTTAAATGAAGCCTCAGCTGTCCTAGAACTAAGGTCTCAAGTGTTGCAGGATGGCTGCATTTTTATTCGGGGCCTTTTGTTCAAGAAATGCTTTCTGGGCAGTGAGTCTGTCATTAGCATGGGTAAGATGTTCTGAGTGTGTTAGGCTCAATTATCTTACAGTCCCGAAGCATGTGTCAAATTTCTGATGAAGTCACAGGAGACCGATCTGAACCCAGAAGACGGAAGGAGTTTCTACCTCAGAATGGCCCAACTCTGACAGGTCTCATGGAACATAGCAACCGTCCCCCTATCCTGACTTGTGTCAACAGAGGTCATCAAACTCTCACTGAAGACAGATGCAGAGGGAATGGTAACACTCAACCTGGGATCTTGGTGTCCCAGTGATCTGCCCTACACTGGGAACAGAGAAGAGCACAGAAGCCATGTGCTCCCCTCTTAGAGTTGGCATGCTACCCCACTCACCTCTTAGGGTCGGCATGCCGTCCCCACTTGGGACCTGGAATATGTCCATGGTGGAAAGTAGGACCTCGGTCTGGAAGTCTCGCTTCTGCTGGCTGGTGGCACCATCTGGGGAAGCCTGAAATCATGGCCCAGGACTGAGATGCCAGCCATCGTGTCATCATGTCCCCTTAGTGACCACATTCTCCTTGGCTAACTAGTGAGTATGGACTGCTGATTGACCATGACTGCCTTCTCTGAGGCATTGTCCTCTGATGACCCAGCCACCTCACCTAGGAGGGAAAGCTGTCTCTCAGAGTGAAAAATCGAATCAGAGGAGTACACAGCCAATGGCTACCCGGCAGGTATCTCAATGTAAGGCTGACTCTAGGACACAGCATGCTACTGCCCTTAGGGACCAGAGCTGAAACCACCCATGAACAAGCTTCTGCCCCAGAATTCTGTTTCTCTTCCCCTTCTCCTGAATGCCTATGTACAAATCACTTCCACCAAACCCTTGCCTCAGGCTCTGCTTCTAAGGACCTCCCATCTATCATCTGTTGGTCCACCTAGGCCTGAGGTTCACAGGTCCCACACCAAGTCACTGCACTACTAACAGTCAAACTCCCAATAGCAGCTGGGGTCTTAGGTCTTGGCATGCCCCGCCCCTGAAGGTCAGTCTCCTCCCACTGCACACAGTCCATTAACAGCCCCTTTCTAACCTACCTCCAGGATGACCTCCAAGGGCAGCCACTGCTTGGGATTGGACCCTCCAAGCAGTAGCTCCCTCAGGAGGACTTGCATGAACTCTCTCAGCTGCCTCAGAGCTGGATGTGGTTGGAAAGATGCTTGGAACCCCTCCGCAGCATGGCTGGCTTCAGCAGAGGCTCCAGGACTGCTCGTGTTTCTAGAGGACTCAGACGTGGTCTCCTGGGAGAAGTGACAGAGCAGTGTAGCTGGCTCCACTTGGAAGCCTTTGCCCACATGCCACTGTGGGCAAGGTCCTCATCAAAGCTACCTAACTCCTGCATGCAAACCTGTTCTGCAGAGGAAGGAGATTGGCCCAGTGTCAAACTTGTAAGGTGGCAACATCTGTCTGAGTTGAACTTTGAGAGCCACAGAGTCAGAGACCATCGAGGAGGTCTAGAATGCCATACTGGGCATGGCAACGTCTGGTTCTGGGACTCAGCTCTAAGTCCAATGCTCTACCTGTCCCAGCCCTGCTAATTCTGACAGACAGCATCCTTGGATAAGAAGGACAGAAAGGTAGTGCTGGAGGAGGGGAGAGAGAGAGAGAGAGAGAGAGAGAGAGAGAGAGAGAGAGAGAGATGGGTGGGTTCACTCCTCTAGATAGTCCAGGACAACATGGAGATGCCAAGAGGCCAAGTGATAGACCCAAGGACACATGGCCAGGGACTCTTGACTCCCGCCCCGTGAACTTTTCATGTGCCTTCATCTGTCGGCATCCCCTTTGCTCATTCATAAAATTAATGCAGCCATTCTTAATTAAGCCATAAAATGAATTTAATGGCACCTAGGGAGGTGGTGACTGCATTAATTAGCTCCGTGCGGCCTCGACTGGAAAGATGCCATATAAATTCACAGCAAATGGAAGGCTTTTGGCCATCGGCCACCTACAAGAGGTTCTGTCTCATTGTCTATGCAACAAAGAACTGGCAGAGATCACTTGGTTGAGGCTAGGGAGGATGAAGGCCACTTCAAAACTGGAGCAGAAGCCCTAAGATGGGGCCTGCTTGGCCCGCAGAGCTGTTTGTTGGCTGGAGAGATGATCTGTGGAGGAGGGACTTTCTCCTCTGTTTCCCTCCCACAGAAGTGACAGGGGGCCGTGGAGAAAGAACCTTGGGCCAGAATGCACTTGGCTAAAATCTCCCAATTCAGCAGATGCCAAACCTGGCTCAGACACAGGCTGAGGTAGCACTAGGGTCACAGTGCCAGGCCACAGATTTTGGGAGCCTGGTTCCCTAAGACCCATTGGGGACAGTAAGAGCAGCCTGAAGGACTGTCCTCCCTGCTTGGCCCAGGTCACCTGGTCAAGCTTGCATTTGGGTCTCTTAGCTGCAGCCAGCTGGGCCTTCTTTGGGTCTTTCTGGCTTTTCTGCTCATTTCTAGCAAGTTACTTGAGCATATATGGATTTGTCAGACCATTGTGGGACAACTTTCTCATTTTTTACGCATCTTTCAGTCTTTTTATTTAATCTCTTTATTTAAACTAAATATGCTCGTCCCTTAGCATCCATGGGATATTGATTCTAGGAACCCCTGAAGATACCAAATTCCCCAGATGCCCAACATTTATACAAAATGTTAGCATATTTGCATAGATTCTGCCCAAATCCCCCTTCCCTGTTACTTTATCATCTCTACATGAGTGGCAGTGCTTAATATAGCATCAATGTTGTTAAAATGCAATGTTTATGGAATAATAATGGGAAAATCTGCACATGTTGGGTACAGACAGAAACATGTTTAACGTCTAAAAGTATTTCTGTCTGAAGCTGGGATCACTCCCAAACAAAGCTAATGGACACAGAGCACTGGCCAGGCTTAGTCAGCTGTTTATTTTAAGTTGATCACAGTGGGAAGGAGACAGGTTTGGAGGACTGCCACTTTAAATCTTGGAAAGGTAGCATTTCTCAGTTTTGCCACCCTTTGGCCAGATGGGCCTGAGCCCAGGGACACAGAGGGACATTTTTTCCCCCTGAGGCTCTGTTCTCTTTCTTATACTGCCTTCACCTGGGGCTGCTGGGCTTCACAAAGCACCAGGTTTGGGCCTGTACACCAGGGGCTCAGGAGATGAGCTCTCCACATGCACACCTGTGGAAGGGGCTGACTCAGAGCCCTTCACTCGATCCACTAGCCTTGTTTGTGATGAGGCCACTCCATGCTCAACTCTGAAAGTCAGGGGTCATAAGCCCTGCTTTGAATATGATCTTCTAGCTAATGTTACAGCTTGCAAACAAACATCACAGCTCCCTCTGGGTCTCCGCTTCCTAATCCACCAGAATGGGGACTGAAGGGCAGATTTCTGCCTGGCTTCTTCCTGTGTTTCATTCTCTGCCCCGCGCCCCTGCTCTCACTACCTGCTTTCACTCAGATCCCTAGCGCTCTTGACTCACCTGACTCTACACCTGGCATGGGTTCTCTGACTCAAACTCACAGTTCTTTCTAAAGCCCCTCTTCTAAGCTTTCAGCAACCAAGCTTCAAGGCCTCCTCTTTTAGACCTAAGTGAGTCCTCACTCTTCTTGGTCCATTGGACTCTGAGCTGGGCTCTCATAAACCTACTACCCAGAAAAAAAAACTGGATCAAGTTCCAGGGGCCTAAAGACAGAAAAGAATTACTGAGAAGGAAAAGTGGAAAGACAGTGGTACCACCTAGTCTCTGTCCATGACACAGATGGCAAGAGGCCCCTGGCATGGGATACTGGTTTCCCAACACAAGGATGCTATATATTCCACAAATATATATTTGAACTTGAGCTATGATAAAATATCACATTATTGAGATTTCTAACAACTAAAACAAGTAAACAAACAGAAACTGGACTCTGGAGCTGAAATTGACCTTGAACTGCACCTCACAGCCAAGAAAAGGGAAATTACCCATGTTGTTTATTCCGTGTTCAGTCAAGTTGCTTAACGTGCATTTTAACTTTGGGAGGCAGGGAGGTACGCAGCCCTTCACCCGTGAAGGATGACGCCGTTCATGGCTGCTCACCCTGAGGCCTCAGAGCAAGGCGAGTCCTACCTTCTGGGTTTCCAGGGGGAAAGTGATAATGGCCACAGTCTGGAGGAAGTCAGGGGTCCTCCACGCTGAGTCCTGGGGGTAGGAGCGGTGCACCAGGCGGAGGAACTGAAGAACACTGCTGGGGAGTGTCTGCTCCCAGGCGCCGTCTCCTGAACCTGCAGGGGGCTGAGGACACACTCTGTTAGACTTGGTGTGAGACACAGCATGCAGCAGCAGGACAGAGGGACAGGGGGGTTAACTGAGAGAGGCCAAGGAGCTACAATACAGGGGGACATCTTCCAGAGTCTTGGTGTGACCTGCTTCTGGCAATTGCCTAAGACAGCTGGGCAGTAGCAGGAACTGGTCACCAAACAGGTGCGGACATTGTTCTACGTGTTTCATATATGATCCTTCCCTCACCTTAGAGAATGGATTCCGTATTTACTTCTGTTTTGCAGTTGGAAACACAGAGGCCTGGAGAGGCTCACTCTCACCACAGACCACCCAGTATGTGAAGGTCAACGAGAGTGAGCCCAGGTGATCTGTGTACTGTGTCCTCACACCATTCCAGTGGGCATGGACATGGCATGCTGGGCTCAGGGAAGAGTGTGCCTGTCAGTCCTCAGCCCAGCCTTCCTCAGCCTAGAGCCAACTTCCCCACTAGAGACTCCACCCTGACCCACACCGGGGTCTTCCTAGTCTGAGTAGGGCTTGAAGAGGCCTACTCATGCCAACCAGGAGCCTGGCATGTATTGTGCTGAGCTGTGCTGTGCTATGCTGTGTTGTGCTGTGCTGTCCTGTGCTGTGCTGTGCTGTGCTGTGCTGTGCTGTGCTGTGCTGTGCTGTGTGCTGTGCTGTGCTGAGCTGAGCTGTGCTGTGCTGTGCTGTGCTGTGCTGTGCTGAGCTGAGCTGAGCTGAGCTGTGCTGTGCTGTGCTGTGCTGTGCTGTGCTGTGCTGTGCTGTGCTGTGCTGTGCTGAGCTGAGCTGAGCTGATCCCCAGTGCCCTGTCTGAGCTGGAGTTTCCTCCCATACTCTGCTCTCTTCTCCTCTGGTCCAGACTGAGCCTCCTCCACCCAGTTCCCTTGTGTAACATACTCAGCTGCCCATTCGGAGACTGGCATGTGCCCCAGCCAAGACATCCAGCTACTGGCTAAGATCTTGCTATTCTGATGTCTGGAACTTCATATTGAAGCCTCAGCCCTAGGTAGGCTCTTTCTCTGCATAGCGACACCAACACACAGAGTCAACACCCAGCCTATTCCAAGTGACTCATGGGTAGGTATTAGAGTTATTCTTAAGATTAAATTTAGCCTTTGTCTCTCATCCCTCTACAAGTTTACCATGTGTAGATCTTATCTATTAAGGTTGGCAAATGTCACCTTTATAACAGGTCTGCTCATTGTATTAGATCAGTACTGAGTAGCTTTGCCCATTATTATGATGTTAAACTAATATCCTTCACATGTGAATTTAATGTGCTTGCTAATGCATTGCAAACACTTAGCCTTATACTTTCATTTCCCTCTGCATATTTTACAACTTTTTCTTTGTTTTAAATGAGCTTACATATTGCTTTTGCTTTGCTTTTGATAACATGTTGGTTAGGTAGACAACAGGTTCCTTACACTATGAATAAAAAATATACATCTTAGATATCCACAAAACTAATTGCATATTAGCCCTCCAGTAGAATGAATACAGTTTTTAAAAATGAAATGTAATTATATGTACATATATTTACATATACATATATACACACATCTATGTACATTATATATGCTTAGCCACATGGACATTGAGAGTATGAACCAAGAGATCTTTAAAAATGTAACTATAGGAATTCTAGAAAATAGCAAAATTGAAAGATGATAAGTACTGCAGTCTTAGAAAGTGACATAAGTAAGTCAGGGTACTCATCAATATATCCAAGATAGCACTCTTAAAATAAGTCCACAGGCCTTCAGGTTCTTTAAAAATAAAAATAAAAAACCTGCGATGGAAAGAAAGCTCAAATCCCAAAGCTGAAAGTGAGGAGGTAGAAACTACCACCCTGAACATGAGTTAGAAGCCACCTGCTGGGGCTGCCAGGTCCCGCAGGGGCCCATGTGTTAGAGCTGCACTGGTAACAACTGTACAAACTTGGGACAAATTAGGAAGTCTTGAGTCATTGGGGGTGTACCCCACAAGGGCAGTGTAGGATTTCAGGTTCTTCTCTGTTTTCCAAGGTAAGGAATCATGGAGAAAACCCAGGCCCAGGAAACTTGCATTTAAATAATATAAGAATTAGTAAATATAACAGTCTTTTTAATATAATGAAGGACCTGTATTTTATTTTAAAACTTGCACAATATCAAACCTCACAATAGCACAGTGGAAAGAAATCTCAGCCCAATAGCCTTTACAAATGTTCATATAAAATCATAAATGGAAATCTGTTAATAGAACATGGAAATGCACTGAAAGTAACAACACAAGGATTGAAGGAGATCTTTACAAGAATGCAAAGGATCCTGTTGATGGAATTTTATCACATGAAACTGATTGAAAGATACAAACACGTGATCACTTAACAATATGGCCAAGACAACACGAAAAATGGTTATTCTTTCAAAGGCTAATAACACGTGTGTCAAGGAGAGGACTCAGCCAATAGAAGCACTCGCTGCACACACAGCAAGTGACCTGAGTTTGGTGTGCGAGTTCCTGTGAAAAGCCTGGTACAGCAGCGCAAACCTTAGCCCTGGCACTCCTACAGTGAGACGGGAGGTAGACAGAAAATTGGTCAAAAGCTTACATGTGAGCCTGCCTGGAAGATGCAGCTATGAACAACTGGAAAGATCCTCAAAGAGGAAGGAGTGGATCAATGCCAAAGTTATCTATTGACATCCACACACGTGCCACAGCATGCACATGTCCGCACATATGCGCACATGTATACAGCTTTTAAAGTAAATGTTTTTGTTTTTAAGTGAAAAAAGACATAGGGTCTGTGCCTTCTCTACATAACCACATCTGCATGCAGGAGGGAGAAAGAGAGATTGGTAAAAGCTGAAACAATGTGGTTTTGATCTAATGCTAAGGAACTCTAAGGAACCATTATGTGTGTTCCTAGGTTGCTGAGGTTCTGAGAACGGGCTGAGCATCTCTGCACAAGAGTGCTAAGGTGAGCAAGAGATGTGTGTGTGTGTGGGGGGGGTTGTGTGGCTGTGGGGGTGTATTTAAAGTCTACTGAAGTGTTTCTGAAAAGTGCATTCAGACAAAAATGCATAAGGTATGCTTTAACCCCCTAACACACACACCACAGATTTTGACCCAAGAGGTCACCAAGCTAGAGAGCAAAGATGTGCATTGCAGATATTTTGTAAGAAGGAATGCATCAAGCAACACCATACATTGTCTATTACAGATATGGGTACCTCGTGACACACAAGTCTTACATTTTTCTACTTTATTGACATAAAAAAATAAGTCCACAAAATATTGTGGAAATAAAAGAAAACTTGTTTTTTGAGACTCCATCCTCTGTAAGGACATGGCATGATTTCCTGAAGATGCGTGCTGGTTATTTCTGTCTAGATCACAGTGGCTGTGTTTGGAGCTGCGGTGGGTGTCAGAGGATTGTTAGGTTTGGGTTGCTATTCTTTGCATGTGAGAGACAATACAGCATTTTTTTTTACAAGAACAATGGCATTCCCTCACAGAACCAAGGCTCCCATGAGGTTTGGTATCTTCAGAATGAAATTGAATTTCTCAGCCTCTTACCCTTGCTGACCTTTTCCCAGACCAAACAGCCTTCACCTCTTACAGCTGCCACAGCGTTTAAGTGAATCCCTTCTACCCAGTTCTCACAAGCTTTGAAAGCCAAGATCAAGCAGCTCTTGTACCAAATGGCTCATTTTCTCTGAGACAGGTATCTACCTCAAAGTATCTCTCGGGCAAGGACTGATGCAGATGACCCTCCCCATGGTGACATTTGTGTCTTATAAGAAGGAAAAGAGAGACCCAAGGTAGCACAGTTGCTCAGTGTCACCATGGGGTCCCCTCCACCACACTATGAGACAGCAGCAGGCTCTCACCACATGCCAGGCAGATGCTGGTGCCATGCTCCTGGACTTCCCACCCTTCAGAACTGCGAGCTAAATTGGCCTCAGTTCCTTGTAAATTACGTAGTCACAGGCATTTCTCTATATAAGAGAATGGGTGAACACATAAGCTTTACTAGGAAGCTTCTGGAACAAACAAACAAACAAAAAAAACCAAGCTGACCCTTCCAAACTCCTTTCCATTGGAACCTTCTGGTATGGTGTGTGGGGAACAAGTCTCACCTGATTCATGATGGCTTTCAGCATCCCCAGGAGTAGCAGAGCACCTTCTATGCACAGCCCAGCCTGGAGGACTTCTTGCTGATGATGTTTCTGAAGAAGCCACTGAAGCATCAAATCCAAGTTCTCCTTATGGAGAAAGAAGAACCTTAAAGAGATCTGCCCACCAGTGGCTAGCTTTATCACAGTGCTTCACACGTCCCAGGGTTCCCCAGTAGGAAAAACAAGAGGACAGAAACAGAATGGGCCACTGGCCCTTAAGGAAACTTCCAGCCCCATGTGCATTAGAAGCACACAACTCTAAGAAGGTGCAAGATCTACCAGCAACTTGTGGCAAGTGGATTTCTTCAGGGCTAAGGGTGCATCCCAGGCACAGTGTGTGTCTGGGATGCACAAGGCCCTGGGTTCTAATCTCAAAAAATATTCAACGTCCCAACCAAGTTCAGTGGGTATGGTCAATGAACTTATAGTAGGCAAGAAGGATTTCAAGGTTCAGGACAAGTGCAGGGAAGGAGCAGGGTGTAGAATCAGGAGACCTGACGCTGCCCTTTTAATAGCTCAGACCAGCTACTCAGCAAGCTCTTCAGCCTCTTGGCGGTTCATTTTCCTTCTCTATGAAATGGAAGCTCACATTATCTACTCCCACGGGATTGTTTAAATATCAAGTGAAATGGAATATGTAAAATGTCTCCTACAGGTCTTAGACTCCTAGATGTTTGTTTCCCATAATACAGAGAAATAAAAACGCTGGGTCTCAATGAACTTAACACAGCATAGTCAGAACCTTGGGCTGAAGTGGTCTACACTGTATTTGTGTCTGTGGAGATGTAGATCAAATCCATAAAATATGGGAGTGTGTAGTGGGCTGAATGTTTTAGCCATGCTTTTGTTCTATCCCAGTTCTGTTCAGTTCAGCTCAACTAAAGGCTAAGAAGTTATTTCCGGTTCTGCTATTCATCAGGAACCTGGGAAGATGCGTCAAGGGTCAGATCTGTCTCCCATCTGCTCAGTATTTAAGGAGACAGCTCACCTACAGGCACCAATGTTATGTGAGGCACAACGGAGGAAACTGTCTAGGGATGTCAGCAGGAAGTGGCAGGTGACAGTGGGAGAAAGGAAGAAGGGCACATGAGACATGTGACACATGCGACAGCTGAGCACATAGCAGCTGTCCCCTTGTGGACATAACTCAGCAGAGTTATATGGGGGAAGATGGGGTTAAGTTGAAGCCAGCTGGGAAGGCTAGTCAAGTAATCAAACTGAAGGAGTTTTGATGCAAGCTGGGGCCTGCATCTGACCTGGAAGGTGAGAAAGCCCAGGAAGGCTTGGACCAAGTGTAAACATGGGTTACGGGGAGATGAGGAGGTGAGCATGGGCTCTTCTTTGGGGAATTTGAGTAACAGGGAAAAAGTATGAATTAAGAAGCACCTTCTGGTCTCGGGGACATGGTTGGACATGCTTGTGGTCTGCAAGGGAAGGGTCAGCGAGAATTGAGAAACTAAAGAGGAAGAGGGAAATGCTGCATGTGGTAGGTCACTCAGGATTAAAGAACATCCTCTCTTGGTGACAGTGAAGGGGATCACTCATGATGAGCAGAGCTGAGACCTAAGGTGGGACACTGGGGCAAGGCCAGCACTAGTGTGCTTCGATTTCTCTAACCAGAAAGAGATTCAATTGATCACATCAGGTATTCTACAAGCAAGAGTGGGAGGTGGGAGTTAAAGAAGTCATTAGTGCTGATGGGAGGGATTTAAAGGTTAGCCAGGGTGCAGGGTGTGAGGGAATGAAGCAGGTCAGACATAGTTCCAGTTGGAAGGAGCAGAGGGATAGAGAATCTTAGGGAACAGCCATAATCATAGGAAATCAGAAAGCAAAGAGTGCCTCTCCTCCCCAGGGTGCACCCTAAACATACTCTGGGCCCATTGGTCAGCTCTGTAAGTGGTGTCTGGAGGAAGAAGGAAGATACGATGAGGTACACTTCCGGAATGAGAACATGGTAGGCCAGAAAGTCATTCAAGACCCGGAACCCAGGAAGCAGGCAGGGGCTCTGGTCAGGCACTGCAGGGCGGCTCTTCAGGTTGTCTATCGATCAGGTAAAAGAGGCACAAAAATCAGTTACTGATACCAAGTCAACACACTGAATACACCACAGAAACACTGGATGAAATGTGCTTCATATAAAGAGCACATGGAAGTTCCTTGTGACCATGCCTGGCCAGTTCTTAACATGCTCACCCATTCATTGAACCATCTACCCATTCATCTATCCATTCATTAACTCATTCATTCATCAAAAACAGACACTAAATGCCAACTATGCAGAAAGCACCAAGGCAATCCTGTATTGGACAGAGGAGCTATCACACTTCAAAAAGAGGTACAGATTCCAGGCACATATGAGGCACACAATGTAGTGGGGAGGGCAGACATAAGGCGATTCATAAAAATTAATATGTGCTTACGAATCATGGCGGGAGTTAGAGAGATGTCATAACGGAGCAGAGAGATGTTATTCAACCTCCCAATTCTGGTTGTGCTCCCCCCACCCCCGTCCTGAGGGAAGGGCACTAAGATGGGACATGAAGGACGAGTCAACCTCTACAGGAAGATGCATCCAAGGAGAAGAGTCAATGTGCAAGGTGCCCAGTGCATAAACGGATAAGGAGATTTGAGGGCTGGAAAGCAGCCCACAGAAGCCAATGAGCATGTGGTACTAGAATTCAGCAAAGGGAGTCTAAGGAGGCAAGGGATGATCTGGGGACTGAGTCACCCAAGTGGGCAGGGTGTGGGCAGGGCTTGGTCCTCACTCACACCCAGGACAAAATAGTAATGGCTTCATGGAGACACTCACCCATCACAATGTCCACCCCGTCCATGCAGTTCTCTACCCAGCATCCAGCAGATAGGCCATCCCTAAATCGCCCACGGAGGGGAGGGCTTGACAGAAAGTACAGCAGCAGCTTCAATGCCAACGTGGTGGTGCTGGGATGCAGGTGACCCTGCAGGAGGAGCAGGAACCAGTCGGGCCCCAGGCTCAGAAACACCTGTTCCTTTAACCTAGAGGGGCAAGACATGAAAGCAAGTCATCTCTCAGCCCATGAGCAAGAGGCATGCCCAGAAGACAAGTGCAGCTTTACAAGTCACCGCAGGAAGGGCCACTGTGCACGAACTGTGATTATAATTTGAAGGAATACAGTAAAAGTCTTTCAGGATCATGGCACAATGGATGGGTTCATCCATCGACAGTGCTGTGTACGCAGGCAGAGCTTCTCCAGGCAACTGGGAACTAAGTCAAGGCATGGGGATGTGAGCGCTCCTTGTAACCCTACCCACTACTATTCATGCTTACCAGTCTCTCTTCATTACCATCAGCAGACCAGTGATCTAAGACATACAGTCACCAAAACTAATCCAGTGGTTAGCTGTGATGTTTGTACCTCTCAAACATGGACGTTAAAATGCTGAGTTTAGATTTGTTAGAGGGAACTAAATGGCAGGGAGGAAAAAAAAACTGTCTAGAAAGGACAACAGAGAGAGTAAAAGTCCCGGCCACTTAAGAGCCATAGAAAGCCATCTGAGCAGGGCAGATTCTCAGCATCAGCTGCCACACTGGGCCTGCTGAGGGCTGGCTGCTGGCTGCTGAAATGAGCTAATACTGGGCTAGAAGTGGAGAGATTGCCTTCCTTTTAGTGTTGTCTTTGGTGCTTATTAACTGGATGGCTTTGACAAGACTCTTTATGTGCTCCGCCATTTAACTTAATGATAATAGGAATGATAGTGATGAAAGTGGTGGTGATGCTGATGATGGAGTGGTGGGAACTATGACGATGGTACCCATCCTACTCATGGTGGTGAAAGCGATGCGATGATGATTGACATGGTGGTGGTGATAATGACGAGAATTAGCTTAGAGATTCCTTGGCATCCCAGGCAGGCACCCTTCTCAGAGTCACCTGCCAATCACTTTATCCTCACCCAAGCTCACCAGGAAAACTACCATTTTCCTCTCACACTGAGCAGAAAGAGGCATATGAAACTCACGGGACCTTTTTGGGACCTTAGGGAAAGAGCTGAAACTCCAATCCTAGGTTGAGATTGAAGAGTTCAAATGTGAGAGAGTCACCCTTGATTCTCCTCCAAAGAGATAGAAAGGGAAAGGGCTGGGCTCATTCATCTCTAAGGCATCTCTCAGCTTGTGTTTTGATTCTAGGAATATATAGGCTCATAGGCTGGTAAGAGTGGTTTTTGGTGTGTGTGCATTCTGTGTGCGTATTGTGTGTGGTATATTTACATGTATGCACGCACAAGTGCAAGCGAGGGTGAATGCCAAGTGTCCTCCTCTATCACTCTCCCTGTTATTTTAGTAACAGGGTCTCTTACTGAATCTGGAGATCACAGTTCAGCTAGACTA
Organism: Mus musculus; assembly: GCF_000001635.26. NCBI lineage: Eukaryota > Metazoa > Chordata > Mammalia > Rodentia > Muridae > Mus > Mus musculus. The sequence continues at coordinate 33,092,352 of NC_000080.6, forward strand.
ACTGGCTAGTGATCTCCTTAGCTCTATCTGCATCTACCACTCTCCCCAACATTAGGTTAACAGATAGACATCACATCCAACTTTTACATGAGTGCCAAGGATTCAAACTCAGGTCCCCATGCTCCCTGACCGAGGCGCCTCTCCAGCCTCAGCTGGAAAGTCATTGGCTACTCTTTGCTGTTTCTTTGCTGGGGAGCATCTCTCTACCATAGCACCAAACACTTTCACACACTGACTCATAAACTCAAAGAGAGTGCAAAGTCATGGGATGACTGGCTCAGAGCTGCATCCTCCAAGCCAGGAACAGTATCTGGTATACAGTAGGTGCTCAACAAATAGTGGTTAGCTGAATGACTCCAGAGTCTTAGGCAGGCAACAGGAAAAGTAATGTAATCAGCTTTGTGATTAAACATTACTCTAAAGGTTAACTGAAGGCAGATCCTCCTTTTAGTCCAGGCTGGAAGAACTTACTAAAGCACTAAGTGAACAGTAGAAGAGTTTGGCAAGCCTTTTCTACAATAGATGTACTTTATGCTAACCCTTTCTCCATTTTGTTGCCTGCCAGGTGTAAGACATCAAAGAAAGCAGTTGTCACAACTGCCAGAACAATAGCCATTACAGGATACGATGGTGGCAAAAAGAATTTATTGAAATGATCTCAAAACTGTTTCTAGTTCTCTGTGCCCATTGAGCATTTGCATCAGGATATACCTCAGGGCAAGGTCTGGCTTACTGACTGGAGAGAATATAATTTCTATTCTGACTAGTGCAGAGCACACTGCAGCAAGCAGACTCGAGGATGCTAAACTTTTCATTAAGAAGAAGTTTTAATGCCCCACCCTGTGTGAGGCAACCCCAAGCCAACTCAGCCTTCCTGGGTCTACTCACTCAGAGGTCAGATGAAGTTGGGAGGAAGATATTACACCAAACAGCATCTCCAGCAACTGGTTTCTAAGCCAGATTGCCTTTCCAGATGTTTGGCTTCCAGCTACAGAAAAAAAGAAAGAACAAAATTCAGATTTGAGAGAAATCGGATGTAAAGAGACATAATACTTGCATACAATTGTATTCATCAAATACGTAGTTTTCTTGGGAATTGAGCCACAGATAGGGCTCAAAATCTTGGCATTGAATTCTAGACTTCTGTGCAAGACTTAAAATGAGCTTCAGAATACTGCTGTTTCCCTTTACTTGGGGATAGCTTCAGTGTGTACTCTTGGGGGAGACAATCTTTGAAATGATAAGGTCAAAACTATTTTTCAGTGAGAAGCAGCTTGACCCTTGAAGCATCAGAAAAACTCTAAAGGACACGCTAGCAATGTTTAACAGAGATTTACATTGAAGACTGATAACAGGCATCTTTCATCTCAGCACTCAGGAGGCATAGGCAGTAAATTTCTGTGACTTCATGGCCAGCCTGGTCTATACAGGGAGTTCCCAGACCAATCAGGGATACATAGCAAGACCCTGGCTCAAAAAATAAGAAGGTGTGGGTAGAATTTTCACCACGAAATCCATGTGAGAAGGTCTGGCCAACTATCATCTTCGACCCCCTGTCCATCCACTCATTCTCTGGCTGTTTGTTGTGATCAATTCAAGGAACACACACCTCACAGCAGAAGCTTGGAGACGAGTGGTTCCATTTCTCTCTCTTTCATTCTGGCCCTATCACCCATTAAGTCCCTGATCTTGCTGACCTTTCAGTTCTGTCCTCTGAGCAGAAAAAAATAGCAAGTTCCATTTTTGAGGCTTGGCCTAAGAAGAGGTAGGGCTCAGCAATGCTGCCCCAGAGACCATTCTGTGACCGTGAGACTGTTTTACTTCTGCCTCGTCCCATGCAGGGGGACACTAGCCTCATGCTGTGGCCATATTTGGAAATATGGCCAATGTGAAAATCCAAAACTGTAATTTTTAACGATTTAAGTTCTTCTGTATTGTTATGTGTGTAAGTGTATATGAATGAACATGCTTGAGAGTGTGCATGCACCTGTGTTTACATGTGGACAGAGAACAGAGGGCGATGTCAGAATGTCTGTTGCTCTCCACTTTGAGAGACAGAGTCTCTCTCACTAAATCTGGAGGTCACTGATTTGGCTACACTAGTTGACCAGAGAACCCTACAGATAAATGGTCTCTGCCTCTCCAGCTTTAGGGTCACAGAAACTGTCTAGTGTGTCTGGCTTTTCATATGGATATTGGAGATCCAAGCTTATGTGGCAAGCACTTTACCAACTGAGCCATCTCTCCAGCCTCCAGTTAGTTAAATTTTACATGGAAGTGGTCCCATCTTGGGCAGCACAGACCCAAAGGGTCAAGGATAAAGTGGTTGTAGTTGCTACCCTATGCCCTCCTAGCAAAGGGAGACTGGGTAAGATGGGGAAGCTGTTTCACATGGGTAAGAGAGTGGCCCAAACACATATCATAAACTCTACATCATGAGAAGCCTGTGGACTTCAGAAATAAAGCCTGGTGGGACTGGAAATGACTAGGCTATTAGAGAAGGCAGAGAATGTGGTGGGCAGGATGCCATTCCTAGAGAGACAATGTGTTCACGGCATGCACAGAGGTTATGAAATCTGTAACAAACACTTCAGAGTGTTAGCTTGAGGCTCATTGATACTGGGGAGAGTGAAGGTTCAACCAAGAAAGGTCAGGACTAGCATATAGAGGCTGCCTATCCTGGGAGCCTTAGAAGCCATTGCAGGTTTTGAAGCAGGCATATATGGTTTGGTGTATTGTGTAGCTTGAACTGTATAGCTTGAGGTTCCACGGCCACTGTTTGTCCATCATAGCTGCGAGTGTCTCCCTTCTTTCCCACAGCTCATATCCATGCAAAGTGGTTCCCACTGTGTGCTTTTGGGTGTCTTGAGGATCATCCCGACTCTCCCATCTGATGTCTGAGAAAGGGGGCTCTCACCGGGTCTGGAGGGGTCCTGGGCTCCATCCAGGCAGATCTGCCTCTCGTTCACTGATGAAGGCTTGAGGGTGTATATGACAAACAGCCCAACCCTGCGTGCAGCAAGATGAGAAGGGTGTGCTTAGGCAGTGGTCTCAGCTGTGCCTGGGATTGCGCTAAGTGTTTTCTACGTGATCCACTGAAGTGGGGCTTCTAGGGAAAATCTGAGGGGAAATGGGATTTGGCCGTGATCAGCACTGTGCTTCTAGAGACTTCCAAATATGTCAAGATTTATCAAAGAAATTAACACTGGTTCTTCCAGGTCGGTTTTTCAGATAGGAATGAAGAAGAAAGGGTGGGATGTGGAACTGCCTGACCACCGAGGGAAATCTGCAGGCAGTAGACAAGGGGCTATGGCTGCTAGCGTGTCTGTGAGAGTGGATGTTCTTGAATTCTTGAGCACGGAATGGGTGTCTGAATACCAGAGCCTGGAAAATCTGCCGTCTTCCACCCAGAATCAAGCAAATGCACTCTCGTTCCGATGTTCATTCCTGACCAGGGATTTCTACACCGTTTTGAATTATGTTAAGTGCCGGGGGTGGGGGTTGGGGAGACATATTCCCTTACAAAATAGTTCTAGGCTCTTCCACCTGCACTACCCCCCTGGGGAGCTTGCGGAAGTACCTGAGTAAGTCCTGGATGTTGAAGTGGCCCTTCAGCTGACAGCCCAGAATGGCAATGATGGTGGAGACCTTGGACAGAGCCAGACTCGGCTCATTGAAGAGAAACAAGAGCTTGGGTAGCAGCTGTGCCTGGTGGGCTACCTCAGCGTTCCTGGGTCCTTCCCTGGTGAGCCCAGGAGAGAGGCAGTAAAAGCTTTTACCGGAATGAACCAAATCTGCTGTGTTTCTGCTAAAATGGCTTTCCAAGCTAGGCTTGTTCCGTGGCCCTCTGACACCAGTGGTCTCCTGGCAACTTGTCAAGATGCCATCAGACACTCGTCAGGTGTGCGTCTGCCAAGTGTCAGAGCGGCTGGAGCATGCGATGCTTGTCCCTTCCAATCCCCGGAAACCGATTTTAAAGACAAACCCAGTTATTGACTCGAATTCTGAGCCTCAGGGAGGACTAATGCTGGCCTCAGAGAACCCAGAACAAAGACAGCAGACGCACGTGTGACCCAAGAGTACTCCCCAACAAGCAGCGAAAACAACTCAGACCCATAGCGCCCGTCTGCCTGTGTGATCTTCCTGCCCACCCCAAACCACAAAGTGGATGAGAGCTCAGTGGAGAGGCAGAGGAGAGAGAAAGAATTCAAGAACCCACACCCCCCCTCCCCAGGATAATCACAGTCTTATTTCCAGTAAGTTTGACTCCTCCAAAGAGAAGAGCCACGAGAGTAATGTCTGTTGCTTAGACAACAGGTACGGAAAGTGGAGCCTGGCAGAAGGAGGGTAGGTGGATATGGGTGGAATCGCTCCTTTGAAACTTTCTTGTTGACATTAGCATGTTCAGTTCTGCAAAGTTCCACACCCCATATGCTAATGGGACAGATACAAGGTGGTCTTAGATCACAGAACTATGTGACAGGAAAAGACCTATGACCTTCCACCCAAAAGTGAGGGCCACCTGCGTGGATAGTCAATAAAAGCCTGGATGAAGTCTATTTACATGTGCATCCAAAACAAGGAAGCATTAGCAGTTAGGAGAGCAAGCAAGGGGAGAGACCAGGGCTCTGCCACTTTCTTTCTCTGCTCACAGCCCTTTATGTCTGGAGTAAACTCCTTAGCCTCTAGAGAGGAAAAGCCATGCTCTTGACCTGGCCACGGGACATGGTGACCATGAGGCCATGGAACCATGGTGGTCCACGAGGACTCAACTCTGTCCTAGGAGTATGGTGTAAAGCCCATGGAGGGTGCCCAGCTGGGACAAAGATCCAGGGAGGTGTCCCAAGGCCACCCAGCTGTCACAGAAGAATGTCTGTCCAAGTGGAGCAGTACAGGCTAAAACAAGGCAGAGAAGGCAGAGGGGATGTTCATGTGGTACCTCAGCATCCTTCACTTACACTTAGGAAGCTCTTAACTGCCTTCCTCCAGCCCCCTCTTCTTCCATCCCTACTCCTCCATGCATTCTTCCTTCATTAAAAATTTGGAGCTTTTATGTCTTCCATTTTCAACTCCAAGTGAATGGTTCAAATCACTCGGAGAGGTCAATTACAGAAACAATGTACAGAAAACAAGTTAGGACCTACAGCAGACATCTCTTCTGCAGGCTATATTTGTCACTTGCTGAGCTCCAGTTGACCTAATTTTGGACTAGTCCTTGAGGCTATAGGCCTCTGATTTCCCAACACCTATACCACTGAGATTCAAGTTTGTCAAAGGAGAAAGAGCTATCCAACTGGTGCCCCACAGGGGTGGGTGGTGACCAGCATTCTGGGAACTAGTAGATAATACCACTAGTTCTCCGGTCCCTTTAACCCATATCCTTTGTTTGAAGGCGTTAGTTCTAAGTCCCGGCTACTGAAACCCAGCCAACCTTGGTGACTGCAGGATCTCCAGGAGATGAGAAAAGAGCGTGAGCTCCAGGTTGTCTGCAGTGTTTGTCCAGAGCTGGAAGACAGAACAAACATGGGTTAAGGCCAAGCCATGTGTGTCACGGGGTCCACTAAGTCTAAGACTAGCACCTGACACTTAGCAGACAAAGGGAGCATCTCTAAAGAGAATCTCAAACATCTCTCGCAGGGCTGTGCACAAGCTGGAGCATTTGCAATGTGCCCTCTATTTGCCAAGGCCTTCACCATTTGAACTTTGTAATCATATCCCAGAACTCCTGGTCCCTATGTCTGCCTCTCTGCAGCATTGACAGGAGATGACAAACTGTCCTTTTGGCCCTTCTGGAGTTAACAAGGGCCTGGATCTTGGACATCATTGAATCTCCAGGACATGGTCAATACCTGGGTGCTGTAGGCATCCAGTAAATGCTGCCCAGTAAATGGAATGGGTTGGTACATCCAGAGATCTGTTGATCCTTCCATTTGGCCAGTATCCCCATCTCTCCCTCTCAGGTCATTCTTTAAAAGAACACTGGGAACAGCAAACACCGTCCAAAGGGACTGGGATATTATCTTTAATTCTTATACATAGATGGTTCTTCACAGGGTCAGGATCCTGTCCAAGACTCTCTCTCTCTCTCTCTCTCTCTGTGTGTGTGTGTGTGTGTGTGTGTGTATGTGTGTAGTATATGTGTATGTGTGTGGTGTGTGTGCATATATATATATATATATATATATATATATATATACTGACATTATACACACACACACACATACACACACACACACACACATAAATATATATGAGTCTTTAACCCGTATGACAGCTTGCAAAGAAGAAATAATGTAAGTTTCATAAACAAGTGTAATGGATCAAGGCATAGCGACACCTGCTTGGAAGCTCAGCACTAAACGGGCTGAGTCAGGATCCTCTTAGAGCATGAGTTCAAAGCCAGCCTGGGTTATATACCAAGACTATCTCAAAAGAATAAGGAGGATCAGAGTGATCAAGACACACCCTAAGGTGATACACATCAGAGACAGCAGGGCTGAACTGTAAACCCAGGTTTCTGTGCTCCAAAGCTATTGTGATTCTCCCACCCCACCCCCCATCCCGGTCTTAATCAGACTAAGAAGGAAGGTGAAACACCAGTATTATTGTGTTTTACTCTCTTACACACATATTCCCGAAGGCCTAGGGGCCAGTCTCTGCTTTACCTCAAAATTGCAGAGCACATGCTGGAAGATACACATGTTAGTGACAGCAGACGGCCTGAAACCCAGCTCCGCTGTGCCAGCCACTGAGAGGATCAACTGGAAAATGCGGTGGTTTAGAAAGGATGTCTTCTTCCGCAGGAGAAAGGCTAAGATCTGGAAAGGTGACATGCACAGTGGGATTCTTTCTCCTGTACTGTTAGTTCCTACAGGGCCCCTGCTCTCAGACCACAACCCCTGTTCTCAGACCACATCCCTTGCTTTCAGACCACACTCCCTGCTCTCAGACCACACCCCCTACCCTCAGACCACACCCCTTGCTCTCAGACCACACCCCATGTTCTCAGACCACCCCCACTGCCCTCAGACCACACCCCCTACTCTCTGGGACTGCCATCCTTCATTCTATGTTCTCACAAGCGACACCCACACCAGTATCTGTGCCCCTTCGTTTTCTGTGCCTGTTTTACTGGGCTTACGAGATGTTACCTCGCGCCTCGTGTCTCTGTGCTTTCCTCGTCTCTTACTGGGTCTATATATCCATTACTGCAGCCTCTCCTCAGTGCTGCAGCACTGTCAGGAAGCCACCACAGGCCCACACCCAGATCACACAGCCTCAGGTCAGGCTGTGTCATTCTATCCTGCCCTAAGGTGAGCACGGGCAGCATCCACTCTAGGATGGAGACGCTGGGACCAAGACTCTTGTTTCTGAAAATACATCTCAGAACTGAGAAAGATGCTTCCCAGAAAGCTTTGCGCCCTCCTGATCTTAGAGATATAAAAACCCAGGCTACCCAGCCCCCTGCTGACATCTGAGCTGCCACCCATCCCTTTGGGACTCAGATCACGGTGTACACAATCCAATTTCCTATTTCTGATTCTGACAAAGTCTACTTTCTGTCCCTGTTCTCCCAAGACACTCCTGTTGGTCTTCCAACATGCCCTCTGAAAGAGATGCTTGTGATCAGCAAATGTGCGACATCTTTTCACCCCATTCTGCTCACTTTTTTTTTGACACATCTGCAATCTGACCTCCTTCTTCCCCCAACTAAGACCTAAGAGCTGGCTCTTCTTCCTGTGGTTCCTCTCAAAGCCATGGCCCTACCAGGCAGGAAGTTACTGGAGGGCAAGATCTGATCTCATCTATTGCAGATAGCCGTGGCAAGGCTGTAAGCACATTTGCAGCAACTTTTGTGAATGGACGCTCTTCTAAGTCCCCTGCATACACACAATTCACACAATCATCCCTATCTGCATGTCGGCTAGTCATCCTGTCCTGTACACGAGAGAACTGTCACAAGGAGGTTAAGAACTCAAAGCAGCTAATGTTAACTGAGCACTGGCTCCTAGTCAGGCTTAGAATCTGAGCCCCATCAATTGTATGAAGTCTTTCCATCCTCATTATAAGCCAAGAGACAAGAGGGATGAAAGCCCAGCTCTTCAGGTGCGGAGACTGAGCAGATGTAAATAATTCTTTCAAAGGTTGAATAACAAGGTAGAAGATGAGGCAGGATTTCAAACCAGTCTGGGTCTATAATACAGACTCTCATCCCCTGTGAGGGAGGCAGAATGGGTCAATCCTAAATGATTCTGGAATCATCAAGGAGAACGCTACAGCAGCAGACTGATAAGCAATCTGGTCTAGACAGAGCTCCTTGTGCTGACTGTCACCAGGCCCTCCTCTGCGATGAACTGTAGGCAGCAGCATGTCTGTCAATGAATCACTCAACAGTCTCCATCTGGGGTGATCAAGGTCATGGGGAATGCAAGGCTTGCTGGGACACTCTTTCCCAGAAGTCACTTCCGACCTACTGGGGCAAAAGAGGCAGGCATATCCTGGGGATGGCACCTCTTTGGGAAGCTACAGGGTCAGCCAGGAGGGCAGGATTACCTGGTACCCACAGATGTGCTGCATCAGGTAATCACACATGGCATTGCTGGTCAGGACCGAGTGCAGGACCTTCATAGCTGCATACATGGTGTGGTCATCTGTTGCCAGGGAGATGAGGCCTAGGAGGATGGCAGGTCCTCCAATGTAGTCCAGGCTGCTGGCAGCAGGGCTGGAATGGAACACCCTTACCCCTGAGGGAGCCAAAGAAGACATGTCATCAGTATGTCCCAGCAGTACTGTGATACAGCACTCCTGGCAGTTGCCTGTATCTATGCCCATGTACAGCCAGAGAAGTCTCATGCAACAGGATAGGCTGGAAAGAGAGACTGGATCTCCAGAAGTCTTGGCAATAGGTCTGCTGCTTTCACTCAGACAATACAACCATGGGTCCTGCTCACAGGCCACACTGAGCTCATCAGCCAGAAGCAGTAATCTGACTGAGTTGTACTCTTTGGTCACTCTCAGGCTGGGCTTGTTCTCAGTCCGGCCCTTCTCACAAGACCTCCCCAGTACAATCCATCTTGTCTCCCACCCCCAGAGGGCTAGAATGCACAAGCCCTCCTCCCCAAAGCAAAGCAGAGTCTAGTGCTTGACCCACCTAACTGGCCCACAGCAACAGCCCCGAGAGTCCGCAGAGGCCCTGAGAGGTGCCCGGCACAGTTTCTCAGCAAGAACACAGGTGTGGCATTGTCACGGGAGGAAATATTCATCTAGAGGAAATGACAGCAATTAGTGCTACAAAATCCCTGGGAAAGAAGGGTGCTGTTCAGGAGCCCCTAGAGGATAGACATCCAGAGGCCCAAGGCTGGGGGCATTCTACATGTGACAATTAGTGGATGAGACAGCATTGTGGGCAGAAGCTAATGTGTAGGATCACTGTTCCACTTCCTCACTGTGGCCCAATTGCCTGGGAGTCAGCTGTAAACACACAATCGCATTCCACTCCTGCTCCCCAAGAGGAAGCCATGGGGTAGGAGGAGCCCAGTGACAGCAACCGAGAAACACTAGTGCCAGATCTTCTCTGTCCAAGCTCTGAGAGACCCAGCTTCCACTACTTATTCCAGAGACCCAGGAGGAAAGGAAGTCTGCCTTCCTTTATCAAGACACAACGTTGGTGCATGTCAGGGCCTCAATGCTGACCCCTGGGCCTCTCTGCTCATGAAAATGAAGAGTTCTGCACTCAACCCAAAAGAGATATTTATGCAAGAATTAGGAAATGGTGAATCTCTTTGCACAAGCATTTGCTTGTTATTCTGTAAGGACACTTTAAAAACAAAGTTACAGCCACTCGGCCACTTTTCAGAGTTGGTTGAACAGTGGAGTCCAAAGCAAAGGTCAGTAGTGGAGTTTCCAAAATCAAAATGATATTGAAAAGTATTCAGAGCTCTTCACCAGGAAGAGGACACATATTCCTCTCTAAGCAACTTTAAAAGAAAAGCTTTGGTCCTGGTGTGGGAGCAGGCTGTGTCCAAGCAAATGAAGGGAGACGTGTGGTGTGCATGTATCTATCCATCCACAAATGAGCAAGCACAGGATAGTTCCTGGAGCCCTGGAAGCCGAAGAAAGGCACACGGTGATGTTTGCCTTGGGGAAGAATGGGGTGGGGGTTGGAGGAAACTGTACCTCCTTGGCGATCAAGCGGCTGTCCACCTCATTGTAGGTGTTTCTGATGTTCATTATGCTTGTGATAGAAGAGCTGGGTACATAAAGACCAAAGGAAACCCTTTCCTCCGCGATGAGGGGCGTGGCTTCGCCATCTGGGTCTTCTCCTACAACAGCATATTTTTAGTCAGTTCTAACCTCTCTAGACAGAGAAAGAAATTGACCCTACAACCATGAAATACCTGCTGCCACACAGCAACATGATCCCTGGAGGATGTCTTCCTGTCGCTACATTTTACATATTTGTGTGTGTGTGATACATTTTACCCCCACCAGTGCTTCTCTGATACTTAATATAAAAATGAGGGCAGGACCAGGTGTGGTAGTGCACACCTTTAATTCCAGTGCTTGGGAGGCAGAGGCAAATGGATCTCTGGGAGTTTGAGACCAGCCTGGTCTATACAGTGAGATTCTAAAAAGACAAAGATAAGCCAAAACAATAACAAATACACTTAAAGCATTCTCTCAAGATGGAATCTTCTAGAAAAGAAAGGAGTTTCAGGTGTGGACCAACCAGAGTAGAAACCTCTATCAAATCTATCAGTTCACTTCTAAGCTACTAAGTAACATTTTCTCAAGGAGGAAGTGAATGGGGCTGACAGACCTATGAGCTACAGAGTTAGTTACTGTGAGCTGCACTGCTACTGTGAACATCCCAGTTAGCATTAGCACTCTGGTCCCCAGAGGACTGGCAGCAAAGCTCTACTAGACCAACACTGTGCAACTACAGAGTGAGTGCACCGGACTCCAGACCTGACCAAGCTGCTCTGGTCAATGCCATTTGCTGCAGGAAATGAAGTTCGCACAGGACCTGGTCCTGGAAACTCAAGCACTCAGCAGCACTCAATCGCCCTTGGCCACACACAAGGCCTTCACTCCGATGCATTTGTCTTTCTTTCCAGATGGGAACTGACCCCCCTAGACCTGGCAGAGCTCAGAGAGCAAGCTCCTTGCTTGAACAGCCAACAATCAATAAAGAAAATGGGGCTGCTGTCTGCCTGTTTAATAATTGAAGACAACGGTATACTTTAGTTAAAAAGCGTCTTCATTAAAAGGAATGTAACTTATTTATCTCAATCCCCTCCCTTTCTTTGCTGATGGCATTGCTCACCGACCCTCCTCCATTAGGTGCTGTGGAGTCGAAATCTAAAGGATATTGTCATTTCCTCTTCTATGACAGTTTCTCTTGGGTTGTAAATATATAATGATCCAATTACAAAGGCCTTCCCTCATGATTGACCTGTGCTGAGTTTATTCCTTATAAATATGCTATAAATAACTGGGTGCCCACTTAAAAACTAATACTGGCAGAATCATTATAAATCAAAGCATGCCATACCTTGAAGGTGCACAGCTTGAAAGTTACCACAGTACCTCGGGCCGAGTTTGATAATAAGTGCTAGAGTATCCGCTGATATGTCTTCTTCAAAGAGGTATGCAGGCCCGAGACGCCAGGTTAGCGATGATTTCTGTTTCCAAACTCTGGGGGTCCCAATATAGCCATAAACATCCACAAATGATGAGGGATCCATTGAAAAAAAAGACCCCGGTAAGGCCTGAATATACAACATCTGTTCAAACAGGACAGAGGGAGGGAGAGGCACTTAGCCCCAGAACTGATGGAAGTAATAGTTAGTGATACAGCGTCATGAGCCATGTCACTCTCACTAAAATCAATTTTATCTAAAACGTTGTAAAGATACACACGCATAAACATACACAAGCATGCATGTGCACACACACGCACACACACAGATAACAAGAAAAATGGGCAAACGATTAATTAGCAGATCCTATGAAGGCAACAGCTCAGCTCTGACATTGACCTTGGCTGAACCAATGGCTTGCCCATCCAGGTACGTGGTAACACTGCAATTCCTCTTCATTTCTTTGCTGACCACCACAGCCAGGTGATACCACTGACCACATGTCAGCAGCTGGCTGCACCTGACCTGGAGCTGGCGGCCTGCAGAGGGCTCTGCCTCATCCTCAGGCTCCATGGCATCTGCAGAAGAGAACAAACACTGAATGTCACATGATGCGTCGTATAACACAGACCCAAAGGCACTAGAGATGGAAAGATTCCTGGTCAGCCCATGTGGACTTTACATCCTGTGGAGCTATAGACCAGACACTTACTTTCACTTAAAAAAAAACAAAAAAAAACAAAAAAAAAAAACTGTCCCCATCACTTGCTGAGCTTGGACTTTGTATCAGACACTAGTCAAGCACAGCTACAAGCAATACTTCATTTAACAAGCCCACTGTCCTGCAAGATAAGGTGCTGCCATTGCTCCCACTTATTACTCCCAGGCAGAGAGCTTAATCCAACGACCCAAGGTCAGCTCCAGCAGGCTTCAGCCAAGCACTGTCCACTGAGTACCAGGGTGACAGTCTGTGTCAGGTTACCTGAGAAGGAGGACTCAAGCAGCCTGGCTGTGTGCCAAGAATGTGGCCATTCTCAGGGCCTTCCATATGCTTAGCTGCGAGGCAGTGACTCTTAGCCTTGGCCTAGGAGTGATGGCTGAGATCTAGGCTTAGTCATGAGGCAAGTGAGCTTGAGAGTATGCTGTTTTTTTTAATTTTTAATATTTAATATTTTTATTACGTATTTTCCTCAATTACATTTCCAATGCTATCCCAAAAGTCCCCCATACCCTCCCCCCCACTTCCCTACCCACCCATTCCCATTTTTTTGGCCCTGGCGTTCCCCTGTACTGGGGTATATAAAGTTTGTGTGTCCAATGGGCCTCTCTTTCCAGTGATGGCTGACTAGGCCATCTTTTGATACATATGCAGCTAGAGTCAAGAGCTCCGGGGTACTAGTTAGCTCATAATGTTGTTCCACCTATAGGGTTGCAGATCCTTTTAGCTCCTTGGTTACTTTCTCTAGCTCCTCCATTGGCGGCCCTGTGATCCATCCAATAGCTGACTGTGAGCATATGCTGAAGTTTTAAGGGCATAGCCAGCATCAGGCTCCTGGGGCACTCAGAGTTAGCAACCTGCCGTACAGAATGCCTGTGAGCCCTGTGGATTTGGGTTATTTGTGGACAGGTCTAGGGCCACTTCAGCTCCAACTCAGTTGAGCCTATCCTTCCTAGACCTTGCTCTGATGATGTAGCTCGTGTTCCAGTGAGGCGAACCCTAAGTTCCAACAGTCTTCCTCCTGCCCGGGCAGAACTAGTATTCTCGAAAGCCAGTGAGCATGCATTTTAGAGCCATACAGGGCCCAGATCACAGTGGCACACTGCAAATATTTCATAGACATTTTACCACATATGAAAGCCAAGGGTGCAATTTCAAAAGATGAAGAGCTACAGGAAGTCCCCAAGCTTCTAGGTACATCCATGTCAACATCTGGCTCAGCCCCACTCCCCAGGAATGGCCCATGCAAGCTTCGGATCAATCCCCAAGGCATTACCCAGGGGCTGGAACTCTTTCTCTTCTGTGGACACAACCAAGGAGAGGTCATCCATGCAGAGGCTGATGGAGAAGCAGACAAAGGGCTGCTCTGTCCTGGCCAGGTGGCGCACCAGGGTTAGGAAGCGCAGTGGGTGGCCCTCCATGACATTGGCCTGCCGGCTGATCAGAAACCAACAGGAGAAGGTGAGACCTCCAGGCGGAGGGAACGGCCTGGGAGCTCCTGCGGGGAGAACAGAAGCAGAGCTTGGCACTCTGTCCTACCAAGGAAGTGTGCTGAGACCCCAGGCCGCTGCTCTGACTCCACCTCGCTGGCTGCCTACAGCACTGCATCTGGCCTGCTCCATGCTCCACACTCAGGCCAACTCCACCAAGTGCCAGGACGCACCTCACGATTCATACCAGGATAAGGTGCCTGAGCCCAGCACCTCCCTATTATCAAAGCCAGGTCCCTGAGGCTTCACAATAGCTGGCCTTCTGCAACTGATCGAAAGTCAGTTCCATTGAGGTGAGAACACTAGCTCAACTGAATCCAAGGTAAAGAAATAACCTACTCCAAGGAAACCTCTTGTCTTCTCATGTCTGAGCAGGCTCTGCAGTCCCGGCGGGGCCACTGTTCCCACTAGCCCAGTATCAGCAGCCGTGTTAGCACACTTGGTACCACCCACAGAAAGGAAGTTTGTCCTGAACTGGTAGACCAACCATGTTCTCATTGAAAGTTGGGACCTGGTTTTGATAATAGGGAGATGCTGGGCTCAGGCACCTCTGGGAACTTACACTGCCCTGTCTAATGTTTTCTAAGTGTAGTACCATCCTTTGAAAAGCCTGCCCAGGCTCTAAGCTAATGTCCAGAAGCCATGTACCATGGATTTGCCTCCTCCTGATGGAGGAGCTTACACTCCTCTCTAGCAAAAGCTGACAGCATCTGATGCTGCAGTTCAGCCTATCCCAGGCTCCCGTACAATGAATGGCTCAGACTCAGACACTGCATCTTATAGTTGTCAAGGCTACCTGAGCCCCTGGCTTTGAGCCCATGCAAAGATGAGTAGAACACCTGCTCTAATGGAGTATGAGCAATGGAGAAGGCTGAAGGATCCTCATCTGCAGAAATACTTACCTGATCCAGTCCCTCCAGAGATGGAGTGCTCTGTGCTGGTCCCCATGACTGTAGACAAGGTCGGAGTAAACAGACAGCTGGAAATAGTAAAGCATTGCAGGTCAGTGGGCTGCATGCCAACCTCTTGCATCAACTGCCGGGCTGTAATGCCGCCATCCTCCATCCTACTTCAGAGGCAATATGCCATCTTAGGCCACAGGTTCCAAGAACAGAAAGCAGTTGGTGCTGGTGTGATAATCCAGGGAATGAATCCTCACTAGAGACCACACAAGATGGAGAACATTCTAGACCAGATACAGAGAGGAAGGAGGCATCTCTAGTCCTCCATATAGACACTCAGAGCATCTAAACACTCTGCTCTTCTCTGTTAGGTTGAGAGATATCTACTACTTAAACACATCTCTGCTTGAGCACCAAAGACCAGTGGAGGCCACAATTTTGTAGCCAGTGTTATAGATCATTAGAGGTACTAAGACATTAGTAAATTATTTTCCAAATATTCAAGAGGTCTCCATACCCATAACCTTCTGAAGACATGTCAAATTCCACAAATGATGGTGTCAGGGCCGCCCTCTGAGGCTGCAGATTTCGAGGGGAGGTCATGGAGATGAGGCTCAGTGTTGTCTGGAGGGCTGTGGCCGAATATTGGGAGGCCCATGAGGGCCTGAGGGCCTGAGACCCTCCAGGACGTGGGCTGGAATCTGTAGGTTTCTCAGCTGTAGCCGCACATGACCCTGAGGCAGAACACAAGAAAAAGATGTGTCCTTGCCTGGTGCTTTTCTCTCCCATTTTTGCAATATCTCAGATGTATCTGCCACAGCCTGATAGAGCATCCTGCAAAAGCCACTGGGCACACATGGACCCCCAGCCTGGACTCTGCTGGTTTAGATACCATGGAGTGGTGGCAACAACCAGGTCTAAGTGACAAAGCACCTAAAGCTGCTATTGGGTTTGCTGGCCCAGCTAGCACTCCTTACAAGCTCCACATTGACTTGAGTGGTGTCCTCCATGTCAGCCTGCCTCTGGCTGACAGCTCCAAGCCCAGCTCCCCACCCTTGCCTTTCAGCTGGCCTTTGCTTAACTTGGTGCTCAGTTTGGTCTTGCATTCAGGGTGTCTATACAGTCCTTTTTGACTCTGGGCATTATCCAGTGCTTTCTCTCTCAGTGATTCACATTGCTCCTAAGCTGTGGACTTTACAAGAAGACGGAGGCTCTGGTCCCACCTTTAAAATACATTTGCTGACCAGCTCTGCCCAGTACAGCACCTGGTACCCCTGGGTTGTAAAGGAAACAGAACCATTGTTTTGTGATCTTGGATATAAAGGGTCAGACAGATGCTATCCTATCTTTGTCTAGGGCGCCCACCCCTATGTATACCCCTATCTCCATGACTGAGCAGCAGGAAAACACGCCTGCTCATTTTCCTGTCTTATGAACAATCACCCATCAGGAACAACAACAAAAAAGTTAACTCTTTAGCCCCACAACCTGTCCTGTTCTTTCTCCTCACCTGAGCACCCAGGATTGTCTTCATGCCCAGGAGGTAAATGGAGGCTTTTTACGGCAGCTGACCGCGGTGGGCGAATTCCAAGGCCTAGGAACTGTCTATAAACACCATAACATCGAGAGAGGCAAATAAAGATATGTTGCAGGCAAGCTCTTACAGACCACTTCCCTAGACATCCAGGGTTCATGGCTCCACTTACATACTTTCCAAAAGTCATGTAGAAACTGTGTCCCTGCCTTTTTCTCCAGCTCAGAGTTAATGAAGCTGGGACCTTCAAGCTACACACTGTTCACAGCTTTCTAAAGAGATTTTCTGTATGCATAGCTTGGTGGCCTGATCTGGCAGGGCTGAGAATGACTGAGAGGGGTTGCTCCAGCCCCTGGGTCCCAGACCTGCTGGCTGGAGAGGCTGTCCTCTGTTTCCTCCTAAATAGCAGACCGGTGAGTGTGAACATGAGCCATCCTCTAAGCCTTGCTCCAGGGCAGTAAGGGTTTTGACAGACTCAACCTCTCTTGCATGGTGCATGTCTCTCCTCTGCATCCTTGGCCCTTCTCCTGAGTCCTTTCTATTCTTCCTGTGTGCGGGATTCAGTGGACTCCTGCCTCTGCTTCCCTCCATGCTTCTTTAGCCACTGCCCCTACAAGCCCAGCTCTTTGCAGTCCCCTGGATCCGGGGCTTAGCTCAGGGCTAAGCTCCAGCATCATATCCCTGAGCCCGCCATTCCCCAGAGCATCCCAGACGAGCCTATGTCTGTTCTGTGTACATATGCATCTGGTGCTGGAATGGAGGAGGGGGGAATGGGGTGGCCTGCCCCTGTAGACTCATTTGTCCCCGGTACACCTTTTATCCTGCCATGGGCTCTGTGGTGTTTAATGCTTAGTGCATGCAGTACCTTAGCACATCTGGCTCTATGGCTTGGGATCCAAGCTTTTCAAAGATCCTGATGAGAATCGAGTGCAGGTCACTGCCACCAGTGCTGAGGGTCCTGGGGCAAAATGTCATGAGTGTCCGGAGCATCCCTGCCTCACACATGACCTGGCGGTTCTTCTCCGATTTCACCAGGGACAAAAGGTGGCGGGCCACAGAGCACTGGATCTCCTCAGAAAGCTGAGAGGCAATCAAAGCAAGCTGTAAGTCTGGGCACGCAGAATGTCCTCTGGGTGGCTTTGCGAGGCCACCTGTGCCCACCACAGCCACTTGTACAGCACCTGTCTCAGCTGTTCTTCTGAATTCTAGCCTTACCTGAGATGACCTGCCAGGTAAGGCCAGTTACTGGGGGGCAGCCACGAACTCAGAATATGGGCTGCACAGCGGCAGGTGGGAGTCAGCATCACCCTCAGAAATGTGATGTTGGAACCATTTAAACTGGGGACACTTTCTGAATTGGTCGCTAACACTGAAAAATCTAAAACTTTCATATCGAGATCGAGACTTACAGCATCTATGTAGGGTGGGAAAGTCTAGTCATACAGATTTATGGCCTTCTATCAGGAAGCCACTGGTTCTGGAGAGAGGCAGTTGACATTCCCCAAGCTCACTGGATTGACTCGTTGGATTTCTACATCTTACTTTGTAGCCCCGTGTATAAAAGGTAGGATCCACCTAGATGAATGAGCCAGAAAGAGTCAACACACACAACAGACACAACACACACACACAACAAGAGAGACAGAGACAAAGAGAAAGATGGGGAAATGGAGACAGAGACCGAGAGACAGAGATGGAGAAACAGAGAGACAGAGATAGAAACACAGAGAGACAAAGATGGTGACAGAGACAGAGATCCAGAGGCAGAGGCAGCAACAGGGACAACACTACTAGCTCTGGCAGAAACTGTCACTGTCATCTTTCAAGCCATCCTGAAGGCTGACAGGGCAGCTAGTCATCAGGTCCACACTGAGGCATCTGCCTCCACACACCATCTCCAACCCTGGCATCTCCTATGGCCTTCTCTTAGTCCTAAGCTCACTGTGCCACATACATACACACACACACACACACACACACACACACACACACACACACACCTAAATGTACACAGGCATGCATATACGCACATGCACATCCGCAACTGTACACACACACATGCCACAACGTATCTTATGTGGACAGCATCCTCTAGGCTCTGAAGCTAGATACCAGCGAGGACTTAGCCCCTTTCCCTGCACCACTGCCATCCCTATTTTCCTCTACATAAAAATTTTCCACACAGTCCTTTACAAAAAAAAAAATGCCATGGTGTTTCCACTTAGCCCCTAACGTCGTCCTGCATGCTTTAAGTCATTGTTAGGCTACTTAGGACATTCAGTACAATGCTGATGCTGTGCTATCAAGGTTCTGCTCTATTGAGAATAATGACAAGAAGCAAGGGCCACACATTTCTACTGTTTCCAACCCATGGGATATGCTGATACAAAGGCCAACCATGATGTCTCTCTCATGAAGACTGGCATCTTGTCTCACCAAGTCACAGACATTTGCCACTATCACCCTCTACGGAGGTTTCCTTGAAATCTCCCTCTCCTTCCTTACTTATTCCTCAAGAGTAGGAGGCCCTGCACCGGTAAGGCAGACATTGCCTGTTTTTAAGAGATTCATGCACTAAAGGTAATATGGATGAGAAGCCGGGAAGCTAACTGTGCACAGTGAGGGATATGAAATAACATGATTCAGTGTCTGGGAGAGGCGATGTTTACCAAAGCCCTGAGCACGCTTCATGGACTCTTAAAGGTAGAAGGGAGGCTGGACCTGATATTTACTTTAAGGCCCACATTTTACCTGTGGCATCAGAAACTCCTGGGTATTTACGATGTGTCCTCAGCATTCAACATGGATGCACTGTGTGATCATGATGCCATAGCCATCTCTACTCTACACATGAGGAAACTGAGCCCAGAGAAAGTAATTGCTCAGAGCCACATGGCAAGGAGGTTTCAGGCTCAAAATGGCTTCACCACCTCATCTTCCAGGTGCAGCCATCTGAGTGCCAAACATAGTCAAGTTTATTTTCCTGTCACTAAGGGACAAAAACGACTTAAGAATGGTCCTCCACTGGCTTGCAATTTTGTGGCACATGGGTTTCAATGAGGAAAGAAATGTATTTATATTATTTGCCACTAGTTACTAAATCTTTAAAAAAAAGTATTTCCTACAGTCAACCTCAAGACTTACCTACCTAGCCCCTATAACTCCTGTCTCAAACTTATGACATTCAGTAATTTCCCTTCATTTTTCCCTGTCTCGTGTGTGTGTGTGTGTGTGTGTGTGTGTGTGTGTGTGTGTGAGAGAGAGAGAGAGAGAGAGAGAGAGAGAGAGAGAGAGAGAGAGAGAGAGAGAGCAGGAAGGGGAGAGAGCAGTCATTTGTTTGAATGAGCCCACTGGTGTGCCACAATACACATGCAGAGATCAGAGGACAACTTCAGTATCTGTCCACCTTCTCTCAAGACAGGAGCTCTTTGCTGCTGGTTTGGTTTGTTTGGTTGGTTGTTTGGTTGTTTGGTTGGTTGGTTGGTTGGTTGGTTGGTTGGTTGGTTGGTTTTTCCCCACTGTGCCTGGCACACAATCTTCCAGGGTTGTTGGTTTCTGCTTTCCACCTCCTAGTAGGAGGAATGCTGGGATTACTCATGCTCAGGGAATTGGGCCTAAGTCCTTAGACTTGTGTGGCCAGCTGTCTTGCCATCTCCAGCTTTTTAAAGTTCTATGTTTAAGTTCCCTTCTGACTTAAAATCTGGGAGGCATACAAGTATGTAAGAATGGTTTTAATGACTTTCCTGCTGAGTAGGATTTTGCCATTCAAAAATGTCACTGCTTTGTCGATATTACGGTTAGGAGGAGATAGCATCAGCCTGGTTTCTGTCATTGTAGTGAAATGACTGGTACTGTATATATATGTCGATTTAGCGTATGTCTGAAGATTCAAGGGCATGACATGTGCATTTGCTTGGTTCCAATTATGGCATATCTACTTGATTGTCACATTCAGACAGACAGTACTATGGCAAGTATAGAAGCCAGGGTGGGAGATCAAAAGGTGAGAGCCAGAGATAACAGAAGCACCAGATAGGCAGTGTCCCGCAGTGTCCCCAGGGGTCTTACTCTAGGTTCTGCCTCTTAAAGGCTCCACCACCTCAATACCACTCCAGTAGGAATAGAGCCTCCACCACCGAGCCCTTGAGGGACACATTCAAGCCAATTCTGGACCATACTCAGCTTCATGTTTAAATGTGATCTCTGCCAGGTGGTCTGAGCTTCCTGACACCCACGCTTAGCCCAACAGGGGCCAGATTCTGAAAGCAACAATGTTGGAGATACTATGTATCAAACACCTCCAGAGTCCTTGCTGGTACCTGCTCTATGTGGAAATGTATCAGCTTCCCTGACGCGTTCCCCTTTATCTTTCTTCTGATGTCTTTTCCTGCATCTCCTCCTTTCTCCCCACTCAGACGGCAGAGAGTGAACAGCACACACACATTCCCCTGTCTCTACCACCATTCTCTCTATCAGAACTCTGGCTGTCATTTGATAACTGTGCTCTTTTAATTTGGGGTGAGAGTTGGGGAGACAGGCTGTATGAAGCAAGACGCAAAAATAATATCAGAATGTATTATTAATAAGAATTAAAAAGAAATGTCTCCAATGTTCAATTTTTGTTACCAGTAAGTATTTACTTATTGCTTTAGAGGCTTTGTTCTTGTGTGTGTCTTTGCTCCCTTCCAACAACCAGAGACATATAATTACAATCTAAATATGCAAAAAGGAAAAAAAGAAAAAGTTTTCAAAGGGGAAATGCCGATCCTGTCTAATGTTGCCACAAGTTCACTCCAAAACTGCTCAATACCCCATAATGGAGGAGTCACAATTGATTGTCCTCATGATCGCTGCAGTTCCATCAATACCAATATTGTCTTGTTTTGAATAAAATGTGCAGGGTTTTTTTTCAATGCTGGTTCCAGTAAAATGGGGTTTTAGTGAAAATATGAGCAGTAGCAGGAAGCCAGTCTGGTTTCTCCCTCTGCAAATGGATTGATTTCCCTAACACACACTACTTCCAATGCAGGAAAGGGGAAGGTGCTTCAATTAGGACTATGAGGTAAGATCAGGGGTCACCAGGCTGGCTGGTGGGTTGGACTCTCAAAGCTAATTCACAAAGCAATTGTAAGGTGGTCCTAAGGCGGTTTCTACTTTCTCTACCTAACAGTCAAGACTAAACTCCATCCTGGGTTGTTTCTGTGATTGTTGTTGTTGCTGCTGCTGTTCCTCCTCCTCCTCCTCCTCCTCCTCCTCCTCCTCCTCCTCCTCCTCCTCCTCCTCCTCCTCCTCCTCCTCCTCTTCTTTCTCCTCCTCCTCCATTTTCTCCTTTCTGCTCAACATTCTTCCTGCTCCATATCAATGAGTCCCTAAGATCTAGAAAGTCTCAGTGGGATGGTGACATCATTTAGATGTGGCTTGTCCCCTACAGAGTTATGGGCTGGAAGCTTGGTTACTGTGAAAGAGGTGTAAGATGAGGTAGGATATTTAGTAGAAGAACACTAGTGGGAAATTGATGTGTCATTGGAGATTAGGTCTCCAGCCGGAATTAACCCATTTCCTGTGGAATCCCAATTTCAAGCCATTGGCTCACTTTCTCTCATGTTTCCCTCCACCACAATGTCATCTGTCCAGAGGACATCGCCAGAACGGAGCTAAATCCAGTACCGCAACCAGAAGATTTTCCATCTCCTCTCCCTAACAAAGTCAGCAATTTCATTCTCTTCCTTATAGTAACAGAAGACGGGCTCATAGAGCTAAGCCTGTTCAGGGAGCCGATGTGTCCACACATAAGTCCACAATGCTGCCATGACACAGGCATAAGATCACTACACCCAACGTCAGCTTCTTCCAGAACTCATACAGAACCAGGGGCTCTTTCACTCATCCATATTTAGATTAGTTGTTTGGTTGAAATTTTCTCTCATTTGGGGATGGAAGTAGCATATTTTCTATGATATTTGTTCTTGCTACCAAAGATTGTAAGAAGGATGGAAGGGCTGCACACTCTCTGGGGAGAGGAGGACTTCATAGGCTGCTGCGCACCCTCCCCCACCCCCATTTGCTTACCTAGAATTGATTCTTTCTTTCCATGGCACAGATTTGCCCTCTTGCCACAGTCCCAACAGCATGGCACGTTCATTTGTGCCAATAGCATCCTAGGCTTGGGAGTTTGTGGTCTTGGGTTAAGTGTATCTTAGTTTTCTTATGATGCTATGTTAAAATCAACTGACATAAGCTTCTTGAGAGAAAAACTTTTGTATTTTGTTTTCTTAAGATTTTTGGCTCACGGTTTCAGGTTATCATCCACCTTTTCAGTGAAGTCGAGGCAGCAGCAACTTGAAGAAACTGGTCTGATCACACCCATAGTCAAGTACATAGAAGAATGAATTAATACATGTATGTCGGTGATTGGCTCATTTTCTCTGCTGTTATTCAATCCATGACCTCCTGCCCAGGGAATGGAACCACCCACAGTGGGCCTGTGAAACCATTAGATCCTTCAGCCATATCCACCCATGATGGTGCAAAACAAAGTTACCATGTCCGGAGTTCATGTCTACAAACCACATAATTATGTTACCCCCTCCCCCCAAACAATATAATCCTTTGTTTGAAGTAAGTGATGAGCCACAATCTAACTATCTTTGGTAGCATATGGCCATACACAGCCTATGAGGTTAATCCTCACTGCAAAAGGTGGGTCATTAAGGTGAGGTTGAAGGTTTTATAGTCTAGTGTCACTTCCTGTCATCTCTCTGCTTCCTGATCTTGAATGAAATATATCATGCACCCCTTACCGCATGTTCCCTGTTAGGATGGACTGTAGGCCATCTTAAACTCTAAGCCAAAGTGATCCCCTCCTCCCTTAAACTGTCTTCTTGTCAGGTATAGAAGAGAAGACATTACTAACATACCCACTTGCTCCCTTCTTCTGTTTCATCCACCTGACTCTGGTATGGGGATAGCCTAACTCTCTCTACTGAAAACGCCATGCCCCCTTTTGACTAATACCTAAAGATGAGCATATCTGCCCCAGCCCTGTCCTTTTAATGATCTCCTACTTATCATCAAGAGGCATCTATATGTGGTCTCATCCAAGACATTTTTCTCACTCCCAAACCAGCACTGCATCCATAATTCCAGTTCTCAATGTCACACTGTGACCAGTTTATCTCCTACTCCCCCTCCTCCCTTTTCTCTCCCCCTCTTCCCTCCCCTCCCGTCCCTCTCCTCTCCCTCTCTCCTCTCCTCCCTTTCCTCCCTTTTCTTTCCTCCTCCTCTCTCAAGTCTGCTCTCCCTCCCCCATTGCTCTCCCTTTCTCTCACATTCTTCCCTCTCACTATCTCTCCTTCTCTCCTCTCTCCTCCACTTCATCCTTTAGATTCCCCCAAACTGTAAGCCTGAGACTACAACTCTAACTGACTATAATCCTTTCTCCCTAGTGTCTATGTACCTCATACACAGTATCTGCCTAATAAGTGCAATCACAGAATATTCTAGATAGGAGGTACATCCCAATCAGAGAGCTGACAAAGAATGGGAATCAATTGGTCCACCAATTACCTGCTGAAGAATACTGAAGAGAGAGCTAACTGGACAGAGTGTGTTTGGTTAATTTAGGATTAGCATGTGCAAAGGCCGGAGGTAAGAATGAGCAGAGCCTGGAGCGGGATCAAAAAGTCACAGGGCATACCTGTGACAACATGATGGTCTCTGGACACCATGCAAAGGTACTTAGCTTCTTCTTTCTGATAGATCCTGTCCCAACTCAGCAACTGTGGCAGAGTCTGAGTGTAGCACAGACCACTGAATGCCTCAGATTGCCAGCCCTGAAGAGCTAGGAAGTCTGAAAGACCAGCATTGACCTCATTCTTGGTAAATGCTTAGACACTCACTGTCTTCTGGCACAGTTTTGGGTCTGGGGAGCCGTGGAGCTGAGAGGAGCTGGTCTGGAGCAGGAGTGAGGTTGAGTCATGTCCAACCCTGGAAATCTTATCTAAAGAGCAGTAGGGCTGTTACCACTCCCTCCTCTGCCCCAGTCCTGCATGACCTGCACCCCCACACACCTTTGCCCAAACCAGAGGAAGTCACACAGTCGCAGATTCAACTCAACCTCTCTTTATAAGGCTGCTCCTGCCTCCCTCTCAGGCTATCAGACATGATCACAGGCAGAATGGAAAAGATATAGTTACATCAGAAATCACTGAGTCCCCTGGCCATAATCTAGAGGGTGTCACACATCCAGTTAGTACCCTAGAGAATGTCACAGGACCCAGACTTGGGAGTAAGGGACTTGCAAGACTAATGGCTCTCCCTCTGTAGCCATGCTGCAAGCTAGGACTCCAGTGAGTCCTTTGAGTAAAGCTCAGAGCCTGGCCATCTGCCTGTGGGGGCTCACTTCGTCCCACAATGGAATACCCATGTGTCATCTGGATCCCTATTGTGATTGCAAAATGTGCCCTGTAATCACTGAGACTCTCCACTCCTGTCCTTTCCCTCCCTGCATGGATATGCCTTTAAAAGACTCAGGTATGGACCTGGTAATCCCACTGAGTTCTGTCCTAGTGATTACTGATGCATTGCTCTGACCGACAGGAACCTCCCCTTCTCCTCCTCCCATCTCTTACTCCAGCCGTACGTTGGCTGATCTTTGACTGGACTGCATTACCTTCCAATGAACATTTGCAGGATTGTCTATGCCATGACCTCAGCTCCCAAAAGCCAACTATGCAAGCCACAAGTTCAAGGTGAGACGAATACCTAGCATGCACATGAAAGGACACAGCACTAAAGCCTCCTGGATTCTCTCTCCACTGCTTTTCTGAATGGGAACCATGACGTTGAGGCCTGAAACACTTCCATCAATCTCCTCAGATCATCATAATGAGAGTCAGAACAAGTGCCATTTCAGGCTGTCTTCTGAAG
The DNA here is from genome assembly GCF_000001635.26 of Mus musculus. Taxonomy (NCBI): domain Eukaryota; kingdom Metazoa; phylum Chordata; class Mammalia; order Rodentia; family Muridae; genus Mus; species Mus musculus. Next base: position 33,117,566 of record NC_000080.6, read on the forward strand.
CCTGTGGTTCACAGTGGATGCTGCTGTGCTCACTGGATAGAGGAGAAGTTGGTGTCTCAGAAGAAACACAGATGGATGGTCATGGAAGTGTCTGGTTTGCTAGGTGCCGTTTGCTCTTATTCTATTGTTACCGTTAGTCCAATGTGAATGGCTTAACACCGGTAAATTTCTCTCCTGTGGCCATAGGCCTTACTACTCCCTATTAACCTGCCTTTATTAATGCATTCCCATGATCCCTGGTCCCAAGAAATCAAGTCTGCAAGTTTTGTACCCTAGACATAATCTGAATAGCTGAATGTGAGGTTATAATAATAAAAAAAAAATGATCTGCCATTTGGGCCACATGAATCCCAGATGACTAAAATTTCTGCCCCATCATGCCAGGCCCACTGAGTCCTTCAACCTATTTATCTCCATGTAAGATTGTGTTCCTTTGCTCTGCTTAAGATACCACCCCAAGAGGCCTCCTGGATTCTGAGTAGAGCCTAATTTTTTTACTGGAGAATTATGAATCAGTAGGAAAGGCAGAAGACCCGGAATATCCACTACAATGCAGTGTAGCAAACACAGATCTTTACCAAGTTCCTTGTTGGAGAAAATAGCTCTTTTCAGTCACCCAACCTCACCTAATGCTATCCATAGCTATTAGCACTATCAATATTTTAGTTATTTGAAACCCATGTGATTAGTTCAAGTGTTTGAAATATACAGGCAAATTCCAGAAAATGACACCCATTTCCAAACTTAGGCACAAACGAGTTCACAGATACATATAGCTTATGTCTCTCCTGTCTGTCCCATTGGGCTGTGCCGGAAGGTTCCACAGCTGTCACACTGCCCAGAGCCTTCAGGTCTCTGGGGCATATTTGACACATGTCAGACTACAGGGTGGAGATAGACAACAGTCTCTCAGATGCCTGGGTCTGGCTGGGTAACTGATTTCAATGCTCTCTCCTGACCACGCCTCTTGCAAAAAGGGAAACATGGTCAAGAGCAAGTGGCCCAGGCCTCACTTTGAGAATGTTCACCCAGCACTCAGCAACAATGCTAACTTCCCCCACTGTTGTCTGAAGCTGGGGTGGGGGTGGGGCGTATCTATATTGAATATTGTACAAGGCTCATTGACTGATTAAAATAGTCATGATTGGAGAGTTGGAATGTTACAGATCCCAAGCCAAAATTGCTTGGGCTACCTTGAATCCCCTTGAAAGTCAACTCGTTGCTTTTCTCTGTGTCTGACCTAACTCCTTTCATCTAGCAGTTAAAGCTTTTGAAATGTATTAAGTCAGCAGGCCACTAGCTTGCACCAACTCCTAAGCTAAGAATGTCACCAAATGGCATCTAAAACTCACAGCAGGCTTTTGTTCCTTTGCTATAACCCACCTACCTGCCATCCTCACCCACGTAACTGGGAAATGCTGGGCTTATAAGGGATTTTGTGCTATGGCTGTGACAGTCACATGACCATGCTCATAGTGGAACGTGTCATTCGTGTTGTTTGAGAAACACGGAATCTGTGTCCCTCGTCCACAGCCACTCACATTTAATTCATAATAAACTACTTCCTACTTACTGAGAGAACCTTTGGGTGGGGGCTCAAGGGCAAACCACTTTGATAAAGGAGCCATTTGATCAGGATCAGGCACCAGCATAGGTTCTTGTTCAACCATCCATGTGGCCTGAATGGGTGGATGCCATTGAGTCCTCCCTGGGAGCTGAGCTTCTCTATGTTTATCTGGAGGCCCAGTGGTTTATTCTGGGGTGCTTGCTGAACATCCTTTTACTGGTGAAAGTGTTCCTCAGACCCATTGTCAGCCAGAAGTCTTCCCGTTTCTCCTCCATTCCTCCAGTATCTAACTCTATCCTCTCTTCTGCCTAAGGGAACCTTGCCTCTTTTAGTTTAGAAATATGGAGTGCCAAGGGGCTGGAGATATCAGGGAGAAGGAGCACAGGCTACTCTTCCAGAGGACTCAGGTTCCATTCCTAGCACCCATATTGCAGCTAACAACTGTAATTTCAGTTCAGGAAGCTCCAACAGCCTCAATGGGCACTAGACACGCAGGTAAAATGCCTATATACATAAAGACAAAAAAAGAAAGAAGGAAGGAAGGAAGAAAGAGAGAGAGAGAGAGAGAGAGAGAGAGAGAGAGAGAGGAAAGAAGGAAGAAAAGGAAAAAGGAAGGAAGGAAGAAAAGGGAAGGAAGGAAGGGAAAGAAAAAAGAAGAAGAAAAAAAGAGGAGAGAATAAAGAAATACTGAGATCCTGATTATGAAGATGCTGGAGGTAAGAGATGCTTCCTCCCTCTAGTCCAGTAGAATAAGGTGTTGGAACACAGCAGCCTCAGCTAAGACAACAAATCCTACTCCACTGACTTAGGCCCCTTCATGTGCAAATAAATGTTTAAAATAAATCCAGATCGGAGAAGGAACCGGCTTTGAGGAGTGCCCAAGGAAGCTCCTCCCAGAAGCCTCACATCAATCTCTCCCATCTACACACCCTACCAGCAAGCAAAGAGGCCGTAATTTGGAAAGACACTAACACGAGAAACAGGATTTCAAGGAAAAAGGAAAGGCTCTGAGAGAGGCCACTGTGATAGCAGTGGGAGCCCTGCTTGGTGAATGTGGCAGTTCAACTCTCAAATGTTGGAGACAAACATGGAACATTTGCCATTTTAAATTGTTTTCGCTTTGTTTTGTCCACATTGAACTAGATAAAGATGAGATATGGCCAACAAGATTTAATTGTAGCTTTAAAACATCTGGAAGCAAAACTAGATTTGCTAACTCTCAAGAAATTAGAAAATATCTTCAAGACAGGTGTTTTAACAACAACAAAAAAATAGGAAACCACCAAGAAAATTTTAGAGGCTTTGTCAAGACCCATCGGTCTTGACAAATTAATTAATTAAATTAATTCTGAACTCACTTTTCTCAAAACTACGTTCCTCTCTCCTCACTGACCTACCCTCTCCTCCATCTTTATCACCTTCCCTGAACATACTTCTTTAGAAATCCCTGAGCAGAACAAAATTCAGTCTGGAAGGGAAAGAGTGTTGTGGTGTCCCGTAAGATAGAGCAGGAGGCAGGGGAGAGCCTGAGACTGCTCAGCCTCTGTGCAGAAGCTGACTGTGGTGTGCCTGAGTCAGGCTAGACTCTTCTAAAACTTCCTTTCATACTACCCTGTGGAGCCGACAGCAGGCTTGCTGAGTCTTTGTACTGGCCTGGAAGTTTCCCCTTGTATGGGCACCCTGCCCCCTGCAGACCAGCTACTGAACAGGGGACACTAGCCTGACTCTGTATGGGAAGTCTCTTCCTCAGACCTCTCTGCTTTCATTTAATAGATACCGATTTTTTCCCTCAGGTCTTGTGAGAGTCATGTCTTTGGAGGTGAAGGTTCAGAATTAAGGGTTGCTGAATGCTATGGGGAAAATAATCAGATCTGTGGTCGATTAAAAATGGCAAGTGGTGCATCCAAATGAAAGCTACAGTGTCTTCAGGGACACTGGTTTTGTGTATGTGTGGCTGCATATGTCCTCAGGGGTGTTATGTCTGTATCTTGTTTACACAAAAACCAAAACTTTATGAGTGTCCCCATGAACTGAAGTTGTTAAATTAGCCCCAATTCTTTGTAGCTCGTGGTATAGCCGGAAGTTTAGGGCAAAGGTGTCAACTTGGATGACAGGTGAAGCTCCGCCTTTGGTCACAAGGACATAGAAGGGACTTGGTCCATGTGACACTTTGAGGAAAACAGACAGAGGGCTCCTATGTTAAGCTGCCTATCTTCAGGGTACTGACCTGGCCTTTATATTTAGATGGAAAATGAATTAGGAAAAGAGGAAAGTGGTACTGGTAATTATGCAGCCTTGGTAAAGATGAGGTCAGCTTGACCATCCTCCTTTATGGTGCTACAGGGTGGTCCAGAGGAGTCCTCACTGCTTGGGTCGAGAAGTTGGTTCTGCTCTAGGATACAATCTTACCCTTAACAAGAACTGTCTCTCATGGGAGATGGCCTGTCCCAGGGCGCTTCGCAGTTCCTGGCATCCAAGGTGACTGCAGCTTTGGAACAATCATTTATTTCTGTGTCTTTAGCTTTGATGGAATAACCTTATGCAGTCACACCTTAAGTGGCTGGCATGTCTGTGCAGAGTTGTGCATGTGTCTGCCTTGAAGTGAAAGGGACAGAGTAAAGACAGAGACGGCAAGCTCTATGCTGGTGGGCGTTCCCCTGTGAGCCCAAGAGAGGTGTCAGCACATTTTAGCAAAAACAAGAGCTGAGCACTCTTCATGTTACGAGTCTTTTAAATATTTAACCAAATGCTTAATTCAATTATTTTTGGTAGAAAAAAAGCAAATGTCTCCAGGAGCACTAATGTTCTTTACCTGTGTACCTGCAACAGCTTTCTGGGTTTTCACCAGAATATGACATTATTTTATTTAAAAGAAAGTTTCCTGAATTTCTAGGAAAAACTAAGACACAAAAGAACCACCAAGTAACAGTGATAGCAACAGTTAAAGTATCAGTTGAGGAGGCTGAAAAAATGTAAAGGAAAATGCTTTTGCACAACGAAGGACCTTGTATTGTGAAATAAAATTTTGTCCTAACATAAATAACTTTCCAAAAATGGAAAGGCGAGGGAGAGCAAAACTGACAGGTTAAAGTATGTTGTATGAAGGTTTGTGGAAGCTAGAGCTTAAAAACTATATGTCTATAGCAAAGCTCATCAAAGTAAAGTTATTAAAACTTTCTTAGGTCAGTATCAAATTCATAACATGAAAACAAAGCTGAATTTCTATGCCTAATAAGGCATAATAAGGGTTCACGTTTAGGAACACCTTACGTTAGAAAGCAAGGATCTTATGGTTCATCCCTTCATTGAATGAAGTGTTTAAAACCTGATGATTATATTTCATTTAAGTTCTTTCAGCTCAAAAACAAAAATATGTCTTAGGGCTAAGTTGGTGTGGTTCCTCTATTGAATTAAAGTCAGGTGGCTGCAACCTTAGCATTCATTCATCTTCATAACTGTTATAGGAACAATGATATTGTTGATTGAGAGGTATAAAGATGTTCCCTAACTTCCCCTATGGCTCTGTGATTATTGGATGGCACACAAGAGACCGGAACATGGCCTACTGTCTCCATACCCCTTTAGAATACCTGGTCATTAAATCTAGAAATGTAGGTGGTCGCGAGGCTTGGTAACCCAAGGCAGTTCAAATCTCTCAGCTTGGCATTCAGACTCTTAGCATTATGGCTGACCTTCCCAGGCTAACTCACACAATTTAACCCAGCTGAACAAAACCAAATATGGCCCCTTCCTTTGTACCGCTCAGTATTTGAGCCTCTCCTCCCTCTCTACTCTTGTGTGGGTAAAGTGGTTGGTGCCACTTTAAGTCTTCACACCAGCATCAATACTTCTCACTACGCCTGTAGAGGAACCTCTCTCAGCCAGCTGTCTTACCATCTCCTGTGACTTCTGCCTCCTCATCCCCAAAGCCAGAGCACAAGTCTGGTACCATTCGTCTCTGAATAGCTAGAGGTGCAAGCTAGGAGATTCCAGTTATTCATGGAAGCAAACCCAGCCCATTGGTTGCTCCCACACAGGCTTAGTGCAGCCAACTCTGTTCCTTTGGGTCTGACTTCCTACCCTCAGAACTACAGCTCTCACGCATAAGCAAATATCCCTCCACCAACAACTGACAGAACACTACAGTCCTGGAGGAGATGGAGAGGCATCTGGAGCGGTCCGAACTCCACCCACAGCAGTGTCCTTGCAGTATCAGACCCTTGCAGCTGCTGAGAATTCTGGGAAAGGAGAGCATCTTCCAATGGATTGGGTTTTTCCAAGCTAAGAAACTGAGTTGAAGTTTGTTTTTTTTTTTCCTTTGCACAATTAAATTTCTACCTCCTGGTTTTTAATATGTGTGAAAACACTAGAGGCAGAGAAAGAGCCGGGTTATCCATTTCTAAGAGCGGCCTGCAGTGCTGGCATTTTTGAGGACAGCACATAGAACAAACTGATTCTGGCTGTGATTAGAAATAGACCAGAACGGGACACCCATAAGGTCAGTAAAGCCTCTGGTAGCATCCGTGTCTCAGCCGAAGGGAGGAGGGCTCAGAGCAAGATGAGGAGCAGAGAGAGCATTAGGAAGGACCTACAGACCCTCAGGATCTGAGCAAGGGTGGCTCTCCATCCCTTCCTAACACTGCCATCTACTGAGATGTCCCACTCCTCTCTCCCTGCAGCAAGGTCTGCAGAAGCTTAGAATCAGTTTGCTTTCAGCGATTTTTTGGTGTGGTTTCATTTCTCCTTTGATTTACTATTCTATCTGTTAGCATGAAGTTCCCTCCACCCTCCCTTTCGGAAATTAATTACTGTAATTATCCATCTTTTAATAGCTGCTGATTTGGCATCTGCAGAAAATATCTGAGAAAATGCATCTCTATGTCCATTTGCCTACTTGAGAAACAGCGAAGATGAATCAGGACTTTTCCTCAATTACTTATTGACCTGAATAGAAGAAAAGGATTGTGCCAAATGGATCTCTTATTTGCATCCTCAATTTGTGGGGTTGAGATCACAGAGTGAGCAAAACATCTAAATGCTGGGTTCAGCCACATCTGTGGGGGATTAGTGGGGTGAGCAGCAGCAGGCCAGCCTCTTTCCATCAGCTCTGCCTCTTCACTGCCCATCACTGGAGTGGGTTTCCGCAGAACACAGACATCAGGTTGACTGCCAAGACACCCAGCCGACTGGCATGGCCAGTCTCGTAGTATTGTATAAAACAGCTGAAGAAGCCAGCCTCAAGGTAAGGTGAATGCACCGGACAAAATTGCCAGTGCATGTCCCTGCATTCCATAGGCGCTGCACGATCAGAAACCTACTCATTGAGCATGCCATCAGGTTGGGTCTGGGTGAGTCTCAGATCTTCTCCCTCACGAATAAGATGATCTTAGGATGTCACATAACTCTCCAGATCCTTAAGCACTTGCAGAATGGAGCAGGGAACAGACTGCTGTTGCACTTCTGTTAGAGAGGGGCTATCCAATGTGTGTTGAGGATGTTTAAGAGAGGCATGTGTTAGGCATTAAGGTATAGAAGCAAAGATCTCAGGTTTCAGGTAACTCAGTGGCTACAAGGCACCTGATATAAGGGTAGAATGCTTTAATCTGACAATCAGATGCTGAAGGGAGCTGGTCTTTGAAGCTGAGGCCCAGTGAGTACCCCTTTCCTGTGCACACAGGACAGCACTCATATTGATAAAGGGGTGTCTGTCTCCCTCTGCACTGAGCCTAAGCTGAACCTGTGACCAACTCCCTTGGAACGATGACATGTAACAGAGACAATGTTGACTTGTTTCAGACCTGAATTTCCAGTAGAATTTCTAGAAAATCTGCTTTTGTGCCTTTGAGATCCCTCGGCTGTTGTGTTCCCTCCCAAGAACCCACATAGAGACACAGGTAGAGGCCAGATGCAAATGACCGTGAGGCAGAGACCCAGGCCACACTGACAGCTTGAGCCAAGAACACAGGTAGACGACCAAGCTGAGTTAGCTCGTCAGTGGCCACTTGTCTCATGTGTTGACCCCCTGAAGTGCTGGATCGATTAGTGGGAAAGTCTCTGTGGGGCTCCATCCCAGCCAGTATCATGAGGAGCATGTCCCATCCCCATTGACACACAGTGTCATGAGAAATACTGTCATGTACTGCTTTAAAAAAAAAAAAAAAAAAAAAAAAAAGAACTCACCCTGTCAGGCAAGTTCACTGTACGAACATCATAAAGTGTGCCCACAGCCCAAGATGACTACCCATCACTGGGCTGTGGAAGCTTAGGGTGTCCCTGATACACAAAGTCTATGAGCTATGTATCATCCCGCGACCCAGGACTGTGATGGCATAGTTATAACTAACTTCCTAGTCTGCTTATCCAACATGTCCCCTGCCACTCTGCTGCATCTCCCCACTCACCAGCTTCATGCTCACTCTGTCATTGCTCTCCAGGAGAACGGAAGTCAAAGTAAGTGACAACACAAGGGAGCATGTGAACAGGGACCATATTCAGGCCATTTTCACTCCCATACGAGACGCCACTGTCTCTTAGTAAGACCAGTAGCATCCCTACCAATAAGTCCCCTCCCCACTTTCCTTTTCTCAAGTCTCAGAGGACCTGCAAAATTTGTACCACAACACTATTATGTTCAAATGGCATGAGCACCAATTAGCTGTCATTTCTTCCTAAAACGGATGCCCTCGGGTACAGGTGTCCATCAGAAGATACCTGTGGGTGATCTTCGAGGTATAGACGAGGCAGCAGTCTCACCATGATGCAAATGATCCCAGGATGCATGATCATGACGTCACCTTCATCCATCCTACAAAGAGAGGGAAGACAGGAAATGTGATCTTTCTAAAACAGAGCATGATCCACGTTATCAGTGCACCGCCACCTAAAGAGTAAATGACCTTGAGCTGATACATCTGAGCCTAATGTAGCCCAGCTGTAAAATGGAGTTAACAGCACCACATTTTCCTTCCAGGGACACAGACACACCTCTATCTCAACCTGTTGGTGCCGGGATTATGAACGTGCACCACCACTCTGGTTTATTTTTCTGCACATGAGATCCAGGGATTGAACTCGGGTCCTCATGGTTGCAAAGCAAGAACTTTACCAGCTGAGCTGTCTACCTAGTCCCTCAAGGGGCAAAAAAAAAAAAAAAAAAAAAGTGTTTAAAGATGAAATAGAAAAGTGCTGCTGGGCGTGGTGGCACACGCCTTTAATCCCAGCACTTGGGAGGCAGAGGCAGGTGGATTTCTGAGTTTGAACCCAGCCTGGTCTACAGAGTGAGTTCCAGGACAGCCAGGGCTACAGAGAAACCCTGTCTTGAAAAACCAAAAAGAAAAAAAGAAAAGTGCATAAATGGAAACATTTGTGGGACACTTGATAATGTGTTGCTTTAAGAAGATTATGGGGTGAAAAGTGCTTACATTACACAAGAAATAAGGTCTTGGATCAAGCAGCCTAAGTGTCCACCTTCAGATGCTATATTTAAAAATAAAATATGTAAACTCAAAGCAAGTGAAAGAAATATAGTAATACAAACCGGAATGCTCACTCAGAGGGTAGAGATGAAGGACAAGGAGCAAGCAGCATGTTCCAGCTTCTGAGACCTGCTCAGGACGGAACTGGGTAGCCATCTTGAATGGGTCTTTCCCACTCTTGCTACTTGGAAAACAAGAGTCCATACATTTTCCTTTCCCATGGAGCTCACCACTTATATCACCATGCTTCCGAGTCAGCATTTACCCAGTCATCCAGTGTGTCCCCAAAGGGATGTCACTGAAGCAAGCCATTGAAGAGGAATGAATATATTTTGCAAGAAGAACAGATGTGCAAGGCAAGCCGGGAAGGGACTTGTCCTGTCTAACACAGGCTACTGGCAAATTCCTAATGGTCAGCGAGGAAGAAGGAACCAAACCACCAAACAACCGGAGCAACCAGCCATCCCCCCAAAAACTGGAAACGCTGAAGAAGTGGACGCATTGCTAAGTGAGAGTGAACCAGCAAATTAAGCCAAGAATGTACTGATAACTTAAACAGATCCATAGCAATGGAATTGAAGAGACAGCAAAAGACCCCCCTTCAAGGAAAAGCCCTGGACCAATGAGATGGTTCCATTTGTAAAATCGCTGCCACCAAGCAGTAGATCTGAGGTTCCTCCCCAGAATCTACATGGAAGGAGAGAAGCAACTCCCACAAGTCCTCTGACCTCCGCATGAATGTGTGTTCGCATGCCTGAACCTGCACTCACACGCACACCAGGTGAGTCAATTAGTAGAAAGATAGATGCAACTTTTAAAATATTTTTGAAATAAATAAATAGAAAGTAAAGCTTAGACTAACAGATCTATGACTCAATTCTACCAGACTTTTAAGAAAGAACGGACACTAACGTTTCCCAAGCGGTCCCACAAACAACAGGGGTTGAGGGAACACTGAAAAACTCATTCTCGAAAGTCGGTGTAACCCTGATACCCAAACTGGATAAGCACACACCACCACCAACACAACCGCAGACCAATTCCCAGATGCACATGGACACAAGTGCTCCACAGTGCTGTGCACCAAAGTCCGGAGCACATTAAGATCATATGTCCAGACCCAATTGGTAGTCCGTCTGCACAGTGAGACAGTCGCCTCCCAAAAACAAAGGTGAATGCAAACTGGCAGGCTTTCCAGCTGCCCTCAAAGCCTCAATCCCAATGAAAGAAAAAAATAAAAGGAAAGAAAGAGGGAGGAAGGAAGGGATGGAGAAGGGAGGAGGGAGAGAGGAAGGGAGGACTTCAAAGAACCAGAAATCAGAAACCAAATCTGTCACTTGAAGGTAGGGATCATAGACAGAATCCAGCCAAAGCTTAGCCCACGTGGTCTATCTGAGTCTAGTCCAGGAGTCCCCTCTTCCCACAACAGGAACTGGCACTGAGGAGGCTCGTGGGGAGGAGCGTGAGCTCAGCAAGCAGCCTCAGAGGAAATACGACTGATGCCATCCTAGCTCCTTTGTGTTTCCTTTTGTGTAAATGTTTACTTCTAGTTTTATTTATGTATTTATATATTTGTGTGCTTGTCTTCCAATAGCTTAGAACTTCCTAGAACAGGCTTTCATGGCTGTTCTTCCCCTACATATACCTGCTCTGACATATGCTCTACCATACCCTGTTTATTTATCCTTTAGACCGCTAATGCATATATCTTTCATTCAGACTTTATTCTTTCCTCCCCTTCCTTTCCAGTTCTCAATTTACTACTTAATCATCAACACCTGCAGCTCTAAAACCTGTAAACCAAAGTTTTCCACTCTTTACCCAAGTATAGCTATCTCTATACCTCCTGTAAGACACACCTGAAATGTGCAGGTGTCTTCTGCTACAGGTTACTATGACTGATGTGAAATCCTTGAGTCTGTCATTCATTTGGCTTTCCCTCCCACCTAAATAGTCATGAAGAACATAAACATGAAGACCGTTAACCAGGATGATTCTGGTAAAATAAAACAAGCAGACAAATACTGTGGGAGAAGGAAGTAAGAACTCTCATCCTGTCAGACACATAAAACTTAACAAAGAAACAACCAAAAACCAAGAAGACTAGCCACAGGGGGGAGGATGGGTTAGGGAGGCACGTGTCTGTCTTAGGTCCAAAAATCTATAGCATATATTTCTAAAAGGGTAGAAAGGGGCAATAAAAATAACATGTAGAAATGATGATGGACAGAGATTTCCAGATAGAGTAATTTCCATGGATATCAAGCAGAATAAAGTTTCAAAATAATCCACACCAGGATACTCGAAGTGAACCCACAAAACAGGAGTAATGCAGCTCTTTAGAGAAAGCAAACAAAGCTGAGAAATCAATGTGTGGCACTGACAAAGATTTTTCCAAAGAAGAGAAAATTAGTCAACAGCCACAGTCAAAAACAATAGCTAAGAGGACCTTTCATGTGTTCCAAGAAAACAACCATTGGTCCAAAGTGCATGCCGCGCAAAACTATCTTCCCACCATCAGGAAGAAAATAAGTATTTTTTTCAGACTAATAAAACTTAGTGAGAGGGTATAGGAGACTTCCAGGATAGCATTTGAAATGTAAATGAAGAAAATATGTAATTTAAAAAAAACTTAGAGAGTTTGTCACAAATAGATTTTAAAGAAAGAAAAAACTTCAGTGGTGTTCTATGGTAAACAAAATAATATAGCTTAAAAGAGCGGGCATAAGGAGCAAAGGGGGTATGGGAAAGATAGAGATAAGCCTAAAGAAACTTTGAGTAAAAAGTAGATAAAAAGCTTGAGAGGTTAGTTGAAATAAAGTGAAACTGTACTACAAACCAACATTTAAATACAAGCTAGTGTAGCAGTGCTAAGAACGCCACAGCTCTTTCTGTATTAATACAAAGGGAGATGAAGGCAAAATTTAACTTTAAACATTTTGAAAATGCCTGATAAATTACTTCAGGGCAATCATTAAAACACCAAGCAGAGAGATTATGCACTGAACGCTAATAGAAAACATTGAATTAAAAATCCAGCTATTCAGATATGAAAGAAAAAGTGGGCCAAATATAAAATAACACAGTGGAAAATGGATATGCACCTGAAGAATAGCTAGATCCACATCACTCATCCTGCAAAATAATCAATTCAAAATTAAATGTCTTAATTTAAAGCCTGAAACCTGAACCTGCTAAAGGAACGCGTGTCATAGGTCCAGTAACACATGTCATAGGTCCAGCAACACATGTCATAGGTCCAGGAACACATGCCATAGGTCCAGGAACACACGATATAGGTCCAGGCAGGAACTTTCTGAGCAGGACTCTAGTAGCACAAGAAATAGTTCCAAGAGTCAGCAAATGAGCATATATAAAATTAAAGAACTCCATTGCAAAGACAGCTGTTGCCAGAGAGAAAGGTCAACGGGCTACAGACCAGGAGAAAATCTTTGCCAACTGTATTTCAGACAGAAGTTGGTATCTAAAACACATGAAGCACTGCAAAAATTAAACTGTAAGGCAACAAATCATATGATCGACAAAATGAGTGTTCTCAAAAGGAGAAACACAATGTGCCAATATGCATTTTTTTAAGTTTTCAACATCCTTAACCTTTAGAGAAATGCAAATTAAAACTTCTGTAAGATTCTGTCTCACATCATTCAGAATAGCTAACACCAAAGCCAAAACCAAAAACCAAACAAAAACTGATAACAAATGCTGGCAACTGTGTGAAGAGAAATGGGCTTGTAATCACTGCTGGTGGGGATGTAAACTTGTACAACCACGATGGAAATCACCGTGGAGGCTTCCAAGCACTGCAGAGAGAGCTAGGCTGAGCCTCAGCTATGGTATTCTTAGGCTCATTTCCAGTGGACTTTATGTCCCACTTTATGTCTCACCACAGAGATCCTATCACATCTGTGTTTACTGCTGCTTTATTCACAGTAGCAAGGAAATTACACACACACACACAATGTGTGTGTATGTGTGTTTGTGTGTAAATGTGAATAGAGACAAGGAACTAAAAGAGTCTGTGGGATAGGAGGGAGAGTTTCATGGAGGGGAGTTGTGGAAGTTGTCGAGCACGTGAGATGTACAAGATGAAGGGGATGCTGGGGATGGAAAAGGTATAGTGAGAGATGGGCCAGGGAGATGGGAAGAGAGAATCAGTCAAAAGTAAGTTATACATGAAATTACCATAAAGAAACATGTTATTTAAGAAAATTGTCATTTTGTATGCAACTTAAATATAAATGTTAATATGTTAGTAAATACATATTCGCCAATATAGTGGTTTTTAATATATATTCCTTGACAAGTGACATGCCAAGTTGACTTAACAATTTAATAATATTAGAAAACAACTCCTAGTTTAATGCAATGGTCAAAAACGGGACATTGTTCTAACAATTAGAGGGCGTGTATTCTTCCCATGCCCATGTGGGGTATTTATGAAAATTTATCACCTTTATGTCCATGTAGTTAAAACTAATTAATTCTAAACAATAAGAACAACACAGCCAATTTTATCTCTCTGTAGTGAAGATGGCAGTGAATGGCAGACGATGAGGAGGGCTGGTCTGTAACATTGCAACAAAGACACCAAGCACAGATCACAAAGGAAGGCAGAAAAGCACTGAGCTGCATAACAATGTAACACCAACAGCAGTGGGCACGGACTGGAAAGGATGTAGAGAAATGCAGGGATTTAAAACACAGATTGGTCTCCTAACCATCCAAGGCAAGAAAAGGATTCCAGAATAAGCCCAAAGGAAAAATAATAAGGACAAAGGAGAAGAAAATAGAACATTGAGGTAAGAGAAACAAGAAATGCCAAAAACTGTTCACATGACCAATTAAAAATGAATTTCTGGCCAAAATGCTGAAGGGAGGGAGGCAAGACAGTCACTGTGCAGGATGACAGGCGGGACAACCCAGCTGAGACAAATGCTAAGAGACACCGGGTCTGCCAGCACGCACTGCATTCCTGGTTACTCACGAGACTGAGCAGGACGGCATCTTGAGCCCAGAAGTTTGAGGCTAACCTGGGCAACATTGGAAAAAGTATACCCCCTCCTACCCTCCTATTGTGTGTGTGTGTGTGTGTGTGTGTGAGAGAGAGAGAGAGAGAGAGAGAGAGAGAGAGAGAGAGAGAGAACAGCTAGCCAGGTCAGGTGATGGAGACACATGCCTTTAAACCCTGCACTCTGGAGGCAGAGGCAGGCCTCTGAGTTCAAGGCTGGCCTGGTCTAGAGTGAGTTCTGGTATAGCCTGGGCTATACAGAGAAACCCTGTATTGAAAAATCAAAAAAGCAAACAAACCAAAAGAGCAGCCTTTTCTGATAAATTGGAAATTGGATAAAAAAAAATTGGGGATAATTTTGAACACTAACTTGACCTTGGCAAGTTCAAAATAAATAGAAATTTGCTCTCCAATAAGAATTGTTCCAACAAGAAAGCCCCAGGCTCTTGGAAGTTGGGTGGTAAGTGCTAGCACACAGTCTGGCTCTAGAAATATTTATAAACTGACTGCCAGGGAACGGGGACAGGCCAACCCATGACTGGGGACGCTTAGATTAACAGTAAAAACTGAATATGAAAAGCCAAAGGCTCTCAACATAGATACTAAATCTCTCCTAAAATTAGTGACTCAGGTTGACGATACATTGTTACCATCTTGGCTTGTGCAGGGAAGCAATGTTAAACAGGATTGCGGATGTTTGTGAGGGCACAGCCACAGATACAAGATTAGAAACAAAAAAAACCCTTTACTACACCAAATTATCCACAAAACAAAATGTATCTTATGATTGTCTCAGTTTATGGAGATTTATCAGCAGTTGCTCTCACCTCCGGAAAATGGGGACCTTCTCGGGACAAACTGTATTGACTCCCAATATGGACGTCACCATAGCATTGACGTCATTTGTCTCTGTTGCTTGTGTGAAATGAGAGGAAAAAGGCCATTGACTACTAACATGATCTTTCCTCTCCTAACCCCCCCCCCAATTTGTGGGATGGGTCCACACATTCCTTGCTTTAGTGGAACTAAGTTCTTCTACAGTCAAATGTTTTAGCAAATATCTGAGCTATTGAGAGGCACTGCTTGTGGAAAGGAGAAGGTAGTCTTCGCTAGGGAAAATTGCAGTGGTACAAAAGACAAAGAAGAACCCTGTGGTTGGACCTGTGGTTTCTGCCATAACAAACTGAAAGCTCTCACCCAATCCCCTGGCAGCACTCTGGGAAGGAGATGAGACCACAGAGGCCAAGGCAGCCTGAATATCCAAGAAGGCCCACCTAAACTCCAAGGAGCGCAGAGTGTCCCAGAGGAGAAAGTCTGTCTCCAAGAAGGCCTGCTCCAGCATCCAGAAGCCTTGCAGGTTCTCAAACAAATCAATAGACAATTCAAGGCCTATGCTGATTTGGGTCAAACATGCTATAAGCCCCGAGGGTAGAGGAGCTTGGAGTCTGGCAACTCTGTGGCTCACCTACTACCCACTATCCCCACAGGGATATCTGTATAACAAAGGAATGGACCACACACCCACTGGTTACCCACAGCAGAAGTAGCTAGCCCAGCTCTAACCTGTCCTCCATGTCTGGCCACTGCTTGAATTTGCCTTGGCGGCCACCAGCCTCTGCCTTTTGAGCATCCACAGAAGGCTCCTGCCCAGCCCTGGCTGGCTCCATCAGGTCTCCCCGCAGGTGGAGGGTACCACTGGCCATGCTCTCTAGGAAGCTGAGAATCTGTAAGCAGCTCTGCAGCCTGGGTGGGAACTGGCAGCTGGAGGAGAAGGCACAGCTCAGCAAATCCATGAAGGGCCTGGCTTTCATGTCAGATGAAGAGTCCCATCGAGTGCGCTCCTCCTCTGGGGTCCCAAAACAGCCCAGCAGACAGAGGTCCTCAGCCAGCTTCTCAAAGAGTCCATTGCTCCTGAAGAAGTGCTCGTTGACAGGGTCCAAGTGCAGAGCAGCAGACACTACACAAAGGGTGTGTAACACCAGCTCCAGGGTCTGGCTGGGGGACACTGCACCACATGTTGTCACTTCAGGTACTTGGAGGGACCCCTCCAGGTCGGAAAGCAGGGACAGCAGCCCATTGAAGCCACTGGAGACGCGGAATGCAGCATGGCCCTTGGGGGTCTCCAGGATCCGGAGCAGAGACTGAAAGAACAAGCAAAGAAAATATGTAAAATCCAGCAGGCGGGTCAAGACCACCTATGAGCCTACTCACCACGACCCAGCACTGTTAGTCACACAATCCAGAAACTAGGCAAGCTAAATGGACAGTTCTCAAACATTGTGATATCAATCTTGTTCATTTAGCTATTACTTTAGGTTGTCCGTGTGTGCCTTTTCTTTCTTTCCTTCTTTCTTTCTTTCTTTCTTTCTTTCTTTCTTTCTTTCTTTCTTTCTTTCTTTCTTTCTTTCTTTCCTTCCTTCCTTCCTTCCTTCCTTCCTTCCTTTCTTTCTTTCTTTCTTTCCATTTATTTTATTTTATTTTATTTTATTTTATTTTTTGGTTTTTTGAGACAGGGTTTCTCTGTATATCTGTATAGCCCTGACTGTCCTGGAACTCACTTTATAGACCAGGCTGGCCTGGAACTCAGAAATCTGCTTGCCTCTACCTCCCAAGTGCTGGGATTAAAGGTGTGCACTACCACCACCCGGCCGTGTACCTTTTCTTAAAGAGTGGTCTTTAAAGTTCCATCTCCCTGCTGGCATCTTTATAGAAATGTCTTTCCCTCACAGAGGTTCTCAATCTCTGTGACTCTTTGAAGGGGAAGTCACATATCAGATATCCTGCATATCAGATATTTACATTATGATTTCTAACAGTAGATAAATTATAGTTAAGAAGTAACAAAATAATTTTATGGTTGGGGGAGTCACCACAACATAAATTGTATTAAGGGTAGTAGCATTACAAAGGTTGAGAACCACCGTTCTAAAATGAGTTTTTGACTGCTGGTCCACAGCCCTCACCCCATCCTGAGAACATAACTTTTACACACATGTGAGTGTGCGAGAGTGTGTATACATGTGCATCACACACACACACACACACACATACACACACACACACACACACACACATAGTTGCTTGGAAGTTGTCTCAGCTTTCCACCAAACTAGGAATCCATTGATTAGGAACCACACCAGACTTGCTCACCCCGATAGAACTCAGCAGCATTTAATTCTCTGGATGCGGAAAGGGCCATCCTTCCGTGTGAAGGAGATACACAGTGACATTGTAAAGCTTCCACTTATTATTAGTTACCTCCCTCTCCATACAAGCAGCAGGGCTCTGCCACACGAGGAGAGAGAGAAAATGCAATTTACTCATCAGCTGGTTATAAAGGTGAGGATTTCCAAAAGGCAGGACAAACCTAGAGCAGTGGCTCTCAACCTAAATGCTCCAATCTTTTAATATCAGGTTGTGGTGACCCCCAACCATAAAATTACTTTGTTGCTACTTTATGACTGTAATTTTGCTACTGATAAAATCATAAGGTTAGACTATTATAAACCATAATATCTAAGTTGCCCAGACAGCCTACACGCTGTGTGAGAAATGTAGCTAAAGTAGTCAGAGCACACACAGAACCCAACACCCTCCAGTTGGCTGAGATATCTAAAGGCAACCTTATTCCCCTGTAAAAGTAAGTCTTCACGGAGCATGGACAAAATACATTTACTTGCCACCATATACGGTGTATAAAAATATCCCACACACAGAAGAGAAGGAGAATGAGAAGAAAGAAAACAGGGAGGAGAGTGTGGGAGGAAGGGAATGGAGGAGGTGTGGATAAGTATGCATAAGTATTTAGAGCATATGGTCCTGGGTATTGGCCTCAAAGATAGCACCGGAACACATCTGAGACCAGACATCTCTGACCCATTTTTGGATCGTGGATGGCCTTTGTAGTAGGCTCTGGAGACCGGTTTGAGTGCTTTATTTTTTTTAGAAAGTTTGTGCTGTATTGAATCAAGGAAAACGGCATTGTTAAGAATCATCTCTGGGAGGTTTAAGATCTGGTTCAAAGGTCAAAAGTGAAAAAGAGATTCCCACTTTGGGCCTAGAGCCAATGCTTTGACTTAACCACATGGCTTAGGATATGGAACGACAGCTTGTCAGGTAAAGGTCAACAGATAGGGAACCTAGGTACTCAAAAACCCAAGACACAGACCAGCCCTTCAAGACAAGTATGTATTATGGGGTCATAGCCAGATTCCTCCGGAAAGGTAGATGCTCAGGAAATGTGAAAGCTCATGGTACACGCTGGGCAAGACCGGTGTCTGTATAGACAGTCACAGCTACCTGCCGTTATCTCTGGAAACCCCTCTCTGTGTGAGTAACTCGCTCCCAACTCCGAAGCATTGCTTTAGTTAAACAGGAAACTCACTCTAACTCTAAAGTGAGTTGTCACTTAGAAGTTGCTGCCGTCTAAGTGATAATCCACACAACAATGTGATTTATAAGAGCATGTAAATTAGTGTACTTACCGGAGACTGACTTTGTGCATGGTCATGGGATATACGCCATGAAAAGGTAAGTCAGTCACCAAGACATTAGGATACCTCCTAAGTACTGACGTCAAACAGTACATGTTTCTCCAAGAGTTTCTAGTGGCTCCTGACCACTAGGAGGTAGGCTCAAGCAAAAGGAACGAAGAAAGCCCTTTGTTACATGACACAGGCCAAAGCAGATGCAAAAGGGGACAATGATAAAGCAATGCAAAATGGAAGATTATAGCTAATTGTCTAAGCACTGGATGATCATGGGATACCCCCAGGCCCCCAAAGTCCAGTGGTCCAACCTGATGCCACACATGGCTAAAAAGAGTTCCATGTATCCTTCCAAGAGTGGTTAGAACAGATATTTTAAAAGAGAATCAATCCAAAGGTAATTTTTACCCATGATCTGTGTCTCTCAGTGGGTGTCACCTAGATGGCCACTCTCTTCCCTCTGGTTGGGAGGGGGAGGAGAAATGGCTGTCCTTAATTGTTGCTTTGTTCGATTTATTAAATTCCAGGTCATTATCTAAAATGGGGGTAATCTCATTAGAATGTAGACTGCTCTATTATTTCTTGGGATGGGGTTAATTTCATATTTGCAGAGTCATAAAGTAAAGAGTCCAAAATCCAATTACAAAAGCTTAATTTCATAGCGACTAAAGAGAAACATTTCTATCATAAAGGAAAATAAATATTTCGGGACTTCGGGAAATGATTAGTCAGGAGCTGGGGGCCTGGGAGGAGGGGTCTCCATTACTGTCATTCAACTTTGCATGATAATGCATCACACAGGGTTCCGAGTCTGCCGAAAGGAATAAATCGAATCAACAGAAGTCAAAGTAATCAGGGTAGGGTTGACACACTTCAAGAAAGGTCAGCCTTAAGCACGTTTTCCCGTCCTTAACTCAGTTACCATGTCATTGGCTCTGAGTTAGTATTCCTCTAGCCTGAATCTATAAAATGGATGTCTGCTGCGTGGCGCTAACTGCGTTAGGACTAACAGGATTTATTTCACACCCTGTTATTTGTTATTCCTCGTAATTGTCCATGTGTCATGCTGGAAGACTGGGGAGGAAATGTGATTAAGCTCAGAGTTGAACAGCTAAATGTATATTAGCAAATCAATCTGAATTTGTGCATAACCCAATCACAGCCCCCCTGGCCACGGGGAGGAAATTCATTTGCTTACATTATCCTTTAACTCAGTTATCCTTTGCCAGGATTGGTGGTGTAGCCACACGGCTTGGTGTTGGTACGGAAGTGCCACTGGATTCTAGAGACATCTACCCTGAGGTGGTCTTCTCCATATGTGTGATGTGACTGCTGCCCTCCAGAGATGGAAACTTCACTGGGAAGGACACTGCCTGCTTCCTTGCCTGGGGTCCCAACACTTCATGATGGCCCTCCTCACCCTCTATCTGACCCCCTACATAAACCCAATGCCCTGGGCACAGCCAGCCTTCAGCTTCTGAAATAGTGATCCAGCCAGAGAGAGCTTGCTTCACATGGATGTTTGCAAAGCTGCAAGGAGCTCTTGGGTGATTTAAAAGCAATCACAGATCCCACATCAGATATCAGCAAACATTCACTATCTACTACTCATGTGCTCCGAATCTGGGCTAGGCTCCATGGACTCAGCCTTCTCTACCACCCACTGCACAGCAGTGTGTGGTGGTCCTAGTCCACTGAGGGTGACAGCAGCTCCTAAGGCCTCCTAACTGCCCAGCAGAGCCTTGGAGTGAGGAGAAGGCGGGAGGAGAGCCTGTGGGCTCTGACTTTGTTAAATGAGCTCACAGAGGGCTCGTTCCTTATGAACTCTCTTGATGCTGTGTTTCTGAAATTATATTGAATCTGTAAAACACCATAATGGCTTTGCATTGCTAATTCTAGAAGTTCCGCCCTATTACCCAGGGGCTAGCTCTCCAATAAGATGCCTCTGGGCTACGTAGTAAACAAGACAAACTCGGAGCAAGACAGAACACTCTTCTCCACGCTGAATAGAAAGCTCCTTTCCGTTTTTCAGTACAGTCAGAGCGTAGCTCTCTTCTCTGTGGATCTGTGTGGATTTCACTACAAACATCAGAAATAATTTTGTACCTAATAGAAAACCAAAGTCCTGGCTATGGTCCTTCCCCGTTCCTATCAGAACATGCAAATCCTGCCAACAAAAGCTTGAGCACGTGGAGCAGTAGGTCCATTCTTGGTTGCTAGGCTTATCATTTGAGTGGCAACCAAGTGGTCTTCGAAGCCCTCTGGATGCTTCTGCTTCAAACAGGAGAAAACTAGCTTGTACTCAGGTCTTACCCAGCACTAAATTTCAATGAATTCCTCTATTTTCTCTGGTGCTAGGTATTGAATCCTAGGGCCTCCCTCGTGCTGGGCAAGCCCTCTGCCACAGAGTCCCACCCAGCCCTCATTAGTTTTTGTCTTAGGTCACATTTTGGCACTAATGCATCTTTCAAAAGACATTGGTCTTTCCTTTTCTGTTTATTAGTAATCTCCTTCACTCATTCTTTGCCCCATAGTTAAATCATTACTTGAGATCTCATCATCCATGAAGTGTATAATTATGATCATGATGTTATTTTTCTCTTGAGCCCCTTGGAATGCTGTAGCTCTATCTTGTACTTCAGGCTAGGCAATGCGATAACAGGAGCGAGTCCCTCAAATGTCTGGCATGGACTCTGCAGAAAATTAGACACAAAGATGCAAACTACCACAGTCCTCACATTAAAAAGGAATAGTAGAGAGAGAACTATAGTTAAACCTGTTCAGTTTAGATGTCAGGGAAAATTTGTATTTTTTTTTATAAAGTTGTTCAGTAATCAGCTATGGCAACCTCAGGAAACAAGAATGTGTTTCTTTTGGGTTGTATCTCACAAAGAGGTGACAATTTCTGCTTAAATCTACAAGGGAATATTTACATTTGTGTCCTGTAGCTCAAACAGCATGAAACTAAGGAGAATTGCTTTTTTTTTTTTTAAATTACCAGTTGATTGCCCAGCCATTAAAGATTCAGGCTCAAAATTGGAAAGACAAGTTAATTAATATGTTGGTTAATTAAAATGGTAGTTGTTTGTTTGTTTGCTTGCTTGCTTGATTGCTTGTTGAAGCACAAGGTCTCCATACGTTTACAGGTTCAGCTTTCCTGGACCTCTCTATATAAATCAGATTGGCCTTAAACTCAAAGATTTGCTTACCACTGCATCCTGAGTGCCAGGACTAAAGGAATGTGCCACCACACCAGCCCAGCCCCAAAACAGAATTTTTTAAAAGGCACAAAAGAATAAAGAAAAAACAGCAAAAACTTATAAAAGGGTGGTAAATTAATATTGTATATATTTCTTTGACTACTTGAAGATAATTTGATTATTGGCAATATTACAAAAATAAATACCTCTCTTTACTGTACAAATGTGATAACGCAGCCTCACTAGTCCATTGGTGTCCCTGCCCCCACAGCTTTGGCTCTCTTTAGTTTCCATTCTAGCTCACACACTCTCCTCTGTGAGCTCCCAGACCAAGTGAAACTTCTCTGGCCTCTCTTATTGTTCTCTTTCCACAGCCACCAGTACCCATCAGGTATCTACCCAGAGTACCCACCACCTTCCCTGAGGTGTGATCTGCACTCATGTATGATGAACGCTGGTTCCTATGATTTCAGATAGCAAAGGCTGTGTCTCATTTTAATGTGTATCCCAAGCACTCTTGCCAGACCTGGTCATTGGTTGATGCTCAATAAGTGGAGTCAGCAGAGGACCTGTCAAGCCCCTACTAATTCATACCCCACTTTCCTGATCTACAGTGGTGCCTGGTAGTTGCTGCCTAGCCAAAGAGTACATTTCCCATCACCCCCTGCAGCTGGTCAAGTCCTGCTGAAAAGTGTGTCCAAAGAAAACTGAAGCTAGAGTGTGTTGATTCCCAGCCTGAATGAGGATGTCTCATGCCATTCTTCCTAGCCCATCGTCTTCCCTTATCTTTCAGCTGAATTAGGTTCCTGCATGACAGCTGTTCCTGAATTGCAATCCCAATTATTCATTGATTCTTCATTTAAAAAAAGAAAAGAAAAAGAAAGAGAGAAAAGAAATTTAAGGTCAGATTTGGAGATGCACGTTTGGAATCCCAGCACTTGGGAGGTGGAGGCAGGAGGATCAGGAGTTCCTTGCTCAGGATCATCCTTGACCACACAGTGAGTCCAAGGCCAGTCTGAGCATCTTGAGACCTCGTCTCAAGAAATGTATATGTCAGGCAGCTAAGTATATGGGACTTATTTGTTATAGCAGCTAAAACTGCCTGGCACAACTATCTACCTATCCAGCACAACGACCCAGTGCATGAAGGAAGATGAGTCGCTTGGCGCCTAGGTCTGAGAAAGCCAATCACAAAGGAGGACTTGACCTCACCTTGAGAAGATCCAGCTTCAGCTGCAGCTCCCCCTGAGTGGACGAACACAAAGCTCCCACAATGATGCTCATGTACTCCTCTGCATTGATGACTGAGAGCTGCTCCAAGATGCTGAGCGAGGGGCCCCGGTAGCACTCATCATCCAGGAAGATCTTGATGAAGGGCACCATGCCATGGTCTTTTAGGACAACTGGGGGCAGGACAGACAGGACAGTGGCAGAGAAAGGCAGACCTTGGCACTGCAATCTGACCACAGGGAAACTTCCCCTTTCAACTCCCCAAGCCCCTTATGCTTCATCCTCTCTTTGGTCCCTGGTAAAGTTTTATGTTTTGTAATCCACACCTACAATGGGTTCATGGGAAAGAGAAATGTGGGTGCTAGAGAATTCAGAAGAAAAACCACATTCCTCACTATCGAGAATTCTATCTCGGGGAAGAAAAAAATCCTTTGGCCAACATCTTCCCATAGGAGAAAGTTCAAGATAAGACAGAATAAGTTCAAAGGACTTACTGTATGACCAAATGCCTAAAGTTAATGACAATGTAATATGGTTTTGAAAAAAAGAAAGTTGTTTATCGAAATCTAGGTAATACAGCCCTGGAGTGATCAACCTCATTCCTGAATCCATGACCTGCACCAACTTTTCATCCTCTCTGCCATGGTTCTCTGCCAATGATTTATTTACTCTTTGAGGATTACGTACATTATATTTTGATCATATTATCTCCCCTCCCCAACTCATCTAACTACATACTCAATTTTATATATTTTCTCTACAAAACAAAGAAGGCCCAACAAAACAAAACAAAATCACCAAAAATAGATCCTGACTTTTGTTGGTGTTGTTGGCCAATATTCCTGAGCATGGGGCCTGCTCTGGGTGTTTTGATATATCCATTGTCACTCCAGTGAAAATAAAACTCATTTTTCCCTTTCCCAGCAGCTATCAATTGAGAATACTCCCTTAGTTGGGTTTAGAATTCTGTCTTCTACCTAAAGTTTATAGAATGTAAACAAGAGTTTAAATTAGGGACATATTTAATTTCCCAGGTCTTTCCCTGGGGAGAAAATTAAAAGAATCTACTTATGGGCCTGTGGATTCATTCTCATTGAATAAAGATTCAGCATTGACTAGAGCCAAGAGCTTACTGTGGATTCGAGCCCTTCAGGTCCTGATCGGTGACACTCAATCCATGGCCACACCACACTAAGTGAAACCATGCCGGGAAGATTCTGAGCCTGAGCTCCATCTACTATTCACCGATTGTCTGAGAGTCAGTCTACAAGTGTGAACTCTAACGAGCACTTCCAGGCAACAATGTGCAGGCTTTCCCCTGCTAAAGTGAAATAACAGGCTTTTGCACTTAGCATAGTCACCTTTTGAGGGCTTCAGTGCCCTTGGCATCTAAGTCACCAAACCTGTTGACAGGACCCATTGCACCTGCTTCATGTCATGAAAAGGAATCCCTTTTTAAAAGAAAACCATGAGGTATTAACGTTTTTAGACTTTGCTCTGTGGTTTATAAAAAGCAATGAAGCAAGACACTGATACTTTATACTTAGAAAGTAGGGAACCAGGTTCTGTGGCTTCATTAATTTAGAAAATGTTGCATGAAGCATTTCTTTGTTATACAATATTAACAATGTTGACCAAAGTGTCAATTTTGTGGATGGTCACCATCAACTGGCACATGGACATTAGCCACCGTGCTGACACTGGCTGTCCCTTGACTGCCACCACAGTCCATGTTCTGTTGCAGATGACAGGGCGAGGTTAGAGCTAGCATTACCTGCATTTCGAACAGAGCCTTGCAGAAGTGTGACCACAGTGCTCAGCATCACGTAGGTGAGTTCCCTCTCAGGATCCTGCACATCAGGGCTGCACTCTTTGTTTCCTGCCACATTTAAGAATCGATACATATCAGTACTACGTCTGCATGGTACAATCCACAATCTCCTTCTCCTTTGGGGTCCTACCTTCCTAAGGCCAACGGGAGTGCAGTCGTCCCATTAGAAGGGAGCATACACCTCAATTCTGAAGATACAACCTGGAAAACCTTAACCTCACTGGTTCTCCAGCTTGAGCACATCAGAAATCTGAACATCCAAAAGACTGTGGAGCCCCTTGCTCAGGTCTCCTGGGTTAGACTTTGAATGAGACCAGGTAATTCTTGTATTTAACATGGCCCCAGGTGAAGCCGATGAGCCTGTTGCAACAGCCCCTCTGAAAGAAGCACTCTCCTCTTGACGCCAAATCAGCCCTGACCTTCCCCTTATAACCTGGCACTCATGTCTAGAAGGAACAACTGCCAGCTCCTTAGCTAAGAAGCAACTCAAGGGAATCTGGAACAGACAGACAGACCACTAGATCCTTGAGGCCCAAACCAGGCTGCTTAATCCACCTCTGATACCCAAGGCTGCAGAAGTACCAAGACAAATTGAGAATTTAGCTTTGATTTGGAGCATTAAGAACAAGTAAATGAACGAGAACAAGAAGAATTTATTTACCAGACACAGCGTGCGTAAGAATCAATAGGTCACATTTAAAAATTCAAACCGCAAAGGAAAACTGGAAACATTAGCTCACAGAAAAAGCTAAACTCTTCTGGGAATGGTCATAAGCCTGGGGTCAGATCGAAAAGTGGATCCGACATTAAGTTGTTGAAAGGCATCGTCTGTCTAGGGTGCTGTGTGCTGACTCCCCTGTAAACACAAGGAAACCAAGGGAGCTGCTGTGTTAACTTCATGCAGAAGAGGATTGGAGGCAAGAAGTTAGCTATGGTTGGAACGCTTCCCCCAAAGCCCTGTGCTGGGAATGTAATCTCTAACTCACATGGTAATGGTATTTGCAGGTACATCCTTGGGACATAATTGGCATTGGATGACATCATGAGGAGAAGTACATAAACTGGCAGAATTGCTCTGTCTCACTGAGCAATGCTCTTTGCTGTATTGTACTAGAGCAACAAGACCTTCTCCATATGCTGGCACCATGACACTGGACTCCCCAACCTCCAGAACCATAAGCCAAATAAACTTCTATTTGGGAAGATAGCTCGGTGGTAGCTCATTGGACTGCAAGTAAACTTCTATTCTTTATAAATTTTCTAGTCTGCAGTCTGTTACTATAACTACTTTGTTATAGTAACAAGAAAACAGTCCAAAACTACCAAGCAAGAGAAAAAAGTACAGAGCCACCTACTTCCACGGCTTGGTTTCTCTAAAGGCCTAGACAGAGGAAAGTATGCTGGAAGCACATTGTCCTAAGTCCTCACCCTATTTGCAAACATTCTGGGTTGGACACAGTTCCTTCCGGAACTCCTGAAGGTGCCTAGGCTCAACCACCCTCAGAGCAATATTGAAATGATAGTGTTAATGTGTGCAGGAATTCCTGGACACCTGTTATGTGCCACACCCAACAGTGGGTGCCTTTCTCTTCGTTCCTATGGGGCCTGTGTCATAGCCACTGTCGTTTTACAGGGGAGAAAATGGTCTCATAGAAGTGAGGTGACAGCATAAGACTGCCCTGCTTACAGCACAGCTATGTTTCCAGCTGAGGCTGACAAGCTCCCACATTATCATGCTCTCCCTCATCTTCTTCCTTACAAGAAGCAGAAAACAGACACGTTAGCAGTGTTGACTAAAGTCTGGAGCAGAATTCCAAAAGCATTTGGTGGATGGGAGGAGCTCCCAGGCCTGCCCCGCCAGTGCAGCAAAAGGGAAGGAGAGAAGGGAAAGGCATGGAGGCATAAGGTAGGCAGCTAGATCCCTGTGTCCTGCTGCCCCACCTCCAGGCTGGTCTCCCAAGGGCAGCAGGAAGTGACAGAGTTGAGCAAACCAAGAGGAACAGGGGAAAGAGACTTTGTGCCTTGTTTCTATTTGAAAAATCACAGGAGGTGAGGATCTCAAAGCTCCTCGCAAAGTGTGGGGCACAGTAAAGCAGGTGTATAGGCCATTTGGAATGAGAGGCATGCTGGGTCAGCAGGACTCTGGAACCCCACTCTGAGAGTTCCACAAGGTGGGAGACCACAAGGTCATACTTCAGCAAACCCCACAAGCACCTTCAAAGCCTAGGTCTCTGCAGGCCCCCAGTACCCCTTTGCTTTACTGAGGGATCACAGTCCCCTGGTGGGTTTCATCTCTATACCCAGGGAGGAGTAACTTAAGAATTCCTTGAGTCCATTCCTGGAGTTCACATAAAGTGGTGTCTGTCCCTCTCATCTCTGGGGAAGACTTGGAGACTCTGCCTGTTTTTTGTGAAGCTATAACCCCAGAGCTCTTTTGTCTATCCACCACAATATGAGCCACACGTTCGCACTCTCCGTTACCCTGCAAGGTGGTCAGATTGGCCCAGCCTGGATAGCAATGACCTCAGCCCATTTGCCCACCCCTCTGAAGTCACACCTGACTTCCTCATGATCTTGGCCTGTTTCCGCAGCTGGGCCAGCAGCAGACCTAGTAGTCCCGAGTCCCGGAAGATGTCTGTGAAGAGCCGGTCACTGGCTGTGATCCTGAGGATGCTCCGCAAGGCCACGAGGGTACAGGAGAGCTCCGAGCTCTCCTTGATCAGACGCTGCACCTTAGCCAGGACCTCGTGGGGCACATAGAGCAGCTTGAACACCAGAGTCTCCAACAGCTGGAAAAAGTGCTCCTGCACTGGGGTTGGCTTCAGGGGAATGATCTCTGCAAACTGTGAGATGGGTTGCAGGGTCCACTCCAGCAGGAAGAAATTGCGAGGATTCCAGGCCCACATGGTCTTGATGGCCAAAAGCACTTGAATGCAAAGGACAGAGTCACTGGCTCTGTGGAAAAGATTCTGCAGGACCTGGAAGGCCTGGAGATTCTTAACAGTCACTCCTGGGGAGGAAAAGCAAGAGTTCTGCAAGTTAGCTCCCTGCCGGCCTGTCTAGAAATGCATCCTTGAGCTCTCACAAGGACTCAGCATGTAATGATTCTCTTTTTTAGTTCCTGTAAGTGCACATCTTAGACATCTAGAAATCTTCAGCAACTATGATGGGGGGGTGGGGGGTTGGAAAGGGCTGCATCTGCATTCCAAAGATTGGCAACTGACTAAGCGTTCCAGTCATGACTACTCTGAACCAAAGCGTGCTCGTGAGGGCAGGAGCCACACAGGATTTCCAAGGGGCAGCACGGGGAAAGAAGGAAGCAAGAGTCTCACTAACTGCTCTGTTTGTGGCTACACCTTAAGCATTCCTTGAGGATTTGGGGTCTATTGAGGTAGATAAACATATGTTATCAGAAATAATCCAACCAGTTTCTTCTTGCTAAAATCGAGATAGATGATTGGTCCACCTTATATTTCCACAGAACAAAGCTGGACCAGGAGATTTGGGGTTTATCAACTAGAATCAAGTGATGCTGTAGATGGCTGTTCTAAGTCAGATTTCCATCTAGACAGCGGAAAGGATGCACCTTCATTGCCCACTCCGGCTTTCTCTTCTACCCTTATTGTCTCTCACCCCAGAATACCTGGTTCAAAGCTCCTGCCTGTATGTATTTCTGCCTTGGATTTGCTAAAACTTTGAGGCTCTCTGCTGCCAGCCATCTCTGATCCTCTTTGTCTAGATTCTGCCTAACACTCTTCTCTAGCTGGTGCTTGCAGCGTTACAGCTCCTGCCTCTTCCCACAGCTCCTAACTTCCTACCCTAGCTAGCATCTCGAGATCCACCCAGCTGTCTCAGACCACTGTTTCTTCCCCACTTGGTACTTTGTGCCTTTAAACTCTTCCCTCTCCTTTCAACCTAGACGACTCACACTTAGCCTTTAAAAATTCCCTCAGCAGGATGTCTGTGCAGGGTTTCCTGACAGACCCACTCGAGGCAAGGCATGTGCCAGTCAAGCAGCCTGTGGTTTGATATATGTGTGACAGTCTCTGAGGAAGGATTTTAGAGCTGACACTAGTAGTTCACATTAGCACCCAGTAGGGGGCAGAGCACCTGCTGCTCAGAAAGCATCAGTGTGCCCACTGGTATTCTCAGTTCATGTTCAGCATCCTAGGAAGAAAATCCACTGACTCTGAGCCTAGGTGGCTGAGTCAGGCTCATCTGTTTCTATTACACAAGCAGATGGTACAGGCTAAGTCACCCCTAGACAGGGGTGGAATTCCAGAGGCTGCCTCCCTTACTTGATAAGGGTTTAGCCTCTGTTAAGCAATATTTCCTCCACTTGCCACACAAAATGAGCTTTTTTGTGTGCAAAGCTGAAATTGCACAGGTGGAAAGTAGATTAAGGGAAGATCTAATATCCACGGGTCTAGGTCATGTCTCCAAAGGTCAGAAGCATCAGACCTTGTGACAAATGCAAATGGACTCAGAGACCAGCATAGCCTGGTCAGGACATCATACTGGCTCTCCAGTTACCTGGAGACACAGTGAGGACCCACCAGAAGCCTCCTGATGGAACTTGAAGCCTTCAAGCTGAGGATAAGTGACGCTGTCAAACACCTTCAGCTCTGACCTCCCACAGGTTGTCAGCCACATCACCAGCTCGATGAGCTCCTCCAGATGGGGCTCCACCACACCCTGGGTCAGCCCGTTATACCTGCAGGACAAACAGGGTCAGCTCCTGGATGGAACAGCTATGTGTGTGTACAGTGCTCCTCCCAGAGGCCAGAAGAGGATGCTAGAGCTCCCCAAACTGAAGTTACTGGTGGTTGTAAGCCACCATGTAGGTGTTTGGGACTGAAACTAGTCCTCCACAAAAGCAAAGGCTCTTAACCACTGAGTCATCTCTCTGACCCCCAAAAGTTCCCTCTCATCATGTGTGTACTCTGTAACTTCCATTGCCATTCGTCATCTGTGGCCTCCAAACAGCAACTGGAACTTGGGTGTAGGTTGTTTGATAAAGTGCTTGTCTCGTATTCAGAGGGACCTGGTTTGGATCCCTAATACTGCATAGGACCAGTCGTGGTGACGTTTACCCATAATCTTAGAATTCGAAAGGTGTGTACAGGAGTATCGAGATCATTCTTGATAATATAGAGAGCTTGAGACCATCCTGAGTTATGTGAGTTACATGAGACCTTATCAAAATAAAATATAAAATAAAATAAATGACATTTCTAAACACACACACTGAGAAAGAGAGAGAGATCAGCAAAGAATTCCAGAAATTAAAAAAAAAATCATGCTTTAAACTAATTTGTTATAATATGGCTACATATATAAATATTGAATTTTGCTATTAACTATTGTTATTAGCCTCTTACTGTACCCAATTTACAAGTTCAACATTGACTATCAGTATGTGTGTATCAGATTCTGTAAGATTTGTATTGCAGATGCCCACTGGAGCTCTTCAGAGCAGACCACTCTCTGTCAGTAAGCAGAGACTGCTGCACAGAGGAACCTGTGAAAGACCACAGCTCTGTTTAGAGGAAGGCTGCTTTCCGTGGCTGGACTCCCAAAAGGCACGAATTTAAGGGGCTCACAGAGCAAAGGGCACCCCCAGAATGGAAGATTCGATATTTCCTAGAAGGAAAAAGAAAACTCAGACCGCATGGGGAAGATGTGCATTTCTGTAGTCTTCCTCACACCTAGCCTGTGGTGGACATGTGCATTTCTGTCATCTTTCTCATGCCTCGCCTATGGCTGATACCTCCAGAGTTTATCTGATACTTTGCTCTGCTTACAGGGCAGAGGGGCCCCGGAGTCTCTGTCCAGATCTTGCCTTCTCAGATCAGGAGTGAATGAAGCATGGCTCCTGGGAAGGCAGACAAGAAGGGATTGAGCCGAGCAGCCGCTTCCTCACACTGGTTTCCCCTTCTGTCTTCTATAAGAAACCTAATGCCCATCCATCGACCAGAAGAAACTTGTAGAAAATGCTACCCAGGGCACCACAGTGGTCACAGTCATCTGGCCACTAGCCAGGCTGCTTACTGTGCAGTGATAGTATATACCCAAAGAAACACTTATTCTTAGCACCCTTTTGAAGGATGCCTCCTTTGAAAGAGACTCTGCATCGACAGCCTTCAGCTTCTCTCATCCAAACCATCTCCAGTGTATCTGAGGCATTCGGTCATGCCTCATGCATCTGTGAAAGACATCGCTAAGGTCCACTCCATTGAGGAGAAGCCAAGCAAAGTCCAAAGGAATGTGCCTAGCCTTGCCCTGAAGCAGCTTCCCCAACTTCAGTGAAAGAGTTTGGGCCACAAAAGGATTTCTTTTATTTCCATCTAGTGCCCATGCTAATACCTAGGCACCCATCCCCTGAATACAATAAGCCTGAATAAAAATTTGGTCCAGCCCCAGATACACAGTGTCTTTTCCACAATTCATGGGTCTGAGAGAGACCTTCAGATGAGAGTTGATCTCAGAAACTACAAGCAGAGGGCAGACATGTGAAGTAGGAAATGCCAAAGGAAGGAAACTTGCTGAAATGCATTCCCAAACTGGCGTTTCCCTAGACGACGGTACTTAGCCCTTCTGTGATGGTGTACTTAGTCCTTATGGTGGCTTTGCGATGGTGTGGAGCAGAAGCAGTCAAAGGACAGCTTTATTGGGTGGTTACCTATCAGTTCTGACAGTGCTGGAGAGCTAAGGTTGGCGCACGGTTCCCACACAGCCCTCCAAACACTGAGGTAGGGTAAAAGCCATCTGATCGCAGAAAGATTCTGAGAGGCACATGAGCTTTACGAGGTGGAACACGCTGGTGGTGTTTGCCACTTGGTGGACTTGATGGAGTGGCTATTATGGTCACTCATTGATTCCCTAAAGAAGGCCTTCCTACATCTATCTGCATGTTCAGTTACTGCTACCAGGAAGGGGGTCTTACTAGCCATGCATGCTCTTAGGAGCCTTGAATTTCATAAGACATGCTTAAACACTCTTGCTATCTCTCTTCCACCAAAGCAGCAAGATGATTCTGGGCCCCACAGCTTGAGGGATGCTGTTTCTCTCCCCTCTCACCAGGCCCCACAACTTACCGCAGCAGTACCTTGAGGAGAAGAGGGTAGCCCTCCCCGTTCTCAAACTCCAGGAGCAGCGCAGAGGAGATGGGGTAGGAGTCTCTCACAAAGTTCAGGATGAGGCTCACAGCCTCGCTCACCTCCGGCGCGGGGAGAGTGTCTGCCAACTTGGAGAGGTTCTGAACTGAGAGCCGGACACAGTCTGCAGCTGTGGGAGGGGAAGCACAGCCCTGCTGAGCCAGGAAGCAGGGGTTTCTGCTGCTGCTCTCCGCTCTCCCCACCATCTACTTCCACTTGAACTTGCACAGCAAGACTTGCGGGAGAATAATTTGAGGCTACTTTCTGTAGGCTCTTAGATTCAAGAATCGAATCCCTGCGAGAGGTGCCATCCTGAGAGCAGCTGACATGGGTGGGGGTGGGGCAGCCTCTTAGCTCCTCCTTTCTAGAATGTAAGAGAGCCCCGCCCCTGAACCCGGGCTCTAGATACTGAGATGTCATGTAAGGCCAGAGCACTGGGGAGAGCCTTAAGAAGCATCATGGAGCCAAGCATGGAAAGTTGAGAAAAAAAAAAAAATCAGCTTGCGGAGCAGTCCTAGGAAGGAACAGTGGGTGAGTGCAGCAGAGGGGATGTTTCAGAAACTCAAGAAGCCAGGGCACTCAAGCAGAGGCCGGAGCTGTGGGGAAAGGAGAAGGTGGGCTCTATTCATGAAAAACCTGCCATCCTTCCTCCCTTCCTCCTTCCCATTCTCTCTCTCTCTCCCTCTCTCCCTCTCTCTCTCTCTCTCTCTCTCCCTCGTCACCTGGAATGGTGGGAAGTCAAAGAAAGATACAAGTCAGAAGAGGGATGCCCTCAGACTGGAGACTCTTTTAAGTGGCAGGAAAGTTACAAAAGTGGGAACCAAGAGGATGCAAGATCAGCTGTGAAGGACTCAGAAGAGCCTGAAGTGAGCCCTTTGAGCCCCATGGTGTCTCCTCCAGGGACTGATTTACAGTAAGAAAAGAATCATGTGGTGCTTTCTCAATTCTAACTAGTAGATTAAAAGAAGACAGATCACAGGGCATGTATTTGTGAACATGCAGGTGATAATGGCAGCTCAGAAACCCAGCTATACAGAGCCCATTCTGAGGCATCAACCAAAGAAGAGAAATGTTGTGTTCCAAGATGGCTGCTGTGCTCACCCAGGAGAGCTGAGATGTTGGGCAGGGGGGAATGGGAGGTGAGTAGAGATAAACACGAGCCTTAACATGTCCTTTTTAAAGCTGTGCAGCCTCAGAGGTCTCCATGCTTATCTGAAGCATTATCTGGGTCCTGAAGTGGCAGTGGATGCTAAGGAGGACCCCTGAGGTAGCTAATGTGATTGACTCACAGAACATTTCATTTTGAATAAAACCCAAGTGTCGGATGAGATGCAGAGGCCAAGTGCTGTAGACTAGAGGCACTGCATGTATGTCATGTATGTATTCATGTGTGTCTTGTATGTATGCATGTATGTCAGTATGTGTGCACATGTGTTATGTATGTGTACATGTGTGTCAAGTATGTATGTATGCATATATGTCAACACTCCCTGGAAACCAAGGCAATGCAAGGCAAGCAACACTATCATTCTGCCCGCCTTATAAATGAGGCAGACAGAATAGTTCAATGGCTATGGATCACTCCGCAGAGCTGGAACCCACGGAGTCTCTACATGCTCCCTAACACAGGCACTAAGATGCAGGAGTCAGACATCTTCTTGTTTAGAAACAGTTTGTCAAGATCTTCTACCAGTCTTGAGCTCCACTTTCCCCATCCCAACATCTGTCTCCAAGAAGCTAGTGATGTAATGAGCAAGCCGGCCCCACGTGCTGTCTGTGTGGGGGTCCGCAGGTGGTAAATGAGTCCCCTCTTTCTCCCTCCTCCAGTGAAGCATCAAGGGGAAGAATGCTCACAGCTTCACAAATGGGGCCACATAAGATAGGATCCTGTACTGAATAAGTTGTCTATCTCTTCTTTCCAGGAACCTGCACTTACGGCGACAAAGACAATGGGCCCTTGAGCTTTGCTCTCAGCTAAAGGAACCCCTTGAGCGACCTGCAGCCCACACCTGGTCTCCTGGAACCTACTTCGCAGATATTGGATGACGCTGGGGCTCTGAGCCTTGGAGATCGCCCGCAGCACACAGAAGGTAGGCTGTTTCCAGAACAAGCAGCTGTGTTCCCTCAGACAGGTGGTGGCGATCAGTAGAGACTGGAGCTCGCTTCCTGAGAGAAGTCCCTCCAGACCCTGAGATTCGCTGCAAATGTTTAACAACATCTGGGAGGGATACACGACAAGGACATTCTGGTTAGGAGGGGTTCTCCTATGGTAGCTTGCTCCCTGCTTCTCTGGAGCTCTGACAGCCATGCCTCAGTCGAAGGAACTGGCTAGTGTGCAAGATCATCCTGCCTCCCCAGCTAGTGCTGTCCACACAGCCAGCTAGGGAAGGGGCATCCCATTTCTACTCACAAACACAACTTCCTGTACAGCATACACCTCTTGAGGGTCCCACTGGGTGAGTCTTGAACAACCATCTAGGTCTGTGTGCCTGTGCCCTATGCTGCTCACACTGTGACGGATGACATCACTTAGTGATGGTGCTCACGCAGTGATGGATGACGTCACTGTGTGATGTCACACACTTCTCAGAAGTGATGTATCAAGTGGCATGTGACTGGGGAAATTGTTGGCTCCAATTTTCCAAGTGGGACAGAGGGGAAAGACCCAAAGAAAGGCACGTCCAGAGGCCAGGGAGGAGGTGGATCTTGGGAGCAAAGGTGGAAGGAAACAGGGGCTGGGGCAGGAGGGGAGCCACGTTGGGGAAGGACGCCACTCTTCACAGAGAGCACAGGGAAATGAAGATGTTGCTACATGAATGCCCCAAAGAGAACAAGGGAGAAAAACCATCTTGCAGCCAACCCCGACGTTGCAGAGTGGAGATGGAAAACCGTTCCTGGAAAGGTCAAGGTGCTTGGGAACTGTGACTGAGAGAAGAGCCTGGCCCTTGCAGAGCAAGCTCAGGGAAGGGGCTCGGGGGTCGGGTCCTGCTAGCTCACCTGCACAAACATCCTCTGCCCTTGAACATCGCTCTCCAAAAGGTCATCCTTTTCCACAGGAAAAGCGAAGAAGAGATACAGGCACTGAAGGAGCAGGGCTGGAAGCCCTGAATCCACCACTCTGCCCAGTGTCTCCTAGAGGGGAAAGTAAGTCACACATAGGTACCCACAGGCAGCGGGAACTCTGACATGCATCAAGCTCCACATCTGTAGAACTGTAGGAAATCCACTTCCCCGCTCTGCATTCCATGTCCTCAGTTGGGAAATGTCGGTGACCGTGGGACCCACCTATGGTCTTCTGCTCCTCTGAAAGGTGATGCCCTCCCTCCCCTTTAACTTTTCTTGACTTCCTTGGGCAATTTGTCCCTTTGCTGCTTCAGGGCCGACTGCTTCTGTGGACATAAAGTCCCCACTTAGACAGCAGACAGGTCCCCCCTCAAGGGCAAACACTTGAGTATAGGTCAGGGGTTACCCTTGCAGCTAGCATCTATGATAAGTCTGTGAAACTGCCCCGAGGAGCCATGACAGGTTAAGGCAGCCCAGCTCCACACAAACACCCAAATGCCTGCCTGATGCTTTATGCTGAGGGCTGCTGCCCCCTCCAGGTCACTTGCTCCCTCCTATTCCCTCTGCATCTCTTGGCCTGTCTTGCAAGGGTCTCTGGCCATTTCTGCTGCTGATTCCAACTGTCAGGTTCCCAAGAGGAAACTAGCCTCTCATCTACCAACCACTCAAGAGGAGGCTTAAGAGTCTCATTTCCATAAAGAGAGGACACAGCCACAGCCAGCATGGGGCACAATTCACTTAGGACAAGGGCCAAGAGTTATATATACCTCATTCCAATTGGACCAACTCAGAAGCGCCATGGAGCCCAGAGCAGGAGCTCTAGGGACAATGGACTAGATTTCTACACAGGAAGCCGGCCTTCTCCATGCCTTCATGCATCTCTAAATCCAACTCAGGGACCCTGGGATCACTAATTGGCACCATGCATAGGATACACCCAGCCTAACCCTTACAGGTAGGGAGTGGTTGATAAACTCAGCCATAAATGTTCTCACACTGACCATATAAGAGAGGCCTGACTGGGCTGGAGAGATGGCTCAGTGATTAAGAGCACTGACTGCTCTTCCAGAGGTCCTGAGTTCAATTCCCAGCAACCACATGGTGGCTCACAACTATCTGTAATGGGATCTGATGCCCTCTTCCCAACTTCTAAAGTCAGAAATACAATACAACCAAGTGGTAGAAGTGAACTGATTCTCGTGTGGTTACACACAGCTCGTCCATTGAGAAGGCAGGGCCTCAAGCCTGGACCTCAGGTCATGAAGTCCATGTGTATCATCAGAAAGGGAGAAGGGAGTTGATTACGAGTCTATGAGGAAAGGGGACAGGTCATTACCCTGGACCTTAGTTCTCCCTGTCCACAGAGAAGGAGCACCTGGGAACACCTTCGAGGCCTGGAACTCACCGAGTCTGTCCCCGTGAGCACATACACTGACTTTAGGAGCAGGTTGCCATCCTGATCCGCGTCACTCTTCCACTGCAGTAGCTGCCCAGCTGCGGCCCGGGCTTGCTCTGCAAGATGCCAAAAGCTCGTTGGTGATGCATCCTATCCACGCAGCTCCCAAAACCTCCTCTTCCCTGAAGATGTGTCTGTCCTGCTGCAGAACACATGTCTCCTTGCCCATGTACCTCAAGGCTACATGAGAATGTCCCAAACATGACTCTCTTCCAGGTTAATAGCCCTGGAGGGGGTGGGTTTTATTACCCATCCGAGTCACCCATAGTTCCCTACTGCAATGATTAATAACTAAGCCTCCAAAACTGGACCCCTACCATCCAGACTTTTCACCCCACTTTTTGTATCACCCAACACCTTACACTGCTGAAGAGTCAGCAATCTATGTTAGTCTTAAGGTTCCTTCCACCTGCAATTCCTTCTGTCCCTCAGCCCACAGCCCCATGACACACAGCTAGCCTCCATGGGCCGGCTCACATGATTGGAAGAATGCCTATCAGACACTCCAATAAAAGGTGCATTCTCAAGCTTCAGTGTCTTTACCAGACCAAGCTCGCCACTGCACATATGGGTCCTTCCTTCTCTGACCCCGGGACAGTCTCCAGATATCCAGGATGGGTATCTGTGTATCTGTGTATCTGTGTGTATCTGTGGTGTGTGTGTGTGTGAGAGAGAGAGACAGAGACAGAAAGAGACAGAGACAGCGACAGAGAGATAGAGAGGGGGAGAGGGGGAGGGATTATGTGCCTCTGCTTGTCTGTGTCTGTGTGTCTCTATGCATGTATTTGTATGTAGTATCTGTCAGTAGTATCTATATATGTGTATGTATGATGTACAGTTCTGTGTGTGCCTCTATATGAGATTCTGCATATGTACATATACTTTCTGTTTATGACCTGTGTCTCTTCTATGTGTATTTTTGTGTGTAAATATTTATGTATAGTTTCTATGTGGGGTGCAGTGTGTGCTATGTGTATAGTGTGACTGATAGTGTGTTTCTGTTTGTGCAGATGATATGTGTTTAGGGTCTGAATGGGCAGTAGGTATAGAATGAGTATTTATGTGCATATGTGGAAAGTACTTTTGGTTTGGGTTTATGTGTGCAGTACAGAGTATATGACTGTGAAATATATCTATGTGAAATAGTGTGTGTGTGTGCATATGCACACATGCACTCATGTGTGATACAAATACAGCATCTGTGTAGTGAAGTATTCGTGTTCAGTGTGGTGTTCGGAATGTATGCAATGTGTATAGTGTGCCTATGAACATCTCTGCGTGAAATTTTTGTGTTTTGTGTCCATGTGTGCAATGCGACTGTGTATGGATGTGGATGAACTCTGTCTGGCATGACTCTGTGTGTGTGTGTGTGTGTGTGTGTGTGTGTGTGTGTGTGTGTGTGTGTGTGCACTCGCACGCACATGCTCTGTGTGGTGGGACTGCATGTGCCTGTGTCACAGGCTTCACTTCTTGCTGTGTCCCTCCTTTTTCCCAAGTCCATGACTCTCTCCTTTCAGAAGAGAGCAGAGAGAAGGAGACAGGTGAGTCTGCAGCCTATTTTGTCCTCCATCCTCACTCCTGAGCCTCTTCTTTTACCTGCGGGCTTCCCAGCAAGTGCCTGTTGTATTTCCTGGGCAAGTTGGTCAGACACATCTTCTGCCAGCCTTTGGAGACTTCGAAAGCAGATAATACCCACAGAATGTTCCCAAGCCTGAAAGGCAACAATCAGACTCCAATTAGAGAGGGTCGTGCAACAAGCCAACCATGAAAGTCACCTGGCCTGCCTCCAGCCAGCCAAAGGCTCCACTCCTGCCCCAGGAATAACCAAAAGTTTGCCTATCATCCACTGTGGACATCCATTGGCTGTCACTTGGCAAGATCTGGAATCGTCACAGTATCTGATCTCTGTGCATGTCAAGGGATTGTCTACACTAGGTTAACTGAAGCAGGAAGACCCACATAATTTGGGCATCATCTCTCAGTTTACTCAACCCAGGCTGAATAAAGAGGGGAACTAGGCAACAGCATCCCTCTCTCTGTCACTTTATCTGTCTCTCTTTGTCTCTGTGTCTCTGTCTATCTCTATTTCTCTGTTTCTCTCTGTCTCTATCTCTGTCTGTCTGTTTCTATCTGTATGTTTCTGTGTTTCTGTCTAACTGTCTCTGTCTATTTCTGTTTCTTTCTGTCTCTCTGTCTCTCTGTCTCTCTCTGTGTGTCTGTCTGTTTCTCTCTGTCTCTGTGCCTCTGTCTCTCTGTGTTTCTGTCTCTCTTTCTCTCTGTCTCTCTGTCATTCTCTTTCTCTCTGTCTCTCTATCTCTGTCTCACTCTCTCGCTCTCTGTTTGCTGACTGGAAATGCAATGTGGCCAGCTGTTCCATGTGCCTGCTGCCATGACATGCTGCTATGATGGGCTGTGCCCTGGAACCATGAGCTAAAACACACTCTTCCATTTCTGATATACTAGGTGTGGAGGATTTGTGAGCTAGGTTTCGAACTAAATGTTGCATGGGGGCTGATTTTTTTGTTTTGTGTTTTAAATTTTCTATTCTGTAAATG
This sequence comes from Mus musculus, assembly GCF_000001635.26. Classification (NCBI taxonomy): domain Eukaryota; kingdom Metazoa; phylum Chordata; class Mammalia; order Rodentia; family Muridae; genus Mus; species Mus musculus. Next base: position 33,156,616 of record NC_000080.6, read on the forward strand.
GTCAGCTAACTGGCAAAGGATTGTAAATGGAAGGAAATATAGAGCTTTAGTAAAACAACAAAACTGCTGATGGCTATTAGACACAGTAAGTCTTCAACAAATATTTGACAAGAACATTATTACAAGATCCACAATGCACAATAATAATGATGGCCAAGTGCATAATATGATGGTCTTATTTTCACCAACACTCTTACTAGCCTTTGAGGTTGGCATTATTTTTAGACACACTTCGAAGAAATGGAGTATGATGGTTAGTTTTAACTTGCCACAACCTTGAATCACCTGAGAAGAAAGCCTGGATGGAAAAGTTTCTAATCGGGTTGGCTTGACTAAACAAATCTGTGGGGGGTTGTATGGGTTGTTAATTGATATAGGGAGACTCAGTCCATAATGGGTGGCACCATTCCCCAGGCTGGGGTCTTGAACCATGTAGAATAAGATAGAGCTAAGCGTAAGCAAGCAGGCAGCATGAGTGTATCCATTCTCTCTGACCTTGACAATAGATGTGATGTGACTAAGTTATTTATGTTCATGCCTTGACTTCCCCTTAATGATGGACTGCATCCTGGAATTATGAGCCAAGCAACCCCTTTCCTCTCCATTGCTACTTTTGGTCAGGGCATTTTATCAGAGCAACAGAAATGAAGCCAGAATGATGAGAGTGAAGGAGAGAATAAGCAAGGGATTCTGTTAAGATGCAGCCTCAAGAGTTAAGCTGTTTCAGAGGGGCATGGTGGTGCACACCTGTGGTGCCAGCACTCAGCGGCTGAGGCAAGAATATAGCAAAATCAAAGCTAGCCTGGGCTACATGATACTGTGTCTAGGAAGGAAGGAAGGAAGGAAGGAAGGAAGGAAGGAAGGAAAGAAGAGGAGAGGAAAGGAAAGGAGAGGAGAGGAGAGGAGAGGAGAGGAGAGGAGAGGAGAGGAGAGGAGAGGAGAGGAGAGGAGAGGAGAGAAGAGAAGAGAAGAGAAGAGAAGAGAAGAGAAGAGAAGAGAAGAGAAGAGAAGAGAAGAGAAGAGAAGAGAAGAGAAGAGAAATAGAAAGAGGAGGAGTTGGATTCGGATTATTTCATCCACAGAGAGCCTAACCAGGTAGCCTTTTCATATCCATGACCATGGCAGCTACCACCTGGACTCGGTCACTCAGACACGTAATCTCTAGATGGGAAACAATCCTTTAATCTTGGAATTTCTGAGGTAGGGTACTGTCCTTCCCTGGGACCATGAACTCTGTGGTACAAACTTTCAAATAAATTCCTTACCTCCTCCCTCAACTCCCAAGCCCTTCAAAGACCAATTTTCAGGCCATTGACTCTGGAGCATGGATATTGTCTCGGGAGCAGTGGGACTCCTGGAGGCACGCGACAATAAAGCAAATAGGGCCACTGTGACTTGAGCAGTAATTGTACTCAGAGCCAGGGCTCCCAAGGCACAGCTTCTTCCTGGGACTGTGATGGGCGCTTTCTCCAGGCTGCCTTAGCTCTTTCAGGCCGCCAGGGTGCCATTTGATGCACAGAGCCAATCATTCGCTGAATGGTACCACAGAGACCCCCAAAGAGTTAAAGCAGCTTCCAAAAGGCCCTAATTTTTTCCCAAACTGGGACTTGCATGCTGAGAAAATATTGCTCAATATTTTTTTAAAAAATCTTTTATTTACTAACATTATCTAAGCTGCACCATCATGCCTCGTGGCTGTCCCTTCTCTTCTCAGGCAAGAAAGGAAACAATGCTATGATCTCCAAAGGGAAATAAACAAAGACAGACACTCATGTGGCAATGGGAGGAAACCCCAGCTGCTCAGGACAAAAAGTGTGGTTGCCTTTCCTGCCTGACCATGATATTATTACTCTCACTGTGGTCTGAGAGGTTGGCCTTTGAGTTTCAACCGTTCCTGGGGCTTTACATGAGACTTCCTGCTTAGTGTGGCACTGTGGACAACCACCCTTATAAATTAAAAACAAAAGTAAAAGTGCTATGGCAAAGCTTCTGTTAAAGTAACAAAGCTGCAGTTTCCCTGAAGTGAGAGTAAACTAGGGTCGGTCTCCACTGCCAGGTAGAGTAGACTCAGGAGTGAGCTAGGGCAGACGTTGACATCCTGTGTCCCCTCTAGAAATCACACTAGAAAATAATTGTTGGTTAGTTCTGCTATCATATTCAGGGGTGCTTATCTTTCTTTCAGTACCAGAAGACCTACTTTTAAAATGACCATATTTATTGATACAAAGTCCATTGGATTGGTAGTTAGCTTAAGAATGAACATAGCGGACATGAACCCATGTGTACAAGGTGCACACACACACACACACACACACACACACACACACACACACGGAGGTAGAATGTGAACAAAAAGGAGAATAACCATATTCCTGCCCACACAGCTCTTTACTATATTCCTACCCACACAGCTCTTTACTCGGGACTGTCTAATCTTCCTGCTACTTGGCAGCAACACTCTACACTCAAGGATCCCAGCACTCCAACTGACAGGGAGCTACCACAGGAGTCTCCTGAGTGCTGTGCCTAGAAATGTTTGCCCTCCCTACTCTTATATTCAAGCCACCAAAACTCTCCTAGATTCAAGAAGAAGGTTGTGACAAGTGAGATGTGGAGCCTAACAGATATATCTATAATACAACTCCCACAGATACATCTATAATACAACTCCCACACCTATGGCTCAAGAATCATTGAAGAAGTGGAGGAAGGAAGACTGTGAGAGCCCAAGGATTGGGGAGTCTTCTGTAAGATTGTGTCTTCTAATAATGTTGGAAGGTACACTCATGAAGTCTCACCAATAGGACTCGGCAAACATGAAATGAACAAGAACACAGCAGTAGAAATACTAATGTGAACAAGGAAACAAAGAGGTTTCAACCATGAACAAAGAACTATAGCCAACTAAGAAGGCTGGGATCAGGAGAAACAATCCTCCCAAGGGAAGGACATACACTTGGTTATCCAATACCAACTGGTCAGTCTTTCAAATACATAGAGAGAAGTAGTACTACACAAACTGAGCAGGTTATATTTATGTATTTAGGAAGATGTGTGTGTATATATTTTTTTAAATTGGTGCACAAAAGCTTTTGTTGAAATAAAAAAAAAGGTGTGTGTGTAAAAACAACAAATAATGAAAAATGCAGCCATAAATCTGAAAGATCAAGGAGGGGGTACATGAAGAATATACAGAGAGACCAAGAACAGGGAAAATGATGTAATTGTAATCTCGCAAGTCAAAAGAAATATTTTTAAAAGAGAAAGGAACATAGACCTTCCTTCTCAGATGGAGGAGTGTGAGACCATTTACAGAATTCCCCAGCCTACCACAACCACAGATCTCCCTTTTCTCCAGTGTATCTCTCCAGTTCCATACACTGAGGAATTTTGCAATCACTTCTGGGTCCTCTCTGTCTTGCTTCCTGCTTTTCTCAGAGCACAAATCCAAGGACAATCTCAATCGATGAGAGCTACAGCATTGGCTCTCTTCATATCTGTCACCACAGAGTATTTTTGCATGACCTGGAGTGCAGCCTATCTACTGAAGCAAATGCAGTCTAAGACCAGAACTCATCTGTGCTTTCTTCAAGCATGCTTCTTCCTCCAGCATGAAATCCTAGGATGGGGAAAGTTCTCAGAATTCAAAGCCCACAGTTCTGTACAAAGAACAGCAATCTTTACAACATTGCTCTGTGTGCCATAGAAGCCACTGGCCCTGTGTTGCTTCTTATGTGATGGAATAACACCTCTTCTCTGCCCTCACCACCCTGGAGTTAGATACCCAGACAGCATGTGTGCAGGGAGTGGCAATCATTTTGTCACCAAGGGAGAAGTAAGGTCCTAGCAGGCAAAGTTGTTGCATCATGAGTCATCATGGACCAAGAAAAGGAAAAGCAGATAGGCCCTACCCTACAAACTCAAGCACGGAGCAAAGGAGCCTAGTGGTTAGCAATGCAGGCTTCAGGCAGGCTTTCCACTTCAGTTCTGCTCCCAACTAACAACTGGATGACCTGGGGCAGGTTGCTCAACATCTGCAAACCTCTATTTCTCCACTTTCAGGGTTGCCATTTATGTAGCTTCATATCAATATCCACAGGGTTATAATGAGGACCTGTAAACACGTAGCAAAGTGCTGGGTCAGGTAGGGCTTGCTGAGTGTTGTTTAGGTCTCATCTATGACAGCGTCTGTTCAGCTGACATCACAACACAATCCTCAAGGTCTTCCTTCTGCCCCTGCTATGTGCTTGAACTTGGAGCACCACTCTCCTTCAGGTGCCTTTTGTTTCTATTCTGCTCCTGGATTTACAACGGACTCGCATCCCAATAAATCCACTGTAGATGAGAATATACCAAACACAGCTAGCCTACTGAGCATGCACTGCACTGGTTGTTTGGCTGTGGTACCTAGGCCAGCCAGGAGCTGGGACTCACAGTCTCAGGCCAGCAGAGCGAGAGAGGATAATACCAGACACTGGCAGACCTGGAGAAAAGCAGCATTTTAAGCCTAACATTCCACTTCAGCCGACCACACATTACTTTGCACATAAAGGTGTAACATCTTAAGTCAAACCATGGTAAGTCTGTGGCCATATTTGTATAGTTTGGTAGTACTACTTAAAGGCTGATTGGTTGTTTGAATAGATTTGGCCCTCATAGACTCATTTGTTTGAGTACCTGGCCTATGGGGAGTGGCACTATTAGGTGTGGCCTCCTTGGAGGAAGTGTCACATGGGATGGGCTTTGAGATCTCCTAGTTTCAAGCTCCCCGCAGTGTGGAAGAGCCCCTCCTGCTGGCTGCCTGTGGGAGACAGTCGCTCCTGGCAGCCTGCAGATCAAGATAGAACTCTCAGCTCCTCCAGCCCCGTGTCTACCTGAGTGCTGCCGTGCTTCCCACCATGATGATAACGGACTGACCCTCTGAAACTGTAAGACAGCCCCAATTCAATGTTTGGTTTTATAAGAGTTGCCTTGATCACAGCAATAAAACACTAACTAAGACAACAGGACAAGGTGATACTTAGAAAAAAGCAAGAGAGCAGCCCTGGGGAAGAGCTGACCCTAGACCAGGACTGAGACACTGCTGACTTTAGCCTGGCTGAGAATGCATCTTCCTATGCACTAAAGACATGAGAGCCCTGACCACAGGGAAGAGCCTAGCGCCCTAGAGGTGAACTTGATTTCTGACTCATCCCCCAGGTCAGCCCTTGTCAGAATTCCAGACACTCTGGGTTTCCCATAGGCCTCCCTGTTACCAAAATGGTAACCAAAATCTTGCTTGGGTTAGCGACTCTTCTGTCAGTCTCAAGAGTCACCAACTTAAAGCGTGTATGACTGCCAACCTTCACCACATCTTGCCGCCACAAAGCTCACCCCTTCTCTGTTAGTCTGACTGACAGAGAAGCTGCTTCAGTCAGGCGTGACCCCACACCTCAGGAAATGCTCCTTTCCAAGCAGGAGTAACTCAAACTCACATGTGCACATTGCCTTCATTCAAAGAACATTCTAGATCACATTATTTTTCCTTGGTCCCAAAATGAAGAGTCAAGTTTAGACATTGCACCTCCATCAACCAAAGTAAATGAGAGCTCTTTTATGTACACTTGAGAGTTTCAACTGTCCAGGTGCTGATGTTATCATAGCTACCATTTTTTTTTCCAAAAGAATTGAAAATGTGATTTTTATATTGCTCATAAGGCATGATGCTTATGGAACTTTATGACATCTCATGAATAAAACTAAGGCAAGCCTTCTCTGGGCTCATCTGAGACCTCTTGTGTGGGTATTCACACCACCAACTCTATTTTTAGCTATCTGTCGAGTGTCCTCAGAGCATGATATCAGCCTGTGGTGCTGAAGAGCGGCAGGATCCGCACATTAGCAATGGCGTGTTTTCCAGATAGCTAGAAATGAGGCTTCTGTACAATCTCACCAGAAATAACAATAAATAATAAATAAATACAGCCAAAACACACAGTTTACTAAATGCCCAGACTCAGCCAGTGCGTATATCAAAACATCACGCTGTACCCCACGAATAGCTGCTAAAAGCTTGTGTGCCAAACAAAAATAAAATAAAATCTGGGATTCTGACCTTTAGGAAGAGGGGGAGAAGGCTCAGCAAGTTCTTGCGACGTTCTTCTGGGTTCCTGGGCATTAGCTGCTGATAGTCCAGGAATTTCTGTTCAAGCATATCCCAGAGGACACTGGGGCCGGGCGACTGCCCTTCTAGTGAAAAACTGGGCTTCACAGCAGGGGATTGCCCTTCATTTTGGAAACCTGGGTCCTCGGGTCTGTCCTCAGTCTTTGAAAGATCTTCAGCCTCCATCGTTGGCGAAGCAGATCTGAATCCAGAACAAACGATTCAAAATGAAAAGTCCTGCTGTGCCACTTCCTGATGATTGGTTGGGGAGAAAAGTCAAACATTATTCAGTTCAGCTTCCAGAAGTGTCTAAGTGTCAGAACCCTACTAGAATGAGGAAGGACCATCCAAAAGAGATCCAGACTCAGATGTGATTAACACATAGAATTAACAGTACCACATGTTCCAGGCAGTGTGTGGGAGTCAGTAGATAAACCATATACGGTGACACTGAGTGAGGGATCCTCTCTGCAGATACCTAAGGAGACCCACAGGCCCAGAGGCATAAGGGGAATATATATCAGGCTGTGACTAAAGCTGGGGAGCTCCTTCAAGCTGATTCTCTTCTAAGAGACCGCAGAAATACAGGAGACATGCAAATGTAGGAGCAGTAAAGGCATGAAATTCTTTAAAATGTCTGGGAGGCTGGAGAGATGCTGCACAGGGTAAGAGTACTTGCAACTTTTGCAGAGAATCTGGGCTTGGTTCCCAGCACCCATGTGGTGAGTCACAACCATTTGTTATTTCAGTTGCAGAGGGACCTACACGCGTGTGTGTTCTCTGTGGACACCAGGCACACATGTGCATGGACATACATGCAAACAAAATTCTCACGCACATAAAATAAAATGAATCTTTTTCAAATAAATTTTTAAGTCATAGGCAGCTTATAAATAATGTTAACTAATATATAATTTATATAAGACACAATTCACTTTTTAACTTTTCTAAGTTAAGGTCATGTATGTTATACACACATATACATACAAATGGCATATCTGTATGTATATATATGCATTTATGTTATTTTAACAATTCTTTATGTAGTTAAGTGGCATAAGTCTAGTTAAGGATGGCCCGATGCAAACACCTGTAATCCCAGTGGGAAGGTGAGGGGAAGGACTGCAGATTCAAAGCCAGCCTGGGTGTATAGTGAGTTACATGGATGCCTAGGCTACATAGCAAGACCCAGCCTCAGAAAGAGAGAGAGAGAAAGAAAGAAAACCAGATGTACAACTATCATCGTTAGGAATGTCTAAAAGTTTTTATAGGTATGCAATCTATATTTATAGGCATTTAATCTATATAAACTGTAACATCTACAACTTACGCCTGAAAGGAGAGGTTCCCTGTTTGCTATCAGCACTGTTTGCTTTGTGCTCAGTATGTTTGGAGGACTATGTGCTCAAAATGACCCTTGGGTCCCTGAGCTTGCTGGAGCCCTCTGTAAGTATATACAGGATCAAGCTGTGACAGCAAGTGCCCTCAAGTCAGCACACAAAAGAATAAGAGCCTTTGGGGTGGAAGTAGCTATAGCCAGTTCCCCTGCTAGGTGTGTCTGCCCCAGAAGTTGCTTTTGTCTGTGTCCTTGACTGTTCATTGTCAAACATCTCAGGAGAGTTGTGCTTGGTTCACAGTACAGCACAGGCCTGGGGTTCATTCGACTGAAGTGAAACCCACTCCAAATAGAGATCAAAAATGTCTAAGCTTCCAGCATAACTATCTCCCCAAACTCAACATTACCATGTGTCTTAGTCAGGGTTTCTATTCCTGCACAAACATCATGACCAAGAAGCAAGTTGGGGAGGAAAGGGTTTATTTGGCTTACACTTCCATACTGCTGTTCATCACCAAAGGAAGTCAGGACTGGAACTCAAGCAGGTCAGGAAGCAGGAGCTGATGCAGAGGCCATGGAGGGATGTTCTTTACTGGCTTGCTTCCCCTGGCTTGCTCAGCCTGCTGTCTTATAGAACCCAAGACTACCAGCCCAGAGATGGTACCACCCACAAGGGGCCTTTCCCCCTTGATCACTAATTGAGAAAATGCCTTACAGATGGATCTCATGGAGGCATTTCCTCAACTGAAGTTCCTTTCTCTGTGATAACTCCAGCTGTGCCAAGTTGACACAAAACTAGCCAGTACACCATGTCAGAATCCATCCTGAACTCAAACTCAGAGGCACATCAGTTACACTTGACTAACCAAAAGAAAGGGGACTAGACTCCTGTCCCTGTATTTCCAGGCAATGCTAGCCATCCTCCAGAACGCCCTGACCTGGCTTAGGTGCAAATCCGCCATCCCCAGCCCTTTTCTGTCTGTCACTCATGCCTCCTACCCTCAGACTTCATTCCCAGAAATCATTTTTCGTATTTTGTTTTAATGGATTAAAAAAAAAATCCATGAGATGGGTGGGATATTGCTAATCCATTTAAAATGTAATGAACGAACCAAGAAATGTAAGTATCAAATAATTACTCTGGATGAAAGAACCAGGACCCAGAAGATCACAATTAAATGATCCCATGTTTATGAAACTCGAAAACATAATATCTGTTGACCTAGGAAGGCTCAGTGGCCACCTGAGTCTGAGGATAACGTCACTAGGCGGGGACATCATGGGATTTTTGTGGCTATGCAACTGTTCATTATTGATCACAGTGTTCGTTACAAGAAAGCACATATTTAGCAAAACTCATGAAAGGCAGGTTTTAAATGGGCACAGTTGTAGTTACCACGTAAAATGCCCCTGAAGTGTTCGGTGCAGGCATTGGAGTTAATGTCTCTCTGGAAGGAGCATTGGAGTTGCTCACGTCCCTCAGTCCCTTCCCTGGCCTTGGCAGGCTCTTCTGGCAATATCTATCTTCTTAGTCTTGGCTCTCCATTGCCCAGGTCTATACCCATGCCTGCTTGGTGGGTAATGCACTCCTGGCATGGACACTTGGGGAACACAGCCAACAGCCCCTGGTTTGTGTGCCTGCTTTTCAAGTACCCTGGTGGCTTGGTCCTTTTAGGATCTCACTCAGCACAGTGTCTTCGGACAGAAACACACAGCTGTGTATTTGTGAAGTTTGTGTCCTCCTGATGCCACCTCTTTACAAAGTGGTATTGTGTGTGCATCTACTTGACAGCTCTCGCAGTGGCAGAGGGCTAACTCACCCTCAGCCTCCAGTTCAGCACACAGTGCTGTAGGGGAATAGTCATGCAGACTGCCTCACAGGACGATACAGCGTTGGTATACATCTGAAAGCAGCAGAATTGAATGAAGAACCTATGCACCACGCTAGGTTCCATCAGATTCCACTCAGGTGCCTCCAGTAAACAGGCATGGGGCACACTCCCTCCTCTCACGCCTCACAGCCGGCCACCCTGGATTGGCATCACCCGGTAGTCTAGTGATTGACAATGACTTTGAACTGAAGACTGTTTCGCTGTCATGTTAATGTCTCTCTGGAAGGAGCATCTTCCCTGTGCCTTTTGGGCTTCTGGATCCTCCTTAGTGAGCTGACTACTCATAATCTTTCCTTAAGTGTCTGTGTCTTGTTGATTTCCAAGAATATATTATAGAAGGTGGTCTTGTTTGTTTCAAAAATTATAAGTATCAAGAAGATAGTTCAGTCAGTAAAGTGCTTGGGCTGAGATCCTAATTTCTATCTCCAGAAGCTGTATAAATAGCCAGCCATGGTAGCTCACACTATTAATCCCTAAAAATGGGAATTGGGGACAGGTGGAGCTCTGTGCCAGCCTAGCCTGCTCAGCAAGCTCCAATTCAATTACAGACCCTGTCTCAAAAAAACATGATGGGGCCTGAAGGGATGGCTCAGTAGTGAATAACACTTGCTGCTCTTAAAGGGAGCCCAGTTTAGATCATAGCACCCACATGGCTATTAACAACCTTCAGTTCCAGGGGCTCCAAGCACATATGTGATATACATACATACATGGAAAATACACATAAAAATACATACATGTAAAAAGCAAAAATAATGAAGTCTTTTATTTTTTAAAAAATGATGAATAGCTCCTGAAGAAAGAAACTGAAGTCTGATCTCTAACCTACACACACATCCAAAAGCACCCATACACATGCAGGCACACATACAAGTTCACACAAACACGCAAGTACACACAAACACACAAGAACGCACACACACATGCATGCACAAAAGTGCAAGTATCATTTTGGATATTCTTCTCTTATAAACTGCTTCATTATTTTTTTTTTGTCTTAGTACACTGACTCCTTTCCAATTGCCCTGAACATCTTTCTCCACAGAGGCTGAAAGTAAGAGGCATGGCAGTCTTTGAGCTCATAGACAAGCACTAGGGGAAGCTGGCATGTTAGGACACAGGGTTGTCCCTTCAAGAGAAGGAACGCAATATCCATTATCCACCCAGAAGTGGGTGAGCGAATGCGCTCCCTAGCCTGATGACTTTTGCTCTAGCTGTGTGGCTAGAGACTTTTCTGGCACCAAATCCTCCCCCAGACCCTTATCATAAAGTTGTTTTTCTCAATGAATCTATAAAATCTATCATCTGCATTTAGCAAATTCTACTCCTCAAGGGGATTTACATAAGCTTTGTTGTTGTGTGTGTGAAATTGAGTCAATTGTTGCCAGAATAATTTTCACCAAATTGTGCTGTGCTTACATATGCCTGGAATAAAACTACTCAGGCTCGAATTCCAGAAGTTTAAACCAACACCAGCTACTGAACCATTTTGAATCAAACTGCCTTCTTGGCTCTCACAGATCATCTCTCTGCTGGCTGTGAAGGTCACAGAGACTGCCACAGCTGAAGAGTGATGTCCATCACTTATTTAATGATGCCACAGACTTAGGCCAACTACTCACCATTGCAGACAGTCTTCCCATCTAAATGATGAACCGTGATGCTTTCCTAAATGTCTAAAAAGGAAACAGCCAGTTCTAAGTCACCCAGTGTTCTAGGCCTTCCGTCCTGTTCTCAGCACATGGTGCCACGGGGCCCAGGAGTGTGCTGTCTTGGATAACCCTAATTATTTTATTAGCCTGTGTTCATTTTACAAAGTTAGGGCTTCCCTTCTGACACTTTTGCACATGTGCATGGCACACTTTGATCTTGTTCACTCCCATGTCTCCTCTTGTCTCCCACTATGCCAATACCATTGATTTCAAGTCCTGCTGACTTTACAAACACAACAGACAGGAAACAAACTCCTCCCTGTACTTTCTGGCTGTGTGTGTGCTTCAAAGGGAGGCGCTGTGGGTGCCATCTGTCCAGCCTGCACCCTCAGAGCCCTCCATAGATGCTATTCTACTGTCAGATCCCAGCATGTCCTTGTCTCTTGCTTCCTTGTAGGGGGTCTCAGCTACTTTCCATGGCTTTATCCCCAAGGAAACATATCTAAGGAGTATTACGTTTAAACATAATGTGTTCTTAACTAAGTACATGAAATAATGCTTGAGCCAATGAAGGAATCAGATTCCATGTTGATTGTGCAACACATACACATGCACACACACACACACACACACACACACATATATGCACACACATGCTCCCTCTGTGTCCCTTTTTGGAACATGTTCTCTGTAATCAGTCTAAGATTTCCACGTGCTTTCCCCAAACACCGAGAGACACTCACACTGCTATGCCTACAGTGCTGAACCATATCCAGAGCAGAGTCACCCAAAGCACAGCCCTACTGAGAGGCCACCATCCCATGGATCAGTTGTGCTGTGGCCAGACTCATGGAGTCTGCCAACCAGCACTTTCAGAGACCCTCATCTTGGGAGTAAACAGCAGAGAGTCAAAGCCACAGGTTGGAAAAGCATGTGTGAGCCTGGTAGGTATGACAATGGACACCTTTAGTCACAGCACTCAGGAGACAGAGGCAGGAGGAGCTCTGTGAGTTAAAAGCCATCCTGATCGACCTAGCATGTTCTAGGGCAGCCAAGGCTGCAAAGTGAGACTGACATTGTCTAGCAACAAAAATGGCAAAGAATGCAGGACATGGGGTTTAACACACAGCAGACATCGTGTGTCCTGTTCCCTCTGGGTGCAGAAGCTGGGTTTGTTGAACTGAAACACTTGACTCACATGGGGTGGGGGGGAGACACACCAAGCCAGTGGAGAAACAGAAGTGTCTCACAAATACGGACCCGTGAAATGAGCTCCTGACTCAGATATAGAGCTGTGGCCACAGCCCTCTGCCTCTCGGCTCTTACCTGTGTCTGCTTCAGTTCTGTTTATCAGGGGAAGGAAAACCAGGAGGTTGGTCAGGGTAACAACCATCAAGAGGAAGCTGCCATTGTGGTCTCTTTACCAAGAAGCAAGTGCCATAGGTAAGCTCTCAGATTTGTTCCTACTCAGAGAGAAAAGGAATCAGTTTGGAGTAGAGGCCACTGGAGGAGTCTCTGGAGACAGGGCCAGAACAAGGCATTTATTTACCTACACACAACATTCAAAGATTTGTTTGTTTGTCTGTTTAATTTTCGAAGGTGGGCCTTGTGCTCAGAAAGTACAATGTTTAAAGAAGCACTAGAAATAATGCCCTCATGCAGTTTCAAAAATAAATAAAACACTTGCATGTCCTGCCTCTTGCCCCCAAGCTGCCATCTTGGATGGACACATCTGGATCCTACAAAAACTTGAGTTGTTGGTGTTTTGCTGCTAAAGAAACATTTCTAGGGTTGGGGAAGTAGATCAATCAGATGGCCTACCACACAAACAGGAGGACCCAAGGTCCCATCCTAGCATCCATATAGAAGCCAAAGCAGCAGTGAACATCTGTAACCCGGTGCTGGGAAGATGGACAGCAGTAGACCTCTGGAGCTCACTGTGTAGCCAGCATAGCCCAAGCAATGAGCTTCAGCTTTGATGAGCTATCCAATCTCAAAGCATGCAGTAGTGAGGAGTCAAGAAAGACACCCGATGTCAATCATTGGCATCCATGCACACATGTGTATATACCCACCCTCACATATACATACACCAGAGAAAGAGAGAGAGATTGAGAGATTTTATTGCCATTCTTTAATTTCTGTTGAGTTACAGGCAGGTAACCCTTTCAAGATGTGAGATGTGACTTATCATTGTGGCACTCAAGTGCTCTAAGAAAAGCTCGTCTAAAGCAGTGGTTCTCAACCTTCTTAACGCTGCTATCTTTAATACAGTTCCTCATGTTGTGGTAACACCCAACCATAAGGTTATTTTCATTGCTACTTCAGAACTGCATATTTGCTACATATGCAAATTTGTATATATGTATTTACTTGTATATATGCAAATACCTGACACACAACCCCTGTGGGGATAGCAACTCTCAGATGAGAACCACTAGTCTAGTACTGGACGTCATGTGAAGCTGCCTCAAGGGTAGGCTGGAGGGTGGCCTGAGCTTCACTCTGCAGCACAGGGAGGCCTAGAGATGAACGATGATTGAATGAAATGGAAGATAAAGTCTCTCATGCCTGTGACTCTGTTTCTAGTGTGCAAGCCCCTAGAATAGAGATACTACATGTATCATCGGTATCACATATTATATGTATCAATGTACATATGTATCAATACATTGCGACATCTATCACAGGTCTCCCCGGAGTTATGGAAGCCTGTGGACCAGGAACTACAGAGAAAAAGGCTGCTTTCCTTTCCACTCATCTAGTGAGTTATCCACACCAGCCTGTGTCCCAGGCTTTACACAATCAGATGGGCTTAGCTCTCCCCAAAGTACAGAATGCCCTTCCCTTCCTTTCTGTAAAGATGCAGACACAAGGGGCTCATTTTGACACTAAGCAAGTGTGCTTACACAGCCCATTCCTTGGCAGAGACACATGAAATCTCTTCCAGCCGGAGAAGTCGGTACATTTGCCACATTGTGGCAGGCATTGAATCAAAAGAGAAATGGGAAATCAGTTACAGGTTGATAAATGACAAGCTCTGGTCAGAACCTATGTCTTTAAAAGAGAAGGAGAAGCCGGGTGTGGTGGCGCACGCCTTTAATCCCAGCACTCGGGAGGCAGAGGCAGGCAGATTTCTGAGTTTGAAGCCAGCCTGGTCTACAAAGTGAGTTCCAGGACAGCCAGAGCAACACAGAGAAACCCTGTCTCGAAAAGAGAGAGAGAGAGAGAGAGAGAGAGAGAGAGAGAGAGAGAGAGAGAGAGAGAGAGAGAGAGAGAGGGAGGGAGGGAGGGAGGGAGGGAGGGAGGGAGAGAGAGAGAGAGAGAGAGAGAGAGAGAGAGAGAGAGAGAGAGAAGGAGCACACAGTGATCCCCAGTAACAAGACCAGACAATAGGAGAAAAGTGGCGTGGAGAACACAAGGAGAATTTGCAATGTTGGCAAGAGCCTCAGAATTCCTGGAAAATGTGGTCCAGGGCCTAGAGCAGCATGGCTCTCTATTAGTCTGGAGCCTGAGCTGTCTGCAGGGCTTGCACGAGCAAGCTAGGCTTGCATGCTAGGCTTGCATCCTGAGCTAGGAGCTCCATCTGGGCCTCTTCTGCTCCTGTTGTGAAGCCCAGGCATCGGCCCCTGAGTCCAGCATACACTCACTGTCCAAAAAAAAAAAAAAAAAAAGAACATGCATTTCTCTTGCCCACAGCCTTCAGGCAACACCAGCATCCTTCATTCTGCAGTGTGATATTTAATTAGTCTTTAGGGTCCAGCACCAAAGCAAGTTAAAATGTTCCAATCCCACCCAAGACCCCACTTCTCTTCTGCATCACTTCCTCCTGGCCTGGCCACTGGGTCTGTCACGTCTCAGGTTTGATCCCAGCAAGGAGCTGGTCTGGATGGATGTCACAAAGCCATGTACAAGTGAATCTGAGAGTTCACCAAGGCAGGGCTGGATGTAAGGATTAAAGAAAATGGGCAACACCCGAAATGGGAATACTGCCCCCCAGACTATAAATATAAATATAAATCAGGGACACATCAGAAGTTGATGGAGCAAATGGCCTTACCAAAGAGCAGAGTGGGGAAGCAAGGTAAGAGGATCCCAGGGGCGCTGCATAAGGGGTTCTGCACATCTAGGGTCTCAGGTGGAACAAGGCAAGGATCGGGTCACCTCAGGACTTGACCTCTCAGATGACTCCATAAAACCCCTTGGTGCTTCCCCACACCCCTTTAGGGAACAAGAATTGCCAGTTTCTACCCAAGCCAAGTGTCATATGTACCCTGGAAGAGAATGGCAGAGCCAGGACCCTACAATCTGCTTCACAGGCCTTCAAGGAGGGATGTAGTTCAGGTTGTTCCCAGAAGCTCTGGAATTCCCCTAAAGACTAAGTAGGCCCCCCTTGTCAGGAACCAGAGAGGTCTGCAGAAACTTATAAAGACTCAAGACTTCCTTTTTCTAATTCCAGACCTCAATGCACTTAAGGCCAGTGCACACACCTCTGTGGTTTTTGCAACAGCAACTGAACACAGAAACTCTCCATATCCTGCAGAAGGGGCTGGCTTTGTATCTTGGTATGTGTATCAACTTCCACATTGCCAAAAATGGCCAAGGACTGGTTCCCTGGCTGAGACCCTGATGCTTAGCTATGGCATAAGCTAGGAACAGCTCGATGACAATAGCTCCAGCTCCTAACCATTAGCCTCTTCACCATAGAAGCTGGCATGTAGCTTAGCCTCACTGAGTCTTAGAAAACATTGCCTCAGGTCTTCCAACAGGGTGGCCTGTGTTCTCTAAACACAGAAAATCTACTAGTCAAGAGTCATTATTCCCATTGTCTGGAGGGGGTGTGCAAGACTGAGAATTCTTGACTCCAGAGGGGAACTGATGAATCTGAAACCAAACTGCTAGTAAGCACTAGGATCAAAGGCAAACCCCTGCACCACTGAGGCTGTAGCTACCCCTCCCTCACCTTCACTTCACGCTGGATTGGCACAGCGGTCAACCATCGAAGGAATATGCCTGGGACCTGCTTGGATGCTCTTGCCAGCTTCACTGTAGGGATTTCCAGGCTGACGTTTCAAAGTTGTTACCAAGTGCTCATGACCCCAGGTAAGACCACAGTCAACCAGGCTCTGAGCAGGAACCCCACTCCCTCCAGTGGCCCCAGCATATTTGGCACTAGTCACTCCCTTGCAGCCTACATCAATGGACTAAACTCTCCTTGCCAGACTCTGCGTGGTGAGCTATAGGATTATTGATCATGGAAGGAACACCATCATCTAAATCCACACCTCAAAGTCCACTGTCATAGATGTTGGGCAAAGACATGGCTGCCTAAAGACATGGATTGGCCTGTAGTCCAGCCTGAGTAGATCATGGAGATCTGAAAAGGCTGCTCTGAGTGCCATGCTGGACCACAGTTCCCCTCTGGGATGTGTAGCTGAGGCAAGAAGACAGACCATCCAGGCAGGGTGAGCATTTGAGAACATGTTCTGATTCTCAGGAAGAAACCAGAGCAGAGGAGGCCTGCAGCAGTGAGGGCCACGCGTAGGCTGAGAATGCCTAGCTGACAAGCCCTAGTCTCATAAAGAGTTAGGTGTCTTACAGAAGCCTTCTGCTGGCTTCTGAGGACCCAGACCTAGTCTCCTATTGTGTACAGCCTCAGGAACAGGAGTCAGGGAAACTGGTGCTCAAATACAAAGCTGGAAGTAGCCTTGGGAGGAGGGCAGAGTCTACTCTGAGAGAAGGAGCTGTCAGTCTGGGGTGATGTGGGGTTGGTAAGACAGTAGGACATAGGAGAAGAAGCAGAGGAGATCTCTGAAGAATCAAGAGCAGAAGTAAGCCAGTTGGGGAAACTGATAGTATCTGGAGTGGTTAGAATTTGAATGGCCCCATGGGTGCACATTTCTGAATGTTTCCCCAGGTAGTGGAACTATTTGGGAAGGATTATGTGGTGTGGTCTTGTTGGAGGAAGTGTGTCACTTCAGGTGGGCTTTAAGGTTTCAAAAGCCCACACCATTCCCAATAATCTCTCTTACCTCTTTCCCTCTTCCTCTCCCCTCTACTCCCTTCTCACCCACCACCATCCCTCTGCCTCCTCCTTGTAACTCACATGCGAGCTCTCAGCTACTGCTCCAGTGCCATGCATGCCTGCCTGCATCCATGCTCCCCACCATGGTCATTATGGACTCACCCTCTAAAGCTGTAAGTGAGTCCCCAGTTAAGTGATTTCTTCTATAAGTTGCCTTGTGTCTCTTCACAGGGATAGAACAGTGTCTATGGCAGCACGGGGGAGGCCCACATGTGTCTGCTTCTGTGCATAAGGTAGGTGCAGGGCAGAAAGCAGGAGCATGTCACACATGTCTCTAGACTCAGCTGACCCATCTTACTTGTCATCCTCTGAGAGAAGCACAATGCATATACCTCTGACGTTACCAGTCTGGGACCTCCCTAGATTGCTTGGGTGGTTATATATTCATTCTGTTTTGCTTATTCGACATGCTGTATAACTTGTTCAGAGCTCAGGGGAAGAAAGACTGAATGGTGAGGCGTGCCTGGGAGTTCACACACTCAACTTCTGAGAACTGAGTACCTCTTACTTCTCAGAGATCATGAAACACTGTGAAGCATGGGCCAAACCACCTTGGGGAGTCATCAAATGTACCGCAAAACAAGAGCCAACCCTCCGCAGTCACTGGGAGTTGTAGCTTTAATGCTGGAAGAGAGCACTTCTCTATTGCACCAAGCAAACCTGAGCCTGGGGATGCTGCTTTCTCAAAACTCTTCAATGAGAAAAACAGACACTTCTGGCGCAGCTTTTACCCATGATGCTTTCTTGGCCAAATATGGTGGGACTTCAGCTTTGGGCAGAGTCTCCCCACCTCTATGACTCAGGTTCCCACCTATAACACCCCCACCACCACCATAGTGCTTGAATAGATGTTCTCTATTAGAAGTATAGTTACAGAATAGAAGTAGCTGTTTGCCCGTGCAGGTCTGCTTTGCCAACAGTTACTACTGTTCCTAGACTTCAGCCGCTGACAGATGAATGATTGTTTAACCACAATAAGTTTCCCATGAGAACTTGTTAATGTGTCGGGGATATTTCTTAAACCAGATCTAATTTTTCTATGTGCACAGCAGGGTGGGACCCAAGAGAAACGGGAGGTGCCAAGGGACCCACACAGTGCTAACCAAGTAGGGTGTGTCCAGGCAGCTAGGGGCAGATGCTACACTGCCCATCAGTACTTTACAGCTCTTCCCTCACCTTGTCATAGCAAGCCTGGCTGCCTACAGCCTGCTACTCCACCCTACACTGTCAGATTTAGGGACATGGATCTATCATGTACCTAAAATATTCACTCAAATGTTTTCATGGCTTCCTATATCCTCTAGGAACTGCCCCAAGCATCAAACCTAAGGCAATATTGAGCCACTATCTTCCTTGCCTCATTTCCACTGTCCCCAGTGGAATCTGGCCAAAGGAACTCTCCACGCCTACCCATCATGACCCTCTACCTCTACTCAGCCATCCCTGCAGCAGACTGACCACAGCTGTCCTCTGGGCACCAGAGATAACCCCTCCATTTCCAGATCCCAACTCCTCACAACTGGAGTTACCACACTGACTGTAATATGAGGGGCTCTCTCAACTTCTCCCCCATTTCTCATGACTCACAAAAAGAATTTCTTTCCAGGGCTTCCATTTCCTCAAATAGGTTTCTATCAATTATGAAATGTCACTGTGACATCAATTATGAAATATCACTGTGATTTCATTAACATGTTTTAGGGAACGAAACATATCAAACCCATATCAAAAAAAAAAAAAAAACAATCTATTCAGGCATGTTAAGTTGTGCTTTCTTGGTATAAAAGCACTGTTTGGGGCAGGTTATCAGGATACTCTTCTTGCCAAGAGCAGAGGTACAGTTATTCTGCAGGGCACATGTCTCCCTTCTCCTCTGCCAAGCTCTGCCTGGGCATTCATCCCACAGGTCCATGAAAGGAACTGCCTCTGCAAGCTGGTAGCAGGGTAGTGGCTCTGAAGTCCCTACCCACCCATCCTTGGGTAGAGGATGTCTTCTTCCCGAAGGCTTTGCAGCTCTCCTTACCACTGCTACCTAGGCGGCCCTACCCACTTCCTTCAGAGCTGCTGCTCAAGCATAGATCCTAACCTCCACTTCCACCTCCCACTCCCATCTCCCCCCACTCCCATCTCATCTCCCCCCATTCCCATCTCCTCCCCTCTCCCATCTCATCTCCCTCTACTCCCATCTTCCCCCACTCCCATCTCATCTCCCCCTCACTCCCATCTCATTCCCCCCCACTCCCATCTTCCCCCACTCCCATCTCCCCTGACTCTCACCCCAGCCAGAGGGAAAACCTCTGCCAAAGGATCGCTTTCCTCTTTTAAAAGGCATGTGTTCTCAAGGCAGAGACACGGGGTGGTGGGGGCGGGGGGGGGGGCAGAGCTACAAAGCCTTTGACCCTGCCTAGGTTACATTAACCTAATCTCACCTGCTACACCTGGGGCCTCTCTTTTTTTTATTCTATTTATGGTCCCAGGGAGCCAGGGACAGAGGTGTGGGCACTGTGACACTGTGACACCAGCAGACATTATTGATGCTACACATTTCAGCCAGCCTCCAGTACACACACCCCTCCCCCATGGGCATATATTCTTATGCATTACTATCTCAAAGGTTTTGCAGATATTTTTTATTAATTCTTTGAGAATTTCATGCAATTTTTTATTATGTTCACACCTCATGCCACTCCAATTTCCTGTGTGTTTCTTTTATTTTTTTTTATAATCCATCCATGGTGCCCATATACTCCTAGATGTGGCATGACCACTGGACTATAGCAGACTTACCAAGAGCCATGCTCTTAAAGAAAACTGACTCTCTCTCTCCCCCAGGAATCATCAGCTGTCCACAGCTACTCAGGGGTCAGAACTTATGGACATCACACACACACACACACACACACACACACACACACACACATGCGTGCGCCGAATTGCTCACTGGCTTCATCTTTTACCGGCAACTACAGCTGCTGTGGGCTCATGACTGCTGTGTTCCTGTTGTATCCAGGAGACACCGGCTCACTCTGATCCTCTCAGATCTCGTTCTCTTATAATCCTTCTTCCCCTGTTCATTCATCAGGGATCCCTGAGCCTTGGGAACATGTAATAGAGAAGCCCCAGTTATGGCTAAACACTCCACAGACACTTATGCTCCGCACTTTGATCAGTTGTGAGTTTCTGCAATAACCACACCTCCACTGCACAAAGAAATCTCTCTAATGAGATCATAAAATTCATAGAGAAGCACAGAAGACCTCAAGTAGTCCAAGCAATCCTGAGCAATAAAAATGCTGCAGGACAAATCGTTGATGTCAAGTTATTCTAGAGAGGGAGAGAGAGAGAGAGAGAGAGAGAGAGAGAGAGAGAGAGAGAGAGAGAGAGAGAGAGAGAGATCAGTGAAACTGACTAGAGGGCCCATAGATAGCTCTGTGTAACTACAGATAGGGAAACTTTAGCAAAGATATCAAAAATCCACATTGGAGAAAAGACTGCATCTTTAACAATGGTGCTGGGAAACCTGGATTTTATCCTGAAGAAAAATGAAACCCGATCCTTACCTCTCACCCTGCACCTGGGTCAAAGATTTTAGCATTAGACCTGAGCCTCTAAAACTTCTAGAAGAAAGAGTAGAGGGTGCATCGGGATATGGGTTCAGGTGGGGATTTTCTGAGTAGGACCCAACTGCCCAGGAAATGAGACCAGACGATATGGAGTTAAACTCTTCTCTGCTGCAGCAGAAACAGGTAAGTGGCTGAAGGGGCAGCCTAGAGAATGGGAGGGAAGCTTTGCCGGATGGACATCTGACAGAGGAATTCTATATAACAGTGAGCTATGGAACTGAACAGGGAGTTCTCAGACAAAATACAAATGGCTAAGAAATATTTTTAAAATTCACCATCCTCAACCATCCATTATGGGATCCAGGAAACTGGAAATATGGCTGGTGGGAGAGGGAAGAAAGGCCTCCAGGGAGGGCCACAGTGTAGTTCTGAAGATACAAAGAGGAGCACTGGTTAGGGAAGAGGGAGACTCAAGTGGAGAGAGGGGTGGGAGGGAAGGGCAGAGGATGAACTGGGAAGAAAATTAACCTTAAGGATGTCTTATATGTTTTTAAAGTGTTATTTTAAAATTTGGTCAACATGTATTTAGAACGTTTTCCAATTGTGTTGAAAAAGGGAGCATGATAAAATGTATTTTGCATGCTCTATTCCAATACAAGCGTAGTGTATAACTGATAGGTAAGATAGCTTGATTGGATAATCCCCTACATTGTATCATAAATACGTGATATGTTGTCGTCTTTCTTAAGTCATCAGGCTGAATTCCCAGGAACCGCCCTCTTCCTTTACCTGAGCTGCCTCCGCCATGGTCCAGTAGCCTGCTGCTCAAACTGTTAGAGGGCTGCTGCTGGCAGAGAGACCCTTGCCACGGGGACTTGGTTTCCTTCACATCGTCTGAGACTATGAATTCTTAAAGGATGGTCTGGATAATCACCTGGCCCACGTGAAGAGAATCTTCACAGTTCTGCTGTGGTGACTGTGAAGGAGGTCTTAGTCCTTCAACAGAGGGAGCATCGGCCAATACAGAGTGCATGGGCTTTGAATCAAGTATGGTGAGGATCGAATCCCAGCTTAATCACTGTCTCCAGTCTCTCCTCTCCTCTCCTCTCCTCTCCTCTCCTCTCCTCTCCTCTCCTCTCCTCTCCTCTCCTCTCCTCTCCTCTCCTCTCCTCTTCTCTCTTCCCCTCCCCTCCCCTCCCCTCCCCTTCTCTCTCTTTCTCTCTCTCTGCCTTTCTCTCTGTGTGTCTTTCTCTCCCTCCCTCTCCCCCTTCTCCTCTCCCCTCCCCTCCCTCACTCCCTCTCTCTCCCTCTGAGCTTCTGTAGAATGGGGGTGGAGCTAATCTCAGCCTGGGGGGGTTGATGAGTTCTAACCCACTGTCTGGTTCCTGGGACCCTAACTCCATTGTTAGCATCAATACTTTCCTTCTTAGAATTAAGTGGGGCTGGCAGCTTCACACTTCTCTGGCAAGTTCTTCACAGAAGCCATGGGACAGGAACTATCCTGTCTCTGACAGGCGCTAAGCAGTACTAACATAAAGCTAGCCACTGAGCCCAAGCTATGTGTGCAATTTGTACTTTCTGGTAGCCAGCATTAAAAAGTCCTATGAACAAATAGATTAAACTCACTTTAAAATATGCTTCCCTGAAGGCTCTCTACATCTACAAGTTCTACATCTGCAACAGAAAATAATATAGGAAAATTTGCATCTGTAAATAGACATGTATAGACTTTCATATCATCAATCACTTATCAATACGGTATTACAACAATTTATATATCATTTGCATTGAATTCGATATTTTAAGTATTCTTAAAACCATTTAAAGTAAATGGGAGGTGTGAATAGGTTGTATGCAAATATTAGGACATTTTAAGTAAATGATTTAAGCATCCTTGGTGTTTGGTATGGGCAGTAGATCCTAAAACCTTGCAGATGCTTGGTTCTAGAATTACACGTCCAAAATAGTTTATTATTTACCATTATTTTTAACTGTTAATAAAATACTTCACATTTTATGTTAATTCATAATATCCTTGAACGTCAGTGTGGATCTCCAATGTACAGCACATCTCAATTTGGACTAGCCCACATTTTAAGTATGGCATATCTTTTGTAATTGATAGTACAGATCTAGACCTTGAGATGCAAGACTTTGGCATGTGTAGGCAAAGCCTGCGTGGTATGAGCTTCAGATGGGACCAACAGCCAAAGACTTAAGAATATAATCTGGAAACATCATTCCATCTTTGAACTTGGAGGGAGATGATAACACATGCAGAAGTGTTGCATTTCTTGTAATTAAAATGAGTGATGGCCCCACTGTGATATAGCCCATGGACTCTGCACTGTGATGTAGCCCATGGACTCTGGAAGCTCCTCCCTCCTCCCTCTCCAGGTGACCAAGCTGCCTTGCTTTGTTAATATGAACTGGGGCTGTGGGAGGACTGGGGCCAACACTTGATTTTCAGATCCATGTCTGTCTCCACCTTGCTGTTCCTGAACCACCACTGCCTCCCAAACCTTCATCTATGTCCTTGGCCTGCTCTCTACTGGGCATCCCCAGTCTCCATGACACTCTGAACTCACTCCCATTTGCCTTTTTTCCCACAGTCTACACCTAGAAAGTGTTCAAACGCCACACTCAAAACATCTGGAATCTAACCAGCTCACATTATCTCCCCTCCTATCAGTTTGCAGCAAGCCACCATCACCCCAGCCTACAGTACTGCAGAAGCTTCAAAGCCTTGCTCTTTCCCCTTCCCACAGCCTCTTCTTCACATAAGAGCCAAAGAAACTCCTTTATAACATGCCAGGGCATATCAACAATCGCACAAATATTTTTGTTTAGTAACGTTGAAATGATATAAAATAAAAGCCAGAATAGAAGTCAATCTAGACAGCAGACATACTGCTTTTAAGAGAAAAAGTATAAAACTCTACTGTGATATTTTTATATATGCCTAATTATATAAGGAGCCAAGCCATGTTTGTGAGCTGAATGAGTTGTCTTCACAAAGCCAAGATTTCTCCCTGAATTCTATTTGCATCCGAACACGAGCTTTGCTCTTCTGTTGAGCTCCATAAACTGATTCTAAAATTTATGTGAAAAAGCAAAGTACTGAAAAAGAAAGAATAATAGAACATTTCTTTCCAGATATGAAGGTTTGTAATAAACAAACCTTCGGTAAGCAATGTTGCTTAGGGCTTGGGATAACAGACAAATTGAGAAAATAGCCGTAAGCAGAGATATGGATGAGTGGAGAGCTTACTGCAGGGCTCTTCTGTAACAATAGACCATCCATGTGGGGAAACCAATGAGCATTTATAAGTGACCTGGAAGTGGAAGTGAGAGGATCTGGGGAAGAGGGGGGAGCAGTGGGAGAGTGGGGAGAAGTCAGATGTGACTGTGCTGGATGCTTGTCACAGAGTGAATGGAAGCATCCTTAACATGGCACCAGAGAAGAAAGAGACAGAGCGCTGCAACACTGCAGAGATGCTCATCTAGGACAGCACTGCAACACTACAGAGATGCTCATCTAGGACAGCACTGCAGCACTGCAGAGATGCTCATCTAGGACAGCACTGCAGCACTGCAGAGATGCTCATCTAGGACAGCACTGCAGCACTGCAGAGATGCTCATCTAAGACAGCACTGCAACACTACAGAGATGCTCATCTAGGACAGCTGCAGCACTGCAGAGATGCTCATCTAAGACAGCACTGCAGCACTGCAGAGATGCTCATCTAGGACAGCACTACAGCACTGCAGAGATGCTCATCTAGGACAGCACTGCAACACTGCAGAGATGCTCATCTAGGACAGCACTACAGCACTGCAGAGATGCTCATCTAGGACAGCACTGCATCACTGCAGAGATGCTCATCTAGGACAGCACTGCAACACTGCAGAGATGCTCATCTAAGACAGCACTGCAACACTACAGAGATGCTCATCTAGGACAGCTGCAGCACTGCAGAGATGCTCATCTAGGACAGCACTGCAGCACTGCAGAGATGCTCATCTAGGACAGCACTGCAGCACTGCAGAGATGCTCATCTAGGACAGCACTACAGCACTGCAGAGATGCTCATCTAGGACAGCACTGCAGCACTGCAGAGATGCTCATCTAGGACAGCACTGCAGCACTGCAGAGATGCTCATCTAGGACAGCTGCAGCACTGCAGAGATGCTCATCTAAGACAGCACTGCAGAGATGTTCATCTAGGACAGCACTGCAGCACTGCAGAGATGTTCATCTAGGACAGCACTGCAACACTGCAGAGATGCTCATCAGGGACAGCTGCAGCACTGCAGAGATGTTCATCTAGGACAGCACTGCAGCACTGCAGAGATGTTCATCTAAGACAGCACTGCATCACTGCAGAGATGCTCATCTAGGACAGCACTTCAACACTGCAGAGATGCTCATCAGGGACAGCTGCAGCACTGCAGAGATGCTCATCTAGGACAGCACTGCAGAGATGCTCATCTAGGACAGCACTGCAACACCACGTAGAAGTTCATCTAGGATAGTACTGTAACACTTCAGAGATGCTCATCTAGGACAGCACTGTAACACTGCTGAGATGCTCATCTGGAATTTATATATAGAAAAAGACAGCTAAACTGCTATTGCTTCTTAAGACAAGCTCATCTGGAATTTATATAAAGAAAAAGACAGCTAAACTGCTATTGCTTCTTAAGACAATATGATTTCTAATTATATTCTAAACACGTATGCTTACACCCACAAATAAGAGCAGCTCTCACTCCTCATCAAGGAGCTGCTTTTTGCAGCAGATACCGTTACAGAAATCTACCACTGGTCAAAATGCAGAGAATAAGGGACTATGAAGTGCCCCTGTGCCAACTGATACATCTACAATGCAATCCCTAGGCTCAGAAAATCACAAAAGAGAGCGTGGGAAGAGTGTAAGAGCCAGAGGCCCAGGGTGCCTGTGCTGGTCAGTGTCCCCTAGACATGATAAGGAAAACACACACACACACACACACACACACACACACACACACACGAATATCAACAGTAAGGTTGCCTGAACAGAACCAGCATAATGGCAACACCAATAGACATGCCAACACAGACAGGGACAATTACACATGGTTCCAACCCCACAAGAGCTATAGGCTGTCAATGGCTCTGAAAGACAGAGAACAGTTTCTTTTAGGCATGAGCTCTTTCATAGGATGTCACCAATACCAAGTGGTCAGCCCTGGGCACATGTACATATGAGCAGCATCAAATGTACTGAGTTGATTATCTGTGTGTGTGCATTCATATGTACACATGCACACATATATGTGAGAATTATAAACAAAGAAGAGGCCATGGATTTTGGAAAGGGGGAGATGGAATTTGGAGGAAATGTGTGAGTGATATATAGTACTCATATACAAAATCTCAAAAAAGTAAAGTTCAAAAACAATTTTTAAAAAAACATATTTAACCCATACTGAACAGGTGAAAAATAATTTCCAGCTGGATAAAGGACTGAAAAATGAAAGGCTAACGTGCATTTAAAAATATTGCTCCTATCAAATTTGGTAAAAACTGTGGAACAGAAGCAGCCCTGTTGCTGCTGATGGTTCAGTAAAATGATCCGCATGTTGGATCTGAGGCTCCACCCCTGTGGGTTCAGCTATTCGTGTGGGTGGGGGTTATATGTAGGTAATATCCATATACTGTACCAGTTTGTAGATTGGACTTGAACATATGCAGACAAGTGTAAGGGGTGTCTTGGAACCAATCTTCAGAGCACACACTAAAGCTGATGATAAGTTTGCCTGTGACCCAATTCTATTTCCAGGATACACTCTTCAGAGAAATTGTTACATCTATGCTAGGATGATGTAAAAGAAGAACCATAGTATCACCGTTTGTAATAGGACAAAAACAACTAGAAATGTCTCACGTGCCTATCAGCAGGCTCTCAGAAAACTATGTTCATGAAATAAATGCTGCACAGAATTGTATATTAACAAATTAAAAGGGTTTCCAGCAATACAAACAAATTTCAAAAACATAGCTTTGAGGCAATTAAGCAAGTCTTCAATAATGTTTAATTCAGGCTGGAGAGATGGTGCAGAGGGTAAAATTGCTCGCTGGGTAAACATGCTGACCTGAGTCCTGTTTCCTAGCTCCCACATAAAGGCTAGCAGAGCAGCACAGATCTACATCTCTGGATCTGGGAGGCAAAGAGAGGCAGATTCCCTGGGCTTACTGGTCAACCAATCTATCCAAAGGGGCATTCAGAGACCTTGTCTCAAAGATAAAGATGTAGAACAGTAGAGTAAGACATCTGATATCAAAGTCTGTCCTCTCCATATGCATGCACAGGTATGTGTACCTGCATACATATGCACACACTCATGCATACAGTATACTCTGTGTGTGTGTGTGTGTGTGTGTGTGTGTGTGCGCGCGCGCGCGCGCCTAACTTCAGGCTAAGTTCAAAAAAGTATAAAATAAAGCCATATATAGTTTGGGTTACCTTTCCGTTGCTGTGATAAAACACCATGACCAAGACAAGTTACAAAAGAAAGCATTTAATCTGTTGCTTACAGGTTCGGAGGATTAGAATCCATGATGTCAGAGCAAAGGAACAGTGGCAGGAACAGCTGAGAGTCTAAAAATCACATCCAAGAGGCAAAGAGAGAGGCCCTCACTAGAAACAAAGGGAGAGGACTTTTGAAACCTCAAAGCCCGCCCCCAGTAACTCACCCTTTCCAACAAGGCCACACCTCCTAACACTTCCCAAACATTTCCACCAATTAGAGACCAAGTATGAAAATATATGAGCCTAAGGAAAGCACTCCCATTCAAACTACCAGACATGTATTAAACAATTTAGAGATAGTGGAGGAATCAGAAATAAAAACAAGGAAACAATAATCCCAAAGCTGGGACAGAGGGTCATTCAGGCTAAACACCTATACACACAAGATAATAAAATAAGGTTTTTTTAAAATTTAATAAAAAAGAAAACTCTTTTAGGCCCATAGGAGGTCAGACCAGACACCAAGGATGTAAAGACAGGAGAATTTTTCCCACACTTGAGCCCACACCCAACTCTCTGGCTAGTCCCCAGCCCCCAGCACACCCTTCACTGCAAGGTACCACACTGACCTCCAAGCCTTCCTGAAGGCTTTTAAGAGCAATTCTCAGAAACCACAGTGCAGGGCTGGGCTCCTTCAGTGTCCTCTCAGCAGATGTGTGCCCTCCCTGTCCATCCTGCACATTCCTCCAACCCACTTTATGTCACCGCACCGGCATCACAGGCCCCATCTGTAACTTGTCTCTTTACTAGTTCATTGGACGTAAGTGGATAGAAATGGAGACAATTATACTTGAAATATTCCCTAGAAAGACAGTACCCAACGCCCAGTCATCACTTCGGAAAGACTGGGACAAAGGATTAGGTTCTTGAAAGCTGGGTTTTGAAGGAGAAAGGGATCAATCCTCAGTGGCCCAGATGCTGCTGTTAATGAGAAACATTGGAATTCAAAGGCTGCGTGTGATAACGCAGGTGAAGAAATGCCACCTTAAGAGACTTCTACTTACCAGATCCTGGGGCAGGCAAGGGTGGGGCCAGCTAAGGGCAAGACCAGGTCTGCCCAGCTGCCCCGAAGGCCAGGGTGGGTGGTCCACCCTTCACAAGCTACACCAGGGCTATGAGAGGAGCGTCTCAGTCAGTGTCCCGTTCTATACCTTGACAGTGGCACAAGCCAGAGTTAGTTTTCCCCAGCTGTGGCAGACTCCTACCTCTCAGCAGAGTCTAAAGAAGGGACTTAACCCGTGGTCAGAGGGTAAGGAATGATCTAGTGCCTGGTCAGCTCAGCAAAACTCACAAGTGACAAGGGTGCTGAGAGGCACTGACCACAAGGACCTCCTTCACCGCTCACTTCCTGCCAATCGTCCCTCCTCTCTGCCACCCCGCATTCAGACTAAGTACTGATGGTCACACATGTGCTCCACAGTTGGCTTTGCAGGAAGCAGCGGGGCAGTCTACCGCAACAAACAGCCCCCACCTGGCTGATCTCTCTTATCCAAGATCAGAAAGACGTACCTGGAGGGTGGTGGTCAAAGCCTGCGGATGTCACATGGTGTGAGTGCTTCTATCCCCAGCCTCCAATGGCTCAGCTCAGGGGAACAGACCAAGACCTGGCCTCGCATGGCAGCCATCAACAACAGTGTTTCATTATGAATCACTTGTGCTGGGTTTCTCTTCATTTCCTGGAGAAAGCAGAAGTGGGAAGTCAGCAGATGCCTGCCCTTCCCATCCTTCCCTCCAAGGAGCCAATGACAGAGCTGCTTCACCAATGACTGGCAGGACAACATGGGTTTCACAAAAGCTCCCCTGAGACTGTGTGTTTGGTGATCAAGCAGAGCCAGGTGGGACCTAGGAACAGAAGGGAAAGTACAGCCTGGTGCCCATGTCTGAATTCCGCCTCTGCTGCTTACTAGCTGTGTGCCCAGCAGGCTGGGGTCCGTATGGCTCCTCGTCCTAACCCTCAGCCTCCCAGTCCTAATTTCAAATCCCTAGGAACTAAATCTAAATGCCTTCCCTTCTCTAAATGGTAAGGTATGGGAGCAGGTGTGTGGAATACCAATATGGAAGAATGGCTCTTTCTAAGACCCCAGCAGAGTTCTTAATGTCTCCACAGGATGGAGAAGACTAGATTGGAGCAGAAGCTTAGAGAAAATCAGAAACGTCTTTGTAGATAAGCCAGGCACAGGGGGGACTGGGGGAGACAAAGCCAAGGGTTAGGGGTTGCAGGAGTGTGAGGCTCAGAAACACACAAAGGAGAAAGTGGGGTGTTCTCCTGATGAGGTGACTTCATTCGTGCAGGTGATGTTCTGCCCAGATGACCCACAGGACAATGTGGGTCAGTAGGGGAAAGGGCAGGGTCCAGGCACTTATAAGAGCAGAGAGGAATCTCTGATTGGATGTTGCAGCCTTGTGCCTTTACAATATGCACATTCCCATAACTCCAGCTTTTCCTATGGGGAAAGTTTCACACTCGGGCTCAGCAAACAACTCAGGCCCAGTGCAGAAGCCACCCACCAGGGGAGCAGAGAGACTCCTTCCACAGGTGGGCATTGCCATGTGGAAGGGAAACACCCTTAGGTTTTCCATGGTCAAAGTCATGAACATCAAAAATAATGTTACCCAATGAACAGTGGGCAAGAAAAGAAACACAGGGAACAACTTGATGGCGACTTAAGCGAATGCTGTATCAGAAACAACAGAAGTCAGAAGACAATGGAGGCTCAGTTGACTTTCCTCTATCCATGATAGAACACTGGCTGGCTTGATCTTGAGCAACTCTTATGCATGAAGCCACAGCTGCTGTTGGCTAATGAGTACAGCAGTCCTGTCGTGTCCAAAGATACCTGGTCCTCCGTGACCTCTGACTCTTATAGTCTTTGCTCTCTGTCTTCCATGATGTTCCCTGAGCTACTGACAGCCAACAGCAGCTAGAGGAATGAGAGTCAGTTATCTTGGGCTGTGTGGTCCTCAGCAGGTTGGCCATGCTCCAGCGGATGATCCCACAGGACATGGATGGCACTTAGACTCTGCTATTAAAAATAAGAAAGAAAGATAAAAGAAAAGAAAACAAATGGCAGGAACACAAGAAGGAAACGTGGAGTGCTTTGTGTACAAGCATGAGAGTCTAAGTTTGGGTGCCCAGCATCCATGAAAACATTGGGCATGGCAGAGCACATCTGTAACTTCAGCTAATTTCCGAAATAAAGTATGTTAATTTTGCACATTATGTAATAATGTAATAAATAATGGAAATAAGATTAAAAATGGCTACCGTCCTAATAGCTGACAAGTATATGCTTTTGATCATTATTGTTGTTGTGTTGTTGTTAAAGCTTTGGAGTCAGGGTATATATTCTCTGTAGCCTGGGCTTGTTGATGTTGTTTCACTGCAAAGACTTCAAGCTTTCTCTCTCCAGAGACTCAGTATCATCTTTAACAGCAGCATCAACATCCTATCTGTCTTTGCCAAGTTCATGGACATCATTCACACACGCTGGAACTGCAGTACCATGAACAATGTGTTCTGGATGAATGGGTTTTCTTGTCGGGAAGTAGGGGGAGACAGCTGGAGCTTTGTTTTATTTTTGAATGCCTTTATATTGTCTCGCTGATCATGTGGCATTGCTAGAAATGTGGTCTGTGTGGCTTCAAGGCACCTCTTTCAGAGACCACCTAATCTGCCTGGCCTTACTCTGAGCTCTCTGTTGTGTTATTGTGGTAGATGTTTCGTGTCTGTTTCATGTCAGCTACTGTGACTTTGTAATAATATTTTGAAATTTGGCATATTAAGGATTTTTTTGCTGGTTTTGCTGAAAATTCAAGTCTTCTGTGTCCAGATGAACATCAAGATTTTTGTATGTTTCTGTGAATAATCACATTGGAACTTTGAAAGTGTTTATCTTGGCTTTGGTCACAACTATAAAACCAAGGCCATAGTGCTCCTAGAAGGAAACAGAAATATTAGCTAGAAGAGAGGAACCAGTGCATCTGGCTCCATCCAAATCCAAGTTTTCCTCTAAGAGGAGACACTATTAGGGAAGAAGACACATGTAATCCGATCAAGGAAGTGCGCATACAGAGCTCCAGGGAGAGGTGTGGTTCAGTGGAAGAAAACTGACCTAGCATGCACAGACCCAAGGGTCCCAAGCCCTTCGGAAAAAGAAGAAGAGGATGGAGAAGAGAGGAAGAAGAAGGGGAGGGGAGGAAGAAAAGGGAGGGGCAGTGGGAAGAGGAGGAGGAAGAAGAGAAGGAAGAGAAAGAGGAGGAGAAGGAAGAGGCTGTGTCCCAACAAACTGACAATCAAAAGACAAACAACTTGGGCCAGCAAGGTGACTCTGAGGTAGAACCCAGGATAGAAAGAGAGATTAACTCCCAAAAGTTGTCCTCTGGCCATTACTTGTGTACCATGGTACATACATGCCTAAACATACATACATACACACACACACACACATATACTAATTGAGTGAACATAAACAACTCATCAAAAAACAAGTGAAAATCTTGAATATACACTTCATTACCCCCAAGTTCACAAATGACAAGAAAGTGTTCAACATTGTTAGTTAGCAGAGAGGTGTAAATTCAAACCACACTAAGGTGTCTGGGCCTCCCCTGCTGGCCTGCAATGCTGGTAAGAATGTGTGGACACTGGCTTTTGTAAATGCCCCAGCAGCTCCTCACAATGTAAACAGATGGGTGGATGTGTGTGTATGCATGGAATTCTCAAATAATAAAAATATGTATCTTTAGAAGTCAAATATAAAAGTGCCAAATGACCCAGGAACTCGATTCTGGAGAAGATAATGCATGCACATGCATGATGGCTATATCATTTTTGCTAAAACACAGAAGCAACCCAAATGGCCTTCAGGAGGCAACAGGTAAACAGCTAATGGTAAATACGTTCAATATGTCCGCGTAGCAATAAAAAGATTACAATAATGATCCCCTTGCAAAATGAATGAATCTCACAGACACTGTGAATATTTTTTAAAATACACAAAAAGCACTTTTCAAACACAATTCTCAAAGGGTGAAACAGTGCTCGCCCTAGTAAGGGGTATTGACTAGAGACAGCTTTAGTGAAACTTCCTGAAGTGATGAAAGTTTCTAACTCCTAGCTTCATAGTTTGGACTATACACATGGAGCAACTTGTCAAGATCATGGAGATAAGACGCGTGCATGTAAATATTCGTAATATTTTAGATTTTAAAATGAGTCTAGGGAGACGGCTCGGTGGGCAAGAGTGCTTGCCGTGCAAACCTGAGGACCTGAGTTCAATTCCCAGCTTCACTCTATAGTTCTTTCTTCCGATGGAAGAGATGGGTGCTGATGAATTTGTATGGTCCCCAAGAGCCTGGAACGGCAGCAGACTAAAAGATATACTTGCTCCCACAACTTCCTTTGGATATGCAAATACCTGATCTAATTTTTAAAAAAGAAAAAAAAAAAGTGTGGCCCTGAAATCTGGCCAGGGATGGAGGTTGTAAGCTGTGTAGTTCAGCTCCACCCTGTGAGAGATCCCCTGAGGCTAGGGAAACCCAGCTGCACTACGCAGACCAGAACACCCGGCCCCAAGTTCCATGAAACGGGGGCGGGGGAGGGGGCACCAGACTCATGGGCGTTTCTCATCCTGCAACCTACAGGACCAGTTGCTGGCTTCCTCCTCATAGACCCTGCGAGACACCATATGTTAACGTGCTTTTTTGCAGAGGGACCCAACGGCCACGGTCAGGAGGCTGGGGTTAACTGCAACGGACCCTGTGGGGTCAGCAACCCTCCTGGGGGTAGCACATTTTGGGTGGTGGAGCAGAAAGAACGAGATTGTTTCTGTTCTTGGATGTGTGAGTTTGACTGAGGTTGAATGCCTCTCTCAGATGGAATCTCCCTGGAGACTGTGAAGATAGATGAAATGGGCTATCTCCTGCCCCAGGAACATCTGTTGCAAGGATAGAGGTCATGCCTGGATCTCTGCTTGGCACAACCCTCTGCCCCGGGGTTTCTGTTCGGAACGGAAGCTGCAGCACTGCACCTGTGGCCGACTCCACAGCCCCCTCTTGCCAGCAACATGGCTCCCCATCGCGCCTACCCCCAAAGATCTTGCCAGAGATGCTCAGCAGCATCAGCTCCTACCGGATGTACTGCACCTGTGCTGAAGAGGGTGACAGGAAGCCTGGAGCTGGAGAGACGGAAGCTGACGCACGGCACGCACGCACCAGCTTCCGGGATAGGGATCCGTACTCCGACCAAGGCCTGCACATTTAACTGCACTGCGGCTGTTTCTTCCTCTGAGATGGGAAAACCCGTCACGGAGTCACACAGATTCTGTTTCCATGAAATTAAGTACTGTAAACTAGCAGGTGTCTTGGACCCCTTGTCACAAGGGACCTACTGTGGGCACAGCAGAGACTTTGTCTAGAGTGCATTTCCGGCGGCTTCGCCAGCCTTGTTTCAGGCCCTCTCACTAAATGTCAGGAAAAGAAATAGGGCTGGTCAGGTCCCTCACCTGAGTGGAGGAACTGTGGGACAGGACCAGGTGTTTCCTGCTGGCTATATTTTCTTTTGTTTTGCATTATAATTATTAATGTGTATTAATTGTATGTATCAATGGGTTAAGCAGGTGACAGTTCCAGCCACACACAATCCTCCTTTTGATGGTCTCCACCTTGCCTAAAGCTCTGCTATAATCTCCTTTCCCTTTCCCATCCACCCCTTAGCCCCTTACTCTTTCCTGCTGGGTCCTCTGTTTCTCTCTCTCTCTCTCTCTCTCTCTCTCTCTCTCTCTCTCTCTCTCTCCCTCTCTCTTTCTCCCTCTCTCTTTCTCTTTCTTTTTCCTTTGGTATGTTTCTAGCTTTCACAGATGAGAGGAAATATTTGAGGCCTATCTTTGCATATCCAACCTGCCTCTTTTGTCATGATAGTATCTACTTCTATGGGCTTTCTACTTAGAAGGAGTGTGGCGTGGGAGGCACAGTATACTAGCCAATACTAGTTTAACTTCCTCAAACCCTTCACTGCAGAGAACAGGAAACTGCCCAGTTGAAGCCACTAAACTGCAGGACTCTGAGCATCTATCTCACACCTCTAAATCTGGAGTAGCAGAGATTAAAAATAAGGACAGACCATGTGGCCTAAGGTGGTGTTCTGCACCCTATGTATAGATCTGTAATGTTGACAGGCATCTGGTGTAACCAATCCCACCCCCTCCTGGCTGTCATGGGCAGGTGGAGGGCCAAGGGAGGGTCATTCCGAATGATGGTGCATGCGGTGTAAAGCAAAGGACCCTGTAGACAGGATGAGTGCAGAGCAGACAGGATCCAGGAGGGAAGGAAAAGCTGTTCTTTAAATACTAATCGTGGCTTGATGGGGTTTCTTTGTGAAATTATTCCTACATGTGGCAAAGAAAAGTCCGTTTGTAAGAACCTGAGAAATGACTTTGCCTTTCGCCTGGGACCATCTCCCACTTGGACAAACGGTCGCTGGCCATGTGCTGGTTGCAGTGAGAGCCGTAACTAATTCTCCTCCAGGGTTAATTCGTGTTAGGCATCACCTTTGAACATAAAAATCAAGGAAACTGGCCTGGCATGTAGCTCAGTGAAAGCACACTTCTTCCTAAGTACGTGGCCATAGGCCAGGCATAGCCCTGGGAAGGAGGGGGAGGAGACAGAAGAGAGTCGGGGGCAGGGGAGACAAATGAACATGAAAATCATCAGGCCTGCACGGTCTTCTTTCTTTCGCTGGCTTCTGTGTGATTTGTAATATTGCATTTCACTTTACTAAAACTGGCTTTAAGACTTGTTGGTTATATTTTATATGTCCATTCAGTAAGTTTATTCATGAATGTATGCACTTGTGTTCACCTCTGTGGGTATCCAGTTTAGGCAATATTTGTTCTACAGAGAGCAAGGACTTCAGCATAGCTACCCCTAACCCCTCTTCTCGCTGAAGTCTCATTTTGCTTGTTGTGTTTATATCACCATGGTTAAAATTATTTATGTGAACTAAAACTCTCTTACCTGTTCTGCATGTTGGTCTTTGTGTGTGTGTGTGTGTGTGTGTGTGTGTGTGTGTGTGTGTGTATTGTGAGTATGTATGTCTGTGACCATGTTTGTGCAGTACTTCAAGAGGCCAGAAGAGGGCATCATATACGCTGAACCTGGAGTTACAAACATTTGTGAGCTGCAACATGGGTGCTGGGAATTGAACTGTGGATTCTCTGGAAGAACAGCAAGTGCTCTTAAAGGTGAGCCATCTCTCTAGTTCATCTCCATGGAATTTAATTCTGTATAATTGATCCAATTTCTGTGCCGTAATAGTTTAAATTATAGGAACTTGTAATTAAATAGTATAGATTAAAACAAAGGTAATATGAACTGATTATTTTATTACACATTTCTGTGACCTAAATCGGTTAGGTTCACCCATTGGACACAAGCCACAGAGATGACTGCCGAGCATCTTCCTGGCTCTGCATGCAGAGATGCCCACTGGTAGATTAAAATTGGCCATGGAGGAAGAATGTATACCATAAGAATTGGGGAAAAGCTACAAACAAAAGCTTGGCTTGTTATTTAGGTCACTAGACTTTTTAAATGTATGGAAAATGTTTTCTGTCTATTGTTTGTTTCTCCTCTCATTTTTGATCACTCCTTTGAGCATTGTATACAGTGTGTTTGATGATGCTCATTCCTCCCTGACCTTTCCCAGATTCATCCCCATTCCCAACCCACAAAACTGTTGTCTTTTTTTTAACAAGTCATGCCAAGTTTTTACTGCCCAAGTACTATTGGATGGGTGGTCTTTGCTGAAGGGTAGCCAATCCACCAGAGCCTCACCCTCTAAAAATAAAACTGAACCTTAGACTCCCAGTAGCTATCAGTTACCAATAGTTCCTTGGCCAGGCATGGGGCTTGGTACTCACCTTTCCTCTCCATGCTGAAATTTTGTCTGGCTTGAGCTGGTCCAGGTCTTGTGCATGCTGTCTCAGTTCATATATGCAAATGTCCTGCTGTGTCCAGAAAACAAACACCTGTGACTCTTAAAAACATTCCACCTTCTCTTTCACAATAATTCCCAAGCCTTGGGCAAGGGGAAAGGTAGAGGAAATGCTAATAAAATAGGTTAAACATAATTGTTCTGTATTGACAAACTCTACAGAGGGAAAAACACAGAAAACTGTTGGAATATTCTCCAGCATTTGAAAACTGTTACCCAAGTCAGCAAAGTGACTTGTGTCACTTATGTCACGGGCAAGTGGGTGGAAACTAGCCCATGAAGAGCTGGAGGTGAACTCGGCCTCCATTTAACAACTGGTAAACCTCTGCCAGTACACTGTAGGTCAGATTTCACGACTAAAAATATACTGATAACGCAGTGTAGATCGGGATGAACCTGTCTGTCAAGTCACGGTTAAATTAAGATCATAGTTTGACTGAGACCAAGAGCTTGGCAAAAAATAAATAAAAGCATTAGAGTCAATCAACTGTGCAGGATTTATAGGGAAGAGTACTTACTGCATGCTTCACTGATGGAAGAGAATTGCTGTGTATCCTTTGTATCAGTACATCTATCTCAATTTATTTTTATTTCTTCTACACCCAGCTACATTCCCAGCAATATCAGTAAGCTTATGGTAAACGTAGCTGTTTTACATACACAGACAGACAAATTTGTTCCATGGCTTCCATGATAGTTAGATCTGGAAGCACCAGTCGTCATCAAAATCTGGAGGTTTCCCAGTCCCGTCCGTAAAATGTTTGCATAGAACTAGACTCACAGCCTCAGATATTTTAGATCCCCTCCAGATGACTTTCATACCTAAGGCAACGTAAACAGCACATGAGTTGCCCCTCTGCAGCCTCTCATCTAGACGAATGACAAGAAAACCTTACATTTGTGCTCAGTACAGGTACAAGGGTATCTGGATACTTCTTACCTGAAGATACTGAATGAAGGGTATGGACCTGCAAATGCAGACACATGGCTGTGCTGTCTCTTACTACCAAAAAAAAAATTTTTTTTGAGTGCTAAATGTTGAGCACTGACTGAATGCCACTTTCTCAGAGGTTCATCTGACCTTTCCACTACATCACCTAAGAAAGCAGAAGGAAATAAACAGAAATATCCTTCCTCTTTTTCCCCAGAGCCAGCATAGCCCATGGGTTACAGCACTGCCCCAGAGGACTGGTAAGCTGAGACTGGGAGATTGGGGCAAGCCAACTCCCCAGGACCACCAACCCTTAAAGGGCTGGCTGCCCTTAGCTCTCTCTGCCTCTTGGACTGTTGAAAATGACATTGTAGCTGTGAATAAGGATACACAGGCCAAGAGGAATGCTAGGCAGTCATAATTCTTCTGACTACACACTCACCAGTCCCCCACAGAGCATG
This sequence comes from Mus musculus, assembly GCF_000001635.26. Lineage (NCBI taxonomy): Eukaryota > Metazoa > Chordata > Mammalia > Rodentia > Muridae > Mus > Mus musculus. The sequence continues at coordinate 33,194,248 of NC_000080.6, forward strand.
TGGCTTCAAATGCCTCATGACCATACGGCCATTGATGGCAGACCCCACCAGGAGACGCTGGGCAATAGTCTCCCTGAGCCCAGTTCTTAAGTATGAAAATCGGACAGAGAAACAAAGCCACCACTTCTGCTTTCTGCCCAGGGCCACCAAGACACCAGCCCAAGAAGCAAATTTGAATTCTCAGACCTCAGCACAGGTTCACTTCAGGTTTTGAGGAAAATTTGTGGCCAATTTCACTATAACTGTCTGGGCTCTCCCACTTCTGGAGAAGCTGTGGAGGGTGGGAATCCTTGTTCTAAATGTGTTGGGTGTGGCTGTCAGTTCACACACTGAAAACTGATTTTTGCTTCCAGACATGAAGGAGGGGGGGGAGCAGAGGGGGAGGAAGAGGAGGAGGAGGAAGAGGAGGGGAAGAGGAGGGGAAGAGGGAGGGGGAGTAGAGGGGGAGGGGGAGGAAGAGGAGGAGGAGAAGGAGAAGGAGAAGGAGAAGGAGAAGGAGAAGGAGAAGGAGAAGGAGAAGAAGAAGAAGAGATAATCACCTTTATTTCTCCTAGTGTGAATCCATCCTAAGGACACAAGACAGTATCAACAGACATTTTTATACTTACCTGAGGTCCTTTGTAGGAGTGTTGGGGGAAGCTGGGGTGTAGGAGTGGTTCTGTTGCTTTGATCGGGAATCTGCATACAAACACTGAAGGTCCTGTTCCCCAGTTGGCTCATGGTCAATCAATAGATACCAGCCACCAATGGTTGGTTCCTGCAGGCAAGCTAGGAACTTCAGGAGAGGCAAGGGATTTTCTGTGCTTCGGAGGAAGGTAGTTCCACCAGCCGTGGCCATTGGCTGCTTCCCAGATTGGGCCTGAAGTAGCAGGTGGGAGATTAGAAGCATAACTAAGCTAGGGCAGATTTAGAAGTGTTGAGCAAGGAGAAGGTAACCAGGCAACTAAGTTGAGGACAGATTCAGAGGTGTTGAGCAAGGAGTAAAGAGAAAGACACACTAGCCAAGGGAGGCTCAGAAGAGCCCAGCCACCACTGTGTGTGTGTGTGTGTGTGTGTGTATGTGTGTGTGTGTGTGTGTGTGTGTGTGTGTGTGTGTGTGTGTGTGTGTGTGTGCTCACTCACGTGTGTCTTCATCCAAAGATCCAAGGGAACTTGGGTGAGGATCCGATACTGCATGGTCCGTCCAGAGCTTAAGGCGAGGTAGTAGAAACTGTGCACTACACTGTGGCTATCACTACTTATAAAAGCAGATTCCTATGTGAAAAGGAATTCTCTGTGTGTGAGAGACAACCTGAAGCAGACCATTTCAGAAGATTTTAAAATTGCATGCTCTGCAGCCATTCGAACTCAACAGCAGATGTTCCAGTAGATGCTTGGCTTAGAGCATTCAGTGGAAGGGCTCCCATGTGGCTGTGAGCACATGCTCTGGGTTTGGAGTGCTGGTTTGAGCAGCCTCTGTCCCTCCTCTGTCTTGCATTGGGTATGTCACTTCAGCTGTTTAATTAGACATACTGGCGTCTAAAAGTCCTCCTTACAGGGAGGCCATGTCTCTTACCACTGGGACCACGAGACTTAGCACCCAGGAGCTGCAAAGCAGACTTATTTGATTCTCCAAGGACCCTAAGCTGGTTCCCATGGGCTGTGAACAGGACAGACAGCCCCCCTCTTCAGAGAATTTAACATGCTCTCTAGGCATGAACTTGGCAAATCATTGCCACAGAGATACCAGTGTCTGTCTGTCCACAGAAGTTCTGGAAGAAAGTGCCACCTGTCCAGGAAAGCAAGAGGGGTCCTAATTATGGTCACCTGCTGCACATACTCATAAGAACCCTCACACAACACACAAAGTTAGGCTCCCCTGCCCTTCAGGATTTGGGCTCAGTGATTCTCTAGCCTGACAAGTCCCCTCACCCAAATGTCTGCATGGTGACAAGTTTCTCCTTCCTCCTTCTCTTGCCTGTGTACACCCTCCAGAGGAAAGATGAGTGGATTCTAGTGCCCTAAAATTGAGACAAGCTCAGATCTGGGGTATGGGCTGTGGTCCAGGTGGAGATGCTGTTTCAGTATCCAGGGGGAATTAAATACAGATGTGATTACAGCAAAGGCTTCCAACCCTTCCTCTCACGCCATCTGAGCGTAGCGGCTCTCTGCAGCAGGTCTCATTTTCCAGTTATAGAATACACCTATTTCTGGCTTCTCCCCAAGTTCAAATTCACATCTCTCAGATTTGCACATTCAATAAGTGTGTACATCTGACCGGTCCGCACATGTACAGGTACAGTACAAGTCAACACAGTGTTCACAGTGGCTGTTCCTACACAGCAACCCAGAAACACTTCAAACAACTGAACAGCTCACTTCCTCTCTCAGTACAGAGGCCCTTCATGATGGCTAATCAGTGGAGAATAGTGCTAGAGTCTGTGCCATGTGCATTTATTTTGTATTTTTTTAATAAAAGTTTCATTTTCTTAAAAATAATTTTACTTACCTTTTATGTTGACCATCACATACATTTGCTTTTTATAAAGTTTGGAAACAGAATATTTTGATAATATTTATTTATTTATGGGATCATAGTATCTTCTCTAATTTTCATTTCTCTCTCTCTCTCTCTCTCTCTCTCTCTCTCTCTCTCTCTCTCTCTCTCTCTCTGATGTATGAGTGCTCTGCTGCATGTACACCCACATGCCAGAAGAGGGCATCATATCCCTTTATAGATGGTTGTCAGCCACCATGTGGGTGCTGGGAATTAAACTCAGGACCTCTGGGAGATCAGTCAGTTATCTTAACCACTGAGCCATCTCATCAGTCATACACTAGGGGTTCCTTTTTAAAGATTTATTTTTTATTTTATGTATATGAGTGTCTGCCTGCAGGTGATTATGCACTCTGTGTGTGTGAAGTATAGAAGAATGTCAGAAGAGAACATAGGTGCCCCGGAACTGCCATTACACGTGATCATGAGCCGCCTAATGTGTGTGCTGAGAACTTAAACTGGGTCCTCTGTAGCAGCACTGGCTTGGTTAGGGTTTCTATTGCCAAGATAAATACTGTGAACAAAAGCAACGTGGAGAGAACATGGTTTATTTCCTCTTACAACCCTCAAGTCACACTTCATCACTGAGGAAACTCAAGCAGGACAGGAACCTGGAGACCAGTAATGGAGCAAAGGAACCTGGAGACCAGCAATGGAGCAGAGACCATGGAGGGGTGCTGCTGACTGGACTGCTACCCACAAATTGCTCATCCTGCTTTCTTATACCACTCAAAACCACACTCCCAGAAGTGGCCCTGCCCACAGTGATTGGGCCCATCAACTTCAATCATCAGTCAAAAAGATGCCCTACAGACAGTACAATGTGAGCATTATCCCAACTGAGGATCCTCTTCCAAGATAAGTCTAGCTTGTATCAAGTTGGCAAAGAGAGAGAGAGAGAGAGAGAGAGAGAGAGAGAGAGAGAGAGAGAGAGAGAGAGAGAGAAGGAGAAGGAGAAGGAGAAAGAGAAGGAGAAGGAGAAGGAGAAGGAGAAGGAGAAGGAGAAGGAGAAGGAGAAGGAGAAGGAGAAGGAGAAGGAGAAGGAGAAGGAGAAGAAGAAGAAGAAGAAGAAGAAGAAGAAGAAGAAGAAGAAGAAGAAGAAGAAGAAGAAGAAGAAGAAGAAGAAGAAGAAGAAGAAGAAAGAAGAAGAAGAAGAAGAAGAAGAGAGAGGGAGAGAGAGAAGGAGAGAGAGAGAACAGGCAGCCAGTGCTCTTAACTTCTGAGCCATCTCCAGTTCCTTTGCTTACCTTTAGATGTTTTTGTGTGGAAATATTTTTTTATTTACTCTTCTCACATATATTACATTCCCACCAAAACTTCTCCCTTCTCTCCTCCCAGCCTCCCCTCAGCCTCCTTTCTCCCTCAGATCCACTCCTCCATTTCCCTTCAGAAATTGACAGTCTACCAGGGATATCATCCAAACATGGCATATGACGTTGCATTAAGGCTACACATATACCCTCATCTGAAGGCTGGAGGAGGCAACCCAGAAGGAGCAAAGGGTCCCAAAAGCAGGCAACTGAGTCAGAGACACCCACACTCCCACTGTTAAGAGTCCCACAAGAAAACCAAGGCTACACAACCATACATATATGCTGAGGACCCCGATTAGCTGATTCTGTGGGTCATGTTCTCCTGCTTGTCCTTGACTGCTCTGGCTCCTACACTTCTTCCTCTCTCTATTCCACAGAAATTCCCTGAGCCTGGCTGTGGGTCTCTGCATCTCTTCCCATCAGCTTTTGAATGAAGCTGCTCTGATGACAATAATGTTAGGCTCTGGTCTGCAAGTATTGCCAAATACCATTAGAAATCACATCATTGACTTTTTGTTTTTCCAGTCCTATTAGGTTCTATCCTAGGCCTCTTGACTATTCAGTCTCTGACTCCTGGCCCTCTGGGCAGTATCAAGCATGGATCCATCTCATGGCACGGGTCCCAAGCTGGAGCAGTCATTGGTTGGCCACTCCAACAAGTTCTGCGCCACCCTTACCCCAGCACATCTTGCAGGCAAGACAAATTGTAGGTTGAAGGTTTTGTGCCTGGGTTGGTGTCCCAATCCCTCCACTGGAGGACTTACCTGATTACATAAGATGGCTGGTTCAGACTCTGAAGCCTCCATTACTAGGAGTCTTAACTATGGTCACCCTCATAGATCCCAGGAAATTTCCATTGCACTAGGTTTCTATCTCATCACTGAAATTCCAGTCATCTCTTCCGATGCTCTCTCCCTCCACCCTCACCACCTGACCCCCCCTGCTCCCATCCCCCACCACCCACAAAATCTATTCTACTTCCCCTTCCCAGGGAGATCCACACGCTTTCCCCGCTTGAGCCACCCTTGTTACTTAGCTTCTCTGAGTCTGTGGATTGTAGCACGATTTTCTTTACTTTACAGCTACTATCCACTTATGAGTGAGTACATACCTTGTTTGTTTTCTAGGTCTGGGTTACTTCACTCAGGATGTTTTTTCTACTTACCTCCTGCAAATGTCATGCCGTTATTTTTACAGCTCACTAGTACTCCATTGTGTGAAGCACCACAATTTCCTTATCCGTTATCTTTTTTATCCACATTATTCACCAGCTGAGGGACAACTAGGTTGTTTGCAGTTTCTGGCTACTACGAATAAAACTGCTATGAACATAGTTGAGCCAGTGTCCTTGTGTTATGATGGAGCGTCCTTTTGGGTATATGCCCAAGACTGGTATAGCTGGATCTTGAGGTAGATCTAGTTCCAATTTCTGCAAACCACCATATTGAGTTCCCAAGGGTTGTACAAGTTTGCCCTCTCAGCAATAATAGAGGAGTGCTCCCCTTGCTCCACATCCTCACAAGCATGAGCTTAGGTTTTTGATCTTAGCCATTCTGACAGGTATAGGATGAAGTAGCTGAAACATTTTGATTTGTATTTCCCTGGTGGCCATTTGACACTCCTGGTGAGAATTCTCTGTTTAAATCTGTACCTTATTTTTTAATTGGATTATTTGATTTGTTGATGACTTGAGTTCTTTATGTATTTTGCATATTAGCCCACTGATGTGGAGCTGGTTAGAATCTTTTCCCATTCTGGAGGCTGCCGTTTTGTCCTATTAATGGTGTCCTTTGCTCACAGAAGCTTTTCAGTTTCATGAAGTTCTATGAATTAATTGTTGATCTTGTGCCTGCACTATTAGTGTTCTGTGCAGAGTTGTCTCCTGAGTCAGTGTTTAAGACTATTCTGCGCTTTCTCGTCTATCGGTTTAGTAAATCTGGTTTTATGCTAATGTCTTTGATCCACTTGGACTTGAGTTTTCTTCAGGGTGATAAATATGAATCTATTTGCATTCTTCTACATAAAGACATCCAGTTAGACCAGCCATATTTCTTGAAGATACTTCCTGTTTTTCCATTGTGTGGTTTTGGCTACTTTGTCAAAAATCAGGTGTCTGTAGGTGTCTGTAGGTGTCTGTAGGTCTGTAGGTCTGTAGGTCTATAGGTTTATTTCTAGCCCTTCAGTTTGATTCCATTGATCAACCTGTTTGTTTCTGTACCAATACTATGCAGGTTTTATCACAATTGTTCTATGGTGAAGTTTGAAATCAGAGATGGTGAAACCTCCAGGAGTTCTTTTATTGGACAGGATTGTTGTAGCTATCCTGGGTTTTTTAGGTTTTACATATGAAGTTCAGAATTGTTCTTTCAAGGTCTGTAAAGAATTGTGCTGGAATTTTGATGGAAATTGCATTGAATTTGTAGATTGCTTTTGGTAAGATGGCCATTTCCACTATGTTTATCCTACCTATCCATGAGCATGGGAGATCTTTCCATCTTCTGATTTTTTTTTCAATTTCTTTCTTCAGGAACTTGAAGTTCTTGTCATATAGATATTTCACTTGCTTGGTTAGAGTTACACCAAGGTATTTTATATTATTTGTGGCTATTATGAAGGGTGTTGTTTCCCTGATTTCTTTCTCAGCCTGTTTATTGTTTGTATTAGAAAGGGATACTGATTTTTTTTGTTGTTGTTGTTACTCGAGTATCCAGCCATTTTGCTGAAGGTATTATCAGCTATAAGAATTTCCTGGTAGAAATTTTTAGGTCACTTATGTATACTATCATATCATCTTTGAATAGCAATACTTTGATTTCTCCCTTTCCAGTTTATATCTCCTTGGCCTCCTTCAATTGTTTTATTGCTCTGGCCAGCACTTTAAGTACTGTGTTGAATAGATATGGAGAGAGTCTGCAGTCTTGTCTTGTTCCTGATTTTAGTGGAATTGCTTTGAGTTTCCCTCCATTTAATTTGTTAGCTATAGGCTTGCTGTAAGTTATATTTATTGTGTTTAAGTATGTCCCTTGTATTTCTGATCACTCCAAGACTTTAATTATGAAAGGGTGTTGGACTTTATCAAAGGCTTTTTTAGCATCTGATGAGATGATCACATTTTTCCCTTTCAGTTTATGTATCTGGCAAACTACAATAACAGAATTTTGTGTGTTGAACCGTCCCTGCATCTCTCGGATGAAGCCTAGTTGATCACGGTGGATCATCTTTCTTATGTGTTCTTAGGTTTAGTTTGTGAGTGTTTTGTTGAGTATTTTTCTATCAATGTTCATGAGGGAAACTGTTCCATAATTCTCTCTGTTGAATATTTGTATGGTTTGGGTACCACTGTGACTGTGACCTCAAAAAATGATTTGGATAATGTCCCTTAATGTTGTTTTGTGGAATAACTTAACAAGTACTGGTATTAGGACACCTTTGAAAATCCAGTAGAATTCCGAGCTAAAACTGTCTGGATATGATTTGTTGTTGTTTTTGTTGTTGTTTTTGTTGTTGTTATTATGAAACATTTAATGATGATTTCTATTTCCTTGGAGATTATAGGTATATTTAAATTGTCTATCTGGTCTGAATTCCTAGTTACCTGGATATTTGAATTCTTGGTGTCTTAAATTTTTTAGATACAACATTTTCTTTGACAGATGTATCAATTTCTTCTATCATATCTTTTAAGCCCGACACACTGTCTTCTGTCTCTTGCATCCTGATGCTGATGCTTGCTTCTGTGGTCCCTGTTTGCTTGCCTGCATTTTCCATCTTCGGAATTCCCTCAGTTTGTGTTTTCTTTATCACTTCTATTTCCATTTTCAGGCCTTGAATGGTTTTATTCATTTCCCTCACCTGTTTACTTGTTTTTCTTGACTTTCTTTAAGAGATTTCTTCATATATTCCAACTGCTTGTTTGTGTTTTCCTGGATTTCTTTAAGATATTTATTCATTTCCTCTTTAAGGTTTTAAGGTCATTTCTTGTGCTTGAGCTGTGTTGGGATATTCATGGCTTGCTGGACTTTGGTGGTGCCATGTTGCCTCGGCTGCGGTTGATGGTGTTCTTACACTGGCATCTCGGCATCTGGGTCTAGGATGAGTACAGGTCTAGGTGCTGATTTCTGAGTTTGTCTTGTTGGATGGGTGTTTTGTTTCTTGGTTTCTGTTTCCTCTTTTGTCTTCTGGTCTCTGTGTTCTCTATTTCTGGTGGCCAGTATGACCTCTGGTTCAGCAGGGAATCTCAGTCAGAGTTGAGGGATGGACTTGTGGCAGAGTGTGGCCGTTAGTCATCATGTGTGCCTCTCTGTTCTGATTGTCATGGCCTGCACCCGAGCAGTGAGTGGATATCCTCCTGCCCATGTAAGGACGGAGGCACAAGGGGGTGGGGGTGGGGGTGGGGACAGGTCTCAGAGGGGTGGGTGGGTCTTTGGGATCCTAACTGATGGCATGAGAGGGTTCTAAGGGCAGGAGGTCCTCCTTCCTGTTCTTCTGGCTGACAGGAATAATTTTAAATGTAATAAGAATGGTGCCATGACAGCTCTTACTACATGTACACACTAGGTTGGGGTGGGTGTACTAGAGTGGATTCACTCGGTAGTATTCTGTTAAACTTTTTATTTAAAAGACTTATCATTGGCCACGGGCCACACCCAACCCTCGCTGGGAAAGCATGGCAGAAGTGAGCAAGCAGGTGATGGAGAGATGGAAAAGGAAGAGAAGCCAAGTGGTTTGTGCATTGTGAAGAGAGGCACAACTGGAGACTTGAAGGCAGTCGCTGCTTGTGCTCCTTGGGAAATGGTGAATGACACTGTTCACCAATAGAGCCAGTAACAAACCCAAGTGCCAGTGGGCCTGTGCTTTCTTTTTTTTGAGAAAACCCATCACTGTGTGAATGTCTGTGACTCCCAGAGCTACGTCCTAGCCCAGGAAGAAGAGCGGCCCCTGCAGAGTGGAGATTACAGCTGACTCAACATGCCCTGCTGTTTGCTTCCTGCCGTTGGCCTATCTGCTCAGGTCTCTAGCTGCTCATGGTGCTGTTCAACCACAGACTGGACGACTCGATGCTGAATTACAGTCTCTCTGGGCTGTGTTTAACCTTGGCGAGGGATTTATTTCCTTTGGACTCTTTGGGTTGAACTAACATTTAATCATCCTACCTTTTAAAAGAAAATGTCATTGCTGATGCAGTTCTGGTGGGCAGAAGACACCCAAAGCCCTCGGTGATGAGAAAGTGTGTGATGGAGAGATGGGAGGGAAAGAGAAGTGAAATGGTTTGTGCATTCTGAAGAGAGGCGAAACTAGAGACAAGAAAGTGGTGAGGAACATCCTGATGTGAATATCCCCCCCTGCCCCCCCCCTACCACCAGAGACCATGGTGATGCCCTGGCCTGTGCTGCAGCTCAGAGCCTTGGCCCTGCCTCTCACCTGGGCAGTGCGGGAGAGCTGGCCCTGAGGGTATGAGGGCAGGAGATGAAGTGGATGAGGTTTAGCTGGGGCAAACACGTGAAGGACCATTTAGCAGACTCAGACGCAGGTGAAAGACTAAGGCAGACTTGTGAAGGAACGTTTCACTGAAGCAGACACAGGGTGATCTGCTAAAGCAAGCATGTGAGAGGACACGTGCTAAAAGATTCTTTGCCAATGGCATGCATATGTTTGCCCACCTTACACTGAGCAGTTGCGCTACATTTGTCTGAACTCTAGAGGAGAGAAACTCACCAGAAAACTTCTGGTGGTATGCAGCAGTTTTTTTGCCGCTTCCGAGGACTTGGGCTGATTGGCAGAGTGATGTCAGACTCATGTGCTGACGCAAGACCCGTGAAGGACACGTGATGTTTGGAGAGAATATAAAAAGGACTCGACAGACGGTGACGGGAGCTGAGTTTGGCTTCCTTATAGAGCTAGCTATGCAACACTTGTGGGTCTGGAGGCTTTGCTTCATTGAGAGACACAGCCGAGAACTTCTGCTGACTCGTCCCGAGGTGGAGGCCTGGCTGTAGTGCTAGGTAGTGCCACCGCTGCTGATTCAGTGTTTGCTATCCCAACTCTACCAAACTAGACTGCTGGTATACGTATCCGTGGGGTGTTTGCAAGTGGATCGAGCTGCCGCTGCTGAACTGTGAACTAAACTGCAGATTTCCAGACAACACAGACTGGAGTTGCTCCAAAGAGCCTTCCTAAACAGGTCCACTTCCCCCAGTATCCTTTCTCTCCCACTGCCTCTGGTGGGTGGTGGGTTAAAAGGGAGGTTAAAGCGTTTAAGGACCATCACTGAAAAAAGGAGAGCTGGCCCTGGTGGCACAGGTGCAGGAGAGCTGGCAGGCAGACCAACTCAGCTTCCACGAAGATCCAGGGCTCTGAGTTGGCCCTCCCCAGCATCTACCCCATCCATGAGCTGCTGGAGTGTGTGAAGGGGCAGGTCTTGCAGATCCGAAGCTGGAGGATCTACGCAGGGCAACAACAGGATATCAAAGAGGAGTTCTGGTGAGGGCACATATGTATTGATGGTGTAGCAGAAGCCGGAGGCCTCAACCAGACCAATGACACATTGCAATGAACATTGGCAAGTAGAGCTATGTGGGTGAAAGGGTATACTATGTAACACACCGTAGCTTCTGTGGTGGTGAGATTCTGTTGTTGTTGTTGTTGTTGTTGTTGTTTATTGTGTCCTGTGAGGAGGAGGGTGCAAGGGCAGAGGGCAGATATGGAGGGACAAGGTGATTGGGTTGCATGATGTGAAATTCACAAAGAATCAATTAAAAATTTTAGAAAATACTTACAATTGCCAAACATGGCAGTAATTACATGTGTAACCTCACCACTCACGAGGCTGAGGCAGGAGAATCAGAAGTTCGAGGGTGTGTGTATGACTGTATGCATAAACGCTTGTGTGTCTGTGGTGTGGTGGTGTGTCAATTTTTTTGTGACATATGTAGACTTAAGCTTGTTTGTCTGAGTGACAATTGTGTGCAGGGCCCATAAGGGCAAGAAGAGGACACTGACTGTCCTTGAATTGGAATCCCTGGCAGTTGTCAGCCTCCTGATGTGGGCACTGGAACCCAAAAGCTTCCCAATAACAAGTGTTCCTAACCACTGGGCCGTCTCGCCAGCCTCAGACTGGAATGACTTCCTATGTCTAAGACAAGTGCAAACCTGGTCACACTCTGGCTCATTCTCTGCTCATTAAGAAGCTTCGGATCTCACGTTCACCCAGGGCCTCCTCACGCTATGCCAGTCAGCCTGAGCGTCAGACACAGAGCCCTCCAAAGCGTAGGTTACCCAACCTCCAACTCTGCCTGAGATGGGCACTACCCACATTGCCTCTGACACACAGTAAGACAGGACAACACTTCTCCAGTTCCGCTTCTCCCCACCGCCTCAGGATCATCCTTCCACGGCCTCTGTTTTAGAGTTTCTACTGCGAAGCACTGACAGAGGAGAGCGGAGGCCAAAGCTGCTGCCTGGACCAGAGAGGGAAAAGTGAAAAGCTGACTGCGCCCTAAGTGTGCACCCTCCATCACTAGCAGGGGCGGGAGCGGCGGGGGCCGCGGAGTGAGCCCAGGAAACACAAACACACCACACAAACACACACACGCGCGCGCGCGCGCACAGCCACACACACACACACACACACACACACACACACACACACACACACACACACACACCCTAACACCCTAAGTAGCATGCTGAGGGCGCCATCTTGTGTCCATAATTGCCAATTACAATCAATATTGTTTAGTATGTCAATTAGTTGCTTTTTCCCTTTCTTTATAACTTCCTTTTTTAGCCTACACATACTTTGTTAGATATTATTATGATGGTATTCAATAAAGTGTGTCTTTTGTGATTCTCCTTATCCCATCCCCCTCCCACTCCTCTGATACTGTCTCTTCATGCCCTGGGTCCTTTTGCCCCCTCCCATCCTTCATCACAAACATCGCTCCCTCCTGGTCTTCTTCAAGGCTTTTAGATTCCATCCAAATGTATACCTGTTACACATAAATACATCACAGACTAGGATTTTTTTTTCTTTCTGAGTTTTGGTTACCATATACTTTGCAGATCCATCCATTTCCTGAACATCTCATCTTTACAGTTTCCCTCACAGATGCACAGTGTTGTTTTTAGTTAGCAGGCAAGATCTGAGCTTCGCTATGATGTTTTTATGCAGTATAACATTGTAACTAACTCTATTAGCTATTCCACTTTCTTGCCCTGCTGAGCAGTCTCCTTACTATGAGATAGTAGAGTCAATACAGAGGAAGAAAGAGTAGAGCCAAATTACTTGTAGTTAATACACACTCTGCACATCAGAGGGAAAGCGACATATTTTGCCTTCCCCACCCCACTTCTCATCCCTTCTTTTACATTTGCATTATATGTCATGCATATATGTAAATTCCATGTCTATATAAAATATTCATATGCATATATATGCATAAGAGAGAAAGTATGCTATTTGTCTTTCTGAATCTGTCTTATTATTTATTATAATTTCCATATCTGCCCATTTTTCTGCAAAGGTTATGATCTTAGTTTGTGTGTGTGTGTGTGTGTGTGTGTGTGTGTGTGTGTGTGTGTGTGATTGTGGCAGTGGGGCATGTGTGAGCCATGACTACACGTGTGGAGGTCAGAGTTCAGCTCTTGGAAGTCCATTTTCCCCTTTTGCTTTGTTTTGCCTGCTGTGCTGGTAGCTCAGGCTGGCCTGCCATCTCCAGGCCATCTTTCTGGTTCCACCTCCCTTAGTGACTTAGGAAAGCTGAGATTACAGAGGAAAACCAAAAACCCTGGCGTCTGGCTCTTTTACGTGAGTTCCAGAGATCAGCTCATGTCCTGGGGCTGTACAAGGAGCACACTTGTCACTGAAGCCCTCTCCCCAGCCCACAACTCCACCTTACAGCTGAATAAAATCCCTTTGTCAACTCAGGGCACATGTCTCACATTATCTCTACCCATTCATCTGTTGGTGGACATCTAGGCTCCATGTCCCATTGCTGGGACAAAACACCGGACAGGAATCAATTTAAAGAAGGGATGGGGGGGGGGGGGAGGATGTCCAGTCCCTAGAGGCATTGCAGGTGTGGCTGCTGTGTCACAAGTTCGTCAGTAGGTGGCAGTGAGGAGACAGGCTCTTTCTGCACTACAGTGTTCTGACCTGTGAACAAATGATTAGTACCTTAACATTTCCTGAAAACAGTGAGCCTGAAACCACCATCAGTCTCATGCCAGGAAGGCTCAGACAGGCTCCCAGGATGGGGAGCCAGCCTGAGATCACCACCAGCCCTCCTCCACACAGGCCTAGGGGACTATGCCAAGACGACCCTGCTAGCTTGCATTATGGCCTGGTGCCATAGTACATGAGCAGGGTATAGCACTTCTGAGACCACTCCTGAGATGACTCCAGACACCCACTAAAATGAGCCAATAAGTGATGAAGAGATGGAAGAGAAAGAGAAACAGAAGGAGGTGCATACAATGAAGAGAGGCAGAACTGGAGACTCGAGGGTAGTGAGGGACAGTCTGATGTGAGTAGCCAGTGATCCCACCTGGAGCCATGGTGGGGGCCTGGCCTGTGCTGCCAGGGGACCATTTCTGGGTCTGTAGGTCTGCAGCAGCAGGAGTCTGTTACCACCAAAAGCCAGATGGATGTCGCTGGTCTGGGCTGCTGCCCAGGGACTTGTCACTGTCTGAGGGCTGTGCAGAACCAGCCTCATCCCTCACATGGGCATTGTGGGAGAGCTGAACTCACACCTGACCTGCTGCAGTACTTGGGAGAGTGAGCCCTGTACATTGTGGGGGTTTCAGTTGATCCAGCCTGAGGATATGAGCATGCGAGAACTGGCCCTACCACCTGCCTTCCATGCAGTGGTGTGGATGAGCTGAGCAAGAGAAACCCTCTTCCCCTCTCTCCCTCCCTGCTCTTTCTCTCCCCCGCCCCACTGGTGGCAGACCAGAGACCTGACCTTGAGGTCATGAGAGCTGTCCCTGCCCCTTGCCATCTGCAGCACTTGGGAGAGTAGGTCACTCATCTGTCATGCAGTGACACAGGTGAGCTAGAGATGTCCCCTTCTCACTCTTTGCCACCTACAGCAGGCAGAGGAGCTTGCCCCGTGTCATCAGAGTGGGAGAGCAGGCCCTGCCCCTCACCTGGTGCAGTACAGTAGAGCTGGCTCTGGATGTGGGTTGAGGGTGAGCCAGCCTGACGCGAGAGTGTAGGAGAACCAACCCTGTCTCTTGTCTGCAGTAAGGTACCATCAGTAATGAAGAGAGCCTCTCCCTCTTGCTTTTGCCCTGACACTGGAAGTGACTGTGATAGTCGGCCCTGAAGGGGTCAGAGGGCAGGAGAGCTGTCCCTGCTCCTCGACTGTTACAGCACTCAGGAGAGCTGTCCCTGCACCTCGTCTGTGCAGCACGTTAGAGCTGGCCTTGGTTGCAGGGTTTGCCTGTGACCCAGCCTCAGGGCATGAGGGTGGGAGGGCCAGTGGGCTGACCAACTCAGATAGATGCCTCTCAGACCTAGGTCCAGGGCTTTGAATTGGCTCATTCCAACACCTACCCCATCAATGAACTGCTGGGGTGCATGAAGGGTCGGTCCTACAGATCCAAAACTACAGGATCTCCATGACACAGGACAAGAACAGGATATCCGAGAGGAGTACCAGTGAGGTGCCAGTATTGTTAGTGTCGCAGAAGCCAGAGACCATTGAGTCACTGCAATGAACATTTACAAGCAAACTAGTGTGAACAAAAGGGTATACTGTGAGACACACTGTGACACACTGCAGCCTCCACCATGATTTTTTTTTTCTCTGTTGGAGTGGGAGTTTGTAGGGGTGAAGGGTGAGGACAAGGGGGGGGGGGAATGAGTGGGATTGGAGTGCATGACATGAAATTCACGAGAACTAGTAAAATGTTAGGGGAAGAAGTAAGGAAGAGTTACTGGGTCTATTTCGGCCATCAGTCTGAAGTCAGGGAGAGGTGAGGGCACGGTCCACTTTGTGTATATAGTTAGTTAGGTTGCAGAGAGATTTGCACACTGACGTTGCTCTAGGTTTCTGCTTCACCACTCAGTTAAACATTCTGGAAATGTCCTTTCCAACAAGTGTGTCTCCTGAGCCCATTATAAAGCCAGTTAGGTTGGCAATGGGGTTGACTCTGGCACAGGTTTTGGCCATAGTGAATAGTGTCTCAGTTAACACTCTGAGGTGTCTCAGGAGGATAGCTGGGTCACACGGTAGCTGTATCTTCTTCATTTCCATAATGGCAGCACCGCTTCACACTCCCGCCAGCAGTGACTACGGGCCCTGCATCCTCTCCAGCGGGTTCTTTTCCTGATGATAGCCATCCTGACTAAAGTGAGTTAGAATCTCAAAACTGTTTCAATTTGGATTTCTCTGGTGGTTGAACCTTTTAAAATATTCATCAAATGATAGTATATTGTCTAGTTGATTTTATATTTAGTTTTTAAAGTCCTTTATTTGTTCTGGATACTGAGCGCTGTCAGATGTGTAGCGGGGAAAGGATTTCTCCCCATCCCTTCGACTGCCTTTTCCCTCTGCCGATTGCCAATTGCTTCCTTCACTCTGCAGAAGCTCAATACAATAATTTTACACAGTTTATCATCAGTTCTTGGGATCCATTCCTCTGCTGCAGCGTCCTTCTCAGACAGCCCTCACCTATGCCTACATATTGAAATGTTTCTTCTGCTTTCCTCCAGCAGTCTCAGAGTTCCAGGTCTTCTGTTAAGGTTGAAGTTGGGTTTTGTGTGGGACAGGAGATATGTACCTAACTTCGTTCTCCTTAGGGCTGACATCCAAGTTTGCTGGTTTCATTAGACAAAAATGCTTTCTTTTCTCCAAAGTGTGTTTTGGAAGGTTTTTCAAACGCTGGGTGTCTGTGGCTATGTTGGTTTATGTCTGGTTCCCTGTTGTGCGTGCATCTGCTGTGTGCCAGGACGGTGCTGGTTTCCTCACTGTGGCTCTGCAGTGTACACTGAGATAAGGTATTATGTTGCCTGCAACATTGCTCTTCTGCTCTTGATAGCTTTGGATATTATTTGTGAATAGGGTCTTTTGTACTTCCATGTTAATTTTAGCCTCTATGTCAGCAGGGAAATTGGCCTATATTTTTCTTCCTTCCTTCCTTCCTTCCTTCCTTCCTTCCTTCCTTCCTTCCTTCCTTCCTTCCTTTCTTCCCTCCCTCCCTCCCTCCCTCCCTCCCTCCCTCCCTCCCTCCCTCCCTTCCTTACTTCCTTCCTTCTGTCTTTGTTGTTGTTGCTGTTGGTGATGGTGATGGTGATGATGGTGGTGGTGGTGATGGTGATGATGGTGGTGGTGATGATGATGATGATGTGCCCCTATCCAGTTTGGGCACTGGGGTGGTGCTGGCTTCATAGACTGGGTTTACTGGTGTCCGTTCCCTTTCTAGTTTTTTGAGCTGTTTGGGGAGTGTTGGTGTTAGCTCCTCTTTAAAGGTCTGAGAGGACTGGGCAGTGAATTTGGTGGCTCTTTGGCCCCTTTTACTAAGAGATCCTTCACCAGAGTTTCACTCATGTTGGGAGTTATGGGTTTCTTTAGTGACTGGCATTCTCTAAAACCCTCTTGGTCCCAATAAGTGTTTTCAATTTCATTTCACTGGAGAAATTTTTTTTAAATTTCCTCCATCTTTTCTCTAATGGCCAACTGGTCATTCGGGAGTGTATTGTTAGAACTCTCTGTAACTCTGTAGTTTCTGAGGCTTCTCTCGTTGCTGATCTCTGGTTTCATTCCACTATGACCTGACAGCGTATGAGAAATTATTTCAGTCTTCTGTATTTGTCAGAACTTCCTCTGTTGTCTAAAACATGATCCGTGTTACAGTGGATTCTGTGGACTGCCGAGAGGAATGCGTGGTCTGCAGCTGTCGGGTGGGATGCTCTGCTAAGATCTCTTAAGTGTAGTCTGCAGCTGTCCAGTGGGATGCTCTGCTAAGATCTCTTAAGCCCTTTTAGCTGTGATGCAAAATAGCTATGACAATCCTTGCTCGTTTCTTGGTCAAAACAAAACATGCGTTTCTGAGAGTGGAGTATTGCAGCTATTGTATCAAGACCTATCTGCCCTCTGGGTGTATTAGTTTTTGTCTTATGAAATAGGGGGGCCTGAAATTGGCTATAGAAAACATAATAAACACTAAAATTAGCATCTGGTCTTGATGAAGTGTTCCCTTTATTAATTTTTGGTGGATTTTTATCTCTCTGGCTAGTTTCTATTCAAAGTCTACTTTATCATTTATCAGAATCTCTGGGCCAGCTTGCTCCAGCTTTGCTTTGCTTGTAGGTTGGTTTCCATCCTAAAATCTCAGTCTGTGGGTCTCTTCGCCAGCGGGATATGATTTCAGAGCGACAACAGATAACTGGATTATAGTTTTCAGTTCATCAGCTGGTCTCCATTACACTGGAGTGTTGAGTCCATTCGCATTTATAGTTATTATTGAGAGAGTTTTGCTCCTTTTTATAATTCCCGTTGCTTGGTTTTGGTTGCATTCTGGTTGGGTTACTCTCGGGTGTTTTCTGTGTTCCTGTTCATGTTAGGGCTCTGCTGATTTACTCTCTTGGACACGATGAATGCTTTCTTAGTTCTCTTTGCTCATCGTCCGGCTCATGGCATGTATTCTTTTCTGTGTTCCCTTGGCTGAGACATTCCTCCTCTGCGGTTAAGGCTCCTGGGTGTCTCTGGCAGTGCTGGCTTGGTGGCCATGAATTGGTTCATGCTTGTGTTCCTGTGTCTCTATCTCCATGAATGTTAAACGATAACTTTGTTCATCTCCGTTGCTGGCTTTCCTTTCCAGGCTGTGGTTGGAGTTCTTACTCCATATGTCAGCTAATTTATATCCTCTTTGAAGTCATTGGTTCTTTTAAAAACTAACCTTTGAGTTCTTCATCTGGTATTTTAACTAGCTCTGTGTTTTCACTGTTGGCATCTGAGTTGCCATCTTGAAATTGTGTATGTGTTTGTGTGTGTGTGTGTGTGTGTGTGTGTGTGTGTGGTGTGACAATAATTAGGGAGAAAAAAGACCATGGATTTGAAAAGGAGTAAGGAAGGTTTGGAGGGAGGAAATGGAAGGGACATATGATGTAATTATGTTATAAACTCAAAAAAAAAAAAAAAAGAAAAGAAATAGTTTTAAAATAAGATAAAAACATTACTGAAGTAAAGTGAAAAGAAAAACAGAGGAAGTGGAGGGAATCAGAAGAAAGCCTGTGAAGTCAGAGCTGCCCCCGGGCCCTAAGTGGAGGCTCTTCTGTTAGAGAAGACCGACTTCCCCTCTGCCAGCAGGTGTCAGGTATTATGGCTTCATGGCTGGCATACGGCAGTCACCTAGCAAATTGCCCAGTGTGATCTACTGCCCTTTGTCCTCTGGGGGATGGGTTCACTCATATCCCTACCCGCGGTTTAGGGCTAGAGAGTGAGGCTTAGGGAGGCTGTGAAACTACCCAGTGAGCTGCCTGTGCCCACCACAGGAATCAAAATCACTTCCACCTCAGCCTCTCTCCCACTTTGTTCTGCAACCCCAGCCCCCTTTCCAGCAAGGCTGGACAGACTAGAATTCCTTGGCCTGTGTGCACACAGGAGGCCTTGGTGGGGTGTTTTCCAATGAGGTTGTCTGTTAGCTTAATCAGAGGGGATGCCAGCAGTGTCTCTGCTGAGCCCTGGTGAGTGGAGGGCTGACTCATTCTGGAAGAAGGGAACTTTCTGCCTCCACAATGGGGCCACCTGCCCACTTCTGTCCTGAGCCTTTGGCTTTAAAATGCCCTCAGTGAGCCTTATGGCTTGAGAAATAGTCATATCTGTCCTCCACCACCTGGGGGTTTTCTTGCTGCACTTCTCAGCACCCAACCATGGAACAAGGTGGAAGGATTGATCTGATGGGAACAAAAAAATCTATGTAAGCCCAGGAGCCCCACATGAATCACCAGCAAATAGTGAGGGTAGAAAGGCGAGGCCATAAGAAAGCACAGACTTGGCTGCTGGGAGTTGTCTGGAGGCCAGCGGCCCTGGGGCTGAGCGCCCTCCAGCAGAGCAATCATGTCCCACAAACAAATCTATTATTCGGACAAATACGACGAGGAGTTCGAGTACCGGCATGCCGTATTGCCCAAGGACATAGCCAACCTGGTCCCGAAAACCCACTTGATGTCTGAATCTGAATGGAGGAAGCTCGGCGTTCAGCAGAGTCAGGGATGGGTCCACTATATGATCCATGAACCAGAACCTCACATCTTACTGTTCCCGCAGCCACTGCCCAAGAAGCCAAAGAAATGAAGCCAGCGAACCGCCTTCCGGCCTCGAGCTTTCCACAGCTGTCCTCACTCCCTACCATCTTTCTGATCGGGTGACCATGTTGCTTTCTTATTTCTCACTTTGATATGTAAAGGATACACTGTTTGAATGTGCTGGTATCTGCTTTGCTTCTGGAGTTGAGCCACCAGTGCCACAGCCCTGTCAGATGAGTGTGACCATATTAGTCATTTGGCAGAAGCATGTGAAATCTAGATCATGGCTGTTACAGGGATGGTGTGAATATGCTGATGTGTTTTTTACTATTGGGTATTGTATTTATGATGACTTATGGATTTATGTTTCAATGTATTAGAAACTTTGCATTTTATCTGACAGATCTTTTCCATGTTACAAGCCTCGATTAAAGGAAGTTTTTTTATAATCTAAAAAAAAAAAAGCACAGACTTACTCAAGCTGCCCCCGGATCCCAGCAGGAAAACAAAATGCAATGTCCAGGAACAAGACCAGGGTTCAGAAGCACGGGCGAAGCTCCTCTAATGACCACCAGAGGGCGCTCCAAACCAGCCAACCCAGGCCCTCCTCGGCGCCGCGCTTCCTGCAGAGGTCAGCCTTTTACACTTTCCGAGCCGCTGAGGTTGCTGCTGCAGCCTTGAGAGGCCAGCCAAGGACAGCTGTCAGAGCATCATCCCCAGAGGCATCGAGGAGACAGGAAACCTGCATCCTGCCTGATGATGTTCAGCCTGGGTTGCATCCCCTGGTCCTACCAGCGGACTCGTCCCATGGGAGCCAGGGGCAGGGGCAAAGGCAGGGCACCCACGGGGTGAGAAGAGGGGCGGCAGCTAGAGTGCTCCCTCCTGGAACGAAGAAGGAGCCCCTCCTTCTTCAGGCAAAGACAGAGAAGCCTGCTCTCCACGTCCAGGTGAGCAAAGATGAGATCCAGGTGAGCCAGGACAGCTCCAGGAGAGCCACACACAGCAGCGACCCTGTGTGGGGTGGAGTGGGGAGCCGGGGCTGCACAAGTTTCCTGACCCCAGGCTGTGAGTTCATTCTTTAAAGATGGACTCTAAATACCCTCCTAAGCCACATTAAATTGCTGCGTGGCTCGGAGCATCACGATTCCACAATGAGACCCTCCCCCAGCTGCTGTCAGGTGTCACGTAAATGTGTGCATTGTGCAGTTGTGCCTGCAGGTGGGGTGAGATAAGGCACAGGGGCACTGGCCTGAGTCCAGGGCAAACAGATCTGTTGTGAGCGTGGTGCGGAGCCATGCCTGGAGCTGAGTCATGCTCTGGGAGGCGTCTAGGCGGGCCCTGGCTCTACTGGGCTTGGCTGGGTGTGGCCGGCTGTTGACCTTGCTTAGAAAGGTAGGTTAGGAGAATACTAAGGTGAAGGGCTAGAGAGCAAACCTCTTCCTCTTTCACAGAGGTGACCCCTCTCTACTCCAACCCCACAGTAGCATATCGGTTTAGGAACTTCCCCCCTCCTGCAAACGTATACACAATTGTTACAGTCTCCCAGGGTCTATTCTAGCACCCACCTGTCTCCTCTGCCTGCCCTCTCTGGTCCTGGGAAAAGCCAGCCCCACCCAGTTCCTTAGATGTGATAAGACCCGGCTGCTTTAGCCAATCAGCACACCCCACTGGTTTGGATCCAGTCGAGTGCATTGGTTAGTGCCCCAAATCAAGGAAAGAAGGCATTTGACAGGCTTTGGGAAGAAGCTCTGTGGTTTGTCTGAGACTGGACAGTGTCCTCTTTCCTCGGGCTCTGCGGGAGAGAAGAAATGTTAGCTCCCAAAGCTGATCCCAAAATAAAGGAGGGCCAGGGGAAGAAGGGGAGGAGGGGGAGGAGAAAGGAGGAAGGGTGAAGGGTGAAGAAGAGGGAGAAGGAGAGGAAGGAGGAAGAGAGGGAAGAGGAAACACCCTAGAAGCAAACAGAACTGCAAGGAAACCCAGACTTGATTGACATGTCAACCTGCTAGATCCAGCTGTCTGCCACCAATTATGAGACTGTTCCCCCTAAAGGAGCCAATGTGTGCCCTTGTATTCCTGAATTCAACTTTAACGTTAGACTTCTGTTTTGTAAACAGGCTCTCATGTAGCACAGGCTGGCCTTGAACTCACTATATAGCTGAGGGTAACCTTGAACTTCTGAGTCTCTGCCCCCACCTCCTGATTGCTGGGTTTACAGGCATACTACACGCCTACCTGGCTTTGTGTCCTGCTAGGGACTGGACCTACAGTGTGAACCCAGAGCATTCATTCTTAAGGCTTGCTACAGTGGGTGTGGGGTGCCCCCACCCTCAGAGCCTTACCCCCGTCCACCTATGCTTCCAAACTGTGCACTCTTCCAGGAGAGACTGAAGGTGTCACTCCCAAATCCCTCAGGGTCTCTGAGGTCTGTACCAACTCCAGGGTCCTCATTTCCTGGCTCCAGCTCCATCACTTCCCTGGAGACTCCCAGCTCAGCTGTGTGTTCAAGGCCATCTGTGCTCCTGGGTCCCAGGTCATGCCAATATCTTGGGCTTAGGCCCTTGAAGATTTAGGGCTTAGTGACCGCTTCATTCTCTCTGCTATTCCAAAGGCAGTCTGCCTTCTCCATTCCAGGTGCTGTCCCATCACTCCCTGGGGACCAGTCAGTGACAGGAACTATACCCACATGCTAAAGTGTGAACCAGAAGCATTTTGCCCCAGCAGGACCCACAGAATACCAGGCACTAGTCCATAGCCCCAAGCTTCTGTTCTCTGTGGCAGTGATGGACCGATTTCAGCCCGCATCTCTATCTCCTCCTCCTCCTGCCTCCTTCTGCCTCCTCCTGCCCAGGTTGGAAGGATCTACCGGTAACTTCAGGCTTCATACAAGCTCAGCTTGTAGAGACTAGCACACTGGAGACAGGGTAGGTAGGGGAAGAGCATTCTGGGCTCCATCTGCAAATGGTATCATATGTCCTAAAGACAGGTGACAGTGTGCCTGCCATCTCAGAGCCTGGCTTTATTTTAGGTCGCTAGGACTGCTGCTGTGTGAATGATGTTCACGGCGGCAGAAATACCACTTGGCTAGTTATAAGCAAGCTTTGTCTATTTGTTTGTTCGTTTGTACCCATTTTCCACAACTGTAAATGATGTAATGATGACACATTTCCAAAAATAGAATGGAGAAGTGGTACCCTAAGGATGTGACAGAGCTTTCCTGGGGTCTACCCCAGCACTTGGACCACAAGCCAAAGTGTGAGCCAGGAACCAGCCAGCATGCTCAGAGCAATTTGCACGGTCCCTTACTTAGCTCCATGTTGTTCCCTTGGGGGCGAAAAATATCAAATCTAGTAGCTAGAGCCCTTGGCTCACCGAGCCCTTGCTTCCGCTGATGAATCTGGCATCTTCTCCCTCTGAGACGCAGTTGTCACTGCTGGTCCCATTTTACAGATTTGAGGAACTGATACTCTGACTTCCCCAAGTCTGCTCTCAGATCCCCAAGGTACATGCTCCACAGAGAAACTTGTCCCTCACAGCAGGCTTTGTTCGTGTTTGAAATCCAGGCAAATGCCTGGAAAGAGCGTTCTAAATATATTTCTCTACTATAGATGCTGATCGCCTGCTACTGAAACTGGGAATTAGCTTGTCTGCCTGAGGATGTGGCTGCTGCCTTCCAGAGAAGACACAGGAGAAATCTGCACACTGCCAGCCTAGCAATGCTGCCGACGGCTTCCAGCAAAAGAAGAACCTTCGCTGCCAGATACTTCAGTAAGGATTTGGCTCTATGGTGGGGAATGGCTGCCTGTGTGCTTGACTTCGTGCTTAAGGGTGGGGTCGCTCGGTGACACTGAAGGAGCCTCGTTGGTCTTGCGGGCTGTGGGCACCATGAAGTGGGGACTCAATCTTCCTTCAGCTCTCAGCACAAGTTGGTTAGCCAGCACTCAGCCATGACCCAGCATCTGCTCTCTGTGAGCCTGGAAATCAGGCTCCAGTGTCAAGGGTCCTGGGTTCCAATGGCTGGGGACTCTAATGACAGTTGACGGCCATGAGGATCACCATGACCACAGACTGCTTGGACACTGGATAGAGCTTCCACAGGGAGAACTGGGCATCCCAAGGCTCCTCTGTCTGTGCCAGGAAGCCACCCAGCCTGGTAGTGAACTGAAAGATGCAGAGAGGATGATTGAATAGCTCCGGGAAGCTCTGGGAAGGCAGCAGCTAGTCACAGTGGGACTAGTGTCTGTTCGAGTCACTGACAGATGATGGTCTGGTATTCCCTGAAGATGCTGGGCCCCTCAAGAACTGAATCGTGTAGGTGCCAGGTCACACAGGTGTAGATCCTGAAGGTGCAAGGTCATACAGGTGCTGGGTCTTGCAGGTGCTGGGTCTTGCAGGTGCTGGGTCTTGCAGGTGCTGGGTCTTGCAGGTGCTGCATCATACAGGTGCTGGGTCTTGCAGGTGCTGGGTCTTGCAGGTGCTGCATCATACAGGTGCTGGGTCTTGCAGGTGCTGCATCATACAGGTGCTGGGTCTTGCGGGTGCTGAGCCTTGCAGGTGCTGCATCATACGGGTGCTGGGTCTTGCAGGTGCTGGGTCTTGCAGGTGCTGGGTCTTGCAGGTGCTGTGTCATAGAGGTGGTAGACCCTGCTGGAGCTGCCCGACTTAAATGTGTGTGCACAGGATGGACCTCAGGCAGGAAGGAGCTGGTTGTGTTTGTAGCTGGGTGGTGTCTTTGGTAGGTTAGACCTGAGTGCTGGATTCCAGAAATAGATGCCATCAGTAACGTCCTCTGGGCCCCAGTCCTCCTCAAGCTTGCCAACTTCCTCTGGAGACTTCTGTTTAGCCAGCCTTAGGTGGAACGCAGGCTCCTGCACATGTTTATGTCTCTGCCAGCACTAGGAAAAAGTGAACAGAGCCACAGGGCTCAGACTCCTGCTGTGCCTCTGTCGTCCTGAGCAGGCATGTGTTAGGTGAGGAGAAAGTTTCTTCTTCCACAAAGGCAGGGTTGCGTGAGCTGGAAGCCAGGTCTGGGCTCTGAGACCTGGGCTAGAGTCTAGGTAGACGCTCCAGTCTGGGGAGAAATCGGGCTGCGGGCAGCTGGGATCACAGTATCTGACACTCTGAAGGTATTCTCCTCCAGCTGGGGTCACAGCACAGTCCAGCACCGAAGGAAAGGCCCTGGCTTTTGTTGGAGGGTCAGTTGCCAGATTTGTCTGATATGATGGATTGTCCCCGCTGCCCTGCTCTGAAGGGCGTGTGCCAACCTGTTGAGAAAGGGACAAAGACTGTGTTACATGAGATTTAATGAATAAGATTGAATTGATTTTTATATTAAAGTAAAATTCACATGGCAGAGAGTTGGCCGTTTTGAAGTGTAAGATCCAGCGGTGGTCCAGACAGGCAGCATGCTGTGCGGCTGCACCTCAGACTACCTGATACACACTGCCATCCTCTGTGGACTAAGCAGCCTTCCCACCCCCCACCTCCCATTCCTGACAGCCACCAGTCTGTTTTTCTGTCTGTGTGGATTTCGCTGCTGCACAGGTCTGATAAGTACACGGCATGTTTCTCTGTGTCAGGCCTTTTGTACTCATGATGTAGCAAGTGTCTGTACTTTCTTCCTCTTGATTGCATTGGTTCTGAGTGACAATTGTCTCAGACACTTAGGCAACTTTGAGAAAAATGGCACTGAGGTTTCACAGAAGGCTTCAGAAAGGGAAAATGTTAGTGGGGACAGTGGGGACAGTGGGGACATCTCTCTCTCTCCATCCTTGATCTGCCCTTCACTCCATCCCTACTCCTGGTTTAATCATTACAGGGAAGAACTGATAGAATGAAATGTGTGTGTGTGCGTAGAGGGTGCTATTAGAGTGACTTATAGACTATAGTCCTGCTACTCCAACAATGCCTGTCTTCCAACAGAAAGGCCAAGAATTTGGTAGTTGTTCAGCCTAAGAGTCTGGATATCTCACTTGGTCTTCAGTTTATGTTAAAGCCCCAAAGACGAAGGTTCTAGAACCAGGAGGAGGATAGATGAACTTTCTGTCGAGAGTTAGGAGAAGCAGGCAAAAAGTCAGAGTTTCCTTCTTCCATGACCTTCCATATGGGCTGCCACCAGAAGGTGTGGCTCAGATGTAGGGTGGGTCTTCTGACCTGAAATGATCCAGTCAAGAGAAATCTCTCCCAGGCATGCCCACATGCTTGGGTTTTAATTTATTCCAGATGGAGTCAAGCTGACAGCCAAGCTTGGCCATCACACCTGGAGAATGTTGCTGAGGGACGTAAATTTGCTCTTGACTGCTGTTTGCAAAAAAATTGGGATGAATATACAGTTCCCGGGGATTAAATTTCTCTGCTGTACCTAATATCGTCACCTTGCCACACCACTGTTCTGCTAGAGGACCTGCTGGAACTTTCCTAGTAGCAGGAAGCCAGAGCTACTTGACTCTGTTGGATGCTTTTGTGCCTTGTGAAAGGTCACAGAGTTAACGTCCTTGATTCTAGTGTGTTAACAAAAGGGACAGACAGACAGGTACTGCACCTCTCAGGTGTCAAACTTAGACAGCTGTGTTTCTGAAATCAACCCTGTTTGCTAAGGGTTCATCTTTTTAATCTTTCTGGAGTTTCCTTTGCTGGCTTACTTGTGCTTGGCACTGCTGTGTGTGTTCTTGCGGAATGATGGACAGCAATCTTCTTTTGCACAATCTCCTGTCTAGCTTTGACATCACAAGAACAGTGATCTGGGAACCAATCCCGTTTGCTGTCCCTTCTAGTCAGGGTTACTGTTGCTGTGATGAGACACCATGACCAAAAGCAAACTGGAGAGAAAAAGGTTTATTTGGCTTCCACTTCCACATCACTGCTCATCATCAAAGGAAGTCGGGACAGGAACTCAAACAGGGCAGGAACCTGGAGTCAGGCGCTGAGGCAGAGGCCATGAGGAGCGTGCTTCTTGGCTTGCTCCCCATAGCTGCCTCAGCCTGCTTTCTTACAGACCTCAGGACCACCAACTCAAAGATGGCCTCTCCTACAGTGGACTGAGACCTCTGACATAAATCACTAATTAAGAAAATTCCCTACAGCCAGATCTTACGAAGGCATTTTCTCGATTGAGGTTCTCTCCTTCAAGATGACTCTAGCTTGGCAAGTTGGTGTAAAAGTCGCCAGCACAACGTCAAGGTTTTCTTTCTGTGGCTGTGATGAATGCCACAAGAAAATCAACCTGGGAAGGAAAGAATTTATTCGACTCAGTCTTGGAGGTCACTGTGCATCGCTGAGGGAAGTCGGGTCAGAAGCTGAAGCAGAAACCATGGCGGAAGGCTGCTTTGTGGCCCACTCTGTCTCATGCTTAGCTAGTTTATTAGACAGCCCAGGACCGACTTATCAGGGATGTCACCACCTGTATTAGTCAGGGTTCTCTAGAGTCACAGAACTTACGGATAGTCTCTAGTTAGTAAAGGAATTTATTGATAACTTACAGTCGGCAGCCCAATTCCTTACAATTGTTCAGTCGCAGCTGTGAATGGAAATCCAAGGATCTAGCAGTCACTCAGTCTCACACGGCAAGCAGGCGAAGGAGCAAGAGCAAGAGCAAGACTCCCTTCTTCCAATGTCCTTATATTGTCTCCAGCAGAAGGTGGAGCCCAGATTAAAGGTGTGTTCCACCACACCTTTAATCCCAGATGAAAGGCGTAGCCCAGATTAAAGGTGTGTTCCTTAAACTCGGAGATTCAATCTTCTGGAATCCATAGCCACTATGGCTCAAGATCTTCAAACCAAGATCCAGATAAGGATCTCCAAGCCTCCAGATAAGGGTCACTGGTGAGCCTTCCAATTCCGGATTGTAGTTCATTCCAAATATTGTCAAGTTGACAACCAGGAATAGCCACTACAATCCACCCCTTGTCAACTTGACACAAATAATATCTCATGTTCACATGAAACAATAACAAGGTTGTAAATACGCCTAACATGATATAACTAGTCCTCGTACAATCGCAAACGCATTTGTAAATTTACAATGGGCATTCATATTACTTTATAATCCTCGTTTCTGCAACTGGTTACGTGGCCTTAATTGGTATTTATAACTACCTTCCTCTACTACCCATTCTGTATTTCCTTCTCCTTCAGCCAGCACCTCAGCAGGTCTTGGCTCTTTTCCTGGAGGATTGACCCATACCTTCATTCCTGATGGGTCTGCATCCTTTGTCATCCTGCTTGGATTAGGCTGTTGTAGTTTCCCATTGACTTTAATCACAGGACATGGTAGTACTAAGAGACGCCCTAAGGGATCTCCTACACTCCAGACATAATCTTGCTTACCACCATTGTGAAGAGGTAATCCAATTTCCCCATGGTAATCTGGATCTATCACCCCTCCTAACACTGTTATTCCTTTTTTAGCCTGTTGGTTTAAGGGCATTAGAAGCCCAAAATGACCAGGGGGAAGTCTGAGCTTCCAGTTCAATGGAATGTTTGTTGTAGCTCCTGGTAGGAGCATTCCCCTCTCTGGAGCCAAAACTTCTAGGCCAGCAGAACCTAGAGTTATGGGGACAGGAAGCAAAAATTTTCCTAGAGGGTCACAAGGAGTGATAGTAAGTGGAACTATTCCCTTTTCCACCCCTTGATTCCTGGACCCATGAATCCTGGCTATGGGTGAAACTGTACCATATATCGAGCGCTGATTCAAAGCATATACTGCCTTCTGAAGAACTCTACCCCAGCCTTCCAAGCTGTTACCACCTAATTGGCGCTGTAACTGCGTCTTCAAAAGGCCATTCCATCTTTCTATCAGACCAGCTGCTTCAGGATGATGGGGAATGTGGTAAGACCAGTGAATTCCATGATCGTGGGCCCACTGTCGTACTTCTCTGGCTGTGAAGTGAGTTCCTTGGTCAGAAGCAATACTGTGTGGAATACCATGACGATAGATAAGGCATTCTGTCAGTCCGTGAATGGTGGTTTTAGCAGAGGCATTACGTGCAGGAAAGGCAAATCCATAACCAGAATAAGTATCTACTCCAGTAAGAACAAAACGCTGTCCTTTCCACGAAGGAAGTGGTCCAATGTAGTCAACCTGCCACCAGGTTGCTGGTTGGTCACCTCAAGGAATGGTGCCATATCTGGGGCTCAGTGTTGGTTTCTGCTGTTGGCAGATCTGGCAATCAGCAGCAGCTGTAGCCAGGTCAGCCTTGGTGAGTGGAAGCCCGTGTTGCTGAGCCCAAGCATAACCTCCATCTCGACCACCATGACCACTTTGTTCATGTGCCCATTGAGCAATGACAGGGATGGCTGGGGAGAGAGGCTGATTGTCCACAGAACGGGTCATCTTATCCACTTGATTATTGAACTCCTCCTCAGCGGAACCTGGCCACCCCTTCATTCAAGGGGTTCTGGATCTGCAAACTGTCTCAAGTCTGGAAATTGATTCACTGGCCGAGATTGCTGTTTACCACGATCTAATGTAGCCTTTCTTTCATTTGGCTGTTTACCACGATCTAATGTAGCCTTTCTTTCATTTGTTTGAGAATTTTTCTGCTTATACAGATCAAACAAATATGCAGTAGGCTTCCTATGTATTTCATTCCTGGAAACACCATGATTGGTTAGCCAGTACCAAAGGTCCAACCGAGTCATGCCATTATAAATTTCACCTCTCCTGTGCTGACCATTACTGGGTATGTTATTATAAACATTCTTTTGTCTACGCTGTCCATTATAATAACTAGAATCACCTTGTCTCGGGCGATTCAATGCTGCCACCTGGCCCTTGTTACCTCGGAATCCAACTAAACCCAGTGAATTTAATTCATCTAATTGAGCAGAAGCATCTCCAATGCTAAGATCTGGCACAAGGAAAAGGGAAAGAACAAAACCCTTCAAATGTGCTGGTGCCCCTCTCACCAATTTGCGTCTTATAGAGCTGGTGAAAGGCATATCTTCTGGACCTTCCCATTGTGGACAATTATGCTTTACACAATATATCCACTCTAGCATTGCAATTTCCCTAAGTCTTAAAATCCCTTCATCAACACTAAGCCATGGAATATCAGGCATCTCCAAGTCATTTCCAGTAGGCCATCTTTTGATAAACACCTCAGCCAACCATTCAAACAAACTTTTGACACCTTTTTTAACTATGCGAGCTTCCGTATTAAACCTAGAATCTCTACTCAGAGGACCCATGTCAATAAACTCAGCCTGCTCTAGTTTTATGTTCCTTCCACCCTTATCCCACACCCTTAAAATCCATTCCCACACATATTCACCAGGTTTCTGCTTGAATGAATTAGCAAACTCATTAAGCTCCTTAGTAGTGTAGCGAATTTCCTCATGGACTACACTTTCTACCTCCCCTCTAGGAGCCTGTTTTGCTTTGAGTCTGGTTACAGGTCTAGAAGAAACTATTGGTGGGCCGTGAGCAGACTCTGCAAAATTAATTTCCTCATGTGGGGAAGGCATTATTTCAAGAGGTGGGGCTGAGGGTACTACTTCCTCAGGTGGGGCAAACCCTTGAGAATCTGAGGATTCAAAATTCTCAGCTTCAACATGGTCTTCCCACACATCCCCATCCCATGTTGTAGGATCCCATTCTTTGCCAATTAGAGCCCTTACTTTAACTGTCGACACACTCTGAGGCTGAGACTTGAATTTTCGCTGTAGTTCAGCCAACCGTACAATGAGAGTTTCTGTTTGATTTTCTGCAACTTGAGCTCTATTGCTACAAGAGAGAAGATTCTCCTCAAGGACACACTTAGCAACTTTTAGATCGTTTACTTGTGTCTGGAGCCTTTCGATTTTATCACACAACTCCTTCCTTTCATTCATCATTTTTTCCACAGATACTAAGAGCAGCCAGCCAGTAAAATCATTTTTCGATTTTTTCCCCATCTTGTAGAAAGCTTTGTGCACTGAATCACCTAATTCATTAAGAAAATCAAGGGCATTAGCTTCTTTAAGTTCGGAATATAGTTTCAACCATGGGTCTTCAAAATTCTCTGAGCTCCCAGGAGGGAGAGAATCTGGAGAGGTTTCAATAGTTGAAAGTGCTGGTGGATCAACAAGCCAATTCCAGAATTTTAAAAGATTCATCCTTGTACTTCTGTTACTCTAGAACCACTCCTGGTACCAACTTCTGTATTAGTCAGGGTTCTCTAGAGTCACAGAACTTACGGATAGTCTCTAGTTAGTAAAGGAATTTATTGATAACTTACAGTCGGCAGCCCAATTCCTTACAATTGTTCAGTCGCAGCTGTGAATGGAAATCCAAGGATCTAGCAGTCACTCAGTCTCACACGGCAAGCAGGCGAAGGAGCAAGAGCAAGAGCAAGACTCCCTTCTTCCAATGTCCTTATATTGTCTCCAGCAGAAGGTGGAGCCCAGATTAAAGGTGTGTTCCACCACACCTTTAATCCCAGATGAAAGGCGTAGCCCAGATTAAAGGTGTGTTCCTTAAACTCGGAGATTCAATCTTCTGGAATCCATAGCCACTATGGCTCAAGATCTTCAAACCAAGATCCAGATAAGGATCTCCAAGCCTCCAGATAAGGGTCACTGGTGAGCCTTCCAATTCCGGATTGTAGTTCATTCCAAATATTGTCAAGTTGACAACCAGGAATAGCCACTACACCACCCACAATGGCTTCACCCTTCAGCATGCATCTTCCATCAAGATAGTCTCTCCCAGATACGGTCAAGGGCAGTCTGATCTAGAACATTCTTCAGTTGGGGTTCCCACTTCCTGGGAGACTCTAGGCTATGTCGAGTTGGCGAGGAAGCTAACGAGAACATTGCTTTGATGAAGGAGTTGGAAGCATCCGTGTTTCAGGACAATGGGCCATTGTCATTCTTGGGCTTTGCCTGAGTTGGGGGTGCCCCACACTTTGTTGGCATGAGTTGTTCGTGGTATCCCCTTATGCGCCTCTGTAGATTCTGCAGAGTTGAATCAAGGACTCCTTTTCAATTCCTGGGCCTTTTTTTTTTTTTATTATTGGTCAATCTGGTCAAAGGTTTGCTGAGTTTATTCATCTTTTCAAAGGCCTATTATTTTAGCCTTTTGATTTTTCGCCTTTTTTTTTTTTTTTTTTTTTTTTTGCTTTCTCTGCTTCACTGCTCTCTGACTGTATGACCTCATCCTCATGGCTTCTTCTTCATTTGCTTTGGGTGTGCCTTGATTTTGGTTTCTTATGGTAGACATGTGTATTACCTATACCCTAATGGGCACACCTAATGTTAAAATCATGTTAGCTTTCAAGTATTCGACAATTTCTAATTTAATTCTAGTATTGTTGGAAGACATATTTTGTATAATTCCAATTTTAAGCTTATCAGAACATAATCTATAGCCTAGTATACAATCTACCTTGAAGGATGTTCCAAAAGCCCCTGTGAACAAAATGTATCTGTATGAGGCACACCTTGTGTGCCCAGTAAGTCAAATTAGTGATGTCACATCTTCTACGAAGCTTCTGGTGAGCTGTCTAAATGTTCTTCAGTTATTGAGATTGGCACTTGAAAATCTTATTATTTAACTCTCAGGTCTTATTTTCTCACTGCTGGTTTTTGCTTTGAGGATTTTGAGGCTTTCTTTGTAGGCATGTAAGCATTGCTATCTATTGCCCCTTCTGTGTTAGCCTCCTGTCACTGTGACAGAGTGACTAAAAATGTCAGCCTGCTAGGACTTTGAAGATGGTTTAGTAGGTAAAGGCTCTTGTCATGCGAGCATGAGGACCTGAGTTCTAATTCCCAGAAGACGTGCAGAAGCTGGACACATGGCACAAGCGTCTGAAATCCCAGTGCTGCTATAGGAAGATGCTATAGGAGGTGGAGACAGGGCAATCCCCAGGAGAACTTCAGCCAGCTAGCCTGACCTACACAGTAGGGGAAAATAAACAGAGATTGTGTCTGAAACAAAACGGGGCAGACACTTTTTAGAGGAGGGGACAGTTAACATCTCAGATTGTCTCTGATCTCCACACTCATGCTGTAACACACAGCCACTCACATTGATACACACAATGCACATGCATGTATATGTGTGTGCGTGCGTGCGTGCGTGCGGGGGGTGGGGGGTGTCTCCTGAAGCTGGCATCCACGTGAGCACCATGGTGCGTCCACGCTTACATTCACACACAATGATAATGATAACTCTGATAACTTTCAAAAGGAAGTTTTAAAGTCAGTTTACTGAAGGAGGGGGTCATAAGCATGTGTCCTTCCTTGGGTCCCTGACAGTACAGAGCCTTTTCAGGAACATGTGCCAGAAAGTTACTCACCCACCTAAAGAAACAAAGACCAAGTGAAGGAGAGTCTGGAGATAGAGGAGAGCCTGCTGTCTTCTTCAAGAACATGCCCCCAGTGACTGATCTCTTTCCACCAAATGCCCATCTCTTTCAGACCCAGTAGCAGCTCTGGCTGGGGACCAAGCCCTTCACTGTTTAAGTCTTTAGGGCCTCTTCAGATGAAATATAGCAGCTTGCTGATGTGGCCCTGTATTAGTCCCAGGAATGCTCCTGTCCTTCCCTCTCTTTCCTCAGCTCCTGTTTGATCATGATTGACATGACCGGTTCCATCTGTCTTACCAGCTTTGGGGCTGCACACCTCTCTCCTTTTAGCCTGTGACTTTGAAACCTTGTCATGCAAGCATGAGGACCTGAGTTCGAATCCCCCTTACACATCTCTTACGGAGAACATGTGCTCAGTCTTACCACTGTAAACAAATGCTGTAGACCTGAGAACATTTACCCCCGAACTCCCACAGGAGTTTATTTCATCCCCACCGTACACGTTAATGGTATTCAAAGGCCGAAATTTAGTCTGTCTGTGGGAAGTGAGTGGTATGTTTTACATGCAGAATTTTTGTGTATCTGTTAAAGTGGATTAAATATAAAATGATATAAAACGAAAGCATAGATTTGTAGACTATTCCCTTGTTTCTGTGATCTCTGGTCTTCAGTAAGTCTGCAGCCGCTGTCCTGCCAATGGACAGTTCTTTCAGCCTTTCCTCAAACACAGATCTGCCAGCAAGCTCTTCTCTATCTCTGCACATCAGAGAATGCTGCCATCTTGCTTTTCTTGTTTCTGAAAGTCGGCTTTGACATAGGTTGGCATTGATTAACAGTTTTCATTTTTCTCTCATACTTTGAATATGTCCCTCCACTTCTAGCTCCCACTGTTGAGAGGAGTTGTCAATTGCTAATCACATCAACGCCCCCGCATGTCACCAGGCAAACTACTAATCAATCTCATAGGTGTTCCTCCGTGTCAGCATCACCAGGCTGTTCAAGCTACTTTCAAGCTTTGGGGGGGGGGCATGGATTGCAAATTCTGTCACCTCATTGTCCCATAACACCAACCCTGGCATTGTCTATCTGTCCACATCCACCTCAGTGCTAAGATGCATATCTCTTTCTCTCTCTCTCTCTCTCTCTCTCTCTCTCTCTCTCTCTCTCTCTCTCCCCCTCTCTCCCTCCCTCCCTCCCTCCCTCCCTCCCTCCCTCCCTCCTTCGCCTCCTCTTCCTCCTCTTCCTCCTCCTCCTTGGAATCCATCAAATAGAAAATTTTATTCTCCTTTTCTTAAAGTAATTTCTCTCTCCTGTCTCCATCTGTCATGTAATGCATCTCTATGCATCTACCCGCATCCCTACACATCTCCATACATTACAAGCACATTGACAGAAATGCTTGTTGCTCTTTTCTAAATCTCTGCAAGTCTGTTCCTTTTCCTTCAGCCCTGTTGTAGCTTGTGAGTCCCCTGACTCAGCTGAGTCCCTGGGGATCACAGACCTGCTCCATCAGGCCGAGCCGTATTAAATCATCTCTGTCCTTCTACCCTCAAGTGCACTCATTCTCTGTTCTATCCCCCACACATGCTCCCGTGCTCCCACACAATGCTCCCGTACTCCCACACATGCTCCCGTGCTCCCACACATGCTCCCGTGCTCCCACACATGCTCCCGTGCTCCCACACATGCTCCCGTGCTCCCGTCCCCACTGTTCCTCGTGCTCCCCCTCGGGATTTTCATTTTAGTTGTTGGCCTTCCAAGTCAAGACCAGTTTCCATCTCCCTGAAATTCTGTTACTCCATCGCTCTCACATCTCCATGTAGTTCATTACATTTTTCTTTTAGCTTTCTGAGTATACTGGCAGGGATTTTTTTTAAAGTCTTTATCTGTGAGATCCAAACAATAAGGAAATCAGAATTGCTGACGCTGTACAGCCCTGTCTCTCTTTGGTGTTTTTAAAAACCACACCTACTTATGGTGCGGCTTTTCTCAAATACCTGACAGGAAGCCGCTTAAGGGAGGAGGGTATATCTACTTCACCACTTCACCACAGGAGGCAAGGAGGCTGGGGCTCTGTCCATGGTGGGGGGAGCTCAGCTTGTTCTGTCTGGAAAGATCAGGAAGCAGAGAGCCTGGCCAGGAGCAGAGTTTCTGTGTGGCACTCACACCTCACTCCCCACGGCCCAGCGTCCTCCACTTACAGTCCCTGTCCGAAAGCCTCCGCAGCCTTATAAAAAACAGGGCCGCCAGCTGGGACCACATGTATGAACACTGCCCTGATGTGGGGCATTTCACACTCAAACTGTAATCTTTACTTTTGTTGGGGTTTTTGCTGTTGTTTGTGTTGCTTTGAGACAGGGCCTCACAGGCCGGTCTCAAACTTGTGACCCTTCTGCCTCAGCATCTGGAATGCTGGTATTACAGACAGAAGTAAGCCACCACACTTGCTAAAAATAGGTACTTTAGATAAGAGGTCAAGTTGCTGCCTCTATCATCTCTGTTATGTTCATACCTTATTCTTGCTTTTACTTTTAAATGTGGCTTCCTAGTGACCACCCTGTTCCCGTGTCGTTTACTAATCAGCTAGTAGCTGGCTGACTCTTCTGCCAGTAGATCTGTGGGAGGACAGAGAAGTCTCTCAATGGAGGGCCAACCCTACCCAGCTCTCCATTCCTGCTGAGTGCTCATGTCAACAATATGGCCAGGCTTAAGAATGGCAAGAGCACCGGGGAATGGGAGCCCTCTGTGGCCTTGTGTGCATACAGACCTACCACAAACATATGCCCCAAGCAAGAATGATGGTCTTTCTAATTCTAAGAGACTGCTTACTGTGTGTGGCTGTTGCTGACTGCTGAGAACTGAATGCTGAGAAGCATCCTTGCCTTCTGCCTAGCTTCATAATGACTTCATCCTTATACAACCTCTCTAAGAACTGAGCTAGAGGCCGTAGGCAAAGAGCAGCCCTAAGTAAGTAAGAAAACCACAGACTTGTATTGATCTTTCTCAAAAGTTCAGCAGTTATTTCAATTAATGGCATTTTCTTTTTAAATTATTTTTTATCTACATTGGGTTTTGACTGCTTGTGTTCCTGTATGGGGGTGGCATACCCCCAGGAACAGGAGTTACAGACAGCTTTGAACTGTCATGTGGGTCTTGGGAATTGAACCCAGGTCCTCTGGAAGAGCAGACAGTGCTCTTAATCGCTGAGCCATCTCCAACCCCTTAAAAGCATTCTGTAATGGGTTTCATGCACTTGGTAAACTCCTGGAATTCACAAGCCGTTGTGTCGGTTTTGTTGAGCTTCAGAGCTGCACGTCTCAGCTGTAGCTGGGAGTCTTGCCTTCTACCGCTGTGTATCGCTGGGTTTCCCTGAGTCTGCTTCCTCTTAGGAGACGGCTCCATTCTCTAGCTTTGCTGATACTCCACAGGTACTCATGCAAACATCACTTTGAATATGGAAGAGAAGTGGAAGGGTTGGTTAGAGCTGTTTGCATAATGATTGATTGCCAAAGTTATACCTGACACACACTATGCATTTAATTACTGTTGAGTGGATGTGTGACTTCATGAATGAATGAATGAATGAACAGCATAAGGGAAGGCTAATGCAGGTCATGGGACCTTGCTGAGGCCCTGAATAAGAATAAAAAGGCTGGGGATAAAAAGCTCTGCAGAGCACTTTACAGGACCAGGGAGCTACGGAGGCACCTGGGGCTTCCGGCTAGGAAGTGGAGTGGTTAGTTTGAGTGATGTAAGATCATCCTGCAGAAGCCAGCAACCTTCATAATGATGGTAAGCACACACACACACACACACACACACACACACACAGAGGCATGCCTAAGTTAGCGACACCTCATAACAACACACAGAAAGCAGAGCAAGGACAGAAGATGGCCCAGCTGCTACTTGTGCTGTTGAGGTGAATTGGCTAGGGTGGGGGGATGGGACAGACTGGTGTCAACCTCATTTGTCATTCCTTGAGAACAGTTCCAGGTTGGGTTTTTGAAATAGGCTCTCTCCCCGGGACCTGGTACTCAGTGGCTACACTGGCTGTCTGGTCAGTTCTGGGATCCTTGCTCTACCAAGCTCGTGCCACCATATTATAGCCTTTTTCCCCCTAACACTAGTTCTGAGAACCAAAGTTAGGCACAGCAGCTTGCTAACTTAGCTGCCTCCCCAGCCCCTTCCCTAGAGAGGGGGGGAGCTCTCTACAGAAAGTCACTGGCAGATTCTAGGGAGGGCAAAGCGCTGTCATCAGCTGCTCGGTTCCAGATGTTCACTGGGTAAGAGATGAGTCAGAAGTTAGATTTTTTCCCTTTTCTCTTCATTTCTACTTCTTATGCTTAGACCAAACTAAACCTGTTAACAGCCGCAAGGTCACCTTCTCCTGTGTCAAGCTCAGGTCATCTGGTGAATGTAGACCTGAGATAGCAATCCTTCCACTTTGCAGGTGAGAAAGCTAAGTCCCAGACAGGAAGCAGTGAAACTGTGTAAGTGTAGCTCCCCCAAAAATACATCTTAAATAAGGGCCACGGGCGATGTGGTATACTGGAGAGATGAGCCAGGAAGCAGGACTGTGGTTGGAGAACAACCAGAAGAAAAGGAGGCCACCACTGGGGCAGGGGTGGGAGACCATTTCTGTACCAACAGCCCCCTTGCAGAGGCTCTGGAGAAGGCTTGGAAGTCTTCAGTAGAAGGGCCTTAGCTTCCCAGCAGCCCCTTCCCAGTCTACTGAATTCATTTGCATGGCTCAGAAGGAGCCTGAAGCTGGAAGCCAGCAGTCAGCTCACCCAACAGGGAACTCATAACCACAGCTGAAGCCAGAGCTAGCCAAAGGTACAGCCATGAACAGTTACGCTTGGCTGAAACTACAACCTACCCAACCCAGTGGAGGACAGTGTGTGAACCGGAAACCCCATGACACAGGGGAACCCTGGTCTGGTGCAAAAGATAGAGAAAATGGTGAGCAGAGAGAGGGGTCCAGGAGAGGGTGAAGTACCTTATCTCAAGGTAGCCCCGAAGCCAGCCTGCCCTGGGAAGTTTTTCCTGAGCCTGGAAGTCTGTTGCTCACAAAAGGGGTCTGAGAGAGAAGTAGAGTGGTGTGCCTGGCCAGCTTAAGAAGACGCTCACTTCCTCACAGTTCCAGAAGCTAGAAGATGAAGGTGTAGGCAGGCTTGTTTTCTTCTACAGACCTCCCTTTGGCTTCAGGTTCTATCTTCTCCTATGCTTCTTGTAGTGACCCCTCTCTCTGTGGCTGTGTCCTTACATGCTCCTCTTTATAGGGACACCTCTCATAGAGCCACCATTGGGTGGCCCTAAATTGGATTCGAGCCACCCTATGACCTCATGTGACACAGCCACCCCTGGAAGAACCCTGTCTCCAGCAGCCGTATTCGGGGGCACTGGGACTTGCAGCTGCATCCTATGCATTTGAAGGGAACTCAGATCAGCATCCTTATTTGTCTCTCAACTCTGAAGAGCTACGAGGAACCTGTGCCCACGGAACAATGCTGGCAGAACCCTCAGCGAATGTCTAGACAGATATGGTGCCAGGCAAACTGCCCTCCAGGGAGTCGATGGGGGCTGAGACAGCAGCTTTCTCAGAGAGCCAGCTTCCTGTGGTCACTCCTGTTCCTGCCTTGGGGAACAGCTGGGGAAACAACACCCCTGTGGTGGGTGGAGAAATGAAAACCACAATGAGCCATGGCCTCTGTCCTCTATCTTCTGCATCTGCCCCATCCAGTCAACTCACTAATGCCCATCCTTTCACCTTATGCTGTCCGTTTGGGGGGGGGGGGGAGAGGATGCCATACTAGACCATCCATACATCGCTGTAGTGAGAATAGAGTATCAAATAAGCTAACAGAGGGCTCAGAGTAAGCCCCGAATATCCATGGGAGTTCCCTTCTGATAATAAAGCACTATTGTTAGTCTCTGATTGGTGTGTGTGTGTGTGTGTGTGTGTGTGTGTGTGTGTGTGTGTGTGTGTGTGTTGGCTCCGTGTACAGAACAACCTCCAGTGTCCATCCTCAGAAGCCACTGATTTTTTAAGGTGAGGTCTCTCATATTCCAAGTAACTTAATTTGGATGGCCAGAGGGCCCCAAGGATCTGTCTGTCTCCACCTCTCAGCACACACCACCATGCCCAGTTTTTACGTGGATCCTGGGAATAAAACCCAGGTTCACACATGTTTAAGCCAAGGAGCTAAGCGATGCTCCCAGCCCCAGCCACGTCCCAAGTCCTTTTGCAGCTTAAAAAGAAAATAATACAATGAAATGGTGGAGACTCAGAACCAGGGAGCTCATCCAGAGCCTGGCCTGCTGTCTGCCAGTTATTGTGAGGTTATAGAAGGAGTTCAGGCAGCAGAGGGGAGTACCGTGCACTCCAAAATCCCATTCTGGGAGGCAGAAACAGCTGCTTCCGTCCCCCAAGGACTCTGAGAAAGTGT
This sequence comes from Mus musculus, assembly GCF_000001635.26. Classification (NCBI taxonomy): domain Eukaryota; kingdom Metazoa; phylum Chordata; class Mammalia; order Rodentia; family Muridae; genus Mus; species Mus musculus. Next base: position 33,233,082 of record NC_000080.6, read on the forward strand.
TTCTCCTCTTTGGGTAGGAACACAAATGAATGGCTGCAGGCTGGGCTGAGCAGCCAGCTCAAGCCCTGTGCGTTGCATCCGTCACTGTGCCCATTTTCCAGCAGTATCTGCTGCTCACTGAGCCTGCAGGCTCTTGGAAGTGGGAGTGCACTGGGCCTTGGGAGTGCACTGAGATGGACATAGCAGGGGGCTGGTCAGGGAGGTGTTGGATGGAAACACAGGCACACAGTAGGCTCAGTTGACCACTTGCAGGAGCTAGATGGACTTACTATGACTGCCCTGTGTTGGGCAAGAGGGGGAGAGGTCTATAGCCTTAGGAAGAACAGGCTTAATGTTGACTCCTTCAGGAGAGGCTATACCTTGATTAAGAAATCCCCAGGGAAGCCAGGCGTGGTGTTGCACACCTTTAATCCCGGCACTTGGGAGGCAGAGGCAAGCAGATTTCTGAGTTCGAGGCCAGCCTGATCTACAAAATGAGTTCCAGAACAGCCAGGGCTATACAGAGAAACCCTGTCTCGAAAAACAAAAACAAAACAAAACAAAACAAATCCCCGGGGAGAATGTTTCCCCATGGAGCTTGGTCAGCAATATGGGGCTGACAGCCTTGTCCTCCTGATGGAGATAGCCAGGGGCCACCTAGCATTGCTCAAACTGGCAGGCTGGGCCTGAGATGCCAGCTTAGCCACTTCCTAGCCCTGACTTTTCAAATATCATACACATTTTTTTGGGCCTCATTTTCCTCTATTATATTGAAGCCACAAAGGAGTTTGCTACATGTGCAATTCAGGAGAGTGGTTCCTACTGTGTGGCATGTGCTTAGCACGTAAGTAATTTTTAACAATTGTGGCATTTGTTAAGGGCAGACACAACCATCCATACACGATACGCTCTGGCCACATCTTAGGTCTCTGGAAAGCAGGAGTGTCCTGAGCCTAGGGATAACTAGGATCTGCTGTCCCAGGATGTTCAGGAATGATCTGCTTGCCCTTGTAAGGAAGAGAGAAGAACCAAAGTCCAGCTGCAGCCACTGTAGCTCCCTCTGGGTCAGAGTACAGTGTCCGTCCTTCCCCTAAGGCCAAGTCTCCAGGGATTCACATGCAGGGGCAGCACCCCAAGTCCAAACAGGGCCTTTTATGAAGGACACGAGGTCCCTTCTTCCTTCTTCCAGGCTGAGCCAACCTCGTGTTCAGCCTTACATCTTGCTAATCGATGAGACTGGTAGCCTAAAGGATGCCCTAAATACCGCCCCCAGCTGTTCACACTGTAGACAGGAGCAACAGTACCCAGCCCCACCCGTGGCTCACAAGTGTGCTTACAATGATTAGGTCAGAAGTTAGTGTGTGCCCTTTGGCGTATCAGAGGACACTGACGTGCAAAATGAAGCTTTTGTCAAGAGGATCGAGCTGCTATGGTGGGAGCCGACACTGCTCCTCTGCATCCATCTCTCCACAGTCCTGAGTTCCCGATCCGCACATAGCACCCGCATACTCCAAACCCTGCTGCGGCGGTCCCTGGCCCCATCCTCAAGAGCTGGCTTGTTTGAAAGATGACAGCTGCCTTTTGCACATCTGTCTTGTGTTCTCAGATTCTCCAATATCCATGAGGTTTCTAACAATTCAGTTCTTGAGCTGAACTATCCAGGGTGAGCACATAGCCTGTGGGGCTGTAGACTAGACTCAGACTCACAGAACCACCCTGACTCCTGGGGTCCATCACGAGGTGCCTTGGTCACCTACGCTTCTGTCCTCTCAGCTCCTTATCCAAGGATTCCCTCCACCCCTCTCAGCTTCAATAACTCACTGGGACAACTCACAAAATTCAATAATTTGTTGATTTATTGTAAGAGGTACATCCCTGGACAACCCGATCGTAGAGACAATAGAGCAAGGGCTGTGGGGGAGGGGGAGGAGCTGCCACACCTCCTCGGGATATGCCAGGCACCCAGAACCAACCAAAATGCTCCCTGAAGGAACTTTCATTAAGGGATGCTATACTCACATCCTAGGTGCCTAGGTGTGACTGACCAGGTCAGACCACTCATCATGGTGGTTAAATTGAGCCCCTCCCCTCAACTAGTCACCTAGTTGGTTTATCTGGCAACCTGACCCCACTCTTCCAGAATCACTCCATTAACAGAAACTCCAGTGCCAGGCCACACAATCCTGATGACCTGAATTCGGTCCCCAAAACCCAAATAAAAGTGGATAGTGAGAACCAACTCCACAAACTTGTCTTCTGACCTCCACCTCCCATGTGTGCCTGTGCATATCACACACACACACACACACACACACACACACACACACACACACACACACACACAAGAATAAACAAAATAAAAAAGTGTTTAAAGACACAGGAGCCTTTGAGAAGCAAAAGACCACCCCCCACCCCCCATCATTCAGAAGCTTCCAATGAGAGCCACGCCAGGGATAAAGCATAAAGACTCATCTTGAGTGTCTCCTGTTAGAGCCCTCATTGCCTGGGAAGTGATGGGTGAGACTCCCTCACAACCCTGCTAGACGGTATTCAGAGCCTTATTTTAAAGAAGGAACAGGTAATGGACAAGGCCCAGCCATGCTCGACAGTGTCCAGCGGGCTTTGGATGTCAGTGCTGGCTCAAGATGAGTAACTGAGAGCTACTCACACGGCCCAACAGTAAAAAATAAATTTAAAACAATCTTGTTTTGCATGGAGAGAGAAAAGCCACCCTCACCACTAATAGTTTCAAGAAGTGGCATTCTGTGATCACTTTGACTTCCTCTGAGTAGTATGAGAGCTAATGAGTCCCAGGGGACATGCTGTGCTGGCTTCCTCTTCAGGGCCGTGCGCCTGTGGACACTGCTGACTTTTAGCCTGCTAACAGGAGCTTGGTGTTTGGGCCCACATTTTATAAGCATCCAGGAAACCCTCTTACTACCAAATCCTATGAAGGGCGAGAGGTGAAACCAGACTTGGACCCCAGAAACTGGTCTGAGATGCAAGATTGTACATCTAACTCATAATTATTATGATACAATATCTTTTCCTAAGGGATCCAGTGGGAGTCCTGGGCATACACATACACCCACTCAAATCTGCTGTTGGCCAGCCCTCTTTCTGCTGTGCAATGCCCCAGGTCTCTACGTCCCTTGCTGGGTGGGAGAGTAGCAGCCCCACCCTGAAGGACATCGGAGCATCCATCCAAAGATGGTGAGTGCAGAAGAGGAATGCCAATCTCATTGTCAGGGACCAAAAAGGGCCCAGGCAGTCTTCAGAGGTGATCAGACAATGTCACCTAGCGGGAGGTCCCTGGCTTAGGTCACTGAGACATAGTTTGTAAGTAGCCATCCGGGTCCAAAGGTTTTCGGTCTCTTGAAAATGAGGTTTCCTCTTGCCATCTATTGAAATTTGAACCACACATTAGCATCTCCAAAATGCACTGGAGGGCTCACTAGACCTAAAGTCCTTTTTCCATTTCTCAGTATGAGCATGTTGAATAAATCTTTCTCCACTTTTCATTTTAAAATTTTTAATAAAATAAAAATATAGGGCCTAGAGAGAGGCCTCATTAATTAAGAGCACTGGCTGCTCTTCTAGAGAACCAGGGTTCAATTCCTAGCACCCAGATGGCAGCTCACAAGTGTCTGTAACTTCAGTTCCAGGGAATCCAACAGACATACATGCAGGCAGAACACTAATGCACATAAAATAAAAAATGAATTGTTTAAAAATACACACACACATACATACATACATACATACATACATACATACATACATACATACATACATACATGGGGATGGTGTTTCTGGCCTGGGCCAAATTTTAAGGAAGCAGGGATGGTCTGCTGGCATTAAACTTTCAGACTTTCTGCTCCTTGCTCCTAAGGCACTCTGGGACCCCATGGCCTGAGCATGTTTCAGAGTTTATACCATAAACTATATCCCCACTGCCCCATCTTGCTTTAGATGGGTCTCTGATCACATCTTGCCTAAACCACTCCCACCCTCTGCTCACCATCCCTGCATGGTCAGTGGAGGCAGTTTGCCTGTGTGAGGGCCACGCTGGGATAGAAGCTGCAGCCTTGTTTGGAAGGATGAGGCCAGTGACGGAGCTGCTGACCCTCTCACTGAGGCGGTGGACGAAGTCTGGCGTTGCCATCCATACTCAGAGCAGATGCCGCCTGTGCTGGGCCGTAATTCCCATCTCCCCATGGCAGCTCCGGGACTCCGGCTTCCCTTTCCTTTCTGGGGTGTGTGGATGCTGCTCATTGCTCCTGTTCACTCGGCTTGTGACTTTTCTGAATGACTTTGGTGCATATTTCTTGTCACGTGGGACTGTTGACGTTTATGCCATTCTTTCAAAGGCTAATTGCTAATTGAACACAGATTTTTAAACACTGCACAGAAATTCTTCTCATCTCCGTGGTATCTTGATACATGCCTCCCACACTAACAGCTCTGCCCCAGACCTTATGCTGAGAAGAGTCTGAAGACCACCGGGAGGTGACAGCTCAGGACTTCCTGGGCACGTTGTCATGGATTATATCTGAGCTGCTCTCCGCAGGCTTGATTTGAGTGTTTGTTCCCCAGCTTGCAACCCTTTCTTGAAGGCCATCGTGCCCTGGGGGTAGAGGCTGGCAGGTGGGAGTAGGTTGATTTAAAATAATACCCTGGTTTCCATCTATGGGCTCTGCTTATGGGCTGCCTTTATGTGAGCATCACTGTCTTCTGTTCCCATGCCATGCCTTCCCTAGGACAGACTGAAATCACTCTGAAACCTGGGATCTGAAAAAACCTTTATCCCTTAAGTTGTTTCTATTGGGCATTTTGGTTGCAACAAGGCAAAAATACCACAGGTTTACATACGTTCAATTATGCCTAAACTCTTCTCTCCAAACATCTCACCCGCAATCACTTTCTCTAGAGCTTTGTCTTGGTCTAATTTCTGTTCCGTTATCTACTGCCTGAAGCCCCAGGAACCAAAACATTTGCCTCTGAGAGCTTTTGAGGGGAACCCCTGCTCCCTGCTTAGCAGGGAGCGTTCTGGGCTAGGGAGTTTAAGGCAATGGCCCAGCAGAGCCATCACTCCCTACAGTAAGGGTGCTGTAAGGTTTCTGGGAGCTCTTCCCTGACCTAGAGAATTGGAACAGGCCTTGAAGGTGGTTGGACCAAGTGTTACAAAGCTGAAATTCCTGATCTCTAGCTCAGGGTTCTAATTAAGGATTTCCCAAAGTTCATGTAAGTTTGGGTTAATTTTCTAGTTTGTGTGTGTGTGTGTGTGTGTGTGTGTGTGTGTGTTTAGAGGATTTCATACAAGTTTTGGTCATGTTTCCTCACCGTCGATCCCCCAACTCTTCCCATATCCACTACATATTCCTTTTTCACCCAACTCTGTGTTTCCTTTCCCCGTCAAAGCCAATTTATGCTGCCCAAATATTCTGGGAGGTGTGCTCCACCACTGGAGCTTGGTAACTTATCCGGGGCTACTTTCCATAAGTTAACTGAGCCTTTACCTCCCGGCAGCTAAGAACTGCCAATGGTTCCTCATTAATTATTTTTTTAAGATTGATTGATTGATTGATTGATTGATTGATTGATTATACATAAGTACACTGTAGCTGTCTTCAGACACACCAGAAGAGGGAGTCAGATCTCATTATGGGTGGTTGTGAGCCACCATGTGGTTACTCGAATTTGAACTCATGACCTTCGAAAGAGCAGTCAGTGCTCTTACCCGCTGAGCCATCTCACCAGCCCTCCTCATTAATTTTTAAAGTTCTAACACGCTGCCTTGCCAGCTCTTGTGGGCTTCTGTTGTTATTGTTGTTGCTGGTGTTGGGGAGAAGATGTTTCTTCTTAAGTGAAATTCCTCTGTTACTTCGTTTCCCGGCTTTCCGCTCATTTACTCTTTTTTTCTTAATTGCCATATACTCATTGTAGAAAATGACACTTCCTGCATGGAGACCATGTAGTTTCATCTTACACACCAGCCCCCATGACCCACCTCCACTGTTTATTTTTAAATACACGTTTTGAATATTCTATTCAGTGTTTTTAGTTGGAAGTCTTTGTGTCTTGCCTTGGTTTTTCCATGAGACTGGTTGGGTGGTAGAAAGTTCAAAACATTGCCAGGGTTGAAATTTGTTGGTAATGGCTAAATCCTGCTCTCCTACACTCGTACAGGGAATCTACTTTTGGGTTATACACAGCATCGCAGGCCAGATGCTCTGCACACTGTGCTGTCCCACTGCCAGCCCAGCCCTTTCCTCAACACACCACAGTGAGCCACACAGGAAAGTGCTCCTCGTGCCTCCTGTCTGGGTTCTCCTGCTTCTCTGCCTATGCTGTTAGGGCTCTTAGCCAATCCCCAAACCCCTCCTCTGATGGTCTGTAGATGTGGGGGCTCCCAGAGTCCACTCTTGATTTCTTTTTACCTTTCACATTCTTCTTGATGGTCTGTCACAGTTACAGTCCCTGCCAAGACTCTCCTCTGAATGACATCCTTATATCCAAGTCTCTTCTCAACTCTCCACCTAATGTCCCTCTGTGGTCAAGACCACGCCCAATGGATAGGACTCTATGAGACCTGTTTGGTTCTAAGGACACTTCTACTTGGCTGAGGTTGCCTCTTTTGCTCCTCTAATGATCCAGGAAATGAGAGCAGATGAGACAATGGTGGGAAACCGTGAAGACCAGTGCTGGGCTTGAGATGAAGCTGAAGCTATGAAGTTACCAGGCTACAAGGCTATGCTGCCTGTATTAGTTAGGGTTTTACTGCTGTGAACAGACACCATGACCAAGGCAAGTCTTATAAAAAAACAACATTTAATTGGGGCTGGCTTACAGGTTCAGAGGTTCAGTCCATTATCATCAAGGTGGGAGCATGGCAGTATCCAGGCAGGCATGGCACAGGAGGAGCTGAGAGTTCTATGTCTTCATCCAAAGGCTGCTAGTGGAAGACTGACTTCCAAGCAACTAGGGTGAGGATCTTATACCCACACCCACAGGGATATACCCGTTCCAACAAGGTCACACCTATTCCAACAAGGCCACACCTTCAGATGGTGCCACTCCCTGGTCCAAGGATATACAAACCATCACACTGCCTGTTTTGTTATCAAAATGGGTGCTCAGAGGATTTGTTATGCAGTTGCTCATCAATGTCCTGCAAGAAAGCCATTTAGTCACATGTCAGTGGTCACAGAGATTATAGATCACGCCTTGGACAATACCAGATGATGGCCAGGAACCCTAATAGTCTCTGGGAGCCAGTTGAAGGAAAGCAATTTGTGAACAGTAGACCCTGACAGACAGAGGCATAGACCTAAGCTTCAGTTGGGTTTTGAAACAGATCAAGATAAAATATAGGCTGTGAGGAAAGTCTCTTGGTAGGAGGACCTCCCCTGGAGGTTTGGAAACCACAGTCAGTGATGATCAACAAGAGTCTCATGAGGAAACAGAATGAAGGGCTGGAGAGATCAGGTCTGGGAAGATGATCTGTGGCTTCCAGGCTGAGATGAAGTTGGTAGCACAACCAGGAAAATAGGGAAGGAAATGACTTCAGTTCGAGAATGGACAAGGGGAGACTGTGTGTCTGTGTTGGCTTCTGAAGAAAACAAGGTCAAAGAGATGAGGAACAGGGAAGCTTGGGCTGAAGGGTAAGATGAACGCAGGTTTCAGTTCTAACTAGAAGGCAACCAAAGAAGCTAAGGCAGAAGAAGAAATTTATTGGAAGTTTACAAGACTCTTTGGGAGTTGAAGCAGGCTTGGAAAATGATCAGAAGTGGCAGAGGTTGTGGAGGAACTTCATGCTAGCAGCACAGGCCAGCAGACAGCCAGGACCCTGCTTCAGGGCATCTCCCCACGCTGCAGGGTGCTGTTGTCAGTGCAGAACACTGTCCCTGCTGCAGGCTATCAATTTGACTTTGTTCAGGTTAACTGGGCCAAAGTCATACTGGGTGCCAAGCAGATCAGCTCTTTGTGACTTCCAAAGAGGGATCTGGGGAGTTTCAGGGATGGACTAGAAGCTGTCCAGCAGCAACCAAGCTCTAACCCAGAGAGCAAAACACTGGGATGTCTGTGGCCTTGAGAAAGGAAGCAGCAAGGAATGGACTAAAAGTGCCAAAGGCAAGGAAGTGAATGGAAGCAGACAGAGGCGTCAAGGTGAGAGGCTTCCTCTTAGAGGATGTGAGTAGGGAGAAAGGGAGCTGTGGGAGAGGAGTGAACGCAGAAGGGGCTCTGGGACAATCCGCTCTTGCCCTCTGCTCAGGGCACTGCCTCTCCTCACATCTCAGGCAGGTGTTTGAACCAGGGACCACACTTGTTAAGCAACAATGCAGAACTGACCAGAACAGTCCATCTTTATTTTCTCAAACATAACCTTTGACCTTGACTTCAGGGAGGAGAACTCACTTCAGATGCTCACTGGACCCCCTTGAGATCAGGGGCTACTCTTAGCTTCTGGGCAGCTCATGGAAGCAGCCCTACCTCTCTCTGCCACACCCTGCTTCAGGGGTGACCATAGCTACTTGGACTCTTGGTGAATCCTTGTCCCATGATCAGGAACACTTTGATCTGCTGGAGAGACCATATGTCCCTCTTTCCTCTTAGCCCCAGACTGACAGAAGCTGAAGACTCTCCCTGACCAGTAGTGAGGGCCAGCCATAGGTATCCCCACCTCCCTTAGAGGCCCTGACCCACATATGAACTGACAGAAACTTCTCCTCTGAGAAACTCACTGGAAAAAAAATACTCAACAAATTTTCAGCTGAAAGAATTTATTTTTAATCTGAAAGTCACTCAGTACAACAGAGTCCCAGGTACTTGTCCAGCTTAAACAAAGACTCTTAGATGAGCAGTATCAACTATTGAACTTGACATTTACAGAAGCTTAAAAGTGACACACAGGTATAGACAGAATACCCTTGTTACCTGGAGGCAGGAGTGACATGAACTGCCATTACCTATTTATTCTCTTGGGGTGAGCCTCAGTCTTAGTTACCGTTCTGTTGCTGTAAGGAGACAGTATGACCAAGATAACTTATAGAAGAGTTATTGGGGACTTACAGTTTCAGACAGTGAGTCTCTGACCATCATGGTGGGAAGCATGGCAGCAGGCAGGTAGGCATGGTGCTGAGCAGTAGCTGAGAGCTTACATCTTTATCCCCAAGTAGGAGACAGAGAGAGCTATCTGGGAATGACACTGGATTTTGAAACCTCCAAACCCTGCCCTGCCCACCCAAACTCTTCCAGCAAAGCCACATCTCCTAATCCTTCCCAAACTGTTCCACCAAATGAAGACCAGTATTCAAACACATGAGCCTATGGAGGCCATTCTCAATCAAATGACCACACTCAGGTTTCCAGCCAGCTCTGTGCTTTTCTCCTCTTGAGATGTTCCCAGCCAATGGCCAAGGAGAGTGGTAGCAACTAAAGTCATGTCCTTCTTGAGGAAGACCTTGTAATGGCAACACAAGTGTGTGGAACACAGGTCTGACCTCCGAACTTGTAATGACAACACAACACAGGTCTGACCTCCTCTGCCCAAAGCCAGACCTATTCAGTGGCACAGCTCCCTAGAACTCCCAGCAGGCAGAGATGCTCCTGTGAAGATGAAGTTGACATGTGACAAGCTATTGTGTCTCAACCAGATTGGTTCACCTAAGCTCCTCTCCTGGGGAATAAGAATACAGGTGTCACCAGGACTGAGGTCAAGTTGCATCAGCTACAATTTCTCATCGCTGGGACAAAGTACCCAAAGAAAGGCGACTTAAGGGAGGAGGGGGTTATTTTGACTCACAATTTGAAGAGACAATCCATTGTGCCAGAGAAGCCATGGTGGTTAGAGGCAGTCTGCTTACATCTGGGTGGATCGGGCAACAGAGAGATGAAAGCTAACACACGCTTGCATCCTCCTTTTTTCCTTCTTATTCAGTCTGGGGTCCCAGCTCATGAGATAGAGTAGCCCATACTCAGAGTCCATCCTCCTTCCTCAGTTTATCCTCTCTGGAAACACAACCATAGGTGTGCCCAGATGGATGGACGTCTCCTAGGTCATTCCAAGTTGACACTGACAATCAATCAGTATAACTTCGGGGCTTTGTAAGCAAGCCTCCCTGCTCTGGGCTTCTTCCTCTTGGCCTGGTCTGGTATATATGGGTGGTTTTTCAATGTGTGATTTTTAGAGTCTGTATCATTATCCTGACATGGATAACAAGACACAAAATAGACCACTCCATGAAAAGTGGAAATCTAGGACTCTGGATCCTCCCCAGGGGCCTGGCTATGGATGACAGTATGCACCATGAGCTGCAACACGTGGACAACACTAATAAAAAGATCAGTGATGACAGGATTGTGGTCAGGGAGAAAGGCCTGCCCCTCTGGAGTAGGCTCCTGCAGTGGCCACCCTCCCGGTGGTGACACAGATAGAGGATGTGCCCATAGACACCAAAGTAGCACAAAAGTTGACCTTTGAATCCCACAAAATTTCACAATTTAAAGATTTAGAAAGAGTGCTGCCAAGGACCAGCCTTGACTTGGAGAAGGGTTCTGAGGAAGGGGTGTCTGGAACAGCAAAACAACCAAACTGAAGTCAAATCGTGGATTCAAGCTAACAACCTATGCTCCGCTTGAGACAGCTTTCCAGATTGCTCTCTCTCTCTCTCTCTCTCTCTCTCTCTCTCTCTCTCTCTCTCTCTCTCTCTCCCTCCCTCCCTCCCTCTCTCTCTCTCTCTCTCTCTCTCTCTCTCTCTCTCTCTCTCTCTCTCTCTCTCTCCTGCTTTCTCTGGAGATCTCCAGACAGCTCTCTTTCTATATATATTTTTCTGCTCAAGACAGTTCTCCAAGCAGTTCTCTCTTTTTCTTCTAAAAAGTTCTCTGGATAGCTCATCTCTTGTAGATCATAAGCCCAGTCTGATATTTTACGTATCACTCCAGTCATTTACTCCAGGTTTCCTTTTGATTATTCTATGAATCATCATCCTGTGAACCCAGCCCCTTAATTTTTAGAAAACAGCAACCACACATTTTCTTTTAACATTGCAAAAGAATTCAGAGATCTGTCTGCCTTTGTTAAGCACAGGTGATAACTAGCTGGTTGGGACCCCATCCTGAAATGACCATTTCTACCACACCTGGGCCCAACCTAGCTCTGTCACAGGATGGTCCTGAACCTAGGAATCTGTCTGCCTTTGTAAGCAGAAACAAAGAATTTAGCTGAGGATCTCCTGAGGTCCCCTGGATCTCTCTCTCTCTCTCTCCTTCCTTGGAGCTTCCTGACAAGGGGCCTCTCAGCACAGCTGATTTCGTTCCTTTAGATTCGTGAGGACTCTCATATAACTCACATGGCATCCTTACTTTTTTTTTGAGAAATTATATATTTTTGAACCCATGATTTTAGAGTTCTTTTCCACAGCCTTAAGGGCTGTCCTGAAGGTCCCATCATTTACCATTTTGCTGAGACTTTAGCCTCCCAGACTCATGCTTTTTCTGATTATCATGGAGTCATTAGTGTTAATAGGGAGGACATTCCTTGAAGGAGGAACTAAAATACGTACATTCTTATACAAACAAGCCTTACACACACAACAGCCATCAACAGGCCCACACCTGCTGGCCCTGTCCCAGGGGCAGGAATCATATCATTCTGTCCTTATTAAGGCCGTGACAGACTTGGCAGAGAGCATTAGTCCAGGCTGACGATGTGTGTGAAGTTGGTATTTAATTATAGAAGAGAGTCAGCAAGAGTTCATAGTCTATTTCCAGTCTCTCTCTCTCTCTCTCTCTCTCTCTCTCTCTCTCTCTCTCTCTCTCACACACACACACACACACACACACACACACACACACACACACATCCAGGTCTTGTAGAGGAAGGTCCCTGGAGCCTTAAGGATGGGTGATCCACTCTAGTCATATTCATGAACAATGTGCTGACCCTGGAGGACGTTTCACACTTTCACAGGCAAAGGCCAGATAAAACCACAGATCCAATAGAAAGTTGACTGTGGTAACAGAGAGGACCAGCCATGTAATGGTCCCCATGATGACCAGTCACTTCTGCTTTCCATACCCAAGTGGAATGTTTCCAGGCTAGCAGTGAGAGCTCGGCTCCACACAGCTGTTTGGGACTCAGACTGCATGGCCCTTACCACCTTCTAAGGTGCCCTGATCCTAGGTGGCCAGAAAATGCAATTGAGCTTGAAACCTCAGAGCATCCATGAGGAAGGAGAGGACTGATTTGGATAGAGACCTAGCATTCTCCATTCAGAGCAGGGGCCCCACACTGGCCCCACACTGGCTGGATCACATGGTGTGGGTTGTAGAGAAGGGGGCAGAAATGTACCCATTTGGGCAGGAGGAGTCTATTCCCTATCTTAGACCAGGTCCCTAGGCACCTCTGGCTTGGATCAGAGGGATGTGAAGAGAGAGGTGATTCCTGGGCTCTGGATTAGTGCTACCTGACTTCCATGCTGTGAGTACTCCTCGAATAATAGCACTGAACTTAACGAGATCCACATGGCTGTTGGGGGTAGTTTTATGCTACCGCCAGGACCAGCCTTACTACCAGACCCCACCCAGCATCCTTTTGCTCTACTGCCTTCACTCTTCCGGGAGGTGACCACACTACCAGCCCCCTTCTAGCTTCTTTCAAATCTGTGGATAAAAGACACACACAGTTTGTTCCTTTACAATTGCCTTCTTGGCACAATTGTTGGGCATTACTGTCTCCCTCCTGGAAAAGCATGCCCTTACCAATTTATTATCTGTCTCTCCACTTGCCCTAAACTTCAGTGGCTAGTCCCTCCTAGGCCCTGCCAAACATCCATGACCACCTGCCTGCAGTGGAGGCCACAGGCTCCCTCCGAGACTTCACATGGTTGTTGCTTTCTTCTTCCTCCAAAGCATGGCAAAAAACACCCCTCTCCCTTCTTTGCATCTCATTTTCCTCCTGGAACCTGGAAGTCCCATCTGTACCTTCCACCCAACAATTGGCTCCTGCTTTCTTTACGGACAAATCAAGAACCAAATGGGGAACAGGACCTTAGCATCAGACCCGCCCCCTTCACATGATAATGGGAAAATATAGTATGTCCATATGGGTGACTTAACTAGATTAGGAAGTGATAAGTTTTGTAACACAATTTACTCAATTACAGGTTTATACTGTTCAATTCCTGAGAGTGTATGTCTTAAACTGTTGGCTTTGCAAACTTACTAAAAATTTAACCATCAGCTTCCTTACATATTTACGCCAGCTAGCTAGCTGGGACCCCACTAGATAGGCAGCTGGAAAGTTAGTTGTGATGGCCTGGCTGAGTGACAGGCTAAGGAGGTGGCAGCAGCCTCCTCACAGCAGGGAACAGAGGCTACTCTCAGCAGCCTGGCAGGGAGCAGAGGTGCTGGGGACAGACGTTGGAGAGCCAGGTCAGCATCGCTTCCACATTGGCCTTTGCACGGGCGTGCTTCTGCCGCAAGTCCAGAAGCTTCTGGAGACAGGAAACAGGGATCCACTGTCCATCTGGCCTCTTTGTGAAAATTAGAGAAAAGTTCCCCCTCCTTGCTTCTACTCTAAAAGCTTGCTGGCCCAGCCCAAACCCAACCCCACGCCCTCTACTGGATACTTCTGCGCACTGCACGGATTATACAACAGCACCAGAGCACAAGGAATTTCTTTCTCATTAGTGCATGGGGTTCTTTTTGGCTGAATAAATGATTGACACATGTATCTCTCCATAATAAGGCCTCTCCCTTAGGACAGCCACAGGCAAAGACCCCTTGGCAGCCTTGGTCCCAGGCATGTGGGGCAATGGTTCCATCCCCTGGCTACATAGAGGTCACAATCTCGCAAGCCTAAGGATGGCTGTGCATCCCATGCTGGTTAAGAAAAGCAGTAGTGAGGTATGCAGGCACTGTTCTGCAAAGTCTGCAGGGTGCAGCCAAGGGAGAGAGCCACAGTAATGAAATGCCCTGGCTCTGGGCTGAATGTGTTGCTGGGCGGGTATTCCATCAACAAATGTGCTTTTAACAGGTGTTTCTGGAGAGTTCTGCTCCTTTCAGTCCCCTCACACCCTTCAGGGTCTGCTCCACAGCTGAACTTAGAAAATGCTGAATGATGTGACGTGGGAGAGGTGCAGAGGCAGAGTTGAGCCAGTGGGATCACAATGTTTGGGGTGGGGGTGGGGTAAGGGCCACACTGTGAGACAGAGCTAGGGGTGGTGGGGAGGGCGAGGGCAGAGGCCTCCCAGACTCCAAGTTACTTCCTTTGCAGATCTTAGCTTGCACCTAGAGGAATAACACTGCTTACTCAAATACAAGCTATTCAGAGTCTTCACATTCAACAAATCCCTTAGCCTCATTCTTGCCCTCACCGGCACCCTCTAGCCCTGAAAGGATCCAGAGACTTCCAGGGTCCACTGCTTCTTGCTGAGGCAACACACCCCCTTCCAGCTGCCGCCTGTGAATCCTGCATCAGAAGGACTAGGAAGAGTCTGGAGTCAGGTCAAGAGAATGAAAGAGCTGCCACTTTGCTCTCCACCCATTGAGCCCATGGTCCCAATCACATCAGCCCCGGCCCTTTCAGACTTGCCTCCTGAGTCTGAGCCTGAGCCCAGAGCCTGTGGTTTTGTTCCTCAGACTCTAGTGGCCAGAGAAGCAGGCAATGAGAGCCGGCAATGACTTGAAGTCCCGGGGAAGCAGCTGCACAGGAAAAGCTCCCGGAGGCGGTTTCTTAAGCAAAACAATCGTGAGTAGCCCTGGGCCGAGGCTCTGGCATTCGCTGGCCTGGCTCAGGGGGACACTGGCCAGGCTGCATTACTCACAGATGGTTTCCGGATTGCTCAAGATGCTGTCACTGGCCACGGGACTTGCCCTGTGACCCTGCTGTCAACATGTGAATTGTCCAGCTCCGTATTCTCTCATCCTTCCTGGGTGGACTCTGTCCTAGCCTGATCTGGGTTGTACTTGGTCTTAAAGGAGAGGGGCTCTGCAATGGTGTTCCTGATCTGTCCATTCATAGTCTTTCATGTGTGTATATATGCGTGTGTGCACATGTGTTTGTTTAGTGCACATGTATGTGTATGCATTCCCATAGATGTGGATACACATATGTTCTTGAGTGCACATGGTAGAGGTTACCCTAACATTGGCTGTCTTCACTCTCCAATTACTATATTGAAGCAGGCTCTCTCACTTGAACTCAGAGCTTACCAACTAGTCTAGCTAACTAGCTGGTTGCCAGAATTCCCTATCTCTACCTCTAAGCACTAGACTTACAGGCACACTGATATGTCTATGCAGGATTTGCGTGGGCTCTTATGATCCAGACTCTTGTCCTTGTGCTTGCATGATAGGCATTTTACCCACTAGGCCATCTCCCCATCCTCTATGCATAGGGCTTTTTATGAGGTAGTTTGGGGCTCATGGCTGGGAGGGCAGGAAGGCCAGTCCTAGGAAGGTGTGCAAGGGCTCAGGGAAAGTGCTCAGTGTCTCTCTCAACTGGTAGGATGGAGAGTTTCACAGGCATGTGCTAAAAGCATAGCAAGGCCTGTGATGCTGGAGCAATGTGCGAGAAGTTTCCAGAGGCAGAGGTACAGGCAGTGGGAGCAGGGGACACACGGCATATGAAAGGGGACACATGGGACCTCATGTGACCCATACAGAGCACTGCAGGAGGAACTTCTCTAGATTATGGCCAAGTTTGGCAGCAAGGCATGGGACAGAGGGGAAGGCATGACAGACTGTGAAAGGCCTTGGACACCATGTCAGGATACCTACGCCTCGATCTGAGGAGTGAGCTAAGACTTGAAGAAGGGGCTTTGAGCTGACTGGGACGGCCTGCTCTCTGCAGGCCTGTTAACCTGGACGTGGGACTTAGCTCACCTTTCAGTGTTGCCCCTCGATCTTCAGTCTTCTCTCCCTCCAGGAGCCCTCCTTCCCCTGCAGCTGTTGCAAGTGGGTAACTGTCAGTGAGACACTGACAAGAGCCACATAAATATCTGGGGGGGGGGGGGGGGGAGAGATGGCTCAGAGGTTAAGATCACTGTCTGCTCTTCCAGAGGTCCTAAGTTCAATTCCCAGCCACCACATGGTGATTCACAACCATCAATAGTGGGTTCTGATCCCCTCTTCTGGCATGCAAGTGTACATGCAGATGAGCACTTATATAAATAGAATTTTAAAATCTTAGAAAGAAGGAAAGAAAGAAAGAAAGAAAGAAAGAAAGAAAGAAAGAAAGAAAGAAAGAAGGAAAGAAAGAAAGAAAGAAAGAAAAGAGAAGGAAGGAAAGAAAGAAAGCTGAGGAGGGCTACATGGGGGAACTGGGACAGGAGACATTCAAAGCAGGGTGGTTATAACTCAGCTTTAAGAGGAAACATGAGGTGGTGGTCAGAGTACAAAGTGAAGAGGTCACAAACCAACAAGTTCATGGGCCTCTCTCAAGGTGGGAGCTATTACCAAGCAGTGGACAGAACACGAGTATTTTGAGAGACTGGCATCATAGAAAAGCTTAAGTTTATAGCCAGGGAAGGACATGCCTATAACCTAGCACTCCATGAGGTGAGGCAGAAGGATCAAGAGTTCAAGGCCAGCCTGGGCGACATGGCAAGACTCAGCAAAAACAAAACAAAAATAGACAACAGCAACAACAACAACAAAAAAAAGCATGAGTTCAGAGTCAGCCTTGTGTATAGATGACAGCCCGGCACTAGGCAACATAGTGACTTCTAGCTAGTCATTTGACATTCGTTTTCCTCCTTAATAATACAGGAGCGGAACATTGGAGGCACCTAATAATCCATAGCTATTGTTGTGACTACATTTGTAGAGTGATTTTTAGGGTGTTGAGGTGGGGCTCAACAACAGCCCCAGTATGTTATCCTTTAGAATTATGCTGGTCATAGCAGAGACCTATTATTCATCTCCGTTAAGTTTTGTGACCCAGATCTGGTACTGTTTTCTGTCATCCTTACTAAGGAGGTGGTTGATATCTTCAGCAGGACTCTTTCTGCTAGTTAGTTGTGAGCAACGCCAGAATGCCAGCTCCTTCCAAGAATGGGAAGACGCTGAGATGCCCAGCCGCTTGGGGCTGGGCCTGGAGGGGTCTCGCCTCTCCCTTGCCTGACAACCTCGCACTCGCCTTAGTAAGATGTTCTGGCCAGGCCATCCATGATACTATGTGTGCCCTCCTCCCTCTTAGTGGCCTCTGCTGGCCTGCACACAGAACCAGGACTAGGCGACCTGTAGCCAGAGGGAATCTCCACTGGGCTGCAGCTGGCTCCACCCACCTGCCCTCCCCGAAGCCTAAGACCCCGCCTCATTCTTCAGGAATGAGTAGCCCCGCGTGCGTGAGCGAACTGGAGAGCCAGGCGAGCCCCACCCTGGCCCGTGATTGATTACCAAAGATCACTGTGGCTTTAATGGTCCGCTTGGATGAAAATTAATTCTGGAATGGATAAATAATGCATCAGGATTTATGTAGTCCAAGGCAAGACGGAGCCAGAAGAGGGAGCCGAGGGAGTGACGCCAGTGGCCCCAGGGCTCGAAGGAGCTGGGCATGAAGGGCCACTGGCCAAGAAGAGAAAAGGGAAGCGGATGGCAGCATGATCGGCCCAGCGGGTCTGGCCAGGTGGCTGCGGCATGCTGAGCCCGAAGATCAGACAGGCCAGGAGGGGTAAGTCCAACTTCCTGCGGATTGTTAGGCACACAGCGTGTTCCCCCAGGCAAACGCGAGGACGTTCCGGGAGCTGTCCTGTCCGGTACTAGGTGGGGAAGGCGCTCTGGAGCTGCGGCACCTGGACAGTGAGCGTCTGCATGAGCCTAGGTGTCTGCAGTTTCAGTGAGATTGATGGGGGCTGTGTCGGCATCAGATCTGAGATCGCACAGTTACTGCACAAGTATTAAAGTGCGTGGGTGGCGAGCACCTCCACCCTAGATTTCATGCTCTGCCGTTACAAGAAAACAAGTGACAACTGGAGGAAAAATTATAAAAGTTGAAATGAGCCTCCCGGGGTTAGCAATACCCAGGCTTCTGTAGAGTCTGGGTCAAGTCTGAGGCCCGCCTGCTAGGAGTAGCTTCCCCTACAGCCAGCAGGGAGGCAGGGGTGGAGTGTCTCACACCTACCTTTAAGACCTTTACACCAGAACACCCCCCCCCCCACCGCCCCTCACCCCCACCCCCACCCCGGGCACAGCACTGTCGGAAAGTCGATGTGGGGGTGGGGCAGATACTAAAAGTCCAATAAAACAAGAGATAAGAATCTGTAGTCCAGGACTGAGCCATCAGCCTGTGTCCCAGCAGAGTGACCTGGGGACCCAGGCACTAGACAGGCAAAGAAACAGAGCATTTCCCCAGGCAGCAGCTTCTTGGCCAGGAGTGTTACTTCAGATGAAAACATCTGTCTTTGAGGAGATGAACTGGCCTTTTCAGATGACTGGTGCTTGGGGACAGCGTGCCTTCTAAGCCCAGGGGACAAAGATGGGTCTTTGGAGATGCATGGGGCTTGGGAGTATTCCTTGGCGGCAGCTGTGGGGGAGGGGGAGGGAAGTGGAGATCCTTGCACTTCCTCTGGATGCCCCTTTCATTGGCATACTGAAGGCGGCAGGAGTGACTTGTCCAATGTGTTCAGTGCCATCCGGGCTCCTCTGTAGGCTGCTGGGAAGTAGGGTAACCTGGGAACCTAGTGAGGGAAGGACAGACTTGCCTGGCCCTGCTAAGAGGTAGAGACATATTCTAAAGATGATGGAGGGGTGAGCCAGGCTAGACCCCTGCAAGTCGTTTCCTTCCCTGAACTTCTGTCTGAAGACACAGACACTAGTGAAGCTAATGAGCACTTGGCATATACCTGATCCAAAAAGAAAAGTACACCCAGGCTTTTAATGACTCCATTAGAAATTATTTTAGACTGATAACTTGCTGAAATGACAGTACTTATAGTGGGTTAAAGAAACTTATTATTGAAGTTAATCTCATCCATTTTTTTCCCTTCTCTGGCTCTGAATTTGGGTACTGGATTTTTTCCATGACTTACATGCTCATGTTAGGAGATGTGTGTGTGTGTGTGTGTGTGTGTGTGTGTGTGTGTGTGTGTGTGTGTGTGTGTGCTGTAAAATCTTGCTGGTCTGGAAAGAGTCCAGAGTCCAGTGCTTTAGCAAAGGGGCCTGTCTGTGAAATCCCAAACTTTGTGTGTGTGTGTGTGTGTGTGTGTGTGTGTGTGTGTGTGTGTTCGCATGTATGCACAAGCATGCACCTGCATGGTCACTTTCAGCTGGCTTCTTCTATCACTCTCCATTTTAATCTTTGAGACAGGGTCTCTCTCTGAACCCAGACCTCCCTGATTTAGCAAGACTGGCTGCCCAGAGATCTACCCCTTTCCCTCTACCCTTGGCACAGACACACAACACTTTGTGTAGCTGGCTTTGTTCTTGGTGTTAGGGATCTGAACTCTGATCTGGATATTTGAAGACAAGAAGTGCTTTACCATTTAAGCCACCTCCATGTCCACACCAAACTTTTTAAAAAATATTTGAGTTCACTGGCTTTCCATCAACACCAGGTCTTCCTCCATTCAGGAACATTGGGAAATGTCTGGAAGCATCTGTTGACCATTCTCACCAAGGATTCTATGAACATCCTGTAGGTAGTGGCCAAGGATGCTGCTAACACCCCCTTGGTGCCTAGGACAAGGCCCAGCACACAGAATATCTGGTCTTAAACGCCAACGGTGGCAAGGTTGAGAGCCCTCTCTACCTGGCCATACCATCTGGTTAGACATGTAACAAGTTTAAGTTTCTAGTGTAGTTTTTCAGACATGAATATAGGAATCATTTGCTCACAAAGCTATCTGACCATAAATCGTAAGACAGATATTCTGAGACCATGGCTTACAAAGGATGCTGCTGAGCACAGGTGCCAGGGGTTGGCCTGCCCGAGGGAGCTGTGAGTCCTGATCTGGAAGCTGAGGAATGAGGCAGTATTGATCTGGGGCAGGATGATGGCAGAGAGAGGGTGAGCATGATACTGGGGTGGGAGTGGGGAGCATGCCATGGAGTTTTCCGTGTGTGTGTGTGTGTGTGTGTGTGTGTGTGTGTGTGTGTGTGTGTGTGTGTGTGTTCACACCAGTGAGGCTAGAGCTGAAAGGAGAGGCAGCCTGAGATCATAGTCAGGCCAGGAACCAGGTTAGAGCACCATGTTCAGAAATAAACAGTCATGTGCCTCAAAGAAACTGGGCTCTGGCAGGTGGGAGAATTTTCATCAAAACAAACCCCTATTTAAAGGTTTCAGGACTAGGACAGGGACTGTGTGACCCTCTAGGAGCCTTTACAACACAAAGCCACCAGCCACTGTCTGAACTAGATTCTTGCAGGCCACACCTAAGTGGAAATACGGTCAAGTGTTGTGTCACTTGAAAAAGACCTGGATTCCTCTTTAGGAAAGTCAAAAACAAAACCAAACAAAAAACCTCAGACCTGGACTACAGTGTCACAGGACTTTGGGGTCTGACTGAAAAGCTGCTCCCCGGGCTGTTGATGTCTTGGTTTCTGGGATCCCCTCTCTGAAGCCACACTGTCTGCTAACTTTTTGGCAAGTTTCAACCAGGTCAGCCCTGAAGGAATAGGTGAAGATGACCACCACCCTGAAGGGAGTCCTCGCCATCAGTCCGGGGAGGAGAAAGAGATGCCAGGATTAAGAACTTACCAGGAGAAGCCTGGCTGTCAGTTACCTAAGAAGAACAGTCTTAGTGCCAGGCCTCCAGTGAGAGGGGAGTGAAGGCGTGTGGAAGCAGGATGCGTGGGAGAGGCTGAGACACAGTGCTAGGCACACCATCACCTGCCTTCACCATAACTGACTTGCTCTTTGAGGAGCATATCAATCACAGAGATGGGCTCTGTGACTATATGTTCTAAAAGCCCATCGCCACAGGGAGACTGGGCTCCATGTGTTTTTGATACAGATCATACCCAAACCACAGCATGCAGTAGGTCAACTGTCCTTCCCTGGATGGATTCAACGTCCAAAAATTTACAGACAGACGAGGCAAACACACAAACACACACACACACAAATTCACAAACATATGTACATGCACACTCACATACACACACATACACACAAATTCAACAAACACACAAACTCACAAACACACACACACACTGGTGAAGCTCTGTGCAGTGAAACCAGGTGCTGTGGTCCCTGCTCATTTAGGTCCCTCCTGGGACCCTATCCACAGCAGCCTCACCTCCCACTGACCCCTATTCCCACTGCTGCCCTGTTCCCTGAGTAGAAGACTCAGCTTAACCTGTCCCTTCCAGCTTTCACAGAAGAAAACCAAGTTTCATTTGCAAGTGTCCACAGCAGGGCACAAGCCCATGTGCTCTTTGACACAGACAGAATAGTTATTTCTTTTTTGTTTGTTTGTTTTTTTTGTTTTTGTTTTTTCGAGACAGAGTTTCTCTATAGCCCTGGCTGTCCTGGAACTCACTTTGTAGACCAGGCTGGCCTCGAACTCAGAAATCCACCTGCCTCTGCCTCCCGAGTGCTGGGATTAAAGGCATGCGCCACCACGCCCTAGTTATTTCTTTTTAAGATCGAAAAATAAACGCAAGGTAGGGTCCCGCCCCTCAGAGTGTTGAGGATGCCTTGAAATGTCAGGAGGAGCCTCAGGGACCAGGCTGCACCCTTACAGCCATCTTTGCGCCCTCCACCCTTGACCCTCTGTGTTCCTTCTTCCTCGTTGAGGTTCTTAGGAAAATCTATCCTTACCCTTAACTGAATTGTATGTTAAAAACGTTTGCCCAGTCCACAATTGTCCTTGAGTTGTATATTAATGGTCTGTCTTTTTAAGTTTGTATGTCTATAAGTTTTTAATGTCATGTCACCAGTCCATCAATGATTTTGCTCACGAGCTTCCGCCTTTGTATGGAATGGCTCATTGTAAACTTGTGTCTACCCAGAAGGCTCCCTTCTGAGGTCTGCTGGTGAGTGCAGCTGCAATGCTGTGGCTAAGTTCCTTAGAAAGAGCATCCATCCCTGTACCCCCACAAGTGGAGAGTCGGGCTATTGCTGGGTAGCAAGAGACAGCTGCTGGGTGGGATGAACACTTTTCTGTGGCTTTGTTCTTAGGATTTTTTTCCCCACGAGAGAGTAAACTTATATTTGTTAAATTCCCTCAAGGATTTGGGCATTTTTGTTGTAATTCTTCAGTTCTCATGGCTACACTAAAATCAAGCTCCTTTACTGTCATTTTGAAAGGCATAAGAGGAAAATTGTCAGTGCCCTGACCAAGCATCATGGAAGTGACATTCATGTTTGTCTACTGCTAAGTCATTTGCTTATCCTTAACCCAAACTATTTACAGACCTCTGTAAATTACTCTGTAGGCCTCCGGCTATAGAATTACAAAATGCAATGAAGTTGAGGAAAGTGCCTACAGGCATGGAACAAACAAAGTTTGGATGTAGGCGACTGAAACAGTGTTTAAGGTCGGAAAAACAAGACCTAGCAGAGAACTGAGAAACATAAAAACAAGACCAACCCAGGAAAGCAAAGAGTAATACACAATACTGATGGCATAAAACAGAACTGATATCGGACTAACAGTCACAGGGCACTAATGAGGGAAGTTCTATATATTGATCTAATGCAATTTATGATGTAATTGTATGGGAACAATGAATAGGGTGTGTGTGTGTGTGTGTGTGTGTGTGTGTGTGTGTGTGTGTGTGTGTGTAAAATCCTCTTCCATAATTAAAAAGTCAATAGATAGCACTTAAAAAGGAAAAATTAAAATGTGTTAATAAGGGAATACTTTCTAAGATTATGGTAACCGCTAGGGGGAAAACCTATAGTCAGGTGACAGGGATGTGCCCTAAGGCATCATTAGGTATGCTCAAATATTGCTTTGTGGGCACCTAGGTTGCATGGCACAGCCTGGGCCCACTGCTCCTAGGCCACAAAATTATGTAACATTTTACATATGATTGAGGGCAATTGTAGTACAGTAGTCACATGTCTAAGAATAAAAAGCTATAAAATATAGCATGAAAGGCAAGTGTCTGCAGCTGAACAGGGCACTTCTGTTCAAAACTAGCATACAGGCCTGGAGAGATGGGTTGACCATTAAAGGATAGATTCACAAGCAAAAACTAACACAGTCACACAAATCAGCCACGATGGGTGGGCTTATTAATGCCATTAACTTCTACCTGATTTACACCTAAATATGTGTGTGTGTGTGTGTGTGTGTGTGTTTGTGTATACACATACACATATGGATAGGAGTGTTATAATGTATGTATATATATATGCAGTTCATATGTGTAGTGACATCAGAGGCCAGAGAGGATGCTGGATCCCTTGGGCCTGCAGTTAGAGGTGTTTGTAAGCTGTCATATGAATGCTGGGAACTGTACCCAGGTCTTCAGCAAGATCAGCAAGTGCTCTCTCTCCTCCAGTTAGCTGTTTTGATAAATAAGTTATAGTATATTCTAAAACAATGATTAGAAATATAGATACTCTGTATGCAAATGACACAGTGAGCTTTAAATCATTATCAAATATTATGCACCATGCACGGCCACGTGTCCTCTAATTTTATAGAACTGATCACAAAATTGGCCAATTCTCGCATCACCACAAATACATGAACAATAAGGTTTGTACAACCGTGTGAATGTTACCACGTTGCTAGCTTTGAGGAGTTTCATCTTTATAGCATCTTGAGACCACCACTACATGTGGCCCCTCTGTGACCAAACTGTTGTTGTGCAGCACAGGCAGGACTGTACAAAGATAGAATGTGGCTTCCTCTTTGGGTAAGGGTAGAAGGTGAGGAACATAGGCTCTGGAGTCATGCCCGAGGCTTGTAGGATTCCTGGAGATGCTGCCAGGGAATGATAACCCAGAAGCCACCTGATTCATATCAGCCGGCCAGGGAAGTGTTCCGAACCCTGGAGGTCCTCTTCCTTAAGGGAAGCGTGTGGGTCCATAGCCCACTCTAATTGCTAAGTTCTGAATGTTGTGCCTTTCCAGAAAATGCCCATGAAGACCCAGTGTTGTATATGCCCAAGTGGGCCAAATATACTGAGGGTTTCCTAGGAGAGGTCACATTCATGGCCTGTGAGTGAGCCACAAAGAAACATAATCAGATAGGTGATACAGCACCTGCTGTGCCTGCCTCTCACTCAGAGAGGGGGCTTCAGTGAGCTATGCCAAGGAAGGGCTCGCGTGAGCTATTCCTGAGATGGATAGAGAGTCGAGCACTCTAGTTTCAATCAGTTGCTGTGGTAAAACTCTAACTGAAAGCAAGGTGGAAAGGGAAGGGTTTATTTCCTCCTACACTTCCAGGTTACAATCTGTCACTGAGGAAGTCACGGCAGGAACCTGAGGGCATAGCTACTTGCTATTTCCCTGAGATATTGTTACCTCTGACCAGGGAGCTCACTCACAGACAAGGAGGGCAGAGGAAACAGTGGAAGAAAGGTGCTTAGTGGTTCACTCTGACTTGCTCATGCTTAGATAGCATAGTATTCTTATACAAACCAGGACCACCTACCTAGGGAAAAAAAAACTTCCACAGTGGGCTAGAACTTCCTCTATCAATTAGTAAGTACTCAAGATTGTCACCCACAGACTTGCCCACAGGCCAATCTGACCTAGGTAACTCTTCAGGTGACTCTAGTCTGTGTCAAGTTGACAGTTAAAGCTAACCAGGACACAGGAAACAGGCCAGAGTTCAGTCAAATGTTAGGATCCTAATGGAGAGAAGAGAGCCTGTGGGTTTCTTTCACCTGGCTGTGACCTCACTTCTAGGCCAGGCCCTGGCACTGCTGCTGGTAGCTAATTCGACCCTGATGACAGAAGTGCCCAAACCTATACATCTCCTATCGAAACCCAGATCCTCTACCTCACACAGAGAATACAGTTTCCCAAAAGTGCCTTCCAGAGCTAATGTAAAATTACAGAAGCACTCAGATCAGCACAGGGCTCAGAACAAGCCCAGGGAATCTGATTGTAGACTAAAAGCTCCCAATTGTAAGACCTTTGAATTGCAGTGGCCTGAAAGTACATTGTAAATAGATTTTTAGCCTATTGTTTAGAGTTTTGTTGTTTATTTCTTTTGTTTGTTTGTTTGTTTGTTTCTACTGAGACATCATTTTCATACATGGGTCCCCTTTCTCTGTGCTCTCTGTTACCTGGGATCAACCCTACTTCAAAATTAAATCTTAAAAAATCCAGAAGTAAAGAATTGACACATTTTAAACTGTGCACTGTAGACAATTTCAATTGTAACTTGACACGATCTTACAATCTCTCACTGTGTCCCACCTGCGACATGAATCATCGCTCTGTCCAGTGTGTCCATACTGTTTATGCTGTGTCTCCCTTAGTCACTCAGAAGACATCCTGGAGAGCAGACTGGTAGCCATGGTAACACATTGCTTATATTTAAACAATCCTTATTTTGCTGAATAATGACCCCAAGGCACAAGAGTGGTGATACTAAATAAATCAGTGTGTCAAGAGAAAAGTTGTGTAAACAGGCAGAGGTTCCTAACTTCGTCGTAGATATCTGTACATACAGGAGAAAACAGAGTTTCTATGGGACTCACTAGAATTGGTGTTTTGGATCACCTACTTTACTCCCTGAAGATAAAGAAGCAATGACACACAATGAAATGCTTGTCTTAAATGTCTACCCAGTGACTGCCATCCAGATAAACACACAGTGTATCTTTCTTAGCTCAAAAAAGTCCCTCCCGTGTCTTCCCAGGTGAATGCTTCCCGATTTTATCACCATGGAGTGTCTTGCTTTAGTCACTTTAAATTTTGTATGGATGGACTTATGAGTACGACCCCTTGGTCACTACACCGACATCACCTTGCTTCTCTCTTTTATGGGAAGCGAGAAACACTTGGAGGTTTGGAATGTGCTGGGTGTGTCTGAGCTGTCCGTTCACATGAACATCTCTGATCTCACTCCTGTCAGCCTTAAGAAGGCGAGAGAGAGTAAGGGCTAACTGCTCAAAAGTCAGAGCACCCATGACACCTTGAGCTTCAATCCAGGACTCTGAAGTCCAAACAGCCTCCCGAATACAGCTGTGTTTGTGACTGGTGGAGGTAAATGGCCTCTCACCAGCTGTTGATTCCAATTCCCCAAGTGCCTGCTCTCTCTCATAGAGACTTTGGTGCCGACATGTCATCCACTCTAACCTGGCCATCTCAGACGAGCTTTACTGGAAGGTACTACCACCAAGCCATGGGCTAGTAAGAATCAGGCTTAGGTTTGGGCACTGGTTCCCCAGGTGGCAATGAAGGGCAACTTCCACCGGTGTTAGCCATGGGTGCAAAAGTGTGTGCCCTGTGCAAGCAGGCCTGGTGTCATCTACCTGGAGTATGCTGAAGAATATAAAATCTGACTGCTATTTTATATTGATTTCCATATTTTGGGAGTAGATGGGTACAGCCTTCTTCAATGTTACAGACTCAGGTTTGGGGCTGGATACATATTTGAGAGTTCCAGCACTTTCGAAGTTTACAGAGATAATAGTACCCACTGTTGATGTTTGGAGAGCCAACATATCTCAGGCACCTCACAGGCACCTTTTATGACCTGGGGCCAGCCTTCCCTGTCCTTGCCTGGTATGCTCCATGTTGACTCTGAGCAGTACTGGATAATGAAATTTTCTGGGATCACTTTACAAGCAAAGATGGGGCCACTATTCGAACTGTTTCTTTAAGGGAGCAGTGTTGCTTCCCATGTACTATGCACAAAGGATGAGAGAGTCAAAGGGGGCCATTCTCAGAGCAGATGGCCTGAGCCAGCCAGGCTCCTCTGCATCTGGACACTATGTCCTGGGTACCAGCTGCAGGGCTGGAAGAGCTCACCAACTTGCCATAACCCATGTGTAGCCTTTAAGAGCCAGAGTATTTAAGAACATAGGCCAAGTGCATACACTTCCATGTGTTTCCTACACTTGCCTCTAACTGATGCTGCCCAAGACCCATGTGTCAGGAGAGAAGGCTGTTGTGCCCAAGAGACAGACACTAGAGACTCAAGCCTCTCCATCTTCCACCTCTCTTTCCAAGATGCATCAGACAAGCTGTCAAGCATATAGCTTTCTCTCCCGCATAGAAGATACCAATGTCTGTAACATGATTAGACAGTCAGGGCAAAAGTACTGCCAGATGAAAGCCAGAGGGATACCAGCCTGGCCTTGAGGCCCCAGACAACCCGAGCATCGGCCATGACCTAGTTCGAAGAAGACTGTAAGTTATTTGCAAGATGGACCTGAACTGACTCAGACCTGGTCTGGAATGCTGCCTTGACTTCCTGACCAAGGCAACTTGGGACCGTGCTCTGCAGCTGCTGAACTCATCAACAACCTCAGTGGTGGCTGAAGCAACAGTAGAGACCATATTGATCCAAGCTAATGGCTTGTAGGCAGGCAGAAAACGAAATTTATAATTGATATTGAGTCACATCGATTCACCGACTGTAGGCTTTTGGTGAGTGAGTGAGTGGGTATGGAAGCAGTCAGCACGGATGGCTCTTGGGTACCAGTTCCCAGACAAGGTTCGGAAGAGGGGAAGAAGGCTTTAGGAGGCTCGGCCTACAGAGCTGAGGATCAGCTCTGAGCACAGGTGGGCAGTCTGGGACGTGATCGGCATTAACATTTTGCTCCCTTTTAGGAGTAGAAGTCTGGAGCTGCTCTGTTGAGCTACCAAGCTAGGAACTGGTAGAAAACCGTAGTTTCATCTTTCTAGGTTCCTGTTTGTTGAGTCTCCAACTGCACAGGGACCATCACCAACCTCACTATGCACTTGACTTCTGCATAGTGTGGATAGAGACCAGGGATAAGAGAAGTCCAACTGAGCAACGTGATGGGGGCTCAGGAATAGCCTCTCTAAGGTCAGAGTTAAGAGCTTAGGAGCCAACCAGATGTATTGGGTTATGGACCCTCTTCTTACCCCATCTCTTCAAGTCCTCCTGCTGGGCAGTTTCCTTCACTTGCTGGCCTTTCCTGTATACAGCTCCTTTTATCCGCTCACTCTTCCTGAGCCTCAGCTATGGCTCTCCCGCCTCCTCCAGATGCCTTGTCCCCTAGCCTGACCTCAGCATTGCCTGCGTCATACTGCCCTCTCCTCTGTGTGTGCCTGGATAACGACATTGTTTGTCCCCTGCTTAGCTCTGCCACCATCCTTGCCTAGTCTCCCCATGCTGAACACATAGATGGTCCCTAAATTCGGTGACTGGATAGCTGAAAATGACCCCCTGTGTGCTCTGAGTCTTGGGGTGCATCTGCATGGAAAGGAATAAAGAGAAAGCCATTCGCATCCCCCCTAGCCTCTGTGCCACACAGCCTCACTGGAAAGCAGGCCAGCTGAGGCTAACTTTTAAGAATGCAATTTTCAATATAGACTCTTTAAATCTTTAAAATAATCTTTATGAAAAGTTGCCAGAGTGTCCAGGCTGCCTCATTACTGTTTTAAAAGTTAAGATTTCCACTGGCCAGGGGTTGGAGAGTAGTCTTAGGTAGTTAGAACCTTAAAGTTCTCCAGGCAGGAAAGTGAGTCCCATTGTGAAGGTCTGGCTGGCTCTCCAGACCTTGGAAAGATGAAGGGCCCAGGGAAAAGCAGATGTGCAAACAGAGCCCAGGAAGAACACTAACAGCCAGAGAGAAAGAGACAGAGAGAAAGAGTGAGAGACAGAGACAGAGACAGAGAGAGAGACACAGAGAGAGAGAACCACTCACACTCAGAGCCAGCATGCAATAAATCATCTGACGTTTCAGCTCACCCCTGGGACAGCACAGGACCCTGGCAGAACCCCTCAACCTTGGCTACAAATTGCATTAACTTTATAAAAACATCCCATTGGCCCCTCCCCAGTGCCCTGCCATTACCTCACCCCTCTCCTCTCAATCAATCTCTAGACCTCAATACTTACCCTTTAAATCAATTCAGCCCTGAGATTCTTCTTGCTGTTTCCCCAGCCTGCCTTAAAAATCTCATCGACTTTCATAAATCACTTGTGTTTCTGCTCTCCGGCTGCTGCGGCTGCTCTGGGGCTTACACAGCTGCAGACATGCTTGCCGCAGGGCACCCAACCCCAGCTCATGTGGTCTAGAGGGGCAGATGGGTCAATGGCTGCTCAGCTGGGCTGCCTTGGGCCTTTTCAAAAGGTCCTGAATGCTACTGAATGTGTCCTGCAAGGATCTCTAAAGTAGACCCTGAAAAAGAGGAATCACGTGCAGTTTTCACTGAAGAGGCTGGTGGAGAAGTGAGGGAGTCAGGGAAACGGAAAGATGCTCGAGGAGGAATGGAGCCCAAGCCATAAAAGGAGGTCTCTGTCTAAGCCCCCAGGGAACTCAGCTTTGACTAAGGGTTACCTTGGTCATAAATTCCCAGGTACTCCTAGTTCTCCCAGTTCGGAGTCAACCAGACTCTAAATCAGACTCTAGCAGCTGAAGGGACAGTTCTAATTCAATCTGGCTATCCTGAGAATCCTCCTGGGGACGGACTGTGTCTAAATTGAAACCCACTGGAAGAGGGGACCATGAAGATCCGAAGAGGGATCCAAGAGAATTCGGGAAGAGCTGCTGCACCCCACAATTTAAAAGGCATCTTTCAGCATCCTCAGAACTCCTTAGCATCAGTAGTCACCCCAGGTGAGTAATTGCTGGCCCAAACTAAGCCTCTAGACAGGCTGAAGGAAACCCAGACCCAACAAGGACTCACCTACAGATACAACCGGCAGCCCGCTAACTGTGGTCCTCGGAAGGTCTGTAGACAGTCCAGGCCCAGGCTTCCTCCAGCCCAAGTATGCAGGCTCTGTCCTGATGTGTGTGATGCGAGCCTGTTCCCTGCCTACTGCCTCCCACAGGCAGTGACTGAGGGTTTGCTGCTCTTATTTGTAGTTACAGCCAAACACAGTGCTTGTCACAGGAAAAACCGAAACATCTACCAAAGTAGTGATGTGTTCGTTGATGTTTTAGACATCCGAAAGGATCCAGCGCCCTTCTGAGCAGTTATCACTGAACACGCCTCAGTATGGTTTACATAAATGGTTTGAGTCCATATAGTATCACAGCTTAGTTCGTCCCTTCACACAAGATATGTTAGGTGGGATATGTTCCTCAGCAGACCTTTTTCGTATAAAACCTAGACTCCCCAAACACATTGTGATATCTTTGTTTGGAGTGGTGATTTCTTCCCCTTTTGTGAAGTTTGTTTCCTATAACGTTCTGCAACTTGCATT
Organism: Mus musculus; assembly: GCF_000001635.26. Classification (NCBI taxonomy): domain Eukaryota; kingdom Metazoa; phylum Chordata; class Mammalia; order Rodentia; family Muridae; genus Mus; species Mus musculus. Next base: position 33,263,324 of record NC_000080.6, read on the forward strand.
CCTTGAGTGTTTAAGCATAAATGGCCGTCCATATTTATGGGTTCTGTATCGGCAGATGTAACTAACTGTAGACTGAGAAAAATAAGTGCATCTGTGCTGAACAGGCACAGACTTGGTCTTACGGCTGTTTCCTAAACGATGTGGTATACCGACCAGTGACAGAGCATCTGCGTTGTACCAGGTACTTCGAGTTATCTAGGGAAGAATGAACGTGCCTGGGAGGACTGGGTAACTTATAAGCAGATGCTGTCTTTTTATATGAGGGGCTTGAGCCTCTGAGGGGTTTGAAATACCTAGTGGGTTCCTGAATCCGTCCCAGGTGTGACTATTAATGGGGGAGTCAAGAGAGCTAAGGAGTTTGCCTGTTAGTCTTGACCTCAGAAGAAAGGCAGTTATGGGAGAAATGAGAAGCTGGGGAGGTGAGACATTGAGAAAGCCGCAGTGGTATCAAGGGAGGGTATGAGACTGAACACACATAGGCAGAGGACACTGTGGGACTGAGGGTGGGCTGTGAAGTCATAAGGCCAGGTCCCTAGGACTCTCGTGAGTCACAGTGATGGTGGGGCTGCCACAGGGTTTCCACTGAACATCTCGTTCTAAGTCCTATCTTTGAAAACTCCCTGACTGCACACTGCAAGAGATGACTGCAGAGCGGGAAGTATGGGGAGACATGGGGAAAGGACAGCAGCGACTGAGGAAGGATGCTGGGCCTGAGGATGGGGTTCCCACTGATTGAGATGGAGAGGCCATGAAAGAAAGAGTGTGCCAGGACAGGAACGGACAGAGTCTAACTCCCACTCTGTGAGAGTGGAACTATCCGATGAACACTCAGTGGGGCAAGTCTGTTGATCTCAAATGCTTTCCAGTGTGGGTCTGACACAGAGGAGCACACCGCCCTGCATAGGGCCAAGTCCTACTAAGTGTCATTAGACTGCATTTCTAGCTGTGGGAGGGCCCTGGATTGGAGGTTCTTTTTGTTAGGAGAGGTGGAATTGCAGACTTATAAAAGGTGTACAGTTTCCACAAACCATTCTCTTCTCGCTATGTAGCAAGTTGGATGATACTAACAAACTTTATAAAGTTTGCCTTCACAGGCAAAACATGCCCGATGCTGCAGTTTGCTTTCCCCGGGTGAAAGTCCCATGCCTCTGCTTGTCCCCATTGGTCTTTGGCCTGTTCACTTCTGTATATTGTCTCTTTGCTTTTTAGATGTATTGACTGTGAGAAGCCTCTGCTCACACACTATCAAATGCATCCTCGGGTCAGCTCCAGCTGCAGAATTGAATACAGCATGTATGTACCCCCAGGGGACAGTAGCTAGCTGAACAGACAGACAGCAAAATCACACAGAGGACAGTTCTTTACCATGTTAAAGGTGAAGTGGAAAAGGGTGGCCTTCTGTGGAGGGATCCGAAGAACCTCGTGAAGGAGCCACACTTGGAGTGGAAGATCAGACTCCTACAGTGTCATAAGCCTGGGGTAGTGGCCATATTACAGACGTCTCAGCAGCCAGGGAATCCAGCGTCTAAGCCCTTTGCCCCAGAGGCTTTAGGTTGAGCAGATGTAGAGTCGGTGCCCGAGCATCACGGTGAATGTATTGGTTAATGCACAGTGAATGCACGAGGCAGCTCAGCAGCTGTGAGCTGGGCAGGTGGTTCTGTTGATAGAGATGTGATTCTGCCGGATGTACTATGACTCACGGTTTAGGGCAGGCATGGGGTTGACTCTGTGCACCACAAGCTCATAGCTGCCCTTGTGGGGAGGCCTGAGTTTAGGGACCCACAACACTTCGATGGAGAGGCTGGTTCTTGCACGTGCCCTACTCGCCAGCAAGAACAACGCTGCAACAGGATCCTTCTGCACACGTTTATTGGGAGAGCTTGATTGCAGAGGTGAAGAGACCCCAAGCCCAGAACTGGTGCTGCTTATATAGGCCTAGGAGAGGCGTGTCTCACACCCAGATTGGTTATGCATGGGTTATGCTTACCACCTCATTTGCATGTCTCACATCTGATTGGTTAACTTCTCTCTCATCTGATTGGTTAACTTGTCTCTCATCTGATTGGTTAACTTGTCTCTCATCTGATTGGTTAATTCTCAAAACCTCATCTTGGCAAAAGAAAAAAAAAACTTTACTGCTATGTGTGCGTGGTGGCCGGTGGTAGCCAGCGCCACCTTGCAACGGCACATGTGGCTTCCCACAGCTGGTGCTTAGGCATGAAGTAAGGCAAAACGAAGAGTCTTAGGCTATGTTGCTTGCCAGCCTCCAACCACTGTCGCTGCCCCTGAAGACCTCAGCTTGCACATCTGCAAACAGTACAAAGCGACTTGTTAATGGGAGAGTTCAAGGATTGGAGATTGAGGTAGAGCAGTTCCTTGGCCACTGCACAGACATTTGGGAGAGGCCTGCAGGTTGTTGCCCAGGCAAGCATGACTACATCTGAGTTGATTCAGTAAGCTGGGGGAGGGTGGGGGGAGAGAAGGAGAGCGCAGGGAACAGCTGAGTCTAGAAACTAATTGCCCATTGACGTTGGGGGGAGTGCTGCAACAGAACCTCAACATGGGACACTGGCTAGCTGTGAAGTCCTAGGAGAGTGAGGAGGCTTGGGAGAGTTTCTCATTGAGTTTCTCACTTGGGCTAAAAGGATCTGAGACCTTCTATGGCACTTCCCTAGGAGGTTTGACATAGAAGCCAGATATTTCTTAAAGAAAGGACTCACGAAGAGCGAGCATGGACAGCCTGGTACTAGTGAGAAGACAGTGGGAGAACCTCTGAGGACAGAGAAAGTGAAAGCCCAAGGCAGTGGATGAGATGTGAGTACAGACAGGAAGGCACTTCAGAGCGGAGGAAGGACAAGCTTCTGGAAGGAACAATGATGGCATCCGAGTCACCAAGGTGACGGAGGCTGGGACCCTGCTTTGGGGTTTGATTAGTGCCATATTGGGAGATGTCAAAGTCTTCAGATGCAGAGTAAGGCAGGGTGAGAAGCATCTGGCTGGGCTGACCCGGGAGAGGTGGAGACAGCAGACTCCTGCTGCCCATGCTGAGGCGAGCCAAAGGGATAACAGCACCATGCTTGTGCTGAGCTCCTTAAAGTCAAGGGCCCTACCTGCCCTCATCTGAGGTGAGGCCACATACTGGTCACCCCTCAAAGCCTGGCCTGGTGGCTCTGCAGGGATCTGCACCCCAATAGTCTACATCTTTGCTTAATTTTCCTTCCCTTTAACTGTCAGAGGCTCCAGTGGAAAACATCAGCTCAGAATTCTACACTGCACTTGTGAGGACTCTGTTGGTTTAGGAGGGAGGGAAGACAGGAGAGAGAGAGAAAGAGAGGGGGCAGTGTCCTGCTGTGCGTAGATAGCCCCTAACTTTAAGGAGGTAAAGATTACCTTCGTCCCCAGGCCTAGCTTGCTTCAGGCTTGCTCCCCAGTGCCAGTCAGATCTGAAGCCCTCACTTCTCAGTGCCGCCTGATTCAAGGCCTGATTGCAGAACTCAATAAAGTGATTAAAGGAAGTGCTGAAAACGAGAACGAGAACAGTGATTATTAATAAACCATACCCATGGCCGCTTTCCTCGTGAGAAGCTCCATGGGTCTGATAAGTAATATCTATATGATTGATTATCTGGGGAAAACCTGTGATGGTTTGGTAGCCAACATGGCCTGTGCAAGAAGAGCCTCTCTGGGACACTGTAGGGCACTGGAGTCGGTTCCCCGTCCCTGGAATGTGGTTTCCGGAAGGCCTGCTGTCCATTACCTGAGGGCTGATGTCCACAGCTTGACAATCAGGGTAAAAATCTCTCTCTTCTTTATGTTGACATATCAAGGGCCGTACATGCCAATAGCATGCATGTCAGCCACACAACCACATATTACCCATGTTCCCAGGCTTAGCATCCATGGGCCTGTGTCCAGGAAGTCCATCTGGCATCTGTAGACCTCATCCAGTGTACTCAGGGGAGTCCATCTATGCCAATTAGTTCCTGAGACTGTTGAGTTCCTGCTGTGAACTGCCCTGCCCATGCTAGAGTAGGAAGAGAAGGTGTATGTCTGGTGGAACAAGAAAGCATCAGGTTCTGCTATGACAAAATATAAAAGATAGAGCCATGAATGCAGCCGTAAGACATTCCATGGCTTCAGTGCTCCACTGCAGGACCCAGTGTTCTCCCTGTTAAGAGTGATGAGTTAGGTGTGAAAGTGGAGTTATTTGCACATTAGACATCTCCTACTGGTAGCAAAACCCTAGCTGGGCATCCCAGTCGATTAAACATCCAGAAGAAGAGAATTAATAATATCATTTTGCATAGTCTATGCCATCTTCTGTAGAAGTATGGAAGGTTTATAGTGCCTCTTGCAGATCACTTGGAAAGACAAAGAATTCAAAAGGACAGTGGAGACCAAGCCAACCCAACCACACCAGAGAATTCTCAATCACAGGACCACAACTGACTGTCAAGCCTTTAGTTAGAAATATCAGGCAATCAAAACACAAAATCCATGTATGTATTTGATGACTTAATTTTAATGAAATTGGTTTATTTTTTAAAGTATTTAGAGATGTGCATCAAATTGAGACCCTAAAAAGAAAACTCAGTGTCCAGAGGAGGGTACCCCTGTCCCCTTTGCTCCTGGGTCCTTTCTCAGATCTTACTGGAATACTGACATCATGTTTGCTGTCTTCTCATCATGAGTATCATCATCATCTCATAAGTGCCACATCATCCAGTGTCTGTCTAATCCAGCCTTGCTATGCCTGATGTAAGGTCAGGGGAGAGAAGAAGCATGAGGACAGAAGCATCCCTCCTGATAGTTGATATAATTCTACCAGGCACAACCTCTTTCTGCCTCATCAGGGGACCAGCCCAGCCCCAATTAGACAAAACATTTCTTCCAGGTCTATGTCCTCCAAGGCAGGACCACTAAACTAGGAAAGCAGAGACCCCAGGCAAGATGCATCAGATGTCAGGAAACAGAAGGGTGCCTCTCCAGAGTCATGAGAGCTAAGACTTGGGGACTGCAGCTGTTCTTCTCATCAAGAGTGATGAGTTAGGTGTGTAAGTGGAATGATTAGACATCTCCTACTGGTAGCAAAACCCTGACTGGGAGTCTCAGGCGATTAAACATCCAGAAGAGAATAGTACTATCACTTTGCATCTACTAAGTTCTAGAGTGTGAATCCTCAAAGTATGATCCACACCACTGGTGGTTGTGGGAAAAGTGGTGTGCCAGTTCACCTGTCTGGTAAAATATAGCCGCTAACTTCTATTTTAAGGAAGGAGTATATAAAGATGCTAAAAGGTTCAATAGCTGTAGAAAAATTTCCTCTGTTCTGTGGGCCTACTGCTGGTTGCTCAGATTAAGGAAAAAAAATTATCCATGGAGGTACTCACCCTACTATCGCCTTTATCAATATCATCGTCACTATGGTTACTAGTCACTAGGCCAGTTAATGTGCCAAGCACACAGCAGGGCTTGGTGATCTCTCCTCCTCCATGACAGCTTCTTCTTCTCCCACTTACTATGCAGCAGGTATTATAATATAACACAGACTGGAGTTACTGACCTATAAAGTGTGGGAGAGTTAATAGTGCTGGCCATGAGGTAAACCCAAGTCTATGCCCAGAGTCTGTATTTCTTCAACTAGACCTCACTGCATGATTGCTAATATTTATTATCAACTTGACAAGTTCTAGACTCAGCAGATCTCTGGGCATGTCTGTGATGAAGTCTCTGGATATAGTTCTTCAAGGTGGGAAAACCCATTCAAAATGTTAACAGCACCATTCTACTGACTAAGGTCCTAGCTTGAACATAAAGGAGAAAGTAATCTAAACACAAGCATTTACCTTTTTCTGTTCTCTGAGTGCAGGGGCAATATGACCAGCTGCCTCAGACTCCTGCTGCCTTGACTTACCTCAACTGTACCATTGAACTATGTACCAGAGTAACTTTCCTTCCTTTTTTAAGTTGCTTTTGTCAGGTACCTTGTCAACAAGTAAAGTAACTCATACAAAAACTTAGTACCAGGAGTGGGGCTGCAATATAGAAACTTGATACCAGGAGTGGGGTTGTTGCCGTGATAAAGTTCATATGAGTTTTAGGCCCTAGTAATAGAAAAGCCCTAGTACACTGTGAGGAGAACTTAATGGGTGATTCTGGTGAGTGAGGGGAAAGCCAGATACTGAGAGAAACACAAAAAACAATGTGCTTTTTAGGGAGAATAAGGTCCTTGGAAACTGGGCTGGAAGCCATTCAGGATATATTCTAGAAAATAATCTGGCTATGTTCTGCTCATATCCTGAGAACTCCAGTGATGCTGATTAGAAAAATAATTGACTGATTCGTTGATGGAAAAAACTTCAAAACAGGATAGTATTCAGGATGTATCATGGTTACTGCTCAATGATCTCCATGTTTATAGGAAGAGGGAGAAATGAGTGTGTGGAGGGTGGGGAGGATATAAAAAATGTGCAGTCATGGAAATAAGAAAGTGTAAAATTGCAGATGTGGCAGGAGCTGAAATGCAGCTATGATTGTTGAGATTATCACCATTAAAAACAATCTATGTCTCTATACTAGAACAATATATCAGAGGCTCTGTCCTCTTGTGCAATCTAAATTAATTTCAGAGGCGAGAGCTTGAACTGAAAATGCCACTTGAGGGGGGTCATGGAAGTTTGTGCTGAGGTTCCAGATGGCTGCTGAAGCCACACAATGTTGGCAGAGGTTATAATTTCTGCCCTGAGGCCCCAAGAATCCCTTGTATGGAGCTGTAAAGATGAAACCTATGTTGAAATGGAGATCTCATGATTTTGGAGATATTAGGACCACAAGAGATCTGGTAAGGAAAAGTGCAGGCACAGACTAAAGCTGGCCAAGAGAGATACAGCAGAGCTTGAGATACAAGACTTCTGTATTAGTCAGTGTTCTTTAGAGTCACAGAACATATGGAATGTCTCTCTATATTGAGGGAATTTATTATGATGACTTACAGTCTATAGGCCAACTCCCCAACAATGGTCAACTGTGAATTGGAAGTCCAAGAATCTAGTAGTTGCTCAGTCCCACAAGGCTAGTTGTTTCAGCTGGTCTTCTGTAGAAGTAGATTCCAACAGATGTGCTGGCAAGTAAATGCAAGTGGAACAGAAGAGTGAATCTTCCTTCTTCCAATGTCCTTATGTAGGTCTCCAGTAGAAGGTGTGGCCCAGATTAACAATAAGTACCACCACACCTAGATCTAGGACTTGTTTTGTCCCAGCTTGACCTTGAACTCAGAGAACTCCTTGCCTTAGTCTTCTAGGATTAAAGGAATATACTACCTCACCTGGGCCTCTGGAACCAAAACTTAAGATTGCAGGAACAGGAAGCAAACATTTTCTTAGTGGTTCATCTTAGGATGATAGAGAGTAGAACTATTTTCCACCCCTTAATTCCTGAGCCCAGGTATGTGGAACCTGCGTATGGAAGAAACTGTACCATATATTAGATGCTGATTCAAAGCACATACTGCCTTCTGAAGAACCCTGATCTACCTCTCTGCCCTAGCAGCCCAGGCTGCTACTGCCCAGTTGGCACTATAGATGGCTGTAACCATGCCTTTAAAAGGCCTTTCCATTCTTCTGTTAGACAGACCAGCTGCTTCAAGAGATTGGGGGACATGATAAGACCAGGGGATTCCATGATAAACTGTGGTCAAGGGAAGTGCATGTTGATTCTGCATCAAGCGGTACAGGAGAGCCAGGCCCAGCAGCAAGATGAGAACATGGATGCAGATCCATCTAAAATACATCCATACCATGTTCAGCTCTGGGCCTAGCACTGCTAGGACTCAGAGGGGGCTGTATCCTGGGAAAGAATTCTAAGATGGGCTTCACCTAAGCACTCTTCAGATGTCTCTTCAGTTTCTCTGGAGAAACTCTTTGTCTGGGATCACCATTGTCCCTTAGCATAGGAGGCAAACATAAAGACAGCCCCATTACTCAATAAGCCAAAACACCACTGAGACAAGGATGGCAAGATCAGTAGCAATGGCCAGGGGATGACTCTTTGGAATTGAGTCTGAAAGATAGAATAGTAATTCACCAGCAACCAAGGCTAAGATCTGAATGGGAAAGAAATTAAAAATTAAAAAAAAAAATGTCAGAGCTAGTAGGAGAGTGTTGTAGAAGATAAGCCAGTCATAAGGAATTATAGTCCCTGGAAGGGAATTATGCATAGAAAATAACCCTGGAGAAGTAGAGAATCTTGGGTCTTAGTAACAGAGCAGAATTTAATGAAGGAGGGTCATATTCCTCTCTCCAAGTACATCAACCCAGGCACATGCTCTGGAAATTCAAGGGGAAAGTGAATCTAGCTTGCATGGCCAGGCTGAACCCTGGGCCTTGGTGCCAGGGTAGCTGAGGTGCCAGAGTGGGCTACTGACCTGATTCTCCACACTCACTGTGTGTTCTTGCCTTCCAGCTCGCTCGAAGAGCCTGGTGATGGGAGAACAGAGCCGGAGCCCAGGGAGGCCCCTGGTCCCCCACAAGCTGGGCCCTGTACTCAAGGCCGGCTGGCTGAGGAAGCAGAGGAGTATCATGAAGAACTGGCAGCAGCGATGGTTTGTGCTACGAGGGGATCAGCTCTTCTACTACAAAGACAAAGATGAAAGCAAGCCCCAGGTGAGGCATGCAGGTCCTGGGTGCCATGGGTGTCGTGCTGGGATAAGGGAGGCTGAGTTCAATGTGTGCGTGGAAGGAAGACCGGTAATCAAGACTCATTCTTAACTCCATGTGTGTTCCCATATCACAGCCCGTTTTTCTAAACACACCTCCGACTTCCGAAATGGAATGTTTCCTTTTAACGTTGGTAGGGTGCATCCCTGCCTGGCTTAAGAAACAGTACTTTCCATGTTCGGCTCAGCTTTTTTTGTGTGTCCACTAAGGCACACATTCACACATTTCATCCCCATTATCCAGGAAAATGGCATCCAGACCAATCTACCCTCACCCTGAATCACTCTGCAGCTTTGTCTGATGGATGTCTCTGCCTCAAATGGGAGTCTTCCCTCTGCTGCTGGGGACCTCCCTATCTTGAGAAATACGTAAAATATCTGTTCTTCCACCAAGAGATAACTAAGTTCACTCACTCAGAGAAACTAGTGGCTTTATCTGTCATATGTGGCCTCATCACTGACAGATGATGTAGATACCAAAACAGAGCTTTCTGCAGAGCACTGTCCAAGAGTCTAGGATTAGGGCAATCCAGAGCTCTGTCACCACGGCCTCTGTGCCTGAGCACTGAACATCTATTGATCAGCAGTATTTTTGATTATATCTATACTGAACATGTGCACATTTTCTTTTCTTTTTTTGCCATTAACTGGTAGATAATACACAATGTACAATAACTATTTACATTTAGATTGCACAGGTATTATAAGAAACCTATGGATGATTTGATTTCAAATTTTTGGCAGGGTACACAAAAACTACAATGTGAATAAATGTGTCATTTTACAGCAGACCTTTTGATTTATAGAGAGTTCTGAAGCTATCCCTGTAGTTAGTATGAGATAGCCACTATACTTCTTGGGGGAAGGGTACAGATGAGGTGGTAGAAACCAGGTCCCAAGCTGTACTCAATATCAGCACTCTAAGTTGGAAAGGACACTCAGACTTCTTAATTCAGAGTCAGATCACAGAGCCTTGGTAGGACAGGAGACTGTGAATCTCAGTGGTGCCCACAGTCTCAGAAAGACAGTGTTTCATGCGAGCAAGATGTGGACCTGGGTGCAGGAGAATGCCAAGTTCACAGTAAGAAAATGACTCTTCACACCTGTATGAAGTCGTCTGAGAATGTGAGAACTGTCCGTTTGATTCGTCTGTATCTTTTCCACATCTCCAACACTTTGCTTTAATAGAAATGGGGCTGAGGGCAGGCCTCATGTCACAGCCTGCAGTTAATGTCACAGCTCTAAGTTAATGACTTGGTGCCTGCACGTCAAGCATTCCCATGGTTACCTCCATTTATGGAGAGTAATTCTGCTTTCTGTTCTGTGGTAGTTATGTTACCTTGCCTTTCCAAAATATATTTGCACCCAAAGTGAAAAAGTGTTGCTTAGTGATGTGAATGAGCTTAATCCTCTGAGATATATACTTTAATAATGGCTACTATGGTACACTTTACATCAGGACAATTTTACAATAAATATAAATGTACAAATAAACAGAACTGTTTTAGGAAAGTGACCACATAGGTAATAGCACAAATGGAAACTGGGTAGAACAAAACTCATGAGTGTGGACCAAACTACAGTTAATAGGATGTAGACAGTTCCAGTGCAAATTGGGAAGTCCTGGTCTCATTCAGCTTTATAAAAGAGGGAGACGTGTCCTGAGTTCAGTGAAGCTGATGAGGACTCCAGAGTCTATGGATCTGAAATGGACCTGAATTTCATCCGTATGCTAACTAGACAACTTGGGCCAGCCAATCTATCCTTTTTCAACCCTAGGTTTTATTTACAAAATGGGGCCATATTACCTACACGACAGGAATGAGTTTAGGATTACATAACAGCTCTGTAACAAAGGGTCTGTCTCAGCTCACTGAATACTGGAGTCGGAACCTGTGTATTCATAACCTTGCTTTCACCTTCCCCCTGCAAGCCCCACTCCCCCCTCTCCCCAGGGACGGGCCACAGGACCATTTTCCTTCTGGCCTTCTTGACCCATCAGTAGTGTTTCCTAATTGACCTCTCCAGGATCAATCATTCTGACATCATAACAAAAATTGCCAGAATGTCCCAGCCATGCGCTGGGCTCCTGCTGTCATCCCCTTCTCTGCACAGCCTGCAATGCTTCCTTCTGGAAGCTGAGCATGTGATGCTAAGTGATGCTAGGTGTTGGTAGCTAGCTGTGAGGTCGCTCCCCTGAGTAAAGATTCCTCTACTCCAAGTTCCCCCGTGTGTTCCTTGCAGTGAGCCCTGTAGGAGACAGGCATCCCTACCTCCAGTCAGATGGCTTTAGAGCATGTCTGTCTTAGAATTCCCCATTGCTACCATCTCTTCCAGAACTTCTATCTTCTAATGTGAGCAGCTAATTAAATGGTGGTAACCACATCCCCCAGTCACTGACCTGGATGCATCAGTTGCCCTTATACCCAAACAGGCCAGACCAGGTCCTTCTTCTCTAGGGAGAATGGCACATCTGTGAAATGAGCCACCATGCCCCGACAGACACCAGCCTCTGCTCAAAGCTCCTCTTGTGACTCTCTGGGTCTGTTGACACTCCCGGGGAATTGAAACATTATCATACACCAACCACCCTTCCATAACAAACTCTGCTCTGCTATACAGGATCCCAATCTCAAGGCCACTATTAGTCCAATGTGGCATTTAGCTGCTATAGTGTGATCTCAAACTGCTGCCACAGTGAACCCACAGATCTCTACTTAATTTCATGAATTGCATGTAATAGAATAATTCTCAGTGTCTGGTTCCTGGAAAATATGTTCTGTTCACTGTTCGTAGTGACAGCACGGCCCGGCAGTCAGTACCCCTCGGCAGACAGGCTGCACCAGCTATTATAATTGTCAGAAAAGGGCACATCCAACCGTCTGTGATGTTCCCCAGAGCTCAGGAGTCATGCTAAGCATCAGTCATAGCCCATGTCTTTACCCTCTCTTAAAGCTTTAATCTCTTCTCCTCTGCCCTTGTCAGGCCAGGGGCCCAACCATAGACAGCATAGACCTGCGACAAGTGGCTTGCCTGATCTCAGACAGAAAAGGCCAGGCAGAGGTGCTTTCCAGAGCCTGATAGCTGCTCACATCCCTCCAGCCTTCCCCGGAACATGCTCCGGAGGCTTTCTCGCAGGCAGACCCTCCAGTTTGTCCAGTGAAGGAGTCTAGGGTTCTAGTATTATCCTTTGGAGGGTGCAATTTACTTCTGCTTGGATGTTTTCTCATGGTCTGAAGCTTCTTCACCTTCCTTGGGCCATTCATTTCCAGTACTTGGCGTCTTAGTTAGGTTTTTACTGCTGTGAACAGACACCATGATCAAGAACTCTTATAAGAACAGCATTTAACTGGGGCCTGCTTACAGGTTCAGAGGTTCAGTTTATTATCATCAAGGCAGAACCATGGTAGTGTCCAGGCAGGCATGGTGCAGGAGCTGAGAATTCTGCATCTTGTTCCAAAGGCAAACAGGAGACTCCTCAGGCAGCTAGGAGGAGGGTCTCAAAGCCCACGCCCACGGTGGCACACTTCCTCCAACCAGGCCACACAACCTAGGCCACTCCCTGGCCCAAACATACTCAAACCACTACATTTAAGTACTTACTTTAGTTATCTAAGACCTTTAACTGTGAGCTTCTTGGCACTGAGTAGAAATGAACGAGGATGAAAATGGCAAGTATAATCTCCAAAACATAAGAAAACCAGCAACGCTGGTGATAGAGTCCAAAGCCAACCCCAGGACAGGAAGAGTGGGTGCTGACATTTCAGCACTCATAATAAGCAAGAGTAAGCTAGATTTATCTGCCTTGTAAATGCCAGGAAGTTCAGTGAGATTGGGCTTAAAAAATGAGAAGAATAAACAAGCAAAAGAACGGGGGAAATATACACCAGTTACTCTGAACGAAAAAGAAAGCAGGCTGAGCATTTAGAAAAACCAGGCTCTGTGGGGGGAATGTACACTTCAAAATTCCTTCCTAGTTAATGAAAGATAAAGTAAAATCCACCCTTCTGCCAGGTGGTGGTGGTGCACGCCTTTAATCCCAGCACTCGGGAGGCAGAGGCAGGCGGATTTCTGAGTTCAAGGCCAGCCTGGTCTACAGAGTGAGTTCCAGGACAGCCAGGGCTACACAGAGAAACCCTGTCTTGAAAAAGAAAATCCAACCTTCTGGGTGAGGGCAACAGGTTTCAAAAATCTAATTTGGCTGTTTCAACTCTCTAAACCTCCCTAAGAAGTTACAAACATGTCTGGTCAGAGTGAAATAGAGGGAGCCTGCCTCTGCTGCTGGAGCAGGCTGGCCAGAAGCAGCTGAGATGGCTGGCTGACCCAGATTCCAGGCAGGGCTGAGGGCAGCACAGGGGCCTCTGGCTTGCAGAGCAGAGCAGTCCTAACAGGCTGGAACGGGCAGCGCTGGAGATGGAGGAAGAGGAACAAAGACCAAGAGCTAGGCTGTGAGTCAGCTTCAAAAGTGATAAGAGGGTTGGGGTGACAGCTCAGTCAGGCACTGTGGCAGGAGCATGGGGGAGCTGAGGTCATGCCCAGCACCACCATAAAAGACAGCACACTCCTGGACCCAGGGGCTTGCTAGGCAGCTGAGTCAGAGAGCGAAAGGTTCAGTGAAAGACTCTTTCTCAAAAACTTTGGTGAAAAGTAATTGAGGAAGGTCCGTTGGACATCAGCTTCTGACCTGAGCGTACACTCACACTCCTGGACACATGCACATATACACGTGCGCATATTCGTAAACATGTACACATGTATAAAACACATGCCCATTAGAACTCCTCAGTGGCACTTATGTGTAAGATCACACACACACACATTCAGCCCCTGGGAAAAGGTGGTAGCCAGAGCATCACTTCAGACTAAGGATCTGGCTCTAAGTGGGAGTACTATGTTCCCCCTCGCCTAAGTATCCACTTCATATTTAGCTTCTAGGCCCTTCAGTTAGAAGCAGACTCTTCCCTGGTCAGAGAGGAAAGTGAAGAACTTTCAGGGCTTGCTAGGGCCATGACCCATGTGGAAGACATGATGCTTTTAGTGAGTGGTCAGCATCTTAGAGGAAAGGGCTGGAGGGCAAATGTAACACGGACAAGAATAGGAAGGAGAGTGTGGAGGAGATGATGAGGAGGAGGAGCAGGAGGAGGAGCAGGAGGAGGAGCAGGAGGAAGAGGAGGAGGAAGAGGAGGAAGAAGAGGAGGAGGAAGAGGAGGAGGAAGAGGAGGAGTCAGGAATAGAAACAGAAAATACCAAGACAAGAAATCCCATATTTAGGCTTGAAAACCTTGCTACTCTGGAGACTAAGGCCAGACTATCTCAAGTTCAAGGCCAGCATGGGCAATTTAGTGAGCCCCCTTTTCAAACTTATAAAAGTAGAAATATGGCTGGGCAGGCCGCTCAGTGGTGAAACACTGACCGGCATGTGCCAGGCCCTGAGGTCTCCACTAACACATCACAGTAACAGGGAACTGTCTTTTCCATCCTCTGGGAGAGACTGGTATAAACCTGGGAGGCACAGAGAACAATGCCTCCTGTAAGAAGTCAGAAATGAGGATTCCAACCTGAGGCATCCAGGAAGAGGGGAGAAAGAATAGAGGCATGACAGACAGCCGCTGTCTGCGCAGGCGCTCTACAAAGAAACACTAGATAAGCTTCTCGGCGCATGCGTGCACTCAGGATGGACTGATGATGCAGAAGGCACTAGGATCGGAATGGGCTGATGACGCAGAAGGCACTAGGATCGGGATGGGCCGATGACGCAGAAGGCACTAGGCGTGTGCAGGAAGCAGGCACGGGGGTTAGGGGACTAGAAGAACAGTCTCGGCCATGCTTGGAATCCTGCAGATAATAATGCCTAAAGCTTTACACCAAGACACTGTACCATAAACATGGCATTTGGAAAGAAAGACAATCCCATTAAAGAGACAGTGGAAGGTGCTGATTCTGACAGTGGCAGGGAAGGAATGAGTTACTGTCTTGTGGCACTGTGGAGAACAATTTTATTCCTTGAATAACTGCTCTTCGAAGTCAGTAAAATAAAGCCGCAGTAATTAATATGGATTTTGAGGATTATAAATAAGTCAAATCAAAGCCACCGGGTAAAGCTTGGGGTAGACCTGGGAATGACCTATGAGGATAATGCCAACTGAGATTTCTGTGTCCAGTTTTGATGTCTCACAGCAGACTGTATTCACGCAATCCACCTCTTTAGTGATTTTTAACTTAACCAAGAGAGAAAACAATGAAATCAAAGGCAAGAACGGAACAGAGCCACAGCCTAGAGTATTCTTCAGATAATCAGAAAAGGGATGTTAAGAGACTAGACAAGTCACCAGGGGCTACCACTGAGTCTCACGATGGCCTCTAAAGAGCAGGCCTTGACCTAACAATGCCAGGTCAGGAACATGCCATGAACAGTGTGTGTGTGTGTGTGTGTGTGTGTGTGTGTGTGTATGTGTGTGTGGCAGCCCATCTCAGGGAGGAGTCTAGAGGACAGAGTGTGAAGCTAGTCTCACACAGAACAGAAGCAGCAGCTGTTAGCCAGGCGTTGGATGTGGCCCAACCTGGGTGCCAGAATCCTGAGCTGGGCCTTCATTCTGTCTCAGTGTAGGAGAGATCTGCTGTGGTTGAAGGGCTTGCACCCAGCCACTGGGGAAGCCATTTTCAGCTGACAAGTAGGAGCAAGGGGGCACAGATGGGAGGCTCATGGTTGAGAAAAAGGGCCTGGAAATAGCAGGGCAGTGTGGAGCGCAGTGTCTGAGGGACACTAGAGTGCTCAGGCATCTGCAGGCTCTGGCAGGGACAGTTGAGAGGCTCTTTCAAACAGACTGAGTTTCTGTTTTGCCTCTTTAGTTTCTTTTTTCTTTCCTCTTTTTCCAGGATAGTAAGTGTTAGGAGGCTGAGCAGCAAGGAGTAGTAGAAAATTGATTTAAAATTTGATTTAATTTAGCATAAAAGCCTGGGGTTGACAAGATGGACGAGAAAGAGGCTGCAGTTGAAGTTAGCATTAATACAATCAAAAGTCATCAGGGAAGCCAATAAAACAGAAAGTGCCAACATAGAACTAAGTCCCACAACAAACAGAGAAGGAGTTCATTTGGGGTTGGCTAACTGCTCCTGGGCATGGGGCCTGCCCTGGAGTGTGGTTGATATTCCCAGTGAAACTCCATTGGAGAAAATTGATTGTCTTTCTTTCCTAGCAGGTATCAGTTGCAGACAGCTTCTTTTCCTGTGTTCACTCCCTCTTTTCAGAGTTGGAACCTCATCTGGCTTGAACTTGTTCAGGTTCTGTGTATGTTCATCTCTGTGGTACATACTCATTTTAAAAGACACAAGAAAAAAATGTATCTGAATTTTATAATATTGAATATACATTATGTATGGTAAACTGAGTACATTGTTTAATTGGAATTAAAAGAAATATTTAGGTGGGGAGGAAACCTTATGTGGGGGTTGGGTAGGTCAGCCAGTCCCATAACTTGAAAGTTATAAGGAATGTCTCTCACTTTCTGGGACTATCATTTAGCAAGATTTTCAACCCCAAACAAAGCTCAAGGGGTGATATTGAGGGCCCCTCCTTCCCACCTCACCTCAGAGAAGAAAGTGTCTCACTTTTAGATGAGGGAGGTCTGACATCTTGCCTATGATGTTGGGTGCTCCAGTAGCATGTGACAGCTAGGACAACCTCAGTGAGAACTTGGCTTGGAAAGGAATCCAGCAGGACCCAGGGAGGATGCTGTTTGCTTGCTTGTACCTAGCTAGCTTTCCTAAGCCCTTCAGGACCACCTGCCTTGGACCACATCAACTAACAATCAGGAAAACCCCCTCATACATGCACATGGAACTGTCTGATCTAGGCAGGTTTTCAACTAAAAGTCTCCTGTCATGTGACTCCAGACTGTGTCACCTAGACAGTTAAAGTTGACCAAGACACTTGCCATGGGTGCCTGGTGTCTGAACTTCAGCAAGTCATTTGTCAGATATAGATGATATAGAGATAGAGATAGAGATAGAGATAGAGATAGAGATAGAGATAGAGATAGAGATAGAGATAGAGATAGAGATATAGCTTTCTGGACTTGGGCTCATAGCTCATTAGCTCATAATCAGAGAAGACATTTGTTGTGATTTAAATGAAAAAAATATGTTAGGAGTTGGAGAGATAGTTTCACAGTTAAAGTGCTCACAGCTCTTCCAGAGGATCTAAGTTTGGTTCCCAGCACCCAAATCAAGTGGTTTATACCTGCCTGTAATTCTAGCTCCAACGGACTCTTTGGGCCTCTGTGAGGACACACATTTGGCGTACATTCATACACACACACACACACACACACACACTCACACTCACACACTATCCCCCATAGCTTGAATGTGAACACGTGTTGTCCCCGTTTGGAAGGGTTATTAACCATTAGAAGGTAGAGCCTTGCTACAGTGTGTCATTGGCAGTGAGATTTGAGGGTTTAAAGTCTCACCTGACATCTATGCTTCCTGTGTGTAGATAGAAACTGGGATCAGCCAGCCTCCAGCTCTTGCCACCATACCATACCCTCCTCACTGTGGTAGACTCTCTATCCCTCTGTAACTGTAAGCCAAAATAAACTCTTTCCTCCTTAAGTGAATTACACTCAATGAAGCCTTAGCAAGTCACCCAGCAGAGAGGGGTCCATGACAGGCAGGGGCCCCCAACCTTGCCTCTGCCATGTTGGTCAATTTGATGGAGAACAGTAAAAGCCAAGCCCTCTGACTGGACCACAGACTCACTTCTCAGCTGTGTTCTGTCCACCTACTCTGTTTTCCCCAGCCCCACACTCTGCAGTCTCCAAGGCTGACCACCTGCATCCCTTCCCTTCCCTGGACACATGCCCTGCTCCCTGCAGCAAGTTGGTGGCATTTCCCCTCCTCTTGAGTATGAAGCTGGGCTTGGGACAAGTTGGCCTCTAAGTGATACTGAATGCATTCCAGTCCCCACCTCTGAGAAGCCAAACTGTGCACAGTCTGGGCAGGGCAGGGCAGAGCAGGGACACTGTGTAGGGAGAGAGCTCCCAGGGCCCTGCTAAATGAGTAAAGCCTTGAGTCTTCTGTCCCAGGCAGCTACCAGCTGTGTGCAGCTGTGTAAGTGACCCTAGACCACACCCTGTGGAGCAGAACTGTCCCCTGAGCCCTGCCCAAAACTCATAGTTCATTCTTTTCAAGCCACTAAGTTTTTGGGTGCTTTGTTATACAGCGGGGAATAACCACAACGGTTTAGAAATAATTATGCCAACCTTCCAAGACCTGCAAGATGTGTAGATCTGCTTCTAGCCAGTTGAGAAAATGGATGTCACACAGAACAAAATAAAAAAGTGCTGGGGCCACAACTGAGAAAATGCCGTGAGTCTAGAACCAACTCTTTGAATTACTGTCCCGGCGCGTGATAGTGACACTGTTGAAAACCAAAAACTTAGGTAATGAATTTGCAGAGCTGCGAGGGACATCTCTGGCAGCTGGCATTGACAAGCTGGGTTCATGGAAAATTGTTAAGTCAAAATGGAAAGGTCTAGCTTTGGTTTCAAACAGCTGTTTGATCCCACAAAATAGAGTGATCTAATTAAGACTAGTTAAAAACATATGCCAAGAGTAGGGGCTGATTCCTGTAATCCCAGTCCTTGGGAAACTGAGATTGGAGGATAACGAATTCAAGGCCAGTCTGAGCTTTGTACTGTACTCTGTCTTTAAATACATATACACATATATACATATATTTGATATATTCAATTAGATAAATGTATTTATATGTATATATTAATATATTTAAATATATATAAAGAGAGAGTACAGTACATATTTAAATAGAAATATATAGAGAGAGTATAGATATTGTATACTTATAATATGTATTATAATATATTATATTTTAAATATTTATATCATATATAAATGCTATGTGTGATATAAATATTATAAACATATATTTTATAATAATATAATATAATATAAATGTATAAATTATAAAAGTATATAAGTAACTATATTATATAATATATTATATAAAATTTATATATATACATATACACACATATATATGTGTATATATATGTATGTATTTAGGGACTGGAGAGATGACTCAGTGATTAAGAAAGCTTGATGCTGTAGTAAAAGTCGAGAATTTGGTTCCTAGCACTCATAATGGGCAGCCTACAACTACCTGAATTTCCAATTCCAGGCTATCAGACACCCTCTTCTCACCTCTAAGGGTGCTTGCTCACATGTGATATACACTCACATACCCATACACATTTTTAAAAAGTCAAATGAAGCAGAATTAAGGGTTTAATTAGCTGAAGGCTCAGTAGAAACTAATAGTGAGATATGTTGTGGGGGGGACAGCTAATGAGACCCTTGAGTCCTGTTACAAAATGCACATAAATTATGATACCAGGGAGGGGGAGCCCTGCTGAGCTCAGCCATACTCAGACCTGGTCTACTTGGAGAAAGATAGAGTCACCTCAAACACTGCATGTTCAGTACAGCAGGAACAGGGATCCATGAAGATGAGGTATGTGAACTCCTGTGAGTCAGAAAAAAAAACCTCAGTATATCGCCTAAGGCAAGGAAATCCTGGGACCAGCTCTATATAAGGCATTCAGCCTCATGCAAAATAATGAACCAACTTGCCGTTCATGACCGCTCTGTTCCTATGGTGTGGCAGACTGGAGCAGGTGAGCTGTGGTCCCCAGGGCTGATGGCACATAGCTTGGAGGGGGGTTAAACAGAGATCGTCCCTAAAGGCCTTTCTGGCTCTCAAAGTCAAAGGTGAGTGGGGACCACTTAATGCACAGGAATGAAATCCTGGAATCACCTAAACCAGAGGGATTCTCCAAAGCCACGTGCTGTATGAGTCAAAACTGAGGCCAGAAGAGAAGCTGGTGAGTTCTGTGGTCTGTCCAGAGCAGGTACTTTCCCAGAATTCCAATTGTTGGTGCTCATCATGTTCTTCAGTTGCCATCTTGTGCAGAGAATCTGAGCCCTGGGGTCCATGCCAGGCCTGATGAACGTCTCCAAGGAGACACAATTAATAGTGGACACAGTATGGGCCTTGGAGCCTGCAGCTCCCGTAAGTCATAATTGTTCAAATCTCCTCCTCCCTGCTGCTGAGTCCATCCACAGCACATGAACAAGTTAGCAATGTCCTCCCAAGCAAGACAGTCCTACCGCAGACCCGCACGCTGGTTTAGCTATGCTCAAAAGGAGTACAGTGGAGCTTAAAGGAGAGGCACGGAAGCATCCATAGCAGGCCCTCCTGCCATTCAGCTGTGACAGAGACACAGACATGACCTTGAGTTAATTGGCTGCTGATAGGCTCTGTTAGCATGGCAGAGGAAAATTAGACTGTACATCCCCTCTTGCTTAAAAATGCCCTTGGAGACAGCTTCAAATGTCTCTTTTGTGAGAAATTACTAGACTCTTATAAAAAGAGAGGTATCAATTATTTAGCTCTAAATCTGAGGATTCATGTTCTCTTTATGGGATTCTTAGATGTTTGCAGCCATTTGAGGACCTTAAGTTCTGCTGTTATAGATATCAAAATCCGAATTCTAATCAAACAAGTTAAATCAAAAAAGCTGTATTTACAAAAATCAAAATGGCAACCCCAGAAGCTCACTTTTAAACAAATCTCAATTAGAACAATTTTCCCTTCCTGAAACATGTTAAGAAAAAAAAATCATGAATGAAGTTGCCTTAAAACTTGTCTTATACCTTCCTGGAGCTCTAGAGGTGACAGTGGGGCTAGCTGGGAACATATTAATTATAGTTATATGATTAAAATATTTACAATCATTATATTAATAATTATATGAGAATATGCCTTCGATCCTCTAGGGAAAGGAAACTCACTACTCAGCCTTGTCATCTAAAACTGACCTCAGAGCACTGTTCAAGGCTAGCCTGGGCTACATCACAAGAGCATCTCAAACAAAACCAATGCCCAGCCTTCACGTTTCCTCCAGTGTCCCTGGTCATTCATTTATGAAGTGAGCTCCTCTTGGTCTACTAATTTAATTCAGCACAGAGCTTCCAGTCTGAATGCCTCCCTCTTACAGCTGATCAATTATTTGGCTTTAAGGTGAACCCAGTTAATCTACAGTAATAGCTGGAAGGCTGTCTGGTAAATTGTGAGCTTTGTCAATTACTGGGCAGAAAAACGGATTGAATAGCATTGGGGCAGCAGGAAAGTGTATCTTACTCATTGCTTAGCTGAACATAACTTACTTTGCATTGGTGTTCAGCCATTCTTGCTCCTTAATGCGTTGGTAGATGACTGAACTACAGTTTATCAGCATAATGTGGGTGATTGGAGGTGGCTTCTGTCAAGCTGATGCCTTCTCTTGGCTGCCAAGAAGCAAGTCCATTTTCTAAAGAGACTGCAGTGTTTGCAAAAGTTAGAGAAGAGGTCTGTCTGCCCTAGCAAAACGTAGCAGGTACTCTGCGGCCAACTCAGCAAGTCAGGATGGTAGAGCCGGGCAGGCCAGTATCCAAGTATTTATACTGTGTGTCTCTTCTTAGCCTGTCCATTGATAATGCAGTAGTCTCCCCTCCCAGCAGTACCATATACCCCAGGGCATCTGCATTGCTGTCGGACGTTCCAGAAACAATGTGGGATCAAAACTATGCCCAGCCGAGGGAGGATCTCACTCGCTTCTGGGGAGGAGGGGGATTCCACTCAACTGAGACCCTAAGGTATATTCTGAGCAGAAACAAATTTCTTAATCAATATGTCCCAGCACCCTTCTGGACTCTGGGTGACAACAGGGTGCCATCCAGATATCCCATATCAGCCAACAGGATTGCCCTCAAAGCAGTCTGCTCCTTATAGAGTCAACTGGATACGTTATGTCACTGAAACAAAATGTCAGCCACCAATAACTTAAGAGAGAAGGGATTTCCTTGGGTTCGGCATTCGAGACCCCCATCTATGGACCTTGGTTCTGTTGCTTCCAGAAGCATAGTGAGGGATAATACTGTGACAGGGACAGCAGGACTATGTGGCAGAGGCTGCTCACCTCATGGCAAGCAGGAAGGAGAGAGGGGGAAGGGACGAGCATTAAGGCTTCCAAGGCTCACTCCATGACCTTGTTTCAGCTAGGCCTACTGTGTACCACTTCCCAAAATGATGTCACTATCTGGAGACCAAGAGTTTAACACCTAAACTTCAAATCCACACCATGCTGCAGAGTGGGAGGGAAGCAACTGGGAAATGCCCTGCAACCCATAGCGTATGGTGAGAACCGTGGAATGGAAGAGCAGGCCAGGGGTCTAGCGTCATCCTTGTGAGTAATGGAGACATGAGTCATGAGGGGGGACAAAAGCAGAAGAGCACTACCATAGGCTCGGGCTCTGGTCCCAAACCCAACATGTTAGCCCTAAAGAATTTAGTGTAAAGTTTAGGGACAGAAATTAACTCTGATGTCCACCTGAGATCCACATCAGAGAACATTCTGGAAATGTGTAGATGACTAGGAAAAAGCCACTCAGTTCCGGAGAAGCCCAGAGCTGATGCTGGAGGATGCTGGTTGTCTCTGAACTCAGCTGCCTTAACTGTGGTGTTGCCACCATACACCATGGAGTGGAAGAGGGACTAGGCTGAGCTGGGTTCCCCAGCACCTCCTCTGGAAACACTCCCACCTTATCCAGTGATCCCAGAAGAAAGCTGAGCCATTTTCCTACTCCTAGGACCTCCTGCTGCCTTGGCTAGGCCTCTCAAAGGCTGGCTGATTGGTGAGGGGACAGGAATTGTGTTTTTCAGGTGTGTCTCTGACTAACCTGTCTGCTGAATAATACAGTAGTCTCCCTCCTAACAGCTCCGTACACCCGAGGGCATCAGCATTGCAATAGGTCAGAAAGGCATCATATTGCGTTGGACCTATGGTAGCCCTTACCAAATTCTTTTCATTTTACCAATCCAAAATGTCAGGTAACCACCTGGGACACTACAGATCACTGAAGATGGATCCCAGAGCCCACACCCTGTGCTTTCCTGCAGACCATCAGAACCAGACATAGGTCTATTGGTTTTGTCCCCATTAGTGTATTTCAAATAGATGGACCAGCCTCCAGTTACTTTTTACTTCCCAATATCCAGAAGAGTAAAATAATTATCAGTAGATCTCTCCCCCTTACTACAGAGGATACATTCTAAAACCCACATGAGTGCCTGAATCTATAGATAGTTTAAAACCCACATATACCAGGCTTTATCATATACACACACACACACACACACACACACACATATATATATACATGTTATATATATGTTATATATATATATGTGTGTGTGTATATATATGTATGTATATATGTATATATATGATATATATATAACTATATATATAGTTTGATTTATAAATGAAACATTGAAATAGGTTAATGGCAATGGAAAACAAAGTTGAATAGTTAAAATATCATTCCGTAATGTAATTTTGCACTTGAGACCATTATTAAGTAAGAGTTTCTTGAGCCCAGCTACTTGAGTCAGCCTCAGAACTAAGATAGCCACTGATAGCTACCAGCAGCCAGTTGGCTTCTGTCAACTTGGCTCAAATCTATCTATATCTTTATCTATATCATCTATATCTATATCTATAGATAGATCTATAGATCCATAGATCTATAGGTATATCCAGAATATATTTGGATGTGGGAATCTTAATTGAGAAAATGCCTCTATAAGATTGACCTGTGGGCAAGTCTTCCAGGTATTGCTGGGGTTAATGACTGATGTGGGAGGGATACTGAACACCAGTAAGCAGTGGTCTTCAATGGCCTCTGCTTCAGTTCCTAATTCCAGGTTCCTGCCTGGAGCTCTAGTCTTGAGTTCCATCAGTGATGGGTTGGTATGGAAGCGTAAGAGAAATAAACCCTTTGCTCCCCAAGTTGCTACTGGCCATGTAGTCATGGTCATGCCATAATAGACACTCTAAGTCAGACAGGTGGGTAGAATACCCAGCAGTCATATGCTAAAAGAAGACATTATTCACATGCTGTGTGGCACAGAACAGGAAAACTTGAGATTCCATCAAACTATTAAACTTAAAAGCACACAGTTTAAAATGTTTATTTCTGGAATGCTCCACTTCATATTTTTCAGACTATGGCTGGCCAAATGTGACCGAAGCTGCAGAAAATGAAATACAGTTGGGGCGGGGGACCACTATGGTTTTGTTAAGCTTTACCGGTATGGAAACACAGTACTTAGTAGTGCTACTGTTTGTGTGTGTGTGTGTATGGTGTGTGTGTGTGTGTGTGTGTGTGTGTGTGTGTGTGTGTGTGTGTGTGTGTGTGTGTGTGGTGTGTATGTGTGTGTGTGTGTGTGTGTGTGTGTGTGTGTGTGTGTGTGTGTGGTGTGTGTGTGTACGAGTAAGTAGTTCAAGACAAAATCAATATTTATTTTCTCAAAATAGTATCTCATTAGTTAAAATAACCAACACTAACCTCCTCTGAGATCATCTGCTAAACATACCAAAAGTTTACCTTCCATGGAGCAACATCAGCTGGGGCTGGGGATCAACTGGGGCTGGGGATCAGCTGGGGCTGGGGATCAGCTGGGGCTGGGGCTTGGCTTCAGCGATCTCTGTGGCCTCCCAGGTTGGCCCAGCAGGGAAGGAAGAGAGAGAAAGAGAGAAGGTCACATGCATGTTTGAAAGGGCCAGACCTGTTAGTGTTGTCATCGATATATCCCAGGACCACTAGCAGTTGGTGTCCCCACCCTCAGACCTCTCAGTAGGTAAAGATCTGAAGGCACTAGAACCTTCTACTATTCAATAGCATGCCCTTTTGTCTCTCCACCTCCTGCTGAAGCAGCATAAAATTAATCCATTCCTGGATTAGTCCTGTGTTCTGTTAGCTGCTCATCATCCTAACTCGGGCTGCCACTAAGGCAGGACATTAGAACTTAGCTCTGGCTCCATACAGACTCTTCCCAACATGAAACAGCATCTTACTTCAGGGACATGGCAACAGGCGTTAGAATGCCCTCATAGTCACAGGCTGAGGGAGGAGGGGGAAATCCCAGGGCGCCAGTTGTGACCATTGGTACAGCATCATCCACAGCGAGCAGAATGCCCTCATCTGCAGGAATTCCCCCAGAGTGACTTGGAGTGAGTCAGGGTACACAGTTTGGGGAATCTAGCTTAGAGTTCAGTCTTGTCACATGAATAATTGCAGAATAAGCCAGGACATTCCCATCTTGGAAAGGGTACCTCTTAGGGCTTTGGGAGAGACTATTAGCTTTGAGATCTGAGTGTCCTTTAAGGTTTTACCAATGCCCCATGCCTAGACTCACCCATCATTCTCAGATGGATTTTTCAACGGTTCATAACTGGCCTGGATGGCCTTGGAGGTGAGCAGCTGGGGAATTATGACGTGTGGGGAACCCAAAACCCTATGTCCGCTGAATAGTCTGTTCTTAGGACCCTGATCCTAAGGCACACCCCAACCCAGCTCGAAGATTTTCTAGAGAAAATAGAAGCCCTAAGACATAGTGGGAAATAGTGTTTCCTGAGCCAGTCCAGGTATGCAACTTAAGAGAACACCCGGAGTCCATGTTGAAAACTGTCAGGACAGAGTGTTAGCAAAGGCAGACAACGGAGTCACCCCCACTCCTCAGAGAGGTGAGCTCCTTGCCCAAGCACTCATTTGTCTCTGCCCTTCACTGCGCCTGCGTGGGTCTCTACACTGCAGAGGGCCACGGCTCTTGGCCACAGACCTGGATGATAAGGAGGGAGGGGAGGCTGCTTCCCTACTTGGCAATGAGATTCCTCTGGATTTGTATTATTTATGTCAAGTTCAGAGAGACCTGGTTCCTGGCTAGGTGTCAGATGGCTAAAACTTTTGAAGATGGATCTGAGGCCCCATCAGAATTGCACCAGATAAGAAGTCTGAGTGGTTGTTCTTTAAAACCTGCCAGACCCCGCCTGCGGGGAGCTTATCGTTCACCGTCTTTAGAAAGACTTCAGAAGCACTCTCTTCACACAGTCAAGGGGAAAAGTGAAGACTTCCCAGAAAGCCCCCCTGTGCTAAGTCTGGGCTGAGTTCGGGTTGCAAAGACTTCAATCCTAAGGCAAACCCCAGCATCCAGGCAGGGTGAGGAGCTGTCACGTCCTAGGCCCTGCAGAGGGTCTTAAATTTTAAAGAAGGACTCTGTCCTTGCCATCTCAGACTCCCCAGATCTGTATCTTACCTTAGTTCATGACACGTGAAGTACAGTAACGGGGAGACCCACAGGACTATCCTCATGTTTGAAGGTCAGAGAGCCAGGCCTGAGCCTATGGAGCTACTGTCTAAGTCCTGTGTAAAGCACAATAACACAACATCACAAACCTCATAATAGTTTTCTATTTCTAAAACATGTTTCGCCTCCACATGTGTACAATGTGTACATTGCCTAAAGATGCCAGAAGAGGGGACTGGAGTTACAGACGGCCGCAGGTGCTAGGAATCAACATTCATCCTCTGGAAGAGCAGCCAGTGTGCTCTTAACTGCTGAGCTGTTGTGTGTGTGTGCATGTGTGCGTGTGTGTGTGTGTGTGTGTGTGTGTGTGTGTGTGTGTGTGTTTGTGTATTCTGAGTCCTACAGCATTGGATCATAAGCAAACTTGCCCATGTGACCTACTAATAGCAACAATACTCTCTAGATGCTGGACCCAGAGCTGTCCAAGAGTTAGCTCATGAAACCCTTAAAACATCCCCCACATTACTGAGTTGGAAACTGGGACTCTGTGGGTGACACAGGTATCAACTGAAGGCCCAATGTGACTCCAAAGCCCCAGTTATAAGAGTATACAGCACTACATTTTCTTGAGAGGTCCTGGGCACCTGAACAGTCCAGTTCCATCCCGGACCTTCAGAGTACCCCCTCCCATTAAATACCCAGAGGTATCTAGAGGGAGATGCCAATAAACATTCTACAGAGAGGGAAATGCTAGGCCAGCTTTGTCCCAGAGCTTAATATCACTAAGCAGCAGGCCAGTATTGAGATAAAACCTTCTCAGATGCCATCGTCGTTTGTCTTCCACAAGTGTGTTACATCCTGAGTATGACACAGTTGGCTACAGACAGGCAAGCAGAGCTCTGCCCCGTGCAGACTCTGGTCGAAGGAGGTGAAGGGGAATTACCACTTGTTTTCAGTCTGCAGAGAGCTGAGAGGCCTCCACACTAACTGTTCACAGACGAAGGGGCTATCGCTCTCTGCTGAGAAGTGATGGATGACATTCCAGACTGCAGACAGGATGCTCCCGACACATAGAGGGAGACATGCAGTGCGTGGGTGATCGAAGACAAATGCCAACAGCCCATTACTCAGACCTGAACAGCACTTCACAAATTATCTAACTGCCTTCTTTTGAACTTTAGTATTAATTAAATGTTCTTATCTGGAGGCAAACATTACAGGGTAGGACATACAAAGCATCTTTCCACTCCCTCTCAGGGTATAAGAATTCTGTGCCCTTCTGGAATACTGTTGACCCTCCATATTTGAAGGCTGTGCATTCGCCTGACTGTAGGTTAAAAATATTGGAGAAGACAGATGATTATGTCTGTATGAACATGTAGAGCCTTTGTGTTTGTTTGTCTTCAGTCTCCAAACAGTATTATATGACAACTGTTTACATAGCATTTCTACTATGTTGAGTTTTATAGGGGATCTGGAAACAGTTTAGTATATAAAGGAAGATGTCCATCTGTCTTACAAATCCTACAGTGTGAAAATCCATTTATACTGTGTCTGTGAGTCTCGTGCTCCTTTCTTTAAAAGCAATGGATTCCCATTCAGGAAGGCTCCACATTTTAATCACTTCCCAGAAGCCCACCTTTCATAATGCTGATGTTTGGGATACTAGGTTCTAACATAGGGATTTTGGAGCAACTCAACACTCAGACCATTACACGTATTTATTATGCTACAAATTTCTTTTCTTTTCTTTTCTTTCCTTCCTTCCTTCCTCCCTTCCTTCCTTTCTTCTCTCCTCCTCCTCCTCCCTCTCCCCCTCCCCCTCCTTCTCCCTTCCCCCTCTCTCCCTCCAACTCCTCCTCCTCCTCCTCCTCCTCCTCCTCCTCCTCCTCCTCCTCCTCCTCCTCCTCCTCCTCCTCTTCTTCTTCTTCTTCTTCTTCTTCTTCTTCTTCTTCCTTTCTAAAACAAGTTTTCTCTGTGTAACAGTCCTGGTTGTCCTGGAACTCACTCTGTAGACCAGGCTAACCTTGAAGTCAGAGATCGACCTGCCTCTGCCTCCCAAGTGCTGGGATTAAAGGCATGTAACACCACTGACTGGTGCTATGAATTTCTTGTTAATACCCTTTGCCTGTGTTTTCATTGGGTTATCTTTTAATAATAAAGTTTATTTATGCCAACATATCAAAATACTTTTATTTTAGGATAGCATATAAGATATGAGATAGCATATAAAATTAAGATCATTTACATTCTTCATACCATTTTTAATATCTGTACTTCACGTTAAACAGAATTTTTTTTTTTTAAATCAAAACTACTTAGTTTGAAAAGTAATGGTGTGACTCAGTAGTAGAAGACTTGTCCAGTACACTCAGGGCAGAGTGTAATTCCCCAACACTGAAAGAGAGAGAGAGAGAGAGAGAGAGAGAGAGAGAGAGAGAGAGAGAGAGAGAGAGAGAGAAATGAAAGAAGGAAGGAAGAAACAAAGGGCTACTTGAGCTGCTGTTAGATTTTATAAGATACATATGTGAAGTATATCCATAGACAAATGGTCCTATTTGGCATTAGGATGCCTCCCCTCAAAGATGTCCCTGCCATAATCACCTGAACAAGTGAATGTGTCCTAGTGCATGAAGAGGGCTGGGGAGGAGTTAGGGTTGCAGCCGCATCACAGCTACAGCAGGGGCGGGGTTGTTTACAAAGCACAGACTCCACATGGAGGCCAGGAGGTGCCCTCATGGACAGCTCTCCTTTCTGCCAAGGTGGAGAGTTCTCTCCCTGAATCTGGGGTTCACACCTCAAGCAGGCTGGAAGCCAGCCAGCCCCAGAGATGTCCCTGTCTCAGTCCTGCCTCAGAGCTGCTGTTAAACACATTTGAGGGGGGGAGCCTAGCTTGTCACTTTGTCATGTGGGTGCTGGGATCCAAATTCTGGTACTCATGATTGTGGAAAAAGCACTCCAAATGGCTGAACAATCTCCAGCACCATTTTTAAAAATTTACATATTATTTAATAAAAAGTGTGTATGTGGGGGTGCGTGTGGTTGAAAGAGGTCAACTTAACATGGGTTCTGAGGATCAAACGCACAGCTGGCTCTCACAGCTAATGCCATGGTGTTGGCTCAACCTCAGATTTCGTAGAAATTTCTAAGTGTGTAACATACAGTATGCATTCTGGCTTGATGTCTGACTTCTTTTACTCACAGCACTACTTCAAGATCTCTGTGTGGGGCTGAAGAAATGACTCAGTGGTAGAATTATCACTATCATTAGATGGCGAAATTTGGTTACCATCAGTATCTGAAGCTCCAGGATGATATGATATATCTGGCCTCCATGGGCACTAACATGCTGGCATTTACATGTGTGTGTATATGTATGTGTGTGTGCGCGCGCGTGTGTGTACACGTGCATTCACACATATTCACACAATCAAAAATGAAATAAATCAATACATCTTTTTTACTGCAAAACACAGTATAGTCACAAACATGCACAAAATTATATTAAATAGTTCAAACAAAAAAGACAGCTGTCCTAAACTACTTCTATAAATAATTTCACAAAGAGGATAGAAAGAAATACAAGATTAGGCCTGTCATGTAATAGGCATTTCCACAATCCTTTGTTTCTGATTTGAATTCTACATAAAATGAATTGTTTGTTTGTTTGTTTTTAAGACACAAGTATTAGACTGTGCACAAGGCAGGTGGCTCAAGAGGACACTGAGACAGGTTACTGGGGACTTAGGAGTTTTTTAGAAGAGTTACTAATGCTATGGACAGAAAAAGAGGAATGCAGAGGCAGAGGCAGAGGCAGAGGCAGAGGCAGAGGCAGAGGCAGAGGCAGAGGCAGAGGCAGAGGCAGAGGCAGAGGCAGAGGCAGAGGCAGAGGCAGAGGCAGAGGCAGAGGCAGAGGCAGAGGCAGAGGCAGAGGCAGAGGCAGAGGCAGAGGCAGAGGCAGAGGCAGAGGCAGAGGCAGAGGCAGAGGCAGAGGCAGAGGCAGACAGATCTCTGTGAGTTTGAAGCCACAGAAAATGTTCCAGGACAAGCCAGAGCTACACAGAGAAACCCTGTCCCAGAGAAAACAAAGTTTTTTAAATATGTATGAGTCTTTTTTTTTTTTTTTTTTTTTTTTTTTGGTTTTTCGAGACAGGGTTTTTCTGTATAGCCCTGGCCCTGGCTGTCCTGGAACTCACTTTGTAGACCAGGCTGGCCTTGAACTCAGAAATCCACCTGCCTCTGCCTCCTGAGTGCTGGGATTAAAAGGCGTGCACCACCACGCCCGGCATGAGTCTATTTTTGAACTGTCTATTCTGTTTAGTTGATTTACTTGATGTCAGTATCTTATTTTGATCATTCATTGTACTTTTATAATATGTCTCATTATAGTTTTAGATCTCCAATTTTGCTATTCTGTTTCAAAGGTGTCTCCTTGTTCTAAGCCCTTTCTGGTTTTCTATGCACCTCCCCAGCAATGGGATGGCAAGCACACAGTACTGTGCGTGCTTGTCTTTATGTGGGTTCTGGAGTATCAAACTCAAGGCTTCATGCTTGCATGGCAGGCACTTACCAAACAAACAGTCTCTGTAGCCTCTTTGTCCTTGTCTTAGCATTTCAGTGTAGAGGTCTTCCAGCTCTTGGTTACGTTAATGGCTAGGTATTTACAATTTTTATTCAAAGAACTCATACACAGCATTTACACCCTTCTACCCTTTCCTTTCCCCCCTTCCAACTCTTCCCTCAGATTTACATTGTTAAGTTATGGCTGAATGAAGCAGTTCGTTTTTTTTTTTTTTTTTTTTCAGTTTCTAAGCAAGTTTATTATTTGTGTGTAGAAAAGTCTCTGGAAGCAGAGAAGTGACTCCTGCAAGTTCTCTTCTGACCTCCACACACAACACGGACACACAACACAGACACACAACACGGACACACACACACTAAATACATATATAAAAATAAAAGAATAAAAGTTTTTTAGTTCCATCTTAGGATCTTTTCTCTGAGTCCTTGTTCTCAAGCTCACTAAGCATGTTTCCCTCTGAGGAGCTGAATTATTGTCAATCCCCCCGCCGTGTATGTCACTCACACACTACTCTGTACCTCAGGACTCTGGGTCTGGTTTGTAGCTTCTGTTGAATGAGCCAGCTGGAAAACATATCACTGGTCTCCCTCGGGTTTTCAGGTCTCTGAATTTTCACTGCCTCCTTAAAAAGCCTCCCCTGCTCAACTAACCCGCCTCCAAACTCTTGCCCTACAGAAGCCATTTGATAAACTGATGCTATAGTTTTAGGCTAAGTTTTGAGTGTGTTGGGTTGCTATAGATAACCAATAGACACAGAATCTGATATAGCAGACTTTCAGAATTTCAAACAGCCCCTAAGGATCACACTACACCCTAGGTTCCCATTGTGAGGGAACACGATAAGAAGTGAGCCTTGTCAATAAACCACTCCCCTTTGGTCTCTCCTTCATGGTAGCATTGTTTGTTGAAAGCCTGTGGGCACACAGCAAGAACACATAAGCTCTAGGGCCCTTCCTCCTTTCCCTAGTTCTAAACTAATCATGGGCATTGGCTGTTGGAAGATCTGCTCTGGGGCTTCCATTTAATACATCCTATAGATGATGAATTTGGGGAGAGGGGTTGAAACAGGGTCTGTCTATGTATTTTTAACTGTCTGGAACTCACGTAGACCAAACTGGCCTTAAACTAACAGATATTTGCCTGCCTCTACTTAGCAAATAATAGGATTAAAGGCATGTACCACCACCCCCAGCTAGATGATAGAGTTTTAAGTAAGCATTTTAATTTGCTGCTGTCAATAAAATATACTCTCACACAAAAGCAGGCTCGCCCTACCCACTTCCCAGAGCTCTGCTCTCCGTGTGCAGTTTCTAGAACTGGTCGGGCATTCTGGGTTCTCTGGCAAGATGTGCCAAGTCAGCTACAGCCTGTAGGAATGAGCTCAGACATGCAGGCTGAGAAAAACCTCCTGACAACCAATGTGCTCATGATAAGTTCAGACCCAGGGAAAGGATGAAGGGCCATGGAGCTTGTGTACTCTCTCTGTGTGCCCACAAGGCTTTCAACAAGGGATGCCACTCTAGTGCAGATCATGAGCTTCCAGAGCCCAAGCCCCACACTATTTTAAGAAGGCCAGTGGGGCCTTGCTAATGCTCATTAGAACACTCCCTCCTCCCCCGGAATATACCAAAAACTTTATGGTTGGGGCATTATCTGAGAGGTTAGAAATGGATACTCATTGTTCCTGTGACTTGCATGCCTAGGGCACAGAATTTCAACCGAAGTCCATATCGTCTCTCTAGAGTAGATCACGACCCATTGCCTTGCCACAGTGGGTCAGGGAGTTATTCTACAGGGGAGCAAATTTAAGTAAGGACTAAACTCATAGGAAAGGTACACACCCTTTCCTACTCTAGAGCAGCAGGTCTCAGAGTATTTCTGGGGCCACCAACATCAGCAAATTAAGCAGAAATACAGATCCAGCTACTTTCTACAAAGCCGTGGAATTCAAAACTCCAGGGTGGAGTCCCGTGCTACTCTGAACAGGCAGGCCTGTGGTGCACAATTGATTCACCCAGACCCTCAGTTAAATGAATCGTAGTGAAAGCAAAGGTGAGAATTCAGCTCTCATCTGCACCCCTTCTCATCTGGCTGCATTGACTGTGCCCGGTATTCTGAGATGATCACAAGAGGCAAATGCTAGAGTGAGTCTCGTCCCAACCCCACGTTCAGTGACATCATGAAAATGGCCATGAAGGAAAGAAACCTGTGTCCTACAGAGGACGGCAAACATGTAAGCTGGGTGTTTTGTCTTCTGTATTGTAAGACTACACAAGCAAGCCCTCTGTGTTCAACAAGCTCTGCGGTAGCTTGGGAGACAAGGTCAAGGTTGTTATAGGAATTCTTCTTTGTTAGACTCCTTACAGACACATTCACCATAGTGTTAACACACACCACACCACCGAACAGGAGAGCAGACTTCTTGGGACCACCACAACCTGCCCTACTCCAGTACCCTCAGATCAAAGCTTCAGTCCTAACCTTGGGGAGGCTCGGGGTATTGGGTGAAGCCACAGGTTTGGTGTCAAGGTCCCTTGCAGTGACAGGGCCACACAGGGATTAGGTGGAGGTACAAAGGGACTTATAGACCCCAAAATCCCCATCTGGCTCTCCCGCAGCAGCTTCTTGGAAGCTGGCTGAGTTGTTGGGAAGCTGCTGTCACAATGGGGAGCAGGATGGGAAGTGACAGCTCAAATCCCAGGTGGTAGCAGAGATGGGACTCTGCCCTTTGCCTCCCCCAACACCATCCTCTAGTGCAGCGAGGTATCAATAGCAGCACCTGCCCCGCAGAGCTTCTAGTCAATCATGTAGGCTAAGAGCCAGGAACATAGGACCATTTCCCACAACAGAAGCTATTTCTGCTTTTCCCTCTAGCCTCCATAAAGAGTGATGTCAGTGATGATACTGCTACTCCCATTGTGCGGATGACAGTTCCTGAAGCAGAGGGGAAACGCACAGCAATGTACCCCATCGCAGTGTCAGTTACGGAACGGAAACAGCATGTGCCGAGACCCAGTGATGGACCTCGCCCACGCCCTCTAATGAGCACGTTCTCCCATCCTGGGGCTGCTGTCCTAATTTATTCCCTGTAGCTCCAGGCTCCCTAGCAAGAATGCAACCAGTAATTCAGTTACAGCAATTACCAGCTGGATCCCTGGCTTACTGCTATAATTTCCCTAGAGCCAGCCTCTGTGGGTACAGATACCAGTCCGCCTTGATGTTGCTTAAATGAGAAGAGGCATCTCCATATGCTCCCGAGGCACAGATGCCAGCAGACATAAGGCTCCCATTGCCCTGCTAGAGCCAGAACTTGCCAAAAATGACTTGACTCTTCTTCAGGTTAATGTTCCCCACCCCCAGATTCCTTATCTGCGCAGCAGGATGTAGTCTACTGTGAGGACATTATAGGAATACACTAAAATGGTCCAGGCCCGAGAGTAGAGCGTCTGCTAGCAGGCACAGGAACGGGGGAGGGAAGTGTGGAAGCAGGCGCTGAGCCACCCACCTGGGATGTTTTCCCACCTGGTATGGAGCCCAGATGTAATAGAGAGGTTTGCTTCGCTAACACAGTTCTCAGCTCAGCATGATGGTACACACTTTTAATCATGGGCACTCAGGAGACAGAGGCAGAAAGATCTCTATGAGATTAAGGCCAACGTGGTCTACATGATGAGTTCCAGACCAGCCAGGGTTACATGGGGAAACCATGTCTCAGAACCAAGCACATACAGTTGTTCTCACTATGTGCCAGGACCTATGCTCAGGACATCTCAGATATCCCTCCATTTCTGCTCAGAACAGGAACTCCTAGGATGCACAGGTAGAGCAACTGAGGTACAGAGAAGGGACATGGTTTATCTAAAGCTGAGCCAGGCTTTCACCCTGAAGATCTGACCATGGGAATGGAGTTTAAACTCCACGGGGTTTTCCGTGGAGAGGATAGAGGTGTGAGTAGTCAGGCCACTTAGAGTGTGAGCTAAGCAAAGCTGAGCATGCGTGGCCTTAAGGAAATCCTCCAGATAGTAAGGAGGGCTCTGGCTGGCCTGTGTGTGAGAGAAGCAACACAGCATGCAGGATTTACCAAGCAGGAATCTAGCTTATGGAACTCTCTTACTGTTCCATTATACAGACATATAGACCGAGCTTCATAGAAAGCATCTAAGGGGGTCCTGGAGCCAATACACCGTGGATTCCAAAGGACAGCTGTGCTAGGCACTGTCAAGGCTGTGATGTTGTGCATGTTGGTGACTCCTGTTCTGTAGGTAAAGTGGAAAACCATCAGGCTGGAGATGCAGCTCAGTGGCAGAGCCCATGCCTGGAGAATGAGAGGCCCTGGGTTTGAGCTCCAGCACGGCAGTGATAATCTCCTAATAATTAATCGAATACACAAATAAAACCAAACGAGAAGTGAGTGAAGCCTCATCCTGCCTGACCACAGGGGATTGAACCCGCATAGATCTTGGATGCTGCCTGTCCCACGTGCCGCCTCCAGGGCTCTCCCCTCTTGCTCCACACATGGGATCCTACAGTGAATCTTTGGAATGGGGGGGGGGCAGGGAGGAATAGCAGGAGTACCCAGCTCTGTCCTCCTGGCTCTGGTCTTGTTTTGCCTAGTCTTACACTGGGAGTCCTGGCCCACCCTCTTGCGCCCACCCTTGTTGGAAGAGCCCCTCCCACCCTCCAGCTGAATGTGCAGATGGGGAGGGGGTCCTCTGTGCTTGGTCCTGTGCTGCAGAAAAGACACACATCCTTCTCACTGGCACCCAGCCTGCCTCAGCAGGAGAAGGGCTGGGCCCTGTCCTAGCACCTCCCCCCACTCCGAAGAGCCCTTTCCCAGACAGCTCGGGTTTCTTATTTGTGTTTGTCTCCATTTCAGGGATTTATTTCTCTACAAGGGACACAAGTGACCGAACTTCTTCCAGACCCTGAGGACCCAGGAAAGCACCTGTTTGAGATTACGCCAGGTAAGCCAAAGGGTGCCCGTGTGTGCTGAGATGGTCCCGGTGGCCCCCCATTGGGGCATGACTGTGCTCCTACCCCCAGAATCCTATGTCTTACAGGAGGGCTGATATTGTCCCCAAGCTAAGGCAGAAATGTGGGCAAAGCTAGAACAACTGGGGGAAGAAATTAGAAATTTTAATCTTATTATTTGGATAATTAGTCCTCAGAGAAGAGAAAATGTTGGTTTTTACACTCATGATTCACCCAAGCAAACATACAAAGATGCCATAGGGCAGTGGACCTTGATCTTCCTAATGTTACACCCCTTTAACACAGTTCTTCATGTTGTGGTGGCCTCCAACCACAAAGTTACTTTGTTGCTACTTCATAGCTGTATTTTTGCTGTTGTTACAAATAGTAATGTAAATACCCGATCTGTGACCCACCAAGGGGTCGAGACCCACAGGCTGAGAACCACTGCCTTAGCGAGGCTGCAAACCTACATATGGAAACAAGGTCACAGTTAAATGCTAACCAATACAGAAGGCCATCATACCGGTTATTATGACTCCCAAAGCAGACTTACAGTAAAATGAGAGGGAGATTTTCCCCCAGACCCACTGTTCTGTTAGCAGTCACAAAAAAGGCTTTTACAGTTCCAGGTTGTTCAATGTGGTCCCTACTGAGCTAAGTATGTGTCTGTGGTATGAGCCGCGTGTCACAGCAGGGCTCATTTTGCCAGGGTTTTTATTTCCCTTGACCTCCACCAGAATCAGCCTGAGACAGGATCTGAACACTGGATTCTAGAGATGGTCCCCTCAGAGCATGAGGAAGGGCACAGGGAAAGGACCAGCCAGGGTGTGTTAATGAATGGCCTGATACAGTGACACCCAGCTCTGCCTCACTGGGGCCATCTGAGGTGAGGTGGGGTGGGCCTGAAAGGTGTCTTATCCAGGTAATGGATGGCTGGAGGCATCCCACCAATTACCGCCTGCAAGCTCTTGAGAGATACACCCTTAGGAGTTAACCCTGACATTTCTGGCCTATCTATATAAGATATAAGATATAAGATATAAGATATAAGATATAAGATATAAGATATAAGATATAAGATATAAGATACAAGGGCCAAAAATGTCTGTGACAGAGGCCTTTGAGGAGAGATGCAGAGACTGGAGGGAAGAGACCACCAGCGTGATGGGAGGAATGGTTGTAGGGGTGGGAGCATGAACAAGATCCTTCCTCTGGGGACCATTGAGTATTTAAGATTCTCCATGGGTGGAGTCTGTGAGCCAGTACCTATACAAACACCGAGGGGTGCAGTAGACACCCCAAACACCACAAGGAAATAACCAGGCTCTTGCTGTCTACTAAGGGATAAGATGGGCCCAGGCTGGGGCCAGAGATCTGCCGCCCGACATTCCGGGAATTCTGGGAGGTGGAGTGAAAGTACAAACACACACCTTTCAGTCCATGGTAGCACATGACTGTAATCCCAAGCCTAGATTTAAAACTGCACTCAGAAAGTACAAGCAGGAGGGACTTGGGACACAAATTAGACAAAGGCCTTGCCTTTCCCCTTTCCCCTAATCTCATTTCTATTCTATGTCGTATATATGTAGATATGTGCATGTTACATATGTATGTGTGTATATGATTTTCTACATCTATCCAAAATCTAGGATCCACAAATGAGAGAAAATATATTATCTGCCTTTCTGAGTTTGAGCCATTTCACTTAACATGGTGACCTTCAGTTGTATCCATTTTTTTCTGCAGACGATCCAATTAAATTCTTCTTTATGGTTGAGTTAAACTCCACTGGGCAAGAGAAGAAAGGCTTAGTTCACTGTGAGACATGAATAAAGATTCTGCAGTGAAGGTAGAGAAGAGGAAGGCCCTATTGACTGGGGGAGTGAGGACTTAGGGGCCTGGGGAAGGCAAGGCCGAAGTGCAGTCTCTGGGCCTGGGAAGCAGCTGGCCAGGCAAGGCCAGAGGGCATAGTGGAGCTGAGTGTACTCTGTCCATATTGAGAGAACGGCACTGAACATGTGCCCCAAGAATGAGTTGGGGGAGGGGAGCCACCAGTTCTGTGTCCCTAATCTAGGGCAGAGCTATTTGCAAGGATTTCTTTGTCTAGAAGGATGGGTCTTTTGTCATAGAAAACAAATATATTCTAAAGGTCCTGAGAGTTGGCAAATGGATATTTAGTGACCTGTTATTCCACCTATCACATAAATCATATATTTATAAGGTTCTGAGAGTAAGAACGTGGACATTGTGAAGGCCATTGTCCTGCCTGTCACAATACTCAAGACCTGCTTTAGTCCTGTTTCCCAGAAACAGACCCTGGAGATTAGAAAAAGCAGCAGCTGTGCCCTGGTGCACAGCCAGCCAGAAGCTCTGTCTCA
The DNA here is from genome assembly GCF_000001635.26 of Mus musculus. Taxonomy (NCBI): domain Eukaryota; kingdom Metazoa; phylum Chordata; class Mammalia; order Rodentia; family Muridae; genus Mus; species Mus musculus. Next base: position 33,301,180 of record NC_000080.6, read on the forward strand.
GTCTGTTTTCTGAAGGCACACCTAAGTCCCACAGATTGGGAGACTCAAAAAGAAGGAGAGTGGGCTCAGCGGATAGAGGCACTCACATGCCGGTCCGATGAAGCCTGAGATCTCAGAGGGTGACAGGAGAGAACTGACAGGAAGAGTTGTCCTCTGATCTCCACACAAACACATGCTGTGACATGTTCACACCTGAGCTAACACACTTGCATACATACACACACACGTACATACACATGTGTGCACAGGCACACATACATACAAACACGTATATGCATATACATGCACATGCACACACACATATGAATGCACACATATGCACACAAACACGAAAAAACTAATAAAGTATGTTCGGATCATGGTTCTGGGGACCAGGAGATTGAAGCTTAAGAGACTATACCTATAAGGATCTTCTCATACGCAACAGGATGTGGGGACCCTGCAAGGATCCAGGTAGGAAGCGAACCCTCAGAGAGATGAAAATAAAGACCCAGTCCAGACTGACTTCATCAGTCTGGATCAGACTTCAGGGAGTCTAATGCCAGGAGGCTCACTGTCAGCATAGTTAAAACTCAGTATAATCTGGGAAAAATTTTTCTAGGCAACAATCATTTCAATTACAAGTTCAGAATAAAGGGTAGTGTGACTACATCAAAACTTCTCTTCAAAGTACGTGTGACCGTTAGGGTGGGTTCTACAGCTAAAAGGCCTAGAATCTAGGCTCACCAAGAGAGTGCACAGGTCAGCCAGCCATGAAGCACACGTGGCATCTCCCCTAAGGATGGGTAGAGGTCTAGGGAGGTAGAAACCTTGAATAACCATTCTGGGGAATTTGGGTGAGGTCTGAATCTATGGCAAAAGGTGGGTGAGGTCTGCCTCCGCCAATAGCAAAAAAGTTACCAAGTTGTTAACAAAATCCACTCCCAGCCTTGCGGGCAGAAAAACAAGTGTTTTATCTCCTCCTTGAGAAGAGGCCCTGTGTGTTTAACATTCCTGTCTTTCCGGAGTGGTCTGTGGGCTCAAGGACCTTTGGGCTTCCAACAACAAGAAACCTGCAGAACCCCAAGGTATTACAAAGCATCACAGGCCAAAAGCGGTGCAAGAAGATGCAGGCCAAAGTAGCTCTTATGACAGATGATTCACGAGTGGGCTGGTTCATTGTGAGGGCAGAGCCTTCTGGACCTGACTGTTTCTTTTAACACTCCACAATGTGTGTGTGTGTGTGTGTGTGTGTGTGTGTGTGTGTGTGTGTGTGTGTGTGTGTGTGTGCTTCAGCTGTGAGGTTTAAGGGCTTGGTCTCTGACCCCTTTCCCAGCACAGAAACGATTGCCTGGCTGAGCACCCAATTTGTGGGGCTCTCAGATCTGCTCATTTCTGCTGTTACTGCTTCTGTTATACACAGCTCCTCCTAGGACCTCAGGAGGAAGCAGGTTGGTACTGAGGTCACTCTGGAAAAGCAGAAGAGGTGGGTAAGGGACCCCCTTGTGCTCCAAGCACTGCACATCCCTGTGCAGAGAGAATTCAACACCGGTGCTGATGGAGGCCCTGGGGTGGCTCTCCTTCCTACCCTCTTTCCAGAGGCTCTGAAGTCTTGAGACTTCCTACCAACCTAGTCCCAGGGACTCAGGAGATTTTGGCTACAGCTAGAAATATTCCACTCCCTTTATAGCCTGTTAAGGTGTGGCGCCCAGGGATGTTAGGTGAACCACCCGAGGTCAAACAGCTGGCAGAAGGGGACCTGTACCTCCGAGGTCAGCCTGCCCTGGGCTGAGCTTTATGTGACTACCGTTTCCAACAGAGGCTCCGGACAGGGGCCTTGTGGCTAGAAAAGGAATAGTAATGATAAAGTTGAGGTCCAGATGGCAATAAGCACTGGAATTTCCACTGTGACAGAGCTGAGGCAGGAAAATTACCATTTTGAGGCCAGCATGGACAAAGAAGGAAGGAACAAAAGAAGGGAAGGTTGAGTGACCCCACCTGAAACAAGAGCCACCAAGGAGCCTTCTCACTCAAACTCAGTAACCCGTGCTATGGGTCTGATCTTGAGCTGGCCTCCAGAGGCCCTGGTGAAAGCAGGGTACAATCTCTGCCCTTAAAGAATCAGGGGACAATGCTTACCATCCTGATCTTGAGACAAGGTAAATACCTTACTTACTAGGTTGAGGCTAATTACATGGGGACAGAAACAGGAAGTATGGCTGTGAAGGCCCCTGTTGGTATCTCCCAGCACTGAAGCCCGGGGCAGGACAGGAAAACGGACAGAGGCATTGCCAGTGCTATGGCCTGAGCCTGGGATAGCCCCTCGTTCTGCCCTGGGTACCTTCATCGCCCAAGGAGGAAAACTTGACAGCCCTTGGAGATGTGATTGTTCTTAAGATGATCGGCTACTTAAGTTTAATTCATAGAGTCTATTGCAGCCTTCAATCCTGTGGAAAGTGACAGAAAAGAAATGGTGTGAGTGCCACCTAGTGGACAAACTTGTCAATGCAAACACCACTCATGTGCTGCAATCTCCAAGCTAGGTTTCAAAGAGCCAGAGAACCGCATGCACAGTCACCGAGCAAGTCATAAGAGGACAGTGTCACTGGGGGAATGAGTGCAGGGCTCCTATCGCCTGGCTATGGTACGTGGCTCCATGCCCACCTAGTCGGTATATATAACATGCAGGTCACCGCTTACTAAATTCAGGAGAGCAGAAAAGTGTGGTTGCCAGCACTTTTTGTCTTGCTTGGATTGCATAATATGAAGTTTGCATGGGGGGCGGGTGTTGATATGGGGTCTTATTTTTTTGACCAGCCTAAAATTGGTTATGTAGACTCTGCTGACCTCAAACTCATAAGCACTAGGCTTAAAGGCATGAGCCACTACAGCCGGCCTCTGGAGCTTTCATGGTGACCAGGCAAGGAGAACCAAATTAAAACCTGATGCAAATGGGATATTGACTGCAACTTGGCTCAGAGCATCTTTGTCCAAAGTTATACAGACTGTGAAGCCTCTCTGAGATCATTGACCCGAGAGCTGAGAAAGAAGAGAGGAGAGGGGGCCACTGCCGGAACTCTCAGGCTCCCAGAGGAATTATGAGGAAAATAAATTCAATTGACACCTCCTTTTCCATCCATACATCGTAGATTCTTTACATCAGGTTAACTGCTAATTAACTGCTACTGATGTGTGTGTGTGTGTGTGTGTGTGTGTGATAATTTTTGAGACAGGGCACAGACCATGCAATGCCACCAAGGAAGTTAGCTGACTGTAGGGCAGGCATCAGGGTCCTGACCCAGGCAGATGCAATGCAATCAAGCATGTGAGGAGAGAGAGAGAGAGAGAGAGAGAGAGAGAGAGAGAGAGAGAGAGAGAGAGAGAGAACTCTAGATGACTGCAGGTGAAAATACCAGATGGCCTCCTGGACCCAAAATCCATAGTGATTTTCTGAACTCCTAGAAGCTGCACCACAGAAAATGGAGCTCTCTCCTCTTCCCACTGCTGACTTGGGAGAGTAGGACTCAAAAACAGAATTAGCATGACTCCTTCATGATTCATACATGATAGCTGTCGGGTTTCTGAGGTTCTAGACCAGGATATGGGTGCCAGAGAACTAAGTGATTTATTGTGTGTATGCATCCTTTATGTGAAAGCTAAGCTCTTGCCATGCTAATCTCACTAGCCCCAGGGCTAACCTGTGCTAACTCCTTTATTCCAAAGTAGTGGAATTTGATGGATCCCACAATTACAGGTGAGGAACCTCCATTCCAACAAGCTAGAATCCCAGAGCCAGAGGCTGGAAGAGCTACACCCTGAGCTAGCTCAAGGCCAGAACCCTGTCTCTGATTAGCTCTCTGAGGCCCGAAGGAGCTAGGTACCCCCCAAAAAGGTTGCCCTGGGGGGGGGGGGTCTGCATCTTCTATGTAGACTTTTCTCTTACCCCAGCAGTATCCTGGTAAACCTGGTAAACCCGTCCCTGTACACTTGATTTCATGGGGAGTTCTTGGTATTGTGGTTGTCTGGCTCTAGGCCCAGTTTAGGCCTCTCCCTAAACACACAAGAAAGGGTCAAGGAGTGGGGGGTCTGCTTTGGCATACTAGGCTGAGAGTGATAAGGCACTGGGCAGGCCATTCCCCATGAGATAGATGCTCATGAATTAAGTAGCCAGTAAAGCACTGTAACTCCTTGCTAACCTCTCTCTTGCAGTATGCACATGATGCTTCCATAGGGAGGCAGGTGGGCTGATGGATGTAGACCAGAACCCTGGGCTTTCATCCAGGTAACTAACCAGGCTCTCAAGTCTCCATTGCTCAACATACTTCATAGGAGGTCCCAGAGGCAGGTATCAGATGCTAGCTCTAGCTAATGCCTACAGAGGAAGGGTTGACAAGAAAGCCATAGGACCACACAGAATCAACCAGATACTGGGAGCTGTAAGGAAGGACCAGGCAGCAGGGCTGCTCAGGGGTCAGGAGCTGTGCTGGGGTCATGGACGTGCATGCCCTACTCTGGGGAGGTTGAATGCTGTTGAGAGTTGCCCGCCAGCCTAGAGTTCACAGCTGCCTGTTCTGATCAAGCCAGCAGTTTGGAGTACACTGGAGGTCTGGAATCTGCTATCTCTAAGACCTGACCTTGACAGGGAGCCAGCACCGGGATTACTCCGTAGAAGGAGAGTGATACTGTGTGTCTGACATGCCAGGAGCAGCCCTGATCACTGCGGCAGGCTGAGCGGGGAGGGAGGCTGATACGGTCCTATCTCCGCACCTGGTACCAGTCAGCCTGCATCTCAGCTCAACCCTGTGCAGCCCCAGAAGCCTGAAGAGCACCAGAAAGCTGGGTCCTTTTCTAAAACCGAAACCAGAAACGCCCACCAGCAAGTGTGGAAGAATCAGCAAATTCTAGAGTAGCTGCTTGCGCTTTCCTGCTTCTTAGCCTGGCTTCCTACTCTCTTGGCTCAAATTCTCTCAGCGCCACACAGGAGCTGGTGTAGGAAACTCCTGAGGGTGTCCTTTGGGGAAGTGTCCCTGGGAGCAACAGCCATAAGCAGGTTGTGGTTGGTGACTTGCTTGCTAGGAACCACCATCCACAAAAGAAGAAGCTGAATAATACCAGGTAAAGAGTATTTTAATAACATGCTTTATACAGCCCATGAGATCCCAAGTATTTCTACCCCGACTTTAGTAAAGTGGTGGGGAGGGGGCCCAGGGACTGGGGAGTGGGGAGTTTGAATCCAGAGCCTGGAACACACTAGCATGTCTTTTCTGCACCACTGAAATATTTTAAATTTTCTTCCTAAATTTAACGAGTACTTTTCACTTTGGGCACTTTTCAATTCAGACACTCAAATTTCAGTATTTCGTTCCTTCATACATAGCCATACATTGATATGGTTGGTTTTTGTTTTTTTGTTTTTTGTTTTTTTCGAGACAGGGTTTCTCTGTATAGCCCTGGCTGTCCTGGAACTCACTCTGTAGACCAGGCTGGCCTGGAACTCAGAAATCCGCCTGCCTCTGCCTCCCAAGTGCTGGGATTAAAGGCGTGCGCCACCACGCCCGGTTCGATATGGTTGATTTTTGATTGATTTCATTCCCGGTGCCCTCTCTCAGAAGGCCCCTCTTCTCCCTCTAGAACTCTTCTTCTTCCCAACAGCCCCCCTCCTACTCCTCGGGTTCTGTGGGACCCGCTGAGTTGGGTTTTTTTTTGTTTTGTTTTTTTGGTTTGTTTGTTTGTTTGTTTGTTTGTTTGTTTGTTTGTTTTTGGATTGCTTGCATGAGCATGGGTGGTGGCAGGAATGGGGGTGAGGATCAATGGCCCCCAGCAACTAACTACCAATAGAACCTTGGGGAGGGGTGGGTCCCCTCTGATGATTAATGTTGTCAGGTGCAGTCTGTGCAGGACCCTAGCTGCACTAAGATGCTGGCAGCTCTGGGTTTACAGAAGCCAAACTGGGCAGCTTGAGCCAGAGGAGGAGGAGTTCAGGGTGCCTCCTGGAAGAGACTAGTGTTCCGCAAGACACTCGAAATGAGAAGGAGGGATACGGAAGGATGTATATGCAATGAGGAGTCTGGACTTTGGACTCAGACAGACCTGACTCAGATCACAGCTCTCCAGTCACTAATTGGTCACTAACTGGGAAAGCTTGATACCGTAACTTCAGCTCTGTGGTTCTTCTGCTGAGAGCATTGCTCAACATGACCTGCAGAAGGGTCTCATCTCTCACTCAAATCCCACTGCACTGCGTCAGAGACCTTCAGCTAGAACTTCCTTTTACAGGGAAGGGTACCGTGGAAAACAACCTTCACCTTCAGTCTTGCTCATAGAGGTCATGGTCTCTATCAGATGATTAAACAGCAGCCATTTCTCCTGCCTAGGCCCATCAGAAAGCACTTCGGTAAAAGAATAAAATCCTGTCATTGTGGCAACATGGGTGGGACCGGAGATCATCATGTCAAGTGAAAAAGTGTGTCCTCACTTGTGAGAACTAAAAAGATGATCTCAAAGAAAGGGGAAATAAAATTCTGGTTGGTAGAAGGTGGGGAGGGCTGGGAAAAGGGTTTGGAGGGTAAGGGTGCAGTTTGATAGGAGGAATAATTTCTGATGTTTGATAGTACAAAAGAGTAACTGTCGGTGACAACAATTAGGTGAATAATACAAAATAGTTAGTGGAGAGGTTATGAATATCTTCAACCCAAAGAGGTGGTCGGCAGTTACTGTGATCTGTCGACACACATTGTGATGGAAGGCCACACAGCACACCACAATGCGTAATCTCTATGTGTCTACTAAAAATACATTGTACAGTGGTTAAAAATGAAATAGTTGGGAGTTGCCTTTATTGTCTCACCAGAGCTATTACCTGGACAGTCTGGCTGTCTAGATATGCACACTGTATAATATTACAGTTTAGTTGACACTTCCTGACTTTGTTGACACCTGTGTGAGGCACTCATCCACCCACCACAGTGGCTGTTCACAAATGTGCCTGCCTTTGTGTGTCTGGTCCTACGTGAACACCTGGTCTGGACATGTGTTTGCTGAGTGACAGGATGAGAGTTCACCTGCTGTCCCTTCAAGTGTTACTAGGGCAACAAAGGATGTGGTTGTCCTAATTCAAATCTTTGCAGGACACAAACAGTGTGAAGTTCTTAAAGTGCCAGGGTGTTTCTATAGAAAGAGTGGAAGTGAGTTCCTGCCTTGTGCTGGAACGGTGTGCAGGCAAGGGTGCAGCCGAGGAGAGGAATAACTTTGAATGTCAGATAGCACAGAAGGGGACCTACTATTAATTATAATTTACAGAACAGCTAGTGGACAGGTTTTATGTTTCCCCAACCCCAAAAAGTGCCATTTGACTGAAAGGAACTCGCATGGCCACACAGCACCTCACAAGCACAAACAGAGACATGTATCCTGGCACGGCTGTGAATGGGGAGCACACTGGTGCTCTGTCGATGTGGAAACTGAGGCACAGAGCAGTCACTGTTTCCACTGTTCCATGACAAAGTGAGGCTCCAGTCCGGGTGAGACCCCCCTCCAGGGTACCACTCTTAGCAGGGGCCAGTGGAAACCCTGGTCAGTGATGGAAACTACAACCTCGGGATAGCAAGGACTGTGGACAAAGTCCTCATCAGTGACAGGGTGCCAAACTTGGAGGTTGGTATGGGGGAGGTGTGTCCCATGCCAGCTCAAAATGAAGATGTATATAAAGCCCTGGAGAAATGTAGGATGTGGGGAGGAAGGTGGCAGAGGATTACGAGATAGGGATTGATTGACCCAGGTTACCTTAGGGATCCAAGTCCATGTTCATGGTGCTCTATCTAGGAAGCTTTAGCCCAGACACTCATGGACCAGGCTGCTCTTTAGACCCTTCCTCTGGGTCAGTATGTCAGCTCCATCAACATCACCAGGGAACTTGTTGGAAATGCTGGTCCAGGAGCCCCACCTAGACCCCTGGGACAGAATCTGCTGACAGTAGGTTGTCGATGCTTCATGTGGCTCAGGAGATTGGAAAACAGTGCTCAGAACAAGACAGCCTCAAGTCCATCCGAGCTCTGCTAGGCAGGAACTCAGTCAGTACACTCAGAGCCTGGGGCAGGGCCTTCAAAAGATATTGGCCTCAATGACCCCAGTGAAGGAGCAATTGCTAGGGAACAGAAAGGGTACAGGAGGTGACAACGGTGACCAGACATGGAGCATAGCTCTAAAGCTGCACGTTGAGCTGCAAGTCAAGGCTCATTGCCTGTGTCTGATTTTGGCCTGTAGACATATTTTATTTGGCTCATGAGATGTCTGTTTTGAAACAAAGGATTTCACCTATAGAAAAAAAATACTAGTAACTCAAACACTTTTAGTGGGAGCAGCATTGTTCTGGAGTGTTCCAGAAAGATAGCAGATTGAGACTTTCATCAACTTGGCATCCACCGTTCCTGCTGACTTTAGACAAATGGACATGGGGGCCACCGTGGCAGATGGAGGGGGTTGCTGTCCCAGGCAGATAGTGTCTCCCCCCACCCAGAATTCATGCCTGCTGGCACCTTGGTCTGACCTTATTTGGAAGTAGGGTGCTTACATATACAATTAGCTGAACTGAATTCAAGCTGGACAGACCCTAAATCCAGTGCCTGGAATCCTTGTGGGGAGGCAGGGGACACAGTGACAGAAAACCTTTTGGGAGTGGAGACAGAGACTGCAGCCTACTCCAAAAAATGCTAAGGAAGGAAGGAAGCCACAAGAGGCTGTAGGAGGCAAGGAAGGATGCTTCTCTAGAGACTCAGAGGCCGCAGGTCCTACCGACATCTTGCAGCTCTCTGCTCTTCAGATCTCTCACAGAGTCAGGAGTTTTAAGCCACACAGTGTGTGGGTACACATTATGGCAGCCCTCTGTACCACAGTGGACTTGAGAATGGCCCCTGCCCTCGACACTGCACTTTGCCGCAGACACCAGTTGTCTGACCTTGGAGCCCTCAGCACACGTTCAGGAACTGAAACTAAGAAGACAGAGCCCCTCTTCCTACTGTTCTCCCATAGTGGGATCTCAGTCTTCCCGGGCTCCTCTCTGCCCAGTGCTTCCTGCCATGCTACAACCATCACTCTACCTGCAGCATCACCCGGAGCCTCTGAGACCCGCCCTGAGATCCCAAGGCTTAGGGGAAGGGGTAGAGATGTAGGCATCTAAGAGGCTCATGGGAGGACCTGCTGCTTCTTAGCTGTGTACACCACTCAATGCCCTGAGCCTCCTTGTTAAGAGCTGCGGATGGAACACTGCCTAGCACAAAGCAGGTGCTTGGTGCATGGGAGAGCCTTCCTTAGTCTGCTTTGGAGGTGAAAGGAAAAGTAGGGGCTCAGGACCCCCAAGACCAAGTTCTCAGCACAAAGGAGATGCATGTGCCCCAGAGAGACAGAGAGCAGGGAGTAAGAGACATGGGCAGGAAACAAAGGAAGAGGGAGAAGAGGAAGGGGACAAGGGAGAAGGGAGAAGAGGTATTTTTGTCCCATCGTGGATAGGTACTGGATAGACAGGAGACAGACTTGACACATAGGAAAATGGCAGTTTATAAAGGTAAAAGGGAAACCCTGTGTTAGGATGAGGCATGCTAATTAGTTGAACCAAAGGAGGCTTCTGATTGCTGGACTTCAATACTTTGCTAGCTGGACTTTGGTAGTCAGCCTCAGGAGGAGGAAGTGTCCAAATAAGGGAATAGACCTTGGTAGCTAGCTTTAGGAATGTAATCTAACGGTTTTTAGCAAGGCAGAGGGAATCAGGGAAAAGAGCAAGGCCTGCCAGAAGCATGCTCGCCACGCTTGAGCTGGCTAGAGTCCCTTCCGGAGGTTGCTATAACTTAGTGTTGTACAGTGGGTAACAGTATTTACTTAGCTCTTGGTTCTGGAGTCTGGGAAGACTTTAGTTAGGGTTCTCTGGAGTAAAAGAATTTATAGAATGAATCTCTCTCTCTCTCTCTCTCTCTCTCTCTCTCTCTCTCTGTGTGTGTGTGTGTGTGTGTGTGTGTGTGTGTGTGTGTGTGTGTGTGTGTGTGTGTGACTTATGGGCTGTGGTACAGCTATGGCAACAGTGGCTGTCTGTGAAAGGAAAGTCCAAGAATCCAGTAGTCTCTCAGTTCACCAGACTGGATGTCTCAGTTCATCTTCAGTTTATGCTGGAATTCCAAAGAAGTAGGCTCTGATGCGAGTGAAGGGGTGGACTTGCTAGCAAGGCAAGAGCAAGCAGGCAAAGAATAAAAGCTTCCTTTTCCATGTCCTAACATAGGCTCCTAGCAGAAGGTGTGGTCCAGGTGAGAGGTGTATGTTTTCAGTTCAAAATATCCGGATTAAAGATGCGCCTTCCTATCTCAAAGATCCAGATTAGAAGCGGATCATCCTACTTCAAGTTATGCAAAGTCTCCCACAGGGAGGCCTACCACGTGAGGGTTTTAGTTAATTCCAGATGACGTCAGGTTGATGGCCCAGAACACTAGTTGACATTGACACATGACAGTGCATAACCGCCGTGCTCAGCCTCTGCTGAGGACCTCCCACAGCATCTTACGCAGCAGCCTACGTGGTAAAGGCATCTCGTGGTGAGACAGAGGGACTATGCTGGCTCTAGCCTATGTTGCTCTTCCATTTTATGTTTGTGTACATGTGTGTACTTGTGTGGCACGCATGGGTGGAGGTTGACATTGGATGTCTTCATTATTTGTTCTCTACCTTATTTATTTATTTATTTATTTATTTTTGATTCAGGCTCTTTCACTGTACCTGAAGCTCATAGATTCTGATAGATTTGCTGACCTGCAAGCCCCAAACCTTCTTGCCTCAATCTCCCCTTAGTGCTGGAATTAGAACTGTGCCTAGCTGATATGTGGGTTCTGGGGATCGAACTCAGGTCCTAGCCTTGCACAACAAGTACTTGATTGATTGAGCCTCTTCCTGGCCCTTCTTCCTGTTCTTATGAAGGCACTAATCCCACCCTGAGGTGCCACCCTCACAACCCCATCTAATTCTAATAGTCTCCCAAAGCTCCAGATGCATACAACATTCACATCTGGGGAATACATTTCCAGCAAACGAGCCTCAGACAACACATTCAAATGACAGGACCCCCACGGCCCCTGTGGAGGAAGGATGGAACATGCCAGCATGCTGAAAAATCAGGCCTTTCAATGAAGGCCAACCTGGAGCTTGTGGGGTCAGGGAACACAGACCTTCAGCTAGCCAGCAGACAGGTGGGGTCTTGCTGCTCTAGTCATCTATGAATACTCAGGGCTCCAGCGGGGCCTCTGGTCTGAGAGTTCCCATGTCTGGTGCAGACTGGTTCTCCACAGTGATTGTAGCAGGAAGAATGTGGGACAGGCTAAGAGCAGTCCCCTCGAATGTGTCCAAGAAGCAGCCTTCCGTGAGGGTGTGCACTGCAGGAATGTGGAGGGCAGAGGGTTGCTTTCTTCTCTTAACCCTACAGAAGCTGATCTTTGTCCTGTGAAGGGCCACTTAAGTGGCTCCCTTGGGTATGTAAATGCAAGGCCAGTCAATAGCCAGTGTCCTCGGATTCCTGGATAGAGGGCCTTTTGTGGCCATAGGTGGTGGGTTTGCTTTTTTTTTTTTTTTTTTTTTTTTTTAAGTGGTTTAGCAAAGATTGGGGGATTTCTTTTACAGGCAGAAAAAGGAGTGATCAGTTAGGAGAGCTTGGGGGGGGTAGTCTGGGGACTAATTTACACAAGAGTTTTGTTTCTGGAAGCAAGGAGACACACCAATACAGTATTTTCATGGTATAGATACAGAAATATGAAATAAACATTACCGGTATCCCAAGACCCAGACAGTCACTGTCAAGGGGTCTGACAAAACAGTTCTATGCTTAGGTCCAGTGCCCTCCAACACCCCTACCCCATATCACTTTTATTTAAAGTGCTGGAGAATTGATTTCATGCCTCCCTGCAGATCCCCAGTCTGGAGTCTATAAAGAATGCTTTCTGGGTTTGGTTCGGGAGGGCATGGGATGGCCAGGCTATGGACAGTAAAATCTGATGGTTCAGCAGTTAGGAGCACTGACTGCTCTTCCAGAGGTCCTGAGTTCAATTCCCAGCAACCACAAGGTGGCTTACAACCATCTGTAATGGGATATGATGCCCTCTTCTGGTGTGTCTGAGGACACCTACAATGTACTCATATAAATAAAATAAATAAATAAATCTTTTTTTTTTTAAAGTAAAGCCTGAGCAAACCTACCCAATGCAGATTACCTGGGGGGAGGGGCAGAAGATGGTGTGGGAGAGGACCACTGAGCACTGGCAGGCCTCAGCCTAGCGGGGAGGTCAGGCTTTGAAAGTTCTGGCAATCCTGTCCCTCCGGAAAAGCTGTTGTTCTGTGGTTCCCATCAGCCCATCTCCACATCCCTATCGCCTCACTGCCAGTACCGAGCATGGCTTGGGAAGGGCCTTATTTCATACCCACCATTCCCAATGTCAATGAGTAGGATTAGCATTAAGGTATTCCCAGAAAGCAGGCCACACACTTGAGAATCACTACAGAAAACCCACAGGGGATAGAGCATTGACCCAGTGGTGCCTCTGTGCTCTGAGCACACAGCAGAGGGCAGCTTCTGCCAGGCAGCCTGCTAGCATCCAACAAATTGGCTTAAGAGACGCGCTGAATCGTTGCCCTGGTCTTTTATTCTTCCACCACTAGGTGGCAGTAGGGAGCACAATGCACGGTCAGGGTGGGAGGGAGGTTGTTTTTTCCCAGCCCTACCCTCCTCTCTCCTCCCTCTTCCCTCCTTCCTCTTTTACTATCTCCACTGTTCTGCCAAGAAAGCAAAGGGTAGTGGGCCAGCCTCTGTCAGCACTCACAGCCCTCTCAGGGTCTTCTGTTTCAGTCCGTCTCCCGGTAAAGAGACAACTGGATTTTAACTTTGGCATCAACTTAGGTCTTGGCATAGTGGTTTCAAACCAAAGGCTTTACACCGGTGCTCACCTGAACTAGAATCATCACTAACAGCACTGGTCCCTAAAATCTCCTGAGGGCCTCCCTGAGCAAAGGTCTCCAGAAAGGGACACTGAGGTCCCAAAAGGAACCTGAATTCCGAGTGCCTTCTCGGAGCAGTACTATTCCTTCCCTCCTCGCAGTGACTCATAAGGAATGGCGACCTGAGCAGGAAAGAGTCCCTAGGGGATAACACCAGGCAGGTTGGGGGCGGGGCACTTGCTACAGCACTGCATACCAGCCACCTTGAAAATGGGCTCAGTGCCCTGCCCTGGCGATGGCCTGCTATAAACTGGCCTAGTGTTTCCCCATCAGTGACCTATGGTAGGTAGATAAGGTACCAACTCCAGGGCTTGCCCGTGGCAGAGACTCTCATGGTTATCAAGCCCTCCTGTAGCATCCTCAGCAAGGCATCCCAGTTTGCAGTACTGGGACCCTGGTAAGTGGTTCTGACACTAGGCAGGGCTCCTTCACAATGAAGGGTCTCATCTCTGGTGTCTGTCCTGGCAGGGCTGCTGTAGCCTGGAAAGTTCCGCGTGTCCTGTGGACTACAAAAGCATCGTCTTCCCTCTAAATGCAGACACATGCTGTTAGGGTGGTCTCCGTCCACGAAGCCTGAGCTGGGGGTCACGGGGACTAAACTGAGCAGGGAATATCAGTCCCTTGACCACTTTGTGACCCACTTATAAATCAGGGTTATAATAGGGTTCTTGTGGGGACTGATGGGTTCGCATATGCAGAAATCTCAGAATAGTACCGGCACACAGTAGGTGCTCATTACCTGTCACTTTGCTTACTGAAACACACAGGCCACTACGTGAATGCTGTGCAGACCACCTCTCATTTGTCTAGTACATGGAAATGCAGCCAGACCTACAGAGACATACTGTGTGCTGAGGCTAAACCCATCTGTGGCTGTAAGCAAGCACCCTCTCGGCAGCGACTGTGGCAGCAGCTGTGGCTGAAGCCACCTGCGTTTTCCCAAACTGTATTTGTCCTAGGAGTCGGGAAGGAAAGAGAAATGCAGAAATAGGAGGTGGGGGCAGAAGTGGGTGAGGGTGAGACTTACGGAAAGGACAATGGGCTTTGTAAAAATTTCTCTCTTGGCAGTCTGGCCAACTTCAGTGGCTTCAGGCCACCGGAACAGCAAAAAAATGTACCCCAGGAATTTCTCTGCAACCGTTGTTCCCCTTGTCTTTCTCTGTGGGAATTCAGAGCTGCAAGACATTCCTCCCATAACCATTGTCCACTGCAACTGAAGAGCCCTTGGTTGGGGCTGGTGAGCCTAGCTGGCCCAGCTCCTCCACCACCCTGCCCCCACATCTCGGACCTGGGAGTGGACTCTACAGATGTGCCAATAACTGTCCTCCTCTGGCAGAGCTCGGAGCCTGCTCTCAGGGTCTGTCTGCCCCACTCTGACAGGCCTACCCCTCTCCAGAGCTGGCCTCCCCACCCCACCCCCACCCCCACTGCCACCCCATCCCAGACAATCTTCACAGCTTCTTCTCTCTGCATAGTCATCAGCAGTAGATGGACATGTTGCATAGAATTCCCATCATCTTGGAGACGGGAATTTTTTTTCTCTCCAGCCAAGTGCTTCTTGATTTAAGAGGAAACAATTTTCCAAATGCTCTACCATTCTTTTAAAGTACCGTGAAGCTTAATGAGTCTCTGCTGCCTCACTGTTCTGCAGTGTGAGCACGCTGGACAAGACATTGCTTCCTGCTCTCGCTGGTATCACTAGGGGGATGTGCATCCAGGCAGCCTCACTCTCAGGCATGTGAGTTGTTCTGATGCAGTTCTCCATGTGGCCTGTCCAGAGCAAGGCTGGGCTTCTTGCGCTGTGATGGTTTCAGCCCAGTTACACTGCTCACAAGGGATGGTATCCCAGAACTGGGCACCAGAGGGCTCTTCTTTAAGCAGGCTGTGGCAGCCCAAATGCAAAGAGTTAGACTTGAGACCCAGGGGCCACCCAGTCAGCACACTGTCCTTCTTTGATGCTATCTATGCCTTTCTGAGCTGCTGTATCTGGGCCCCTGCACCACTTACCTGCTTTATACTATTGCTTCCCCAATTCTCCCTGCCCTGATCTCCCCTGGCTCGACTCCAGCACCAGGCTAAGCTGTGGGAGACACAGGTCACATTACACTCATACCTGGATACCCTGCTATGGCTCCCCACCCCAAGGCAGACTAAAGCTTCTTCAGGAAGAATCCTCTACCCACTTCAGGATCACTCCAGTATCCCCAGGGTCTATTCTCTTCGTCTATAGAGCTGTCTATCTTAGTTAGGGTTTCTTCCATGAAGAGACACCATGACCAAGACAACTCTTATAAATCACGACATTTAATTGGCACTGGCTCACAGGTTCAGTCTATTATCATCAAGGTGGGAACACGGCAGCACCTGGACAGGAATGATGCAGGAGGATCTGGGAGTTCTACATCTTGTTCCGAAGGCAAACAGGAGAAGACTGGCTTCCAGGCAGCTAGGACGAGGATCTTAAAGGCCATGCTCACAGTGACACACTCCATCTAACAAGGCCACACCTCCTAATAGTGCCACTCCCTGGGCCAAGCATATTCAAACCATCACACAGTCTTTGTCTGCTCTTGGCAGAATAAGATCTCTTATACCTTTAGCCCACATCCTGGTACTCCTGGAGCTCAGCTCATGGGCATATTTATCAGAGTTTGGCTACATTGGCCCACTGTTGGTACATGAAGAAAGGAGAAGGAGGGAAGGGTAATCATAGTGTACCCCCCACAATCCTAGCTGGGGTGCCTGTGCCCTGTGGCGTGTATGGGGGCCCCCTCCGCACCCCCAGCCCAGAGAGGATTGAGTCTAGAGCCCTACCAATTTAAATGGTCCTGATACTGGCTCATTTCCAGAGAGTTTAGGATCACACACAATTTGGGGTGCAAAGCTATGTTTAGGAAACTGTATTTTAAACCAAATTCTGTGCTTAGTATATAATATTTTTCCATTGTAGCCTAAGACCCTGGGCCAAATTTAGGAAATACCATCCACCCATCCATCTGTCCATCCGTCCATCTTTTTAACTAACCATTGACCAACATACATTCATCTGTTCACTTCCATTCACATCCCTTTAGCCATCCATCCACCTATTAATTCATCCATTTACCTCCCCACTTATTCTTCTAGCCAATAGTCAGGCTCTACCCACCCAACCTTCTATTCAATTATTTTTCCATCCATCCAGCCACCCTCTCACTCATCTATTCAATCAGCTATCCATTAATTCACCTATCTGCATGTCCATCTGCTTATCCGTTAATCTACCCCCACCTATCCACACACCTATCTGACCATTAACCCACTAATCCATCCATTACTCTTCCTCCACCAACCTTTTCACACATCCATTCATCCACCTGCTTGGCTGGTCACCTCTTTCTCAACTCCCTGACTATAAGCAAGTCTGCAAGTCTCTTCACCTTCTCAAATTTCAATTCTTTTTTCTTCTGTAAATGGAATACTATAGCAGGTGCCTAGTGGGGTTGTTTTATAGTTAACAAATATTAACATCTGTGAATTGCACATAGTAGGAAGTATCTACTGAATGCTATTTTCCTTTTCACTCAAGGATATCATACAACAGGAAAACTATAAAAACCACAATATATAACCAGGAATTAAAGGGTTTGAAACCAAAGGCAGAAATGATAGAAGCTCCTGACTTCCTATTTGTCTGCCCAACTGCCTAGGAGCTAGTATTTAAAACCACTTTGAAAAGTAGAGTGTCCCAAAATATATTTGAACGGTTCAACTGGGACGCCGACTCTCAGTTATAGGCTCATTCGAACGATGCGGCTTTGCCACTTCCTCTTAGAAAGATAAACAAGAGACCTCCAATGGCCACTATGATGTTTTCTTTTAAATCCTGCTTCCCAAATGTAGGACTTGGCTGTTGAACAACTCCCCCAGGGGCTTGCTCCCCCTCGGATGCTCTCCCTGAATGCTGGGAGCTCCAGCCTGGAATTCCTGGGGCCTCATTAAGCTGTCTGTGACGAAGTGATCTTGCCTAGTGCTAACTGTATAAGTGACTTGGCAGCAACAAGAAGTCAGGGCTGGCTGGCTTTTCTCTGGTGCTCTCTTTGTAAGCTCCTTCCAAGTTCTGAGTAAAAACATTCTTTCTGGATCTGCTGCGGACACCCTGAGACTCTCCCAAAGCCCCATCCAGGTTTTCTAGGGAGTCAAAGAGAGGGAGGCAGAGATCTGCCTGCTGCTGTTAATCTCCCTTTTGAATGAAGACTTGGGAAAACCTTTTCCTGGCTTGCCCCAGTCAGCAATCCTCCCTGTCTGCTTAGCTCTTCTGCCCACACTGGACAGCTTTGGTCTCCCAGCACACTGTACCACACAACCCTCCCTGAACAACTCTGTGCTGGGAGATGAAAGGAGAGGTCCCAGGCTAGCCTAAGGCCACAGCCCTGCATCAGAGCCAGGCAGTGGCAGATGCTAGTGGGGTCTGCAAGAAGAAACAACAACTGAGCACTCTTGGCAGGGGGTTGGGGGCTGGGCTTATGAGTCCATCCCCAACACCACACAAAAGTAAGCAGAAAACATAATGAACCTGTGCCAAGCAAACACATGAGAGAATATGATTAGTCTCACTTGCGTGTTACACAGCACATGAATACACCTTCCTGGTAGGAAACAAGCCTCTTAAAATCCACCCCTTTTTTCACCCCCCCCCCCCCATCCCAAAAAGAAGCAAGCCTGGATTTCCACCTCCCAAGTGTCTAGAACACCTGGTGGTGTTTTACCTGGGCACATCAAGCCCCTCTCAGTAGATCCACCCCAACTACCATGCTCCACTTTATCACCATGCATTAGAAAATTCCTTTACTGAGAAACATTTTGCTGGCTCTAGTGTTAAACAGTTGCCAGCAAGGCTGCAATGAATGGCCCCTATACATAGTTTCCCTAGCCATGTGGACAAGAATTCTTGTGGGGCACAAACTAGGGAATGGAGTTGCTGGGTCCCAGGGTATTAGTATTTTTAATAGGGAAAAATATATTTATTCTCTCTCTCTCTCTCTCTCCCTCTCCCTCTCCCTCTCCCTCTCCCTCTCCCTCTCCCTCTCTCTCTCTCTCTCTCTCTCTCTCTCTCTCTCTCTCTCTCTCTCTCTCTGTGTGTGTGTATTTGTGTGCAACTTTTACATTGAGCCAAGTGATCTTTCACAGGGAGAAACAGTCCCAGTAGGATCAACCATCTACCCAGTGCAAACTTTTTTTTTCTTGTGACACAGTTCAGGTGGGCTGAGAAAAAGAGCCAGGTGGCTTTAGACCACACCCCCTTTCCGTCTAGCAGAAGGCTGAGGTGACTGTTTAAAGGATGCTGGAGGGGGAGGAGCCATCCTTGTCGCGCAAGGACACTTCATCCTCTTGCGCCCAGCGATCTGGCTTCGGTGGTCGCGCCGCCCTTGGTGGGCTCTGAAGCGGACTAGGAAGAATGTAGTGATTGACTCAGCGCCCCCTGGCGGCCGCTGGGTGCGCTGGGCTCGGCGCCGGAGGAGAGTAACGGGCCGTGGGGAGGGCGCCGTCCCGGCCGAGCATAAAAGCGGCGCGCGGCGTGATCTGCGCGTTCGCGAGGACCAGGGAGGGAACGGAGTCCCGGTGCGCTCCACGAGCCCAGCGGGCTAGTGCGCGCCAGCCGCGCCGCTCCAGGGGTGTCGGCGGGGGCGGGGAGCGGAGGCGAGCGGCCCGGGAGCGGCGGTGCCATGGGGCTGTGTTGCTGCAAGGACTGGAGAGGACACCTGCGAGCGCCCAAAGGTAACTCCGGGCGCGCACGTGCGCCGCGCTGCAGCCGCAGGCACAACCCCCGCCCGGGTCCCCACGTCCTGCTGCTGCCCGCACCTGCCCGGCTTTGCCGCAGCTCCCGGGCTCTAACTCTCGCCGGGGCCTCCCCCTAACTCCGGGACGCGGGGAGAGAGCCAAGGGTACGCGCGGAACAGCGCAGAGTGGGGATCCGGGGCAGTCGGTGGGCATGAGCGGCAGGTCCATCAAGTCCACCGAGGCACAGGGCTGAGGGGTCCGAGGAGCACGGCAGTAGCAGACCGGTTCCCGACGGGGACAACCGGGCCAGCGCCTGCGACGCCTGTGCGGCTTTACCGCCCGGAGGGGGCGGGCCATTCATTCTCCTCATCCGCCTCTGTCACAGACTTGGACTAAGGGGGCCTGACTCAGACTTTTCCAAAGTCGCAGCGGAACCTGCGAGCGGAGCTGCTTCTGGAATGTAGCCGGCTTGGAGAGGGCCCAGAGCTGAACGCTCGGGACACCAGCGGCTGCCCGAGGTCCGGCCTCCCTAGGCTGTGGCCAGAGCCGTCTGACTTAACCCTTGCCGCGCCGAAAGGAGCCCTTCTGGTCAAGGGGCACATCCCTTTATTTCACTTCCCAAACTTGCCCAACCCTAACACCCTTCCTGCCTGTAGTAATCGCCTAAAGACCTGAGAACTGAAAGTTTCAGGAATGCCCTATGTGAACCTCTGAACTCATAAAGGAAGGGAGAAAGGAAGGCTTGGTTGTCGCTCTTAGAATAAGTCCTGTTCATCTGCAAAGTATAGGACCCGTCAAACAGTGTGAAGGACTCTTGCTCGGGTGATTCTTACTCCGCAGAAGTCCAGGTTTCTTCCAGGAAGGGCTTGGGGTGGCCCACAACATGACAGAACCGACTTGACCGCAGGAGTTTAGACAGGACCCGGGACCCAGACCTGCAGCCAGAACCAAATGGAAATGTCTAGATTGCGCTGTTACGGCTGTCCCACTGCAACCGTTTTCCTTAGCATTTGATTTTAAAAAGAAAAATGAAAGAATGTGGCTTGTGGGGCTTCATGCTTGGGGGCCCGGGCAGAGAGCCAACTTAGCCAGGGCAACAATGGGATTCCAGGGGAGGGGCTTGCAGCTTGCTTTCTGCGGGCAGGTCAGAGTCCAAAGGCAAGGATTTTGTGGGGGCGGGGCCTAGGTAGGTCTCTTTGGTCTTTTCTGACCCCTTCTCAGTAAACAAGGCTTGTGTGAGTCTCAGGGGCAAGGGTAGATCTGCAAAGACTTGCTTAGGGCAAGTCATGTGTTCAGTGAGCACCCTAGAAGGAGCCCTGGGGGCACCTCCTGCTTGTAAGGCTTATCTAGAACAATAGAGCCCCCACCCCCCCATCCTTGGCTATGCCCACCCCAGTGAGGAGCAGCCTGGCCTGGCAGTGTCATCCTACTGGTCTCCACCACCAGGGATGAGCCGGAGCTGGAAGCAGGAACCCAGTGAGAATGCTTTCACAAAGGTCCTTCTGCCCCTGGAAATAAATGGGGCTGGTTGCGTTTAGTGTTATGGGATGCCAGGGTGGGCAGCCAGGAAGTGCCCAGCAGGAGGAGGAAATCCATGCAGCTAGAGAGAGTCCATGGCTCCAGAAAGGCTTCTACTTTTCTTCCTCCACCTCCTCCTCTTCCTCCACCTCCTCCTCTTCCTCCTCCTCTCCTCCTCTTCCCCTTCCTCCTCTTCTTCCTCCTCCTCCTCCTCTTCCTCTTCCTCCTCCCCCCCTCCCCCTCCTTTTCTTGAGACAGAACCTCACTATGTAGCTCTGACTGCCTTGGAACTTGCACTGTGGACCAGGCTGCCCTCTGACTCACAGAGATGCGCCTGCTTCTGCCTCCCAAGTGCTGGGATTAAAGGCGGGAGCCACCATGGCCTGCAGGACTCGGCTTCTTAATGTAAAAAAAAATCTCCAAATGTTTTTACAAACTCTTGACTCGTTTAACACATGTGAATGCGTGTGGCCCATCTGGTGAAGGGCTGAGCAGCTCACTGTTTGAAGTGAGTTCTGCAGTCAGTGAGAGAAGTGGACTGTTACACGGTGAAGTAACCTGAGACATCGTCGTTTAGCAAGGTTTTCAAGGTTTCTTCTGCAAGGCCATCTCAGGGCCTTTGACACCTTTGTGTAGCTGTATGTTGGGTGGACCGTGGGTCTAGCTTCTAGGCTTGTCTCCAGGGAAACTGCTTTACACAGAGCTTCATGGGGCACATGCCGCTGGATACTCTTTAAGAATTTCTGCTTTAGATATTAAGCTCGGTTGTCATAGCAGTAACTCAGCAAGTTGTTTTCTAAGGCTGTGTGTGTGTGTGTGTGTGTGTGTGTGTATGCGCGCACATGAGAGCACTAGTCACCTGAGAAGATTAGGACTCTCAAATCAAAATATATGGGTATTTGCTTTTTAGAAAAGTTTTTGTTTTTTTTGTTTTTTGGTTTTTGGTTTTTTTTTTTTTTTTTTAAAGAAAATGAAGAAGCCAAGCATGAGGCTCAAACCTGCAGTCTCAGAATTCGGTAAGCGGAAGCAGGAAACTTGAATACTGTAGATTCAATCCCAGGCAGGTCTACACAGCAAGACTCTTGTCTTAGAACGAATACACACACACACACACATCCTTTTACTCAGAAAAGTCCTTTAGTTACTGATATTCCATTGGACTAACAGCTAAGGCAACTGCCGTTCTCAGTGATTTCATTCTTGGGTGTTCCTGAACCTAAATTTTTTGCAACGGAGCATTTTAGCAGATTGTCCATGTGTGAAAGTGTGTTGGAAGAAGTAGAAAAATTCCAGTAATCTGAATGGAATCTGGCAGAGAGAGCCTCAAAACTCCCCCTAGTGTCCGAGTCTGGTTTAGCAGCAGCATCCTGTGCCTTTACAACCCGGCGCTGGAGTTTGTCCAGAGGCCTTTGGCTGCTTGAACTCAGTGCACAGTGGGTGTGGGGCATTGCTGCAGGCCTTCTAGGGTGATGGTGGTAGTAGCTGAATGACTGGGTGCTGCAGAAGTTAGGGCCCGGCCCCAGGTGTTCCCAGAGAAGTGAGAGTTCCTGCTGCAGGGTGGGGTCTGCAGATGTCACATGTCCCTGTGCAGAGGGCGGAGCTACTTGCGGTGAACTCTGAGGTGCCTGTGAGATTTCATCCTTTCTGGGAGTGTTTCTAGATACATCTGTGTGTAGGGCTATGTATGGGGCATGTTTATCCAGTTCTTCCTTGTTGCATACTTGCTCAGGACTGAGGGATAGAAGGAGCCTTGAGCCTGGCATCGTCCATGTTGGATCTAGGCTGGATAGTTACAAGAGAGCAGAGTGTGGGGCTGTGAGATCGGCCGCTGCTGGCCTTGCTGCTGCTATCTCCTGTTCCTTCTGGGCCTTTTGGCTTCTCACTCTTCCTCAGGTCAGAAGCCCTCCCTGCTTGCAGACACCCTCACCCCCTTCGTCCTGTGGCTCCTTCTGCCATTATAAATCTACCTGAGTGCCTTATCAGAAAGTGCAGTTAGCCCAGTACTACCACAGGTCTTGTGCCCACTTTGTGCTCTTTGGGATCTACCCTTCATTCCGTTTCCCACCCTAGCACCTTGCCTGGCTCTGGCTGCCTCTTTCCCTCCATTTGTCCCCCACATCCTTGGTAGCCTCGACTGGAGCATCTGATGACCCCTAGGCCCCTTCTGTCCCACCTTACTGCTGGTGGCTGCACCTGTCCAGCTTTTCATCCTTGTCTGTGCGACTTGGCCCTCGTGCCCTGATGCACTCTGTTTGCTTTGGCCTCCCCTATTTTCTGAGTTCTGTCTCTCTAGGTCTCTGAGGACTGGGCGGTTGTAGACACGTGGCCACCCTCTCCTCTGCCGCATTCGTCACCACCAGCAGGTGCAGAGCCCCTGTCCAGATCTCAGCAGGAGCCCTTCACACCCACCAGTCCCACTGCAGAGTTGCTGGCTCTCTCTTCTTCGTTTCCTGTAGTGGAAGGGTGGGTGCTCTGAGATCTGGTACCCTGGACACCTACTTTCTTGTCACCTGCACTGGCTTCTAGGTTGGTCACCCCACACCTGTTCTAGTCTGCTGCCCAAACACTGACCCTCAGTAGACTTAGTCACACGTGTCCCTCCTTAGACCTCCCTCAGAGTCTCTGTCTACAGAAAAATCTCAGCTCCTTAGTCTAGTGACCAGCTTGTCTGACCACATTGCCTGAACCTCTCTGGCCCCTTACACACTGCTTTCTGTATGCCTTCAGCCGGTCTGAGAATGATTGAGCCCCAGCAGGTGGCCCGCACCCAAAGCTGTCTCTAAGCCACTGGTCTATAGGTTCCTGTCACTTCATTCTTCAGGAGTGGGGTTGGCCTGATTGGCTGTCCCCAGTGGTCATCTCTTGTTGCCTCTGTAAGCTGACACTGAACCTATGTGTTTTGTGAACAATAGCAAGTGGAGTGTAGGCATGAAGGTGAGACTCTGGCTCCCCACTCAGTGTGTGACCCTGGCTAGCTAGCAGATCCCAGGGGCAGATTGTTCAAAAGAGTCCCGACCACACTGCCAACATTGAGCCCTAGGGATGGGCATCAGAGGCCAGCGGCTGGGGCAGCTTGTGTTCAGCTCCGCTCCAGAGGCAGTGGAACATGGTGTGGGTGGAGGCGAGGCTGTGAATGGTGGCCAGAAGGTCAGAGCCTCATGGTTCTGGTGGGTAGAGGTTGCAGGGCCCACAGCATCCTGCCTGTGGCTTGGGTTTTGTGCAGGTCCCACTGTGCTTCTGAGAAGTGTCCTCTGTCACCTCTTCCCTATTCGAGTGTCCCGGACAGCAGCCTTGTGGGTTCCTTCAAACAGGAACTGGCCTCAGGCACAGCAGAGGCTTTTAGTTCCACTTCCTAGCCAGAGCCTCCCCTCCCTGAACCTCTTCGCCCCACCCACCTTTAGGCTGCACACACCAGACTCAAGGGGCTTCAGAAAGCCTAGCGATTTCTCAGGCCTTCCCTTTTCTGGCTGGGCTACAAGGCAGAAGCTCAGTGGCCATCCGGGAAGAGAGGCCAGCAATCTCTGGTGATCTCCATGGCAGCCGGGCCTCCAGACCATTCTTTTGTGAAAGCTCAGAACTGCTCTCTGCTTCTAGCAGTGGACAGCAACGGCCCGGCAGTTGCTGTCTTGCCTTCTTAGACAAGAGCAGAAGCAGTCTGGCTAGGATGGAGGTCCTAAGATCTGGGTTGGGTGAGTGGCCTCCCTTGGAGCATGCGTAAAGGCAGACCCTTGGCGCTTTCGAGATTCCCTGTCTTCTCCCTGCTCCCCTGTGTATTTGTCAGGTGTGACGCCCAGTTTGCCGTCTTTCCGGGCTTGAGATTCTTAGATCAGTGTTTTTCAGCAAGTTTGTAGGATTTTGAACCATTATTTGTATCCTCTCTACCTGTTCTCACCACCGTGTTTCCCCCTGGAACTCACATGATGTGTATACTGGAACACTTAATCACGTATCATCAATTTATAAAGTTCTGCTGTTCATTTTAATTCGTGTTTTAAAAAGCATTTCACTCCAGACTGGGTATCTTCAGTCTCTCTCAAACCCATGTTGAGGTCTTATACTAAATTATCACAGTTTTACACTTTAGAATTTCTATTTGCTTCCCTTTTACAATTGACATTTCTTTATCACTAGTATACAATCAGTGAGACGTCATTATAGCCAGTCCCCACCCCATCCCCCTTATGTAGGTCTGGCTGCTGGCCTTGAACTCACAGCGATCTGCCTGCCTGCTGGGATTAAAGCTGTGTGTGGCGCCCAGAGGTGTCCTTAATTTCTTTGAGTGTATTTACAGTGGCTGACTTGTAGTCTTTGTCTAGCAAACAGAGCTGGTCAAGAGTAGTTTCTGTAGATTAATTTCTGTGCATGGTCCATACTTTGTTTCTTTCGTACTGCAATGTTTGCTGAAAACTAGACATGGTAGATACCATGGCAAGCTCACAGCTTCAGCATTGTGGCTTGTGACTCTGTCTTAGCCTTCACATCTTGCTTGGGAAGGGACACATATGGCCTCATAGAACTCTGGAAATATGCAGGGTGCCCAGTGGCTATTTCTTTCCCCAAATGATCTTAAAAATTAAAAAATGTATAACTTCTTTTTAAGCTTTGGCTAAATGCTGTTCCCTCCAGTTTGTATCACAGCTGTATTGTTGGAGAATTTCTTCTGATAGCTGGGCAGTGGTGAACACCTTTAATCCCAGCACTTGGGAGGCAGAGGCAGGCGGATCTCTGAATTCGAGACCAGCCTGGTCTACAGAGTGAGTTCCAGGATAGCCAGGACTACCCAGAGAAATTCTGTCCCAGGGGTATGGGTTGGGGGTGGAAGAATTACTTCTAATTCTTTTTAACAAGTGCCCTGAACGTAGGGTAAGCTGGGAGTCAGGTTAAATGTTGATAGTGCTCTGTCCAGGGAGTGGAATTGTTTTAGGGAACCCAGAGCAGGTCAGATTATAGCAGTGCCCTAGGGATGGGACTTCTCGAGAAGCCAATTCCTACCAAGGTACGTGAGCAAGTATTCGGCTCCTGTGGACAGGGCCTGGGCCCTCTTGCCTAAGCTTCACATGGAGAGCTAGGCAACCCAAGGCTTGTGTTCAAGGATGTAGAGAAACACTGGAAGACCATGAAGCCAACGGCAGGCCAGGCCAGGCTCTGAATCCAACTTGACTGGCAGACAGCTTACTGCTTTGAGTCAAAGAGGCGATAGCTTTGTCTGTAAGCAGACTTCCCACAGTCTCACCAACTGCTTTGAGATCTCAATTAGTATCTGCATAATGGTGGTTCTGGCACCTCGAAAATGCCCAGTGATAGAAATGATCCTTGCCTGACATACCTTTATTTATACAATAGCATCAGTAACAAAAATGGCACTGTGTGCCAGTCTCTGACCAAAGGCATTTCACATACATGGAGTGACCCACTCCCTATGCGACCCTGATATAAGGTCATGATTTTCTCTCTAGAGATGAGGAAGCAGGTACAGTTTCCCACCAGAGGCCACTCAAAGCTGCAGTTCCCACCAGGTGCTTGTCTCTCCACTGGACACCTGCCATTGTGGCTTTGCAGACAGCAGCGAGGTCTAGAGCGTGAGGAGAGGAGCCACAGTTGCTCTTTACTGATGAAACCTGAGCTGGGCGAAGGTGGCACAGGCCTAAAGCCCAGCACTTGGGAGGCAGACTCATCCCTGTGAGTTCGAGGCCAGGCTGGTCTACAGAGTGAGTTCCAGAGGCCTCTGTCCTCAAATGAGTTCCCCTGTGGTGTTGCCTGCAGCCTGTTCTCATCTGCTCTAGAGGAGGGCCGGTTGGGAATACGTGGGCTGCTGTGCTGCTGGTCCCTGGCAATCCAGGTGGACATGAGTATCTCCAACACTGGGCAGGGTCATTCCAGGCCATGCAGATACAGTACCTTTACTCAGGGCTCCATCACGATGCTTAGGACTTAGACTGGCTTGATTATCATCATCGATGTCACAGTGGCCTCTATAATGTAAAACTTCCATAGGTTCAGAGTAGGCTGTGCCTGCCCCCTTGCCAGCCAGTCCAGCATATTTCAGAGTTGGTGGTGGTGACTGTTAGGAAACCTCCCTAAGTGATTTTTAAAAATAATTAAACTTATATAGAATCACCGATTTTACATGTATGCATGCTTTGCCTGTGCGTATGTATGAGCACTGTATATGTGCTTTGTGCCCATGGAGGTCAGGGGAGAATTGAACCCATCCCTCTTCACGGTCCATGTCATCTCTCCATTCCCTTGAGGGCATTCTTATTGCAGGCTTTTTCCAAGCCTAAGAGGACATAACAGGACTTAGACCAAAGACTCAGTTTACACTTTGCCCCTGGCCAAGCCTACTCTTTCCCAGCGTCCTGCCCACTAGACCACCACAGCCCGAAGTGTGTAGACTCCATGGTGTCATGAGGAATTCCCGTGGTGCCTGCTGCTTCTCATCAGTTCAGGCATGTTTCGGGCATGCTTCAGGCCTGAGAGATGAATGGTCTCACCTGGGGAGGAGGAGAGACTTCCTCGGCTGAGTGCTGGCTGTGCCTCATATCCTACCCACTGAGCCTCCTCCTCCAGCTTCCCCAGCTGTGAAGGGACCAGACTTCAGACCAGGCTCTCAGAGGTGACTGACCGAGAACGCCCAGACTTGCAAATTGTCTCAGCCATGCAACCTGTGACTTTCCCTCTGCCTGCCTCTAACATCCAGCTCGTTACTGCCCCTCCACCGCTCCCGAATAAACTTCTGCAGAGAGTGCAGTTTAATAGCCCTCGGCTGCCAGGACAGTAGGCCTTTGAGGTTTCTCTGGCTACCTAATAAAATGGTGTCTGAGGAAATCGCAAGGCACCCTTCCTTCCTGTGCCCCTCCCCCATGACCCACAGGGCATCTCCAGAGCCTGGAAATCCCTAGAGATCCGGAGAGGTGGTGCCCAAGGGATGTCACCCAGACAGGGAGCCACACCTCCCAATAAACTCCTGGGCAGCCCCTGGGAGCACTGGGCAGTGTGGCTGGGGTCACCCTGCATCCGCTGGCTCCCTGTGAGGCCCTATTGTCTGGCTGGAGCTCTGGGCGGCTGCCCTGGTTGGGGACATTCATAAGCCGGGCTCTGAAGCCCATTCTGAAGGAGCTATTTGTAGAACCTTCTTAAAATACTACAGCAGTGCCATTGACAGAGCGTCTGCCCAGCATGAACAGTGAAGGCTAGAACAAAGCGCCCCTGTGCCTGCATCCATCAGGACCTCCACCAGGGTACCCTGCCCCCATCCTGGGTGCTCCACTGAAGGACCCTGGACTGTTGTGTATCTTGGGCAAAACCCATGGCTGAGGGAGCCACAGGGGTAGCACGTAGCTCCATCTAAAGAGGAACACTGGCCACCTTTAGTGTCCTCAGAAGACACCCTGTGCTCAGCCCTGACATCAGACCTAAAGTGCGGCTTGCACAAGTTATGGTGACAGGTGGTCAGGGAGGGACTCAGGAGGACAAAGCCTTTAGCATCCAACACCAAAGGCTCTGCCCTACCTGGTTCCTGATGGCCCATGCCCAGTTTTATTATTAGACAGTTAGTGTCCTCACAGGTGGCCTCTTCCCTGCCTCAGCAGCCTTACCAGTATTTCCAGAGTGCTCGCACTTATGGTCGGTGACTGGGCTTCCCCATTAGGAACTCATAGATAAGCGCCCATCATTACTAGACACACTATTAGGGAGTTTTGGACTGAGACAAGCTGAGGTGAGCTGATGGGTGGAGCCTTTCTATGCAAATGAACCATGAGCTGTACACTCCTCCTTGCCTCTGGCTCCCTGTCTCTCCTCTTTTAGCTGCCTGGTGGGACCTTCTGCACTCCTGCAAGACACCAAGAGACACCTTAGGGCCGGATCCCCAGGCCTTGTGCCTTCCTGTACAGATGATGTTTTGTACCCCTCCAGGGAGCCCCTGAACTGCACAGAAAACCACCTAAAGGAGCTAGTTTAGGTCCCCTGAGGACAAGAACCCAAAGTGTGTGCAGGATAGCAAGTGAGCCTCTCTCTGGCAGAAAAATGTTTGGCAACCAGGACTCAAAAGCAGCTATGCCAGCCAAGATCACCATGGGTTCTTGAGTGCGTTTGTCTCTGACAGGCCCCTGACTCATTCCCAGTAATAGCTGGTCAGCAAGTGACACGGGCCCTACCTGGCTTGTGGTGGGGTGTTGACACACACAGGGCCACCTGAGTACCTAGCAGTACTTGTCTGTTGGGGCAAGGAGCAGCAAGAATTAGACAGCAGTGGTAGTTTGGGATTCTCAACAACAACAAAAAGCCTATATCCACGTAAACAGGAGCCCCGGCCTTTGAGTCTCACACCCAATGTAGAAAGTAGGTGGTCCTGGGAAGCAGGCAGCTCAGCCCTGCTCACTGGCCACAGATCTCGGGCAAGGCCTGTCTCCGTGGTGGCTGCTTCCCCATCCCTATGGCGAGATTCCTCAATGCTTGGTTCAGGGTAGCTGTGGGGAAGCGATGAGCCTTCTGTCTACCTGATCAGTGCCTGTGCCCGGCCTTCAGTGACTTGTGAAGTAACTGGGAGTTTCTGTGGATCCGCCCACCAGCACTCACCCCACTTAAGGTCCCACTCAAAGCCGGACCTTTTGGCATCCTAGTCTCCTCAGCACATCCACATCCATGAGGTGACGTCCTATATGAGCATATGGCCCCTGTGTGATAGAGGGCCTGGCATACTAAGGCCTGGTAGGAGGGAGACTCACTGCTCTGTGCACTTTGAACAATAGGTGTTTTGTTGGTAGTGTGGTTCACTTTGCCCCAAAGGTGTGCCTGGGTTCTGGACCCTTCTTTCTTTCCTTGATGTCACTGTCACTTCTGTGGTTGGCAGTGTGTAGCCTTAGTCTGTGACTGTGATTGTGTCTGTGTAGAAACTGGCTGAGAAGCTAGCCAGCCTGCCCTGGGGATTGCTAGCCTCTGCCTTCCAAGTCTTTTATATAGGTTTTTGGGAGAGGGGGGTTCTCCCCACCAGTCTCCATTCTTCATGTTGTTTCTCCAGCATAGTCAATCCATTTTTTAATGATCTGGTCCAATCCAGCATATAGCAGGGAATCCACAAAACTGGCTCACCAGCTAAGCATGGTAGTGAACATCTTTAATCCCAGCGCATGGGTGGCAAAGGCAGGCCCGTTCTAAGCTGGCACATTGGAAGAGTGTATCGTGAGAGGAAGTGGGCCCAGAAGCACTCTGGAGTCAGTACATTTCCTGATCTCTTTCCCATTCGTTGCTTCTCTGTCCTCTATAACAGATGGGTAAAACTGGGGGAAGCCACTTCTGGATAATCAGGTGTTGCTGTGGCATCTATTGATGGAGGGACAGGTAGTAACTGATTGGCTCTGCTAGTTATGGTCCTCAAACCGAGGTTGGCTAGTGTGATGGAGAACCTTGGCAGTCAGGCCCCACTGAAGGGACATTCCCAAGGCCAGCACCCAGCCCCACATACAGTTGGGCCTGAGGACTGGAACTTTGCTTTCCATCCTGTGAGCCTTGCTGAAGGTTCACCACTGAATAGGGTCGGATAGTCCTATCGTCAGGACAGCTGAGGCAGTTTCCTTCTGTAGGCAGTAGAAAGATAAGGCCGTCCCAAAGATGACTGTAAGACCTGCTAGGGCACTCCTTGAATGACTCTAGAGGATACCATTCATATAATCTGTGATATAAAGGGTTGCCTCTAGAGGGTGCTATGTTAGACTACAAGGTGAATGGCTGCCTTCTGGAGTTGTACCAGGGAGTATTCCTAGATATTAGAACACGTTGTTAAACTTGCTGGCACTAGCAAAAGGACTTCTTACTTGTCTGTTGTGCATCTGGCCTCCAGGCTGGAGGTAGGCTATAAAAATACAGAAACAGAACTATTTGGTTTAAAAATAAAGTGTGGGAAATGTGCCAGGTAAAGCCCTGGGGTCCCTCACAGCTGTGAGACGTGGGATCTGTGGGATGTATCTGCCTCGAAACAGATGCAGAGAGAAAGAAAGGACTTTGGTGAGAGATGCACGATGGCACAGCCAAACCAGAGTGCAGGGTCTGCATGCCCAGCCAGAGAGGGGCAGGCCTGGGGTTGGCTGACCACAGAGCCCCCTTGGACCCTGGCCACACACTCCTCTGCCGTGTGTCATGTCATTGTCCCCTGGAATCGCATCCACTGAACCCTCCTCACCAGCCAGCTGAACTGCCTTCAGCCCTTTAATGGCTTCTCAGCACTCTTGGCCCATCCCCTCTCCACCTTGGGCTGGAAGAGGGGTTCAAAGTCAGGTGCTGTTTAGTCTACAATCCCCTTCCCCCACCTTAGGTTTTCTAGAAGAAACTGGCTGGGCCAGCCAGGTTTCTTTCCCCAGGAGTCCAAGGGATAGGGTTGTGGGATTTGGCTGTGGGCCTCACTAGGAGTTGACTTTATCTCCATGATAAAGGGCCCGGGTAGAACGTGAGGCCTTAGGTCCTGCCCCTTCCCACTGGGTGCTAAAGAACTCTTGTCTGCTGCCTACCCTTAGTTTGCCTTCTTAGGCAAGTTTCCTGTCTGCAGCCTGCTTGTTGATCACGGATGGCCTGCCGAGGACCCCGCATGGGGTCTTGTTATTATTTTGTGTCCCCAGGTCCAGTGTAAAGCCCGGCTATCTGGGCAGCGTCACACTGCTGTGAAGTGAAGACATACATCAGCTACTTGTGGGATCTAACATCAGTTCCTTAGGGTGGCAGCGTTCCGGGACGAGGGCTTGAACATGTGCCAGACTCATGGAGATGTGCACATGGAGTGCGGGGGAGCCCTAGTGCTAGGGTTTGGATTAAGACTCTGGTTATTAAGCTTACTGGGCCTGTGTCCGTTGCTGAGATCAATGAAGGGCCGAGGGTGATGAGGCACTTCCAGGATTATTACGTGTTTGATGCCTTCAATTAGAGTGGTTTTATTTACTCTCACGTGTAGCATCTAGAGACAAAACATGCAGGGCTTGGGAGCTCTTTTCTCGCTCCCAGGGCCCGCCTGCTTATCTAGGCTTTGTTGGTCTGGTCACTGGCCTGGAGCACCCCTCTGCCCAGGCTGATCAAGGCTCACAGGCTACTTCCCAACGCCACCAGACCTTTCTGAATGGTCATTTCTCTGCCTGTGAAATGAGCCAGTTCAACCCAGATTAGAGTATATTAAAGGCAGGTTTCTTGGAAGCCAGTTCACTGTCCCCAAACACCAAGGCAGGGAAGTCACCATGGGGAGATGGACTGGGGGCGTGGGGAAAAAGAGAGAAAGGGGTGTGTGTAGGAAGAGAAGAGGAAAGGGAGATGGGGAGATGGGGAGAGGGAGAGGGAGAGGGAGAGAAATGTCTGGATTACATAGGGAAGAACCTCTGAGGGGAAGGGCAGCCCAGCCCCTGGGCTAGAAAGTTCAGGGTTGGGGGAAGGGCAGGTTATGTCAGGTAGGGACTGAAGAATGCTGGGAGAACCTGGAGGCCAGGTCTGCTTTGATATGAACCTCAATCCCTTGTCACCAGGGTCCAAAACCTTAGTTCCTGGGCAGGTTCTGTGATCCAACCAAGATAGCCACCCACCCTTTTGTCCTGCATACCTGCAGAACAAGCTGTCCACCTTGCAGCCCCCACACCCTCTTCCCTATTCTCCTCAGTTTAGAGGATCCGAAGCATTTCTACCACATCTCCCTGGGATGCCCTCTTCTCAGCTCAGTGCTATTTCTCTGGGCCCATGGGGTTCTGGGCTTCCGTTTGAGAAGCACTGTCCCCGGTTCCACACCAGAACTCATAACTCTGTCCTGTAAGAGAGGGCCTGGCTCACTGTGTGCATAAGGCATGCCCTGCAAACCACTCTGAGCCCCACTGTGGCCGCTGCTTGGCATTTCTGCCTGGGCCAGCTCTCCAGAGATGGGTAGTCAGAACATCAGGACAACACCCTCGGTGGTGGATGGCTAGGGATATGAGTACCCAAGTATCCCATGGCTGGCAGGACACCAAGCAGGAACCAGCCAGCTTCTGTGTGGGCCTCTCCCTTCTGCAGGTCTCCCTGGGACAGCTTCCACATGGGGACCCAGATCAAGGTGAATAATCAGGGGTGTGGGTGTCTTTCTCAGTTGCAATAGAAGTCCTTGTGGGTTCTCCATCTCTAATAGGCCATCCTGGGGCACCTACTTGAAATAGTGGTATACAGCGTGCATCCGAGAGGGCCAGCATTAGACTGAAGAGGGAATCTGCTTAACCCCTGAGCCTGAAAAACTCAGTGTCTCCTGGGCACTGAGGCCACTGTGGGGTGGCAAGTAATGACAGCATGCTTATAGAATGACTGACCAGGGCATGCTGCATGATAAAGTTGATGGCTTGGTGGTGTGGTTGTCATGGCAACTGCAGGCTTTAGGGTCTTGGTTAATCCTGAAGACTGACATCAGTTTATGGACCTAGCACATGACACAATGTCCGTTATATACTAGAATTTCAGTAACTACACGTAGAAGAAAACATAGAGGGGCAGGAGTTCTGCTCTTCCAGAAGATCTAGGCTCCATTCCCAGCACCTTCACTGTGGCTGACAATTGTCTGTAACTCCAGTTCCTGCTGTGTCTGGTGCCCTCCACTGGCCTCCATGGGTACTGCATGCACCATGCAGATGGTACACAGACATGCGTGTAAGTAAAGCACCCATACACAGAGAATAAAAGGAAACACATATTTTTAAAAGGCTGTGGGTGGAGTGGGAAACGTAAAGGAAGCTGAAGGAGAAGTGGAGATACTTGAGCTGGGCTTGAGTGAGTGGGAGTTGACCAGGGGAGCAGATAGGAAATGGGGCTGCATGCGCAGAGAGAGGTCTAGGACCGAACGGGGCTGGAAGTGCCCAGATACCCCAGGAACAAACAGACACAGGATGATGTGGGGGAGCTGATGCTGCAAAACTTGTCTCAGTTCGGACAGGATGTGTGTTGGAGTCAGGGTTGTGTAGAGGCCATGTCTGGGGCTCCGGCTGGGGATGGAAGGTCTGACTTACATTTCAGAGGTAGGTTTCCATCCACTCAGGTGCTGGTACCACTCCTGTAATTGCCCGTGGGAGAAAGGTCACAGCCTCTCTCTCTCTCGAGGGGGCCACCCAGGGCAAGGCCACTTTCAGATTTCTTGTAGAGTCAAACATCCCCCAGCCCCAGGGAAATCCCCAGGGAGATCCCGGGGATCCTGAGATTGCCCTGTGATGGGCAGAGAGGCTCCTGGGAGTGCAATGGCCTTTGCAAGAGCAGGACTGGTCCAGCTTGCCCAGGGCCATTCATATCAGCAAGGGCCTCTTACAAGGCAGAGAGTCTTTGTATGGGAACCCTTTACAGTCTCTGGAGAGGTCAGTTTCTCCTCCCCTGCTTCCAGACTTCTCCCTCCTTTCCAGAGGGAAGGCCTAGGTCTCTATGTCCTGATGTCCTGTGCTGAAGTAAGCTGGCTTATCTACTGGCTTGAAGCTGGTCATCCTCTAAGGCTTCTTTCTCACTGTGTGGACCATCCCTTACGCCCTGAGCAGGTTCACCACCTTGTGTTGTTTTGGATGTCTGAAGGTAATGTCTTTAAGCCCCTGGGTTCAAACAACTATAGGTTGGAAATATTCCTGTGAGTAATAACTCCTGACTAGAACACGGGCAGCCATCCCTAAATAACAGCTACTTTCAGTGTGTCGCCGTGGATTGGGAACCACTGGGTGGAGAGAGGTTGTGTGCAAGTTGTATGCAAATACTGGGTTATTTTATAAAGGGGGCTTGAGGCTTTATAGTCTGGTATCCATGGGTGGTCACGGAACTGGATCCCAGCAGGTAGAGAGGGCCCATTCTATAACTCACTCAGCGAGAGTAGGGCTATATCTGCTTTCAGATGACGGATGTATTCCCTTGGCAGACCTGCAGTAACCATGATTACAAAGCCAGAAGCCAGTTTCCAATGGTGTAAAGCCTGTAGACAGAAAGGCGCGTGTTGTAGTCGGGCATTGAGGGCCTCCTGCAGGGAGGCTCTGAAGGGAAAGAGAGGGAGGCAGAATGGCTGGCTGATGGGTAAACAGACAGACAGAGGAGAGGTGCCAGAGGGGCTGCACCCCTCCAGAGCTAGTTCCATTCTAAGATGTAAGGCAGCTAGTGAAGCCGCATTGCATGAAATATCTTGCTCCATCAGCTGCTTTCCTTCTGAAGGGATCGATGGTGTACCTAAGGAGGTTGGCAAGTAAATGGCTTCTTGCTATGTCCCTGCTCGTCAAAGCCTGGTGCCAGTTTCCCTGCCACAGTTATTCAGGAAGTGTCTCTGGAGGGGCCCAGTGGCACATACAGGTGGTGCTGGCTAGTTTGGCTAAGCCAACATAAGCTAAAGTCATCCGAGAGGGGGGAACCTGGGTTGAGGAAATACTTCTAGAGGATGGGGCTTTAGGCAAGCCCGTAGTGGTTCTCAACCTGTGAGTCTCAGAGGTCACATACCAGAGATCCTGCATATCAGATATTTACATTATGATTCATAACAGTAGCCATGAGACAACTTTCTGCTTGTCGGTCACCACAGCGTGAGGAGGTGGATTAGAGGTCACAGTCAGGAATGTTGACAGTCACTGCTGCAGGCCTTCTTTTAGTTAGTGATTGATGCGGGAGGGCCCACCTATTGTGGGTGATGCCATCCCTGGGCTGGAGGTCCTCGGTTCTATAAGAAAGCAGGCTGAGCAAAGTGAGCAGCACCCCTCCATGGCCTCTGCATCAGCTCCTGCCTTCAGGTTCTAACCCTGCTTGGGTTCCTGTCCTGACTTTTTTTTCCTATAATGAACAGCGATGTGATAGTGTAAACAGAATAAACCCCTTCCTTTCCAACTTGGCTTTTGGTCATGATGCTTCATCACAGCAGAGGTAAACCTGAGTAAGACACAGGTCCTGAGCCCATGTCTTCAAAGAGAGAATGATGCTGGAGGGGGCCGGCCGGGCTGGACCAGCCAGCTGGCTGGCTCCTGCTTCCTTTGACCCAGGCACCGGGCAGACAACAGCAGCATAGTGAGTTTTTTCTTGGAAAGAAGCCAGTCAAGTTCAGGTCCTGGCCCTTCCCAGCCACAGAACTCACCTGGCCCTTTGGCTCTCCTTTGTGGCCGCCAGAGGGGGGAGGCTAGGTAGGAGAAGTGAGTAGCCAGCCTGGACATGTTAGCGAGTTCAAGGCCAGTCCAGATAACGGACATAATGAGACCCTTTCTCAAAAAAACCAAGAGGAATCAAACTGAAAGAAAACAAAAAAAGCAAAGCAACAAACAAACAAACAGCCTAAAAGAGGGGCTGGAGAGATGACTCGGGGCTTAAGGGCACTGGCTGCTCTTCCAGAGGACCTGGGTTCAATTCCTAGTGCCCACATAGCAGCAGCTCACAACTGTCTATTGCTCCAATTCTAGGGGACCTGACACCTTCACAGTTATATATGCAGGCAAAACACCAATGCACATAAAATAAAAATAAGTAAATCTTTTAAAAAGCCTAAAAGGGATCAGAAATGTGAAGTAATGCTTACACCCAGGTGTGCAGTAAGCTCTGTGTGTTTAGCTTTTACTCCATGTTCCTTCATCTGCAAAAGCTGCTAGAGAGTGGCTGTCACCTTGGAGCCCTGTCCCTAGCACACTGCCCTATGCTGACACAAAGGTGGATGCTTGGCACTAGAGCTGACAGGAGTCACCTGGCACTTTGGCTCTCCTTTGTGACTGCCCGAGGGGGGAGGCTGAGGTAGGAGAAGTGAGAAGCCAGCCTGGACAAGTTAGTGAGGTCAAGTTAGCGTGACCTTGCTATGCTCACAGCTAGAATGCAGGCCAGGGAGCCAGCCACAGAACAACCTGCTGCGTGATTTCCACAGGGCCCCCTTCCATCTCACCCCAGCAGCTTGTGATCTCTGGGACGTTCCCTTGGGGATCCCCTCCCTGGACATTCCCAACTTTCAGGTCCTACAAAATGCAGAAGTTCCCCAGGAGAGACAAAAGCAACCCCAGCTTGGTTCTCCTAGCTTAGATTGCTTTACAGCTAGTTGAAGAAGCTGCCCGCCTGCAGTGTACCTAGCGGCTGCCCGGGCTTAGCTGCACTCAGTCCCATTTCCTCACCGGTCTTTCCACTTTCCTCACCATGCCTTTCTGCCCCACCAAGTATCTGAAGAGGAGCAGGCGCCTGCCCAGGGGTAAGTGAACAACCAGAATCCTAGGTGCCTGGGAACCTGGGCAGTCACCATTCAAGGGCAAGTGCTCCAAGCAAGTAACAAGAAATGAGGGAAGGATGGAAGACCTGCAGGCAGCTTCAGATTGGCACATGGGCAGCTAAGGCTGCCCCCTGGGAATTCTGTGTGGGTGCCCTAGCTGGGTCACTTCCCTCAGCCACCCACTCCACAAACCAACAGGTTGTCTGTCTGTCTACAGTGGGTGCTGTGAGCATTTCAGTCATCTTATCAGTGATGTTCTTGGTCATCTTCTGTACTTCCTGTGTTCTGTGTGTCCCCTCTCTATGCCAGCCTCCTCCCGGTACTTTTAAGTGGCACGATATACAGACAAAGTGAGGCGGGCTGGCAAGCAGCATGTGTGTCTCGTGAGTAGATGCTGAGTGTGTTTGGTTCTAGTAGATGCTACGGGACAATGACATTCACAGAGAGATGTGAATGGAGTGAGGGACAAGCCATGACAGTGTCTGGAAGAGTGGCTCTCTGGGCACTGGGCAGGGAAAGGGCAGATACTGCCCATGAAACAGAGACCATACTTGAGAATGGCTACACACAAAGAGAGGGACAACCAGGGACAGTGGAGCAGGAGTGGGGAGCTACGCCCTGATGACAGTAGCAAGATCATGACTGGTGCAGGGGCTTCTGGGAAGACTGACCAGGGTGTCGGGCTGCTTTCAGTCTTAGCTGGATCACTGTGGCTTCTGTACTGGGAATCGATTTAAGGAACCAAAAGAGGGGTGCCTGGACATGATGCCAGCTGAGAAATGAGTGTGACCTTAACAGGTTGACAGAGAAAAGTGATACCATTTTGAACGTACTTTGAAAGATAAGCCGATGGAATTTGCTGATGGGAGAAGAGATGTGAGACTGGAGAGAAGAGTGTGTCTGTTTTCAGCCCGAGGAACGGCAAGTGGTTGTTGCCCTCAGTCACACAGACAGCAAAGCCAGACCCAGGATGTGACTGGTCCATGCCTAGAGAGTGATGAGTTTGGAAGTCACCAGCATACAGTCAGCACTGAAAACCTTGCATCATTACAGTGAGTCCCTCTATATAGACAAGTGCTTGTCTCCCTGAGCCAGCCTCCTCTCTCCTCGTCTTTTAAAGTAATCTCTGTGGCCACTCTATAGAATGTGAGTCTATGTAGGGCCAAGGAGAGAAGGGTCCAGGCCCCTCGCATCTCTCTGCCTTGGATGTCTGACACTGAATGGAACCAGGTTTGGCAGAACCGTAGGGACCCCTTGTGGACATTCCACACTATGCTTGTGCAACATCACATGGCTGTGAAATTAAACATCGGTTAGATTCACAGTGTGGACCTGATAGATCTCTATCCATGTCTTCCAAGGCAAGGCAGTTTTGCCTCCCCCAGGAGCATCTGTCGATATGTGAAGGCATCTGTTGTTCTCATAGCCTAGGAGGTCAGGAGAGGACCACAAATGCCATCAGTGCTGGGGCTGACCCTGCTCTCTTGTATTTAACCGGATGTGATCATAAAAGTGGACACTTGCGGTTGCGTTTAGCTGATATTCCATTTCATCCTCCCAGCTTCACTTTCCCCACCGCGGGGGTGTGTGACTCGGGTGCTTTGGGGATGGTTAAGTCCATGTGCTGCACACAGTGGAGCTGAAAGTGGATCCCTGAATAAGACGGCCACCAGTGCCCAGGATGTGTGGCAATATAGTGACTACACAGATTAGTTTAAAAAGAAGAGGAGAGAGAAGGCTGGCTCAGGGGGACAAGTACCTGTTGTCTAACTCTGACAACCTGAGTTCAGTCCCTGGAACTCACACACACACACACACAAATAATAATAAAAAAAAAAAAATAATAATAATAATAATAATAGCAATATAAAATAATAAAGGGGTTAGATAGATGGCTCAGTGTTAGAGAACATGTGTTGTTCTTGTGGAGGACTCGGGTTCTGTTCCCAACATCCAATGGCAACTTACCATTGTCTTAGTTAGGGTTTCTCTTGCTGTGATAAAACATCATGACAAAAAGCAACTTGGGGAGGAGAGGGTTTATTTCTTTGGCTTATTCTTCATGATCATGGTCCCATCATTGAGGAAAGTCAGGGAGGAGCTCGAGGCAGGAACCTGGAGCAGGTGCTGAAGCAGAGGCCATGGACGAGTGCTGCTGCTTACTGGCTTGGTCCTCATGGCTCGCTCAGCTTGATATATATATATATATACCAAGTCACCCTCTCCTGGCCACTGAATAATGCATGCACACAGTGCTCATACATACATGCAAGCAAGACACCTATAAAATAGCAGAAAACAGCCGGGCAGTGCTGGCACAGGACTTTAATCCCAGCACTCGGGAGGTAGAGGCAGGCAGATTTCTGAGTTCGAGGCCAGCCTGGTCTACAGAGTGAGTTCCAGGACAGCCAGAGCTACACAGAGAAACCCTGTTTCGAAAAACCAAACCAAACCAAACCAAACCAAACTAAACAACCCAAAACAAACAAAAAAACAAAATAGCAAAAAACAAAACTTTTAAAACGTAATAAAAATGTTTAAAAACAAGAGGGAAGGGACAGCAATAACAGCTGTAGACACACAGTGAGTGAGCTCGCGGTTATGGTTGGTCCTCTGCTTGCTTCTTCACGCAACCAGTGTGTAAGTTCTTTGAGAGTCCTCACTTTTGCATGTGTAAGATGCTCTTAGTGATAATCCTTCCTGTGGTGACAGTGAGGGCTGCACATGACTGGGAATGTTAAGGCCTCCTACACATGCCCCAGTGCTGTGACTGTCACTTCTGAACATGAAGCCACAGAGGTCAATTTAGTAGCTATGGAAACAACATTGCCCCGACACATGTATGTCTGAGACCATTTTGTCAAGATATCAGACACCAGATAGTGAAGGAAGGGCCTTTGAGCCAGGAGCTGAAAACAAAGCAGACCGTAGGCATGCCTTACTTGACTGCCTTAAGGGAATTTCCAGGCTGGGTTACAGGAAAGGGACATCAATGGAGCCCAGTGGCCTCCACAGGTAGAGACAGCACAGCTGAGAGTCTGGGAGATCAAAGCTCGCAGGGGGACGTATGAAAAGATGAAAGAGCTGTGCGGAGACAACGCATGCACAGAGGACCACCCCACCCCCCACCCCTGTGTTCTTGTCACCACAAGCATTGGAGGAAACCACTCACGACTGAGCGAAGAAGGATCGGAGGTGTCACGTCCACCCCAGCACAGGACGGATTGGTTCTTATTCCCATCTGCCAGACTGGGAAGCCACACAACCATGAGACACTGGGTGGAATAGACAGGGACCGTTCCCTCTGTAGGGGAAGCATGAGCTCTGCCTGCCCCAGCTAGATCCACCTAGGAAACTCCTGCCCTGAACTTAACTTTACCCCACAGGGAGGCTCAGGAGTATTTATAGGAATATAAACCCCCAGCACCCAACCATTGGAAACCCAGTGCCTGGCACCTACTCAGACATCAGGAATGCAAAGAGGCAGGAAGGAGGGAAAGTCAAACAGCTGAAAACAACCCAGAAACTACGTGTGTTTTAAGGTCAACAGACTGAGACATTAGGGTTCTGTCTGTTTGTTTTCGTTGAATAGCTGAATTCAATGTATCCTAAGAGCTCAGTGGAGATACATATAAATAATAATATGGAAAGCCCAAATCATATTTCCAAGAGCAAGTCTTCCATGCACACATAGAAAGAAGCAGCCCATGTGGGTGAGCATGGGCTGTGAAAAGGTGGTGAGCTTAAAGCATTTGAAACTGCGTGTGTTTGCTGTTATTTGAGGGGTTTGCTTGTTTGGGGGACAGGCTCTTACTGCCTGAAAGTCTGTAGGCCTGAGCTGCTTCATGCCTGTGGACCCCCTGCCTCAGCCTCCAGAGTGCTGGGATTACAGGTGTGTGCCACCATGTCTTTGTAGTTTTCCCCTGGTGCTGTGACAAGTCGCCATGAAATCAGTGGCTTAAATGACAGTTTGATTTGTGCAGTGTCTGTGGTCCTGGAGGTTACAAGTCTGGTTTAAGTCAAGGGATCACAGGGCTGTGCCGTGGGGAGGCTGTAGGGGAGAGACCAGCTTCTCCCCCGCCCCTACGTGCTGTCAGGCTCCTGGGCTCCTGACCTTCCTGTACCCTCCAGTCCGGCCACTGTGATTGATCAGGTCACTTTTTGTATGTCGATTTTATTTCTTCTGTATCCACTTTTGTCTCAGGTTTCTCCTTTGCTTTTCCATTACAACTGTACTGGGCCAATTACCAATTTAGATCCCACTGACAAAATTGCTACTTTTCTGTGAAGAAAAAAATATCAACAAAGTATAAAATTTGCAAGGAGAACATATTCCAAGAGTGTACAGCTGATTTAGTATTTGAAAATCCATCAGTGTGCCATATGGTTCTCACTTCCAGGAATGATGTGAGTGCAGGCAAGGTATTTAGTTAAACTGTGCCAGTTTCCTTGTCTGTAAAGTAAGAGGGGTGGGCTGAGGCTATCGAGAACTCAGGTGCGATGTAGCGAGAGACCCAGGTCCTTCCCAATATACCTTTTGTTTGCTTGTTTTACTTATTTTTATTTTTATGTGCGTTTCAGTTTTGTCTACATTTGTGTCTGTGTGAGGGTGTTGTATCCTGGACTTACAGACAGTTGTGAGCTGCCGTGTGGGTGCTGGGGATTGCATCTGAGTCCTCTGGAAGAGCAGGCGGTGCTCTTAACCGCTGGGCTGTCTCTCCAGTCCCTCACAATATACTTGTAACAGCACTGCTTTCAGTCCTTGTGAGGATGGGCAGAGGGTGGCTGTGTGCTCAGCAGAACTGTTCTGGAACTTTCCAGTGTCCAGGAAACATCTGTTCCCATCTGGGCTCCTCTGCTGGGCCATAGTCCTGCAAGGGACAGTCCAGGGCTACCAAAGCTCTCTGTCTACCTTTACCTTGTCCTTTGGGAACACGATTGTCTCTGGGACTCATCCGCAGCACATAGACCTGGAGATAGGATCCTAAATAAGTAACAATGTTTTGGGGGTGTAGAAGGTGGGGAAATCATTCTTTAAAATCTCTTAAATTGCCCAGAGTGCTCAGCATAATGGGTTTTAGAACATCGGGGTGATGAACTCACTTGCAGAGGGCAAGCTGGGAGCCAGTCAAGTGGCTGCCCGAGGAAGCCCCCAATTTGATCTAGCTCTAACTCCCATCTCCCACCTTTTAGTATAGCCTCAAGTAGACCAGCTCAGGTGTAACATCTGGCCAATGGAGCCTTGGTACTCACACCCCCAAATACTAACTGTATTACACACAGTGGGTAACTGATTTCAGCAAAACACACTGAAGGTGCAGTAGAGACTGAACTTCTCCGAGTTGCCCTAGAGTAGCCGTGTCCCCTCATAATGTCCTGTGATGCGTTTGATGATTTTCTGTTTTGATATGGGAACAAACAAACACAGAAAAACACACTGACATGAGGGCAAGGGAAAAAAGAAAAACTAGCAAGTGCCCTCATGGGAAGAGAGACTGGATGCAAACCGAAAGCAAGAGCTGAGCTCCCAGGTGCCAGGAGGGGGACCTGCTGTGCTGTCCTGCATTGGAACCCCGAAGTAAGCCTTGTCTCCCTGTCTCGCAGGTGGTGCCACAGAGCGGGAGAAGGTGCCAGCCAACCCGGAGGCGCTCCTGCTCATGGCCAGCTCCCAGCGGGATATGGAGGACTGGGTGCAGGCCATCCGCCGTGTCATCTGGGCCCCGCTGGGCAGAGGTACTTCCCGTAGCTCGCATGTCCACCCTGTAAAACCCTTGTCTGCAGGTAATCTTGTCCTCTTGCCCCACACCCACAAGTTCCCTCTCACCTGGGACTTGCTGGATACATCCTGCATGTCTGATGGCAGCCTGGTCCCCCTGTTACTGTTCTTGGAGTCATGCCTCCCACCTGGTGCTTAGCCCTTTGGCAGGGGACTCGAATTGCCTAATAGAGTTCTGTGGCCTTTGCTTGCTTGTCTCCTTGCTTCCAGACACCCTGCTAAATGCTGAATCGTCTTCTCACAGGGCACAGGTGGATCATGCCCTGCTCTGTGCTCATGCCCAGTGTGTCTGTCTTCTCCCTTCCTTTTCCCTAGGCCTCCCTGACACACTGAAACCCAACCCTGACCGCCATGCCCACTTGCCGTCCTTGATCTGTTGTTTACTTAATGTTCATTCAAAACATTCAGTGATTTGTACCAGATACCTGGTCTACGCCAGGCACTCCGGAATTCAGTGGTGAACAAAGCAGGTGGTGCCCCTGACCCCCATGACTCGCTGTGTGCCGCAGGCGTCTATAGGCAAGACAGACAAAATACACATGTCTGAAGGTCCTTAAGGGTGAGAGCTGCAGCACAGCAAGGGGACTGGGGATGTGAAGAGGAAGACAGCGGGAGGGCCTGGGTGAGCGAGGGCTGTGGAGCATGGCAGGCAGTGTTCAGACTTCATCATGAATGCAATGGAGCCCCAGGTATAATTGCAAGCAGGAGATAGATGAGACTTGCCTTAGATTGATCTTGTTGGTTTGTTTTTCAAGACAGAGCTTCTCTGTGTAGCCTTGGCTGTCCTGGAACTCACCCTGTAGACCAGGCTGGCCTCAAACTCAGAGATCCGCCAACCCGTGCCTCCTGAGTGCTGGGATTAAAGGCACACGCCACTGCCACCCGGCTTGACTTAGATTGATTGAAAGTCTTAGTCATCATGTAAGAAGTGGGTTGCATGGCCATAGCAGGCTGGGACAGGATGGGACAATCAGTGATAGTGAGATGGCTGGGGTAGCCAGCTATAGAACCTTCTGAGCTTTGCCCAGACCTAGTCCTGGAGGAAAGGAGGGAGTGTTGACTGCAGACACGTGGCTGACTTTATAGGTTGATGTCTATCGGAAGTCATCCTCAGAGTGTTCTTGATGGTGTCGCCATGCTGGGGGGAAGGGGAAGTCCCTGCTGACCATGGAGACCCAGAGCCTCCCAGCAGGGTAGTTCTAGCTATGGTGTGAACATCTTCTCTCCCTATATATAGTATCTGTCAGGCAGGAACAGATCCCTACCTTTGGGAGGTCCAAGCCCATATCCGGATCTGACACGTCTCGTGCTCCCCGCCTCTTACCTCTCCTGCTCTCCTCTTTTATGGCTGGCTATGTCCTGCTTGATCTCCTTTACCAAGCTGCCAACCCCTGTGCGGAAGAGCAAATGTAATGTTAGAAGTTAAGATTGTTCTCTGGAGCCTCATTGGGGCAACCTCATGATTGCAGCTGGCTTGACCCACAGACCATTTAGTAGCCTGGGAAGACCAGAACCACCCAAAGACAGCCTCTGTAGCCACAAAGGCCCTCCTTTTGTGCCAGGACATTGAAAGCGAAGCCAAGGAACAGAGCAGAGTCCACGGGAGACACCGCACATTTGGTCTGCGCTTCATAAGAGGTTGTGAACATCAGAGGGAATTCACAGGGAGGAAAAAAAAAATAATCTGCACTGCATAGACCAAAGGACATGCGCTCGGTAAGAGTAGTCAAGAGGCTGAAAAGAGGAGAGTGGATTAGGGAGCAGGTGTCTGTAGTAGTCGAACCTACCAAGTGATTCCCAGCTCAGTTAGGCAGAGATGAGCCAGTAGGAAATGAGCATGGCTCAAATGGGCACTGTGCAAAGAAGCAACTCTCATAGCCTGTGAGCATGGTGAGTGGGCT
The DNA here is from genome assembly GCF_000001635.26 of Mus musculus. Classification (NCBI taxonomy): domain Eukaryota; kingdom Metazoa; phylum Chordata; class Mammalia; order Rodentia; family Muridae; genus Mus; species Mus musculus. Next base: position 33,345,302 of record NC_000080.6, read on the forward strand.
TAAGCTTACTGGTTGCCAAAGACCCGTGAATCCACCACATGTTACATCTACATGTCACCCCAATCTTGCATGTATCAGTGGGGAAGTTGCTTGGAGGTATCTGGCAGAGTTACTGCTGGGGCACACAGGAACCAGCATTTCCCCTGGGAGGCAGGTCCCATGTAGACGTATGTGCACAGTTCTTCCAGGAGAGTTAGGTGTAGCAGGGTTTCACAGCCCCGTGTTTATGGCATTCGCAGACTAACTCAAGCACCTAGCTACATTACTAGTAAATGACTAACTCATCCTTACAGTGGGACACCACTGATGGCGGGATCCACCACAGCCCCACCTAATAGCGTAATACGACTATAAAACTGTGGAACTGAAGGAGCAATCGAGATTTAGAGTGCTGTGACCCCTTCATAGTGAATTGAATGATACCACAAAGGGAGTGATGGCGCTTATGGATGGTTAGGGAGCAAAGATACAAAGAAAAAGAGAAACGCATGCCTCAAGAGGATAAGAAGGAGAGAAGAGAGAAGGGTTAATCCCCAGCTCCCAAGTAAAAAACCACAGATAGCAGTGGTGGCAACGGTGGTGTGTGCACTCCTGATTTCAACATGGGGGAAGCAGAGACAGGAGGATTTTCTCAGGCTCACTGCCCAGCCCCATTTAGTCTAAAAATGGCAAACTATAGTCCCTCAGTGAGAGTATGCCTCAAAAATAAGGTAGACGACATTCCTCCCTCATGCCAGCTTTTGGCAACTTCATCCTGCTTGCTAATTCTCTGAATGTGCCTACTCCAGGTATCTTGGGTAAGTGTATAGGGTATGTATGAACATGTACGTGTAAGTACAGGTGCCTGAGTGGCCCAGAGAGTGCCAGATCGCTTGAAGATACAGCTACAGGCAGCTATGAATTGTCTGATGTGGCTACTGGGAATTTAACCACGGAACCGTCTCTCCAGCCACAGAATCTCAATTTCTTTCTCCCATCCCCCACTGCCCTAGACCTTCCCCATTCTCAGAATAATACTCCATTAAGTGCTCCTACCCTCAGTTCGTTCATTCATTCATTCATTCATTCATTCATTCATTCATTTATCAATTAATTATAGACTAGTTACACCTTTTGGGTTTTGCATAGAACTGCTGTGAACATGAGTATAAATGTTACTTTTTAATTGAGACCAAAACACTTGACAAAAACAAGGGAGAAAGGTTCATTTTGGGTTTTGGACCCCCAAGTTTCAGTTCATCTTGGAGGGAAGGCATGGTGGGATTGATGGCTGAGGAGCGTGTGCTAGAGACTCGTTATCTAAGCAGGAAACAGTGTGGAAAGCAGAGGGCTGACTGGAAGAGCCTTTGAAAGCCCTCCCCTGCTAGCCTTCTGACAGTCAAGCTCCACCCCCAAAACAGCACTGACAGCCAAGGTGTGAGCACTCAAAACATGAGCCAGTGGGTGACATTCCAGAGTCCAGTCTTAGCAATGTTGCATGAACAGCCCTTCAAATACTTGCTTTCCGTCTCCTGGGTCCACACCCAGAAGCGAAATTGTTAGGCTCGTGGATAAGTTTTTGAGGAAACACCATGCCCTTCTCCACAGTGGCTGTGCCAAGCATTCCCATGGGTAATGACGTATGTAAGAGTTCATATTTCTTCCCACCTTAATTGTCACCCAACAGCTGGCTGGGGACCTTTCCTCTGCTTGAATAGAAACTGTGCGCAAGCAAGGAAGCCCTTCAAATGCTGGCCCCTGGGTGTCTTTGTTTCCCTCCGTGTCTGACAGCAGCTAGCGCTGGCAATAAGCAGGCAAAAGCTGGGACAAGTGGCATCCTGTTATAGACCCTGTGCTGGCCTAAGGTATTGGAAAGCTGGCCTTCCAAGGGTTAGTGTCCCCACGTAGATGCATTCTTGGCTCTCTGGACTCTGTGATGACCACGGTCTATAGGCTTTCCCTCAGGCTCCTGGCAGCGTTTTATTAGTTCTCTGTTCAGTGGTTGTCTGTTTCTCCGCCCCTTCCTCTTGTGCCCAGACCACACCGAACTCTTCACCTGTGCCTACAGTTGTCAGTGCCGTCTTCCAGAATGACTGGGGTACATTTGTAAGAACAGCGTTCAGCACTGGAGGGTTGCAGAAGCGTGCATGAACCCACAGGGGTTAGGGCTACTCAGGTACAGGTGCCCTCTTGCACCAGGCTGTGATCAGCACAGGACCAGCAGCATCCTGTATCAGTATGGTGTGCAGGGGGTGTGCAATTGTAGGATCAAGCTTTGGGTGAGATGGAGCGGCTGAGACCTTACAGTGGAACAGAGCAGCAGAGGGAGGAGTTGTCTTCCAGCCAACTCCCAGCCCTAGCAGCCTTCTTATATGCTTCAAGGAGTCTTTAGACCATTCTTTTGGTCCATTACATCCCAGCTTCTAGCACCACCCACAGGCATTGAGCCTTATGTTTTGGACCAATCATGGCCTGGCTACTAGTCACCTCTCTTCCCTGGGGTGGAGGTGGGGAGTACACCCCTTCTGGCCAAGGTGGAAATGGTTCCTGAAAGTTCCTGGTTGCAAAATCGACCTCACACTGTCTCAAACAGCTCTGGGTGGGGCTGGGCCTTCAGGGGCCAGGACAATCAGCTATAGTTTGTGGCCTAGTTGGCTCAAAGCACGCCTGGAGTGTTTGTGACAGCCAACAGCTGGTGCTGGCATGAGGGTAGCTACTCTGGCATGTGACCTATAGTCCTCTCCATCAAGGCGGCAAGGACAACACAAGAGCCCAGCAGCTGCCAGATACTCAACTTCCCGACTCCTGGCCACTTTGTTTATTTACAGAGAAATGGGCATCAGAAGAAATGTTTAAGTCTAAACCAAAGGACTTGGCATTTGTGCCAACAGTGATGATGGCAGTGACTACACCTGCTAGGTGCCCAGGAAGAGGTGGGTCCCCCTTGCTTCTTAGAGGCTTTTGTTTCTGTTTTGCTAATAGCCATAATGGTTGTAGTTGTGGGTGTAAAGTGGTGTCTCATTGTTTAAACAAAGTGTTGCCAGGCCATAGCCAACCAGGAAGATGTCGGGTGGAAACCTGCCAGACCCCATCCTTATCCCTGGTGGAAGTGAGAACACTGATGTAAGTTAGAGGAAGTTCTGACTGAGTTAGGAGATGAGTGCACACCTCTGCCCCACCCCCAAGCCCCAGAGAAATGGGCTTCTACTTGGAGAGAGAAGAGACCAGAGAATTCTAAGTCAGGGATTGTGATGATCTGACCTTCAGTGTTGAGGGGACTCTGACTGCACCCTGGGCAGGCCTGAGGGCAGGACCACAACCTGTTTGACTATCCATTGCCAGAGGGCAGCTCTCCTCTGGGTCTGGCTGATGAACTGAACAGGCTGCAACTCTGTCCAGAAACTAGGAGTGATGAGATCTCCAGGATGTGAGTGGAAGAAACATTGACTCCGGGAGTTGGGCTGAGCAAGGACAGAGGTTAGCGGCAGTGGAAGCAGAGGCAGCGTGGAGCAGGCTGAGGGATTGTGAGAGTTTGGCTCTGGGTCTGAGCTACCTGTGAGTCTGTATAGGCAGCTAAGGGAGGAGGAGTCAGGAAGGCTGGGAACCACTTCTCCTCAGCACCATCCTCTCCACATCTCCGCCTCAATGGGAGGGAGACTCAAGAAGACAGTCTTATTTCCAGTTCCAGTGAATGTCAACCTGGCAAGCCAGTGGGCCTGAGCCTGGGCTTCTGACACTTGGACCCTTGAACCTGGTTCTGATTCTGTCTGCCCCTTCTAGTGAGGCAGGAAGGTTAGGATGACAGGTGGAGACTCCCCTACAGACCTGGAATCCTGGTCAGTCTAACACAAGGCAGAGCAGGCATCTGCAGAGTTTAAGGACTGGTTCACAGTCTCCTTGGGTCTCCTTCCCAGGTGTCCTGAAGGCCTCTTCCCTAGAAGAGCTCCAGGAGCCTGTGATCTGGGGTCCTCAAGTCAGGGGAGAAAGGTGGCAGCCACTGCTCCAGGCTCAGCAGAGCCAGGGCATTGGGCTATCTGCCAGGGGAGCGAGCTCCCCACCACACATACCCTGCTCAGCATCCCCCCCTGCTTCCCACCATCCTGTTTTTCCATCCCCCCTCCCTTGTTGTGTAGTCTTATCAACCTGCCTCCCGTCACTGGGCTCCACGGAGCTCAGCACTTCTACACACAGTTCAGAGATGCCCACCCAAGTCGAGTAGTCTGCCTGCTACCAGGATGCTCAGGGAAAAGAACCATCCTTGTGACTGGTCTCAGCTTTCCAGCCCCGCCCCCAAGCGTGCTCCTGATCCAACAGACTAGAGCTCAGGGAAGCAGGGCTGGTGAGAATTCATAGGCAGGAGGCAGCTGCAAACCTCCACTCACCTGGGGCTTTTCTAGGTCTAACTCAGATGGGGAAACTGAGGCTCAGAGAGGAGAAAGCAAGTGGGCACCTACCTACCCACCCTAGGATGAGTAGGTAGGAGCCTCCACCCTTCCCATGTTCATAGTAACGTGAGGAGAGAAACTGAACACTTTGGATTAGACACACTCTTGAATGGAGGACTTTAGCCCTACACTTTAGTTTCAGGGCCTGGACTAAGAGTCTCATTATCCCACAGCCAAAAATTAATGGGAGCATGGGCTTCCCCCAAGGACCCAGGGAAGGAGACTATGCCCCTAGCCTTTACACTGCTTGGGCTGACATGTCTCATCTCCTCTTCCTCTTATGCTTCAAGCGTCCTGGGTCCCTTGGTGGTCTGTGACCGCCTGTCCTCCCTTAGCATGCTTATACCCACTGAGCTGCTCTGGCTGAGTAAGGTGAGGCAGTCACAGGTTTCAGGAAGAGACATGGACATCAAAATAGCCCATGTGAAGTGAAGACAGGATGTGACTGAGACTGACTCAGCCTGCCTTTATTTACCAGTTTGGTAGTTTGATCATTATGGATTTTTGTACTAGGGTTTGTGTTTTGTTTTGTTTTGTTTTGTTTTGTTTTGTTTTGTTTTGTTTTGTTTTGTTTTAGAGATGAGGGTCTCTCTACATAGCCCTGGCTGTCCTGGAACTCACAGAGATCCACCGACCTCTGCCTCCCAAGTGGTGGGATTAAAGGCATGTACATGTGCCACAACACCTGGTTCGAGGGGTGCTCTTAAAAATATTGCAGTGGGTTGTGTATTTTGGTTCTTGGAGCAGCCTTAAACTTTCCCTTGGTCTTTACACCAAGTGAGAGCCTACTAAATGTGAGCAAATAAAGTGACTTGTCCCCTGCACACCTCCCTTCAAGGGAGGCCCCATCCCCCAGGCTCAGGGCCTTCTTCCTCCTCTCCATGCCTCTATCTCTTCCAGCTCTGCTTCTGCCTTCAGGTGTAGGCTGACCCTACACCTTAACGTTGTGGACTCTTCTCCTGAAGGAACCGGGAGAAGTTAGACTTCATAGACAGACACTTGAGGAATGATCTCTGTCACTTCCCAGCTAGGAAACCTCAGACAAATAGCGTAACCTCTCTAGAGCCTCCATAGCCTCTTTGTATTAAAAAAAAAAAAAAGAGTTGTTAATTATCTTTTAAAGCTGTTCAAGGAGATGAGATCAAATCCAAACCATTGCCAGTAACTCTAGGGGTACCGGTTCCAAAGAGGTCCGAGACCTGGAAGGCCTGGGATATGGAGCCCTCCAAGCCACAGTTGCTTTAGGTGAAGCATCAATGCCCTGCTCGCAGGTTGACTCAGACCCAGTTGCCCAATCCTCCCTTGCCTCCCCTGGGCTTTGGCCTGCGTGGGTGTTCCTGAAGAGGGTCCCCAGCTAGAAGGAAGTGATCGTGTGGAGAGCTGCTGCGAACTCAAAGCGCCTGATACCGCGGCCCCGAGAAAGGGGTGCGGACCGGGAGCTCCCAGCGCTAAGAGCTGCCTGGCAGGAGGTATCCCAGGCACTCGATCCTCCCGCCCTCGCCCCAGGTCCAGCCCTGGGCGGCTCAGGCCGGGCGGGCGGCGGGCAAGACGCTACCTGTGCGCGTGCCGGGCATTCCTGCCGCCGCCGCGCCGCCGCACCCGGGCGCGCCATGGGCCTGATGCCGGCCGCGCGGGCTTTCTCGAGCTGCCGCGCCTGCCCCCGGCCGCCCTGCCATCTGCCCGCCTGCTGCGCGCCCGCTGCCCCAGGTAGGGGCTCGACAGGGTGCGGGACCAGGGGACGCGGGGCTCGCGGGCCCTGCGGGAGGGTGGCTATATCGTGGGAGTCGGGGATCCGAGATAGTTCCTTAAAGGGCTGGAGAGCCATGTACGTGCTGTTTGTGTCGGTGGGAAGAGGACCTGGCGATCCCCCACCCCTTTTCCTGTCAGGGGTCCGACCTGTGTGAAGAGACTAGGAAACTGAGACTAGGAATTTGTTAAAGATCCTCCTCATCCCCTTCTGCTCTGAGACCTCACAGGAAGTGGGTCCCAGGCTCTGACTCCAAATCCAGTTGGAAGCCTTTGGAAAGCCACCATCCAGAGGAGGGAATCAGTATGTCCTGGGCTTGGCTAGCATTGGGCAACCCCATCCTCTATGGCCTTAACCTGTGGGGGTTTTCCAGGCCATTCTGGGGGGCAAGTTAGAAGAGTTTTTCAATCCCTTCCCAAGCTGAGGCTATCAGTAGGTAGGGCCTGAAAGAGGGGCATTCAGTAGTCCTGTCAAAGGCAAAGTAGGTGTTCAAAGTGGGTGTATTGGTGGGTTGCAAATGGGAGTGAACCAAAGAGCAAGGAAAGGCTCTTTGTAAACGTTTGGAGAATTGTTTTCTCATTGCACCTTCCCGCTGATTGTGGCCTACTCACCACTGGGGAGAGCCAGAGGCAGACAGTGGCCAAGCCGATCTGCTGCCTCAGCTCTGGGACCAGAACCAGGAGGGAATCCCAGTAGCCTTCCATTCTTGCTGGGCTTCCTCCAGGGCTTCCCTTGAGGGTCAGGAGAAAACCACTAGGTGCCCTGTGTTAACATTCATAGCTTCAGGACTTGGCAGGAAGGTTGAGGGCTGCTTCCAGGGTCTTCTAGAATGATCTCTGAGCAGTGGTGGGATCTGTGACTTCTACTCTTGCCTGGATTTCTGAGATGTGCTCACTGGAGGCATGTAGGCCAGGCTAGAGGGAGCAGCTGTCAGTGCAGAAGCTGTGGCTGCAGGTTCATCCCTAGGAAAGGCACCTCTGCCAGCTTCCTCTCCTTTGGCAGAGCAGGCACTTGGGTGACGAGTGTAGGCCAGGCCCTCAAGAAACCACATACTGGCTGGGTTTCCAGCTACATGACAAGCCTACCAGAACTGGTTCTTGGCACATTTCCTCTCTGAGACTTGCCAGGAGGGCTTTGGGAGTTCACAGAGCCTACCAGGGGAACTGTGGCAAAGATAGCAATGGGCGGAGCCTCTGGAAATGGAGGCCTGAACATGGCTTGTCTATAGCAGGGGCAGCTGGCACGGAAGACTCGGAAGGCTGAGCTGGAATGAGGTCATAAGTCCAGTCAAGGAGGGGATGCCCTGGGAGTGTGGGTCCATCTTGGGCCTCAGGGCAGTCTGTGAAGACAGATCTCACTCCAAAGAGGTTGTGGTCTACTGTTTCAGCCAAATGTGTGCCCTGAGCCTGTATCTCTGTGTTCTTATTACTGGCCTGCTTGTGCCCCTACCTCATGGTGTCTGGGGTCAGTGCTCATGTGACCCTTTGTCTCCTTGCCTCGATCTCATCCTCGGACACCAGGTGTCCTCCATCAGAGTTACTCCACTGACTTCCCTCCCCACAATTCCTTACCTCCTACTTAACGTGTTTACTCTGTCGCCACCTTCTCAAAACCTCTTCTGTTCTGAAGTGCCAGGACTTTGTGGCTTTCCCTCTGCTGGACTGCTGCCCTATTTGGGGACAGTGAGATGTTCAGAAGGCTTTTCTGGGAGGCAGGGGTTGAGAGGGGCTGTCACACCAGACCTGTCAAGACTGGGTGCCATGTGCACCGGTGGTCTTATCTAGGTGTTGTGCCCACGGGCTGGTTGGTGGGGGCCAGTAGGGCAGAGCTTGCTTCCCAGCCTGGTTTGTACAGGGAAGACCTCCACTGGGGGCGTGCTCTCAGCCTGAGGGCTGCTCTGATGCTTTTCAGCAGGGTAGCACCCACAAATCCACAGCTTTACTTTCTAGGTTTCCAGTGTCCAGTGACACCTGCTGCCTGAAAATACTAAGTGGAAAATTCCAGAAACAAATAGCTCCTAAGTTTTAGATTGTGGATTGTGATGAAATCTTGAACCCTCCCACTTTATCCCATCTGGGGTGTGAATCATCATTTTGGGGTGTCTGTTCTGTGTATGTCACTCACCTGTCAGATCAGATGTCATGGTGTGTTAGTGCTGGGGTTCACATAGCCTTTACTTCATTCAACAATGGCGCCAAGCACAAGACTAGCACTGGCAATTGGAGTAGTTGCTTTCTTGACGTGAAAGTGTTCAAGTATAGAAAGGGGCGGGATATGAGGATCGGGGACATCCACATAACTGTCATTCCAGTACAACGTTGAAATTGTTCTGTTTTGGCAACTACTTAGTTTGGATCCAAAGAAACTGGGACAAATGGCTCTCTGTGGTATCTAGTAGAGTACCAGCAGACATACTAGCTTCCAGGCTCCGGAGGGAATCAAAAATGCTCCTTAACACAGTCCGTGCTGGCATCTGGATTCTTCTCAGCCCTCTCCCTACCCTAAACTTCTCAAGCTCGTGGCTTCCCTTCTGCAGCTTCTCAGTTCCTTGCAACCCGCTCTTCAGTTAGGCTTTTTCTTTTATCTTCTGCTCCTGCCTGTCTTTCTTGGTCTCCTTTGCCCACACTCTTTTTTTCTTACTGCCCCGCCCCCTCCCAGTCTCCTCTGATGGCCCGGCCCAGTCTGCTGGGCTCTCTTCCTGCTCTGATCTCCTCCAGACGCCTCTGGCCCTCCTCTCCCTCATATACACAGTAAAAATCTTCCCCTCACCCACACCTTGGAACAGTCCTGTGCTCAGTTTATACATACACTTAGATCATGGTCTACTTAGGGGATGGTATTGTCTGCAGTTTCCCCGGGGATCATGGTTAGCCTCCGGGTGGCAGGGGATAGGGGACCTGAACAGGGCCAGGCACAAGCACACAGTAAGAGACAGATGGCAGGTATCCTGAGCATAGGGCTCAGGGAGCAAGAAGGAAGCTGGTTGGAGTCCCTGAGCTTTATGAGTTTCATGTCTTCCTGAAGGTGGCCGTCAGTCACTGCGAGCTGAGGCCAGGAGCTGAGTGCAGGGACTTAGGACAGAACACTGCATGGTGTTTGTCCTATACACTCACTCCTCCACCTCTGCCCCAAAGAAAGCAATGCCTTCCCACTGCTGTGACTCTGGGGTGGAGGTGTGGTGGAGAGAGAAGGCCCTGCGCCCCACCCCCACCCCGTGTGTGTGTGTGTGTGTGTGTGTGTGTGTGTGTGTGTGTGTGTGCTGACACTGGAGACAGTTGGGAAGTGAGTCTCACTAAATGGAAGGTCTCTCTGAGTGGATGGGAGGAGGCAGGGGTCATTCCAGGCTAGCCCATGCCCCACTGGGGGACACTTTGTTCGTGGGCACTTCCTCTGTATGTTCTATTCCTTGCTCATTTGAAGTAATGGTGCTCCTGGTTACACCAGACACGGCTTCCCATGGCTTCCCTGTGAGCCAGGTCCCCTTCCCCACTTGGCCAGACTCTGGTGTTATCTGGGGAAGTCTTTATTCACAGACTTAAAGCAGAAGAGGCAAATGACTGCCCCAAAGCCTGAAGCAGCCTAGGTGGGGTAGGGGCCAGTAAGGAATACTGTGGACTGCAGAGGATTGGCAGGGAGTTTCTGTCAAAGGGAAAACAGCTACTACGGAGTGCTCTGCCACTCTTGACTTTCTGGAACGTAGGCCTGTCACTATCGTAAGTGTGGATTATTTCAAGAGCAACTCAAGAGCTGGGGTGTAGTTCAGTTCTAGAAAGCTTGCCTAGCGCGTGCACCTCAAAACAAAGAGGGGCAAATGGAGAAAAAAAAAGCAAAATTTAAAAATGTTTCCAACGTGACAGGAGGTAGACTCATGCATTTGAGGCCCTGCATGTGGGTGACTGAGTTCTGAGTGAGAGAAAAATAGCTGAATCTCTGTGCTCTGAGCCCAGCCAGCTCTAACCCCAAAGGCTGGGACACTATTTGAGGTGACTCAAGGCCTCCTGAGTCAGCCCTGCGTGGAGCTGCCCAAGTAGCCAGCTTGTCCCTGGGCTTCAGGCTTAGTGCCTTCCCCTGGCTTAGAGGACTAACCTGCCAAGGCCCAGAAGAGGCAGGTTTCCCTCTTGACCAGTATTGCTTCCTCTGCCGTGACCCAGATGTCCATGGGACCTGCTGCCTCATGGGTCCCTCCGCCTCCATTCCGATGTGGACAATGACGGCTGAACAGCTGGGATGTTTGCTGTTCCAGGAGCCACACTGAATGGGCTGGACTAGGTCCCTGCCACATGCACACACAAGCTGACATGCTCACATGATTACATGTACAAACAAAAGCTTAAAGTGTGTGTGTGTGTATGGCACATACAAGCACATACACCTTTTCTTAAGGCACTGATGGTATTCACCTGATGTGTCCTAGGCTTTCTTCCCTGATCTATATGCTTAATTTCCAGATCATGCACTCCATATTCCATTCTCCACCCCCATTCACCCCCTGACTTCTCCACATCCCACATCTCCTTCCCACCTCCCTCTCTCCACATGGATGCCCCCCACCTCTCACCCCACCTGACCTCTGAACTCCTTGGGGCCTCCAGTCTCTTGAGGGTTAGGTGCATCATCTCTGAATGAACAGAAAGTCCTCTACTGTATGTGTGTTGGGGGCCTCATATCTGCTTGTGTATTCTGTCTGTTTGGTGGTCCAGTGTTTGAGAGATGTGGTATTGGATGAGGGAAAAGGACTGAAGCCCTGAGAGCCAGCAGAAAGAATGGAAACAGGCAACCTCAGGAAAAAGGAGGTGGGGGTGGGGCTCCAGAATGTACCAGAGACCTGGGAGGTGAGAGACTCTCAAGACTCAAAGGGAGGGATCTTAGATAAAATGCTCAACTATAGGGAGAGGGAACTTATAGAGCCCACTTCCAGCAGGAAGATAGAATATCAAATGAGGAAGGGGGCATCCCATAGTCACATCTCTGATCCATAATCGTTCCTGTATGAAAGATTACAAGGATGGAAATGGACAGGAGCCTGAGGAAAAGAAGGTCCAGTGAGAGGCCCAAAGTGGGATCCAGCTCAAGGGGAGGCCCCAAGGCCTGACAGTATTACTGAGGCTATGGAGCGCTCACCAAAAGGGATCTATCATGACTGCTTCCGAAAGACCCAAAAAGCAGCTGAAAGAGTCAGATGCAGATATTTGCACCCAACCAATGGACAGAAGCAGCTGACCCCTGTTGTTGAAGGGAAGGCTGAAAGAAGCTGAGAAGAAGGGTGATCCTGTAGGATGCGTCTTATTTTTAAGTTGCTTGGAGCAGGGAATGAGGTAGGCTACCAGAGAGATGGTTGAATTCCTCACTTGGCTGCACCATGACCCAGTTCCCACAAAACTATAGTCCTTAACACAACTCGCTCTAGCATGGTGGCCTTGTCATGCCTCAAAGGACATCCTTGGGGGAATGTCTGCACAGTGAGGAGGTGAATAACACTATCCATTCTAGAGACCAGACCTCCTAGAACGGTGGTAGGGTCTCAACTTGAGGGTCTCGGGGGATTGAGTGATGCTTTCATAGGGGCCAAATATCAGACATTCTGCACATCAGATATTTATGTACTGCATTATAACAGTAGCAAAATTATAGCTACAAAGTAGCACCAAAAATAATTTTGTGATCAGGGGGTCACCACACCATGAGGAACTGACTGTATTAAGTGGTCACAGTGTCTGGAAAGTTGAGAACCATGCTCCTGTGTCTTAAGGCAGTGAGTTTCTCCAGCTGCTGACCCGCTGGGCAGAGAGCTTTACAGATCTTGGCACCTTACACTCCTTGCCTGGGCTATTAGGAAACCCCAGTCTTGTCACGTATCAGATTATCAGTGTTCTTAGCCGGGAATTCCTCTGCCTTCTCTCCTACTCTTGTCATTAGATATTTGGACTCTTTTCTTTCTGATGCTTTGGTTGTTTTTTTTTTTTTTTTCTCCCAAATGTTTTCATATTGGAGAGTGTACAAACCATTCGGGCACTGTTCAATGGTCTTGCTTTATTCAAGTGTGTGTGACTGGGATAGTGTGTCAGGTTCAGATACAGGGATGCTGGAACCCCGAGGCACCTCTGGTCACAGACCCACTAAGAGCTAAGCCCTGGCTTGACACACCAATTTGACTTATTTATAGCTTCACATGAAAGAAGATACACAGTGTGTACTCGGGGGTTCGTTTATTTTGCTCACGATTATGGTTTTTGTTCTTAAGAATTTCCAGAGCCTCTGCCATCTGCTCCACCCTCCTTAAATCTTGTTCACATGGTGCTGTAACCATTCCGGCTTTGAAGCTGTGCCACTGAATGCCCACCTCCCTCCCAGCCCCCAGCAGCCACCAATCCACTCCACTTCCTGTCTGTGTATGACAATGTAGGAATGTCTCACCAGCGAGGTCACACAACTTTTGTTCCTTTGTGAATGTCTTATTTCGCATTGTGTCTTCTGGATTCTTCTGAGTCGTAGCCTCTCTCAGTGTTTCCTGACTTTGTGAGGCAGAACCGCGTCTCGCTGTGCAGGTGTAATGCATTGTGGGTATTGATGGGGTGCAGATGGTCTCCCATCTTTTGTTGCTGTTTGCAAAGCTGCTGTGCCTGTGCACACACACCTCATCCATGTCTCCGTTCAGTTCTGTGTCTACCCAGAGCTGGGACTGCTTGCAGTCAGTCTGTTCTCAGTTCCTTGAAAGTCCCACCACACTGCATGTCTGCCTCAGCTGTACCATCTCCTGTTCCTGCTAGTGGTGCCCAGTGATTCATTCCTCCACCCTGAGCAGTGCATAGACCTGCTCCTCCTCTTCCTCCTCCTCCTTCCTCCCTTCTTCTCTCCCTCCCTCTCTCCCTCTTCTTCCCCCACCCCTCCCCCCGCTCTGTGTGTCTCTGTGTGTGTGTGTGTCATAAGGCACATATGAAGATAGAAGACTACCTTGGGTGTGTGACCTTAGGGACAGGGTCTCTGGCTCACTGCTGCATATTCCAGGCTAGCTGGCCAATAAGTTTTCAGGGACCGTCCCACCTTCACTTCCCCATCCTGCCCTGGGGTCACAAGCACTGGGATTACACATGTGTGCCACGTGTCCAGCTGTGCCCGGACCTGAGCTCAGGCCTCACACCTGTGTGTCGAGCTTTACCCACTGAACTGAGCTAGCTCCCCAATGCTCATTGCATCGTTGCGAGGAATGGCGTTGAGAGGGATGTTGTTTCTCACATCAGTGTGCCATCGGTCTGGTCCTCTGAGCTGTGCCTTCTGACCCCTCCCTCGTGCAGCAGTGCCCAGTGGGCTGACCCATGAGGCAGCTGCTCATTTTCCTGTGCTTGGGCATGGCATAGTTTCCAATCTGGAGTGAGTGAGTCCATCCATCCATCCAGTACAAGCGCATGCTCCCTAAGGGCCCTTCCCTCCTGGCTGAGACAAGCTCCACAGGCCACACCTACTGCTGCCCTAACAGCTCTGACCAGCCACCTGGCTGTGCCCTCCCAGTGTCCAATCTGTCTGTCTCCTTGGGAAGAGCTTCCTTTGGCGCACACACAGCATTCTTTGCCTTCCACTGTCCCAGACACTCTTCAGCTACCATTGTGCTGAGTGCCAGGGAGCGTGAATCATCCCTTTCTGTGTGCAGGGATCTTTGGCCAGCGGCTAGAGGACACAGTGCACCATGAGCGGAAGTTTGGTCCCCGGCTGGCACCTCTGCTGGTGGAGCAGTGTGTGGACTTCATCCGGGAGCGAGGACTCAGTGAAGAGGGCCTCTTCCGGATGCCTGGCCAGGCCAACCTGGTGAGGGACCTGCAGGATTCCTTCGACTGTGGGGAGAAGCCGCTGTTTGACAGGTGAGCTTTGGCGGGCAGGGCAGTATAGGTGGAACCACTTGCTAAGGCTCCGGTAGGCTCCCCCTGACACCAGCATCTCTGAGCAGGGCCTGGTGTGTTGGCTGTCCATGTGACTCATGCATGTTTAGCCAGTCTGCCCAGAGTGTGGGTCACAGAATCAAGCTGGTCCTGATCTTGAAGGTGTCTGCGCAGGCAAGGCCAGCCATCTGGTCGTTTCCACAGCTCTTCCCTGACCCGGGTAGAGGAATGAAGGCCTCAGCTAGCTGCCAGGTACAGCTGCGTCTCGGATTCCATGCTAACTGCAACACACCTCATTAGCTTTAACTCCCCTATTGACCCAGCCCAAGCTTCTGTAATGGCAAGATGGCAAAGCAACTGAGTTCCATCTCGGTCAGATTCTGGGAAGACAGTCATTTCTGTCTGCTTTGGATCTATACTCATCACTGAGGCTTTCCCATGGCTAGGGGAAGACACTACCATCCACTGCCCAGTCTAAGAATGGGGGAAGAGGGCTTGCCTCTCCGTGGGGTTGTGCAGTCTGTCTCATTACAGAGCGGGTTTGTATAGTTCTTATATCAAGCCATCAAACCAAACCAGACGTCCATAAAGCTTCTGCCTCTTGTGACATCTCCTCTCAGATGTCGGCTCCTTTTGCCAGGAGACAGGCTCTGCAGCGCTCATCTTGGCCCTGGACCGCCCCGAGCACACCGAGTGGGCCAATTCTTTCATTAGATGTGCAGTCCAGGACTAACCATGGCTCTTCAGGGAGGGCATACGAGTCCCTTTACCTGGCTTCTTGTGAAACTCTTGTGGAAACTTGTGCGTCACTCTCCATGTCTGCAGCCAGATGCCATCTCTTCTGCAGGCATCAAAGTTAGAGACGGCCTCAAACAAGAGCTGTCTTGGTAGGGGCTGGGAACAATGGCTTTTAGTAAGGTTCAGGGTCAGATACACTGCTGTAGGTTAGATACTACTGGAAGGATGTCAGACCTCACATCACCATAGTCAAGCTCATTGGGGTCTCTGGGCAAGGTACCAATCCTTCCGGCCTATCCCACCCTGTAGTGAGTGTCATTGTCTCGTCATGCCTCCTGTTTTAATGCATGATGCCACCTGGACTCAGATTGGCTTCTGTCCCTGAGTTCAGGCCCACAGACCTACACCTCTGCTCTGGCAGCATGACAAGACCCTTCTTCCAGGCTGTGGAAGAAGCCCCTCCATCATGACACCAACCAACTGGGCTTGCATGATGGGGCTCCCTCTCCCAGACTTACTCTGCCTGGTGCTGTAGCCCCTGCCCACCCAGCTCTTTGTGCTATAGCTTAAGTACATAAAATGCTTCTGGCCTTGGTCTTCCTCTACTTCAAAACTCCCCTTTCACCCAGTTATTCTTTCTCCATAGAAACATTCTCTCAGCCCCAGGTGTGTGTGTGTGTGTGTGTGTGTGTGTGTGTGTATACGCGTGCGCTCTTCAGGATTGGAGACAGTTAAAAGGCAAGGCCTTCATTCCGGATGAATGCTGTTGTTGGCATGGGCAAGAAGGTGTCTTTGGAAATGGAGAGAGGATGAGATGCTGCAGATGGGGCGTGGGCAGTGGAGACAGATGACTTGACCTGAGCAGGTCTGTGACCCACTGGGCTTTCTGTGGCCTGGCCTTAGCCCACCAGCTGCATGTAGCTTACACTATGAGATACCCAGGCTCGTCCTGGGATGCTCTCTTCTGTGCTAGTGAGAATGTGGTGGGGGGTGAGGTGGGCTCACAGTGGTGTTGGAAGGGAATTTGGGGACATCGGAGTCAAGTGTTCGAGAAGAGACTGTGAGTGGGGACAGAGGACTGCAGAGCGAGCCCATGGGAGAGCCAGAGTGTGAGGAAAAATGGGCCAAGGGTACAGCTGAGCACCAGGTCTCTGTGGGCGAAGGATGATAAGGGTGGGGCGGGGAGCTCTGAGCAGGGATGCAGGCAGGAAAGTCTGTGGACCAGAGTCGGGGGAGCTACCACTTAACCAGTCCCACTTCCTGTCTCCCTGAGGCAGCAGTAGCTGCTGACCCTACAGAGTCCCAGGTGGGAAGGGTACTGGCCTCCAGTGTGGATGGAGAAAGTGGTCCAGGAGAAGGCAGTGGGCAGTGAGCAGAGGCATACTTGGCTAGAGAGGGGAGGTCAGGAAAGAGTTCCTCCCTCCCGACCCCCCGAGTGGATCTTGGGTGTGTATGGCATAAGCCAAGGTCTGCCAGTCCCTGGCCCATCTTCTCCCAGTGCCTTCTATAAGGAACTTTAAGCTGGGGTTTGCAGCCAGGAGCTAGGAAAGTCTCCTGGGACCCAGGAGGAGACAGCTGTGGTTAGGATTGGCCAGTGCCCAGATTGACAGGAAAAGAGGGCGTGAGCCTGAGCTAGGATACCCTTGACCTCTCTTCCCCGCCACACACACACACACACACACACACACACACACACACACACACACACTGAGCCAGTAGTGGAGACTACGTCCTGTTGTGGACATCCAGAGGCAAGGCATGACTTCTCATCTGTCCAGTCAGTGCTCAGATGCCTGCAGGCAGGTCAGCCCCAATGGCATCCCTCAGATATAGATTCCCCAGTTCAGCCATGAGCTAAGCGAGCCCCAGCAAAGACTTGGCTGTACCACGAGAGCTTCCTGTAAGCTGCTCCAGGTCATAGGTTAATTCCTTCCACGCAGAGCAACTGTTGTGAGTGGATCAGCTTTGCCCTGTGGCTTTTGCAGCAGAACATCTCCCAAGTCCCACACTGTGTGTAAAGAAGGGCTCCTAGTCCCACACTATGATCACAAAAGAGCGCTTTCCTTCATTCCGTATGTTGGACCAGACACTAGCTAGATTCTGAGCCATTGGTGTGGGATTGATGAGCTTTCCCAAGCCAGAGCTTCCCGTAGCTCAGGGGCCCCACCTCCTGTGCTTGTGGGCAGCCTGGGCCCGACCTTGACCGGGGGCAGCTGCAGCTGGCTCTAGAGGAGCTAGCTATATGCACACACCTCGACCTGAGCCCAGGACAGTCCGGTCCGGGACATGTGAGGTAGACCCTCTGTTAGTCATGCAGCTGCCTGGCGCCTTGCTCTCACTCGTGTCTCCCCTTCATCCCAGCACCACAGACGTGCACACAGTGGCCTCCCTGCTGAAGCTCTACCTTCGGGAGCTCCCAGAGCCCGTCATCCCTTTCGCCAGGTATGAGGACTTCCTCAGCTGCGCCCAGCTGCTCACCAAGGACGAGGGGGAGGTCAGTGCCTCTCGGGACACATCCTGGGGTAGACTGCCGGGCAGCGGGCGTGTGGAGTCAGGACTTGCACGAGTCCTGACAGGAAGGTTGCTGTGTTGGGGAGAGGGGATCCCCGAGTGCTGTAAAGCCTGTGTAGCCCTCTAATTGTCCTCAGAAATTTCTCACAGAGGTAGGAGTGGGGGTGGAACGTAGATCTCTTTTTATACATGCTGCCCAGTTCTGGCCTCTTCACAGTGGGTGCTTCTGTTCTGCCATCGTCTCCCACAGACTCAGGCTTCCAAGCAGCCCTGTTACCTGTTTCCCAAGTCAGCTCTCAGGATGGGAGGGGGTGTCTGCCCCTTGCCCTTCACGCTGCCCTCCTGGCCATCTGCAGCTTTGAGCTGCTGCGGCAGAAAGAACTGTTTGCCTTCTCTGTGACTGCGTGGGGAACGGGGGAGGGGAAGATGAGAGCTGTTATCTGGCAAATATTTGTGTCCCGATAAGTGAGCCGAGACATTCCTCTGTGGCCTTGCGGAGAGGCTCACCCCTCACCCCAGCTCCCAGAAAGAAAAATCAGTTTCCCCGAGAGGTCACAGTCACACTTTGGAGGCACGGAGGAGGACATCTGGGACTGGCCACACCTCCCTTCTCCTGTCTCACAGTCCTCAGAAGAGGCCTTACTGCTGGTGTCTGAAATGCTGTCTTCTCCTTTCTTCACAAGGGGACTGTAGAGTTGGCTAAACAAGTGAGCAACCTTCCTCAGGCCAACTACAACCTGCTCAGATACATCTGCAAGTAAGTCGCCTCTTCGGGGCGGGGCTCCTCTTCGGGGCGGGGCACCTCTGACCTGCTCTGGCTCTCTGCTCATCCCCTCCATCCCTGGAGAGACAAGACTGTGTAGAAGGGCCATTTGCCCTCTCAACACTGCCTCACCAAGTGTCGGGATGGCAAGGGGTGTGGAAGAACACAGAGCTGCAGGAGGTAGCGAGTGAGTGGTTTCAGAAGCAGCCCGCCCTCTGTCCTCCTGGGCACCTCTCACTTCCCTTCCTCACAGGTTTATAGCCCCAAATGTGGTATATCGCTTATGAGGTATGTACCCTCATTCTGGGTGCTGGTAGGAGCCTGCAGGAATGGCATCCCCCCACTGCCAGGTGGGGTCTGAGCTTTTTGGGGCATTTGTCGTCTGCACCAGGGATAACCAAACTGTGTCCCTTGGCTTTTGTTTCTCTTGATATTCTTAGGTCTCGGGGGATGTTCAGTCTTGATCAGATACAAGTGCATACAGCTGACCATACCCAGCAACTAGGGAAAGCCTGAGAGGCCTGGCTGAGTGTGGGGCTGGAATGGGGCCCGAGGGCACAAAGATGAGGCTGTGTAGTGGGGGCTGGGGGTGGAGGGTGTGGCTAGAGGGAATGCGTATATGAAAGTGTAGGCTGGGTGGGTGTAGGATATGACTGGATATTGGAGGTAGCATAATAGTGTAGTGGGTGGTTGGGAATAGTGGAGCTGAATGGGTAGGGATGGGTGGGCTTTGTGTGGCTCTCTCTGGGGTTTGGCTGTTTGGGGCGTGGAAGCAGAGGTGTAGTCTGATGGATGAACAGAGCATGTAATATGTGTAATATGTGGCTGGCTGGCTGGAGTATCATTCATATGGTATGGTGGGTATTTCTGAGAGGTGTGGCTAGGAGTGTTGGTGTGGTAGGTGGCCAGGTGGTGTCAAATTGAGTGGATGAAGCGGGTGTGGCTTGGTGGGTGTGGCCAGGCAGGGCTTGGAGCTCAATAGCAGGTTGGAGTTTAGAATCTGCTGCTTTACCAATTGCTGCTTCTCTATTTTGCAGGTTTCTGGATGAAGTGCAGGCCCACTCAGATGTCAATAAGATGAGTGTCCAGAACTTGGCAACTGTCTTTGGTCCTAACATTCTTCGGCCACAGATAGAGGATCCAGTAACCATCATGGAAGGTAAAGGGGAGGTAATTCGGCAGTATCCAAAGATGGGGGGGCTTTGGCCAGGGATCAATAGCTTAGATGTTATCTCCATCTTCAGGGACAGAGCCACCTCCACTCCAATCTTTGGAAAACATTAAGATGGCCAATGGTTAGAGATGACGGGATAGCTGGGACACAGGGATCCTTGTCCTTGAGCCCACACGGACTGTTTTCTGCTTTACTGTCACAGTCAAGTGATTGTCTTAGGCTCCTGGAGGATGTGCCCGTGAAGCACCAGGGAATTTCTCTTTTGTGATAAGTAGTAATACAATGATGTTTTTGAAAAGCAACGTGGTGAGGCTCAGATGGAGAATGACTGAAGTTCAGGAATTTGAGGGCAGCCCGATGGATCACATGAGACAAAGTCTCAGAAAGGGAAGAAGGTGAGAAAGGGCCAAAGCAGCCTCCTGTGCCATCCTCACACCCAACCTAAGGGTGAGAATTGCCCTGAGTCCCAGATGATGAAACGGAGGCCAAGCAAGGTGAGATGAATCACCAGGGGCCCACGTAGAGAGGCTGGATTGGAAACAAGAATACACAAGCCCTTGGAAAGACTGTCCCCAACAGAGCCAGTGCAGGAATCATGCTGTCCACACAGGATGCTCACATCTAGCTGGTGGGGACACGCCTGAGGCCCTGGTTTCGGACTTGGTTTTGGCCCCAAGTTGGACACCAGCAGCAGTCTTATAGCCCACTCTGGAAGGGCCCGGTTTTCTGGCTGAGAAAAACCTGTACTTCCTCCTGGATCACTAGCATACTGTGCAGAGTTCACCCAGGTCATGGTCTTCCCATCCATGGTGAACCTCCCTACTCTGGTATTTGGTTGCAGGCAGCTGGAGAGAACAAGCCTGCAGAATAGGCACTGTAGACCTTCTCATCACCCTGTTCTTGCTGCTGGGCCCCGCACCGAGCTCCTAGATTTGGAGCATTGAATCTCAGGGATGATGGAGTGATGGGTGGGCAACACTGTGCACATGTATCTATACATACATACACTATATATAATCTCCACACATATTTATAGGGGCTAAGGGCTAGAGCCATGGTGGTATTTGCTGCTCTTGCAAATGACCCAGGTTTGGTTCCCAGCACCCACATGGCAACTCACAATTTGTAATTCTGGTGCCAGGGGATCTGACTTTCTCTTCTAACCTCCACAGGCACTAGACACACATGTGGTGCACATAAACACATACTGGCAAAATACTCATGTAAATACTTCCTTAAAAATTTTATTTTGGGGCTGGAGTGATGTCTCAGTGGTTAAAAGCACTGCCTGTTCTTGCAGAGGTCCTGAGTTCAATCCCCAGCAACCACAAGGTGGCTCCCAACCATCCATAATGGGATCTGATGCTCTCTTCTCTCACGCAGCGCACATGCAGATAGAACACTCATATACATAAAATAAAGCCTTTAAAATTTTTCATTTTTAAATGTGTATCAGTGCTTTGTCTGCATGTATGTCTATGTGTATCATGTGCATGCCTGGAGTCTGCTGAGGTTAGCAGAGGGCATTGGATCCCCCGGATCTAGAGTTATGAATGGTTGTGAGTCCCCATTTGAGTGCTGGGACTTGAACCCAGGTCGTCTGTAAGAACACCAAGTGTTCTTAACTGCTGAGCTCCCAAATAAGTAATTTTTAAAAAGGATGTACATGCATGCGTGTGCGTGCATTTGTGTGTGTGTGTGTGAACTTTGTTCAGTCATGTGTGGTGGATGGGCTGACTTACTGGCTTCTGATTTCCACTTGCATCCTGCCACCCATCATCCTGTGGCCTTGATGAGCATCGTGTGTGCATGGCACCTACCTCCCCCTAGGGTGAGCAGTGCTATGCTTCCTCCATGCTCAGGGGCTTGGTGGGCACAGTCCTGTCTCTGCTTGGTACTGGCTGGGATGCTAGATCCCATTCAGACACAGGTGAGGTGCCCCGCAGGACCAGGCATCCTGTGGCTGAGCTGTAGTTAGACCTGAGTGTGTTAGAGGCACGGGTATTGCCACTTGCAGCCAACCTCTCCCTTTTATCACAGGCACGTCTCTGGTTCAGCATCTGATGACTGTCCTCATCCGCAAACATGGACAGCTCTTTGCTGCAACCTCCCTTGAAGAACCTGCTTCACCACATGGCACAGTAGAGTGGGGCTCTGAAGAGGTCACCAGGGATCACCGGGGTGAGCCTGGCAGCCCTGGCTTGCCCACACATAGGACTTCATCTCTGGATGGGCCAGCTGCAGCAGTGCTATCTAGAACTTCGCCGCCGCGCCTTGGCAGCCAAACTGGCCCCGCAGCCACCAGCCCTGGGAAGAAGATGCACACTTTGCCTGTCTGGAAGTCTTCTTTTCGGCAGCAGGGATCCCGGTCAGAGAGCCCCAAAGGGGTCAACTCATCCTTAGAGGTACCCATCATCTCCTCTGGTGGGAACTGGCTCATAAACGGGCTATCGTCTCTTCGCAGCCACCGTCGGGCCTCATCGGGGGACCGCCTTAAAGATACAGGCTCGGCACAGAGACTCTCCACCTATGACAATGTGCCGCCATCTAGCCAATTTTCTAGCACTGCCAGCGTGGCCAGCACGTCATGGTCTGTAGCCTCGTCCTCCCGAGAGGCCTCTGTCAGCAGCTGCACAGCCTGCCGGGCCAGCAACTCTTCTGCCTGCAGCTCCTTACACACCGAGTGGGCTCTCGAGCCCTCTCCTCTCCCCAGCAGCAGTGAGGGCCACCAGTCCCCGGACCTGGGCCACAGCCTGGATGAGCCATGTGTGGGCAGTGGCAGCAGTGAGCCCAATGACCCAGGCAGCCCCACACAGGCCCATGTTCGCCGCTGCCGGGCTCTCCAGGGCCAGGTGGCCGAGCTCAGGGCAGAGTTGTGTCAGCAGAGGACTGAGTACAAGAGGAGCCTGAAAAGGTAAAGGACCACTCTTATGCTGGCTGCTTGGAAAGCTGCAGGGGGCAGGGCTCAGAGCAGCCCGCTCCCAGGGTGCCTTTCTTGGAAAATGGCACTAGCCTATTCGGGGTTGGGAGGGGGTGTACCCGTCAGCTGGCAGGCCTCCACAAGGGAGAATGTCAGTTTGTAGAACAGGAGTCGGGAGCCAGGCGGCTCTCTGGGATACAGTGAGAGCAGAGCCCTGAATGACCGTATCACTGAAAGTGGCCACAGAGAGGGTTGCCCAGAGGCTGTCCAATGCGCAGCCCAGCCTATCCCAGGTACCTATAGTAAGCCTAGTTATACAACGCTCCTTCCCTACACAGGATCTCCTTGGGAAGAATGGAGGGGAACAGTGAAGGCCCTTGAACCACTCTCAACTGACAGGGGCCCCGTGGAAGGAGAGTTTGTAAGAGGATGGTCTCCAGCACAGGAAGGAAGGGGACTATGGCACCATGTCCCATCTAGCAGGCTTCTGGGAATAGGCTCTGTTGGCATACAGGGTGCTCACCCATTCTGCCTCCTGTAATCCAGTCGCTGCCCTTCCAGTATCTCCCTAAGAGGATCTTTTGTTTGTGAAAAACAGATAGATGCTGTGCTAGATACCGGGGACAGAGCTGTGTCCCAAACTCACCAGAATTCTGGGCCTGACTTGTATTTGGGATTACCAGGATGAGACAATACACAAGATTCATCAGAAATGCATGACGTGCTGGGGAGTGGATACAGGACAGGAGCCCTGGGGAGGGAAGGGGGCCTTCTCGGGAGAGGATAGGAAGGCCTGAGGTGTGTGTGTGTGGGGGGGGGGGGGGTAGGAGAGCATGCCTTGGAGCTCTGCTAGCCTTGAGCAGGGTAGTAAGGCAGGGGCTTCAGGCCTGGATACTTCTTGGTCTTCTTCAGGGGACAGTGAGTGTGGAGAAACAGATGGAGCGTTTCAAGGGCTTTGGCTCTCTATTGGAAAGCTTACTGGAGGTTTAGTAGGCACCAATTAGGAAGCGATAGGAGTCCAGGCTCGTGGGATGGCATGGGCCACGGGGGCAACAGCAGAGGTGGGAGAAACAGAAATTGGCACATGTTCTGAAGGTGGATTGGGCGGGCCTTGCTCTCTGATGAACTGAGAAGAGCTCACCTGGCATAAAAGTCTTAGTGCTTGCTGTAGGGGAAGAGCTAGAAGCAGATACTCATTGGAGAGGAGAAGGAGGCGGGACAGAGCACGGCTTGAGGAAGCTCTCAGGAGCTCCACATCGGACTGTTCAGTTAGAGATGCTCGTGGCCAGGCCAGGAGCTTACTAGGAGGGCTTAGCATCAAGAGACTGGACAAAGTCACTCTCACATAGGACAGACAGAGAGGGGAGGCCCAAGCAAGGAGAGGATACCATGGAAGGGTTGGGGACAGAAGAGAAGCAAGCGAGACCTCAGTGCCATCCTCCACGAGGTCCCCTTTCTGGTAGTATGCTCACTGCTATGGTGAAGGGAGGTTACCTTCCTCTGAGCACTATATAGAAAGCAGCAGGAGATATGGGTAAGAGTATAAAAACATGAGTCAGGGACCTCTGCCCCTCTTGCTAGTGAAAGGTGATTTTTTTTTCCTCCCCTCACCAGGACAGTTGACAGGAGTAGAGTGACAAAAGGCGACATCTAGCAAGGGCTCAGGGATACTGCTAGTCCCAGTGCTGGGCAGGAATCCTTATGGTGGCATTTCTGGGTCATAAACCCAAGGAAGGCAGCCTCCCTGTAGGGAGCCCCCATTGGCTTGCAGCACTGAGCAAGACTGTGAGATCCCTACCTACAGCCACCTCTCCATGTCCCTGACCCGGTCTCTTCCTGCTGTGACAGTACCCCACCCAGTAGCTGGAGTCTGAAAATCCCCCTCTTCTTGATTTTTAAGCATCGAGGAGGGCAGTGCTGACCTGCGGAAGCAGATGTCTCGGTTGGAAGAGGAGCTGGACCAGGAGAGGAAGAAGTATGCCATGCTGGAGATCAAGCTCCGGAACTCGGAGCGAGCCCGGGAGGATGCGGAGCGCAGGAACCAGCTGCTGCAGAGGGAGATGGAGGAGTTCTTCTCCACCCTGGGGAGCTTGACTACAGGGACCAAGGGGTCCAGAGCCCCGGAGTGAAAGGAGCAGAGGCACGCGTCTGTCTATGTCTGCTCACGTTTCCTGCAGGGCTGGCCACAGTGCAGAGGAAGCCAGAAGCTTCAAGTTTGGGCCAGGCCACCAGCAGGGCCATCTGCCTCCAAGTGCCAGAGAGAGGGAGCCTGACACCAGGATGGGGACTGTCAGTATCCCCAAGAGTCCAGGCAGGATCTGGATACTTTTCCAAACATACGGGTCCCAGCAGGGGTCAGAGGGGATGGTGCCCCAGGATCATGAGCATCCGCCTCTCATCCAGGAAGAGTCCTCAGTGGCCACCCAAAAGGATGGCACCTTGAGAGCCAGGCCACCAAGAACTTTATTAAAGTGCTCTGAAAGCATGGCGCCTGTCACCAGCCTCATTCTTCATGTCTGTGCCGAGGGGAGTTTACCAGGTGATAAGTTTCTTGGAAGGCTGATCATCCCCGGGTGTGGGTGGAGCTCCCCGAGGGTCTCAGCACTACTGTGGGGGGGAGCCACCTCAGAAGCTTCTTCAACTCTCCCATCTCAGAGCCTCTGTGGCTACTTCTTACCCTGCAGGGTCCTCTGCAACCTGCTTTCCTCTGCAGGGGCTCAGCTCTGCTCCAGAGGGCTGGGCTTACAGAAGGCCAGAGCTGATTGGTCCTCTAGAGCCTGCCCACTTTGCAGGTCTGGGAGGAGTCGTCCCGTACTTCCATGTCTACCGTAACTCCTTGAGACAGCTTCAGACCTTGAGTGACCCCTGCCCCACTCTCCAGGCTCCAGGCTCCAGGAAGCCCGGGCATATTCTGGTTGCTCTGATAAAATACCCGACAGAAACGTTTTAGGAAGGCCTTCAGCTGCTGCGGCATGAGAGCTAACCTAGCTGGAGCAATAGGAATCTGAGACAGCTGGTCTCACTGCATCCACTAGACTATGGATCTTCCTCTGGAAATGTCCTAGACAGACCCAGAGGTGTCTCAGTGTCTCTTCTATGGATGTAAACCCAGTCAAACTGACAGTGAAGATTGGCCATTATACAGGCCCAGCTGTAAGAGGCCTGGCCTCTCCTTTCCCCCTTAAACAGTGACCTATGGTCTCTGTCTGTCTGTGTGTGTATGTAGGGGTGGTGGTGGTTAAGAGGTCTTCAATGTATCCCAGTTACAGGTCACTATGCCTTAAAGGCATTAAGCCCCTAATGCCCACCTACCTGACTGACAACACCCAGGCAGCAGAATGGCCAGGGTTACAGTGCTATTAGCACTGGCTCCACCCCTCCACACACACCCCTGCCCCCATGAAACTCAAGGCCAGCTGCCCCTACCCTCACTCTCAGTGGTAAGGCCAACTGACACCTGACCTCTGACTGTTCTTTGGAAGAGGACTGGAGATTTCCACAACTAGGATTCCTCCCAAGGACCCTCCCAGCGTCAGAGGCCAGGGTCAGGGTGTCCCTGGGAGTCCCAAGAGGGCAGCAGAGATATCAGTGTATGTTATAGGGCACTGCTGCAGCCCGTTCCTTCCTCCCCCGTATTCAGAGAGGACAAGCTAAAGTGACTGATTTCTCAGAACCTCTCACAGGACAATTTAAAGATTACTCCTTATATCCTCTGTGACAGGGGAAACAGCCCTGAGCGGTTAGGTGGGGCCACCAATTTATTCATACAACCCTGTTTTGTTCCCTCAGCACAGGTGTAGAACTCTGCTGAGTTGATTTGAAGCAAAAAAAAAAAAAAAAAAAAAAAAAAAAAAAAAAAAGCCACCAGCTCATCAAAAGAGCTTCCAGGACCGAAGTCTCAGGAGGGCTTCACAGTAGGAAAAGTCTGGCCATGGTAAAGGCTAGCTGCCTGCCTGCCTGCCTGCCTGCCTCCTACAGGGAAGAGTTTGCTAGCCAACTCTGCCACCTGCTGGCAAACAGGGATGTAGGCATGTACAACTTTTCTTAAGGATGAATCTCCGGTCTCTTCTCCCACTGTGCAATGCACTCTCCTGCCTAGACATCTGACTTCTGATGAGAGGCACTGACCATGAGGCTCATCCACAGTGGGTGCTCTGCCGGGAACCTCTCAACCTTTCCTTCTCTTCCAAGCCTAAAGGTTCCAGCCATAATCATACTAGAATGAATGACCTCTCTTAAGTCAAACAATGAATTGTGACTATGAACAGATGGGGAATGAGACTTTAATTATAAAGAGGTATGAACTGGTGAAAATAATTTAAGATTCTGGCCACAGGCTACTTTGAGACATGTTTTAAAATTTGTTTTGGGGGGTTGGACAGATTGCTCACTGTTTAAGAGGTGAGGCCTTAGGGAAGGACTTTCTTGAGGAAGACATAAACTCTAGTCTAGCTTAGTAAGTTCCTTGGGGTTACTTCAGGAGGATGGGTAACAATGTCCGTGGTATCTGGAAAGGCCCACCTAGCATGGGCCAGGAGCTCCCTGCGAGTTGCTAGTTCTGCCAGTCTCCTTAAGCGTTTGCTACTTATATAAATGTGCGGTATGGCCTGAGACTCCGCCCTCGGCCTCCCCAGCCTCTTAAGGGTTAAGAGTCTTCTCACAAGGTGTGGGACACACACCTTTAATCCTCCCACGCATGAGGCAGAACCAGCAAGTCCTAGGCCAGCCAAGACTGAACACCAAACCCCTCCTTTCCAGGCCAATGTTTCAATAGAAAGGAAAAGTCTGTACAAGAGTTCCTGAGGTCCTTTGCCGTGTACCCTCGAAGGGGACTTGAAGACTCTGGTCCTTTCTCCTTTCTTTGCTTCATGGCCCATGGAGTTGGTTTTACCATGTCCCCTACTATGCTACCTTGTCACAGGCCTGAAGCATCCTAGTTAACCAATCATGGCTGAACCTTTTTCCTATAAGCCTAAATATTTTCTCTGTAATTATCTAGAGTATTTCACTATAGTGATGCAAAGCTGACCAAGGCAGATGGAAAGGACTGTAGTTGGTGATGGGCAGACCTGATGGGCTCAGATGGGGGGAGCAAGCAGGCAAGCTTTCATTCCACTGACATGAGCAGGCTTGAATTATACAAGTTCTGCATTTTTGGCCACTGCATAGAGTGGGCATAAGTGGATGCAGGTATAGTAGTCAAGGACACTGGATGCTGGAAGGCTGGCCGAAGGTTGACGGGGAGGAAACCAAGGGGAGAATGCTGGCACATCCATTTACATCCTTATGTGGATGGGTTTTAACATTTTATCAAGTCTTTGGGAATTTCAAATCATGTACCCCAATTCCACTCACTTCCCAGTCCTTCCATATCCATCCTTATAATCTCTCCAAAAGAAAATAAAAAATTTAAAGGTTAGAGAAGAAAAGCAAAACAACAAAAAATATGACCCTATCAAGCAGTTTTCTGTTACATGCACTATTTGCTCGTTTTTCCCATACTTCCCATATTCATTCATGGCATTGCAAGTTGTGTATCACACAGTGCATCCTTTTGCCCAAAGAGCTCTACTTGCTAATGTTCATTGCCATGAGCCATTAGTCTAGTTCAAAGCCTCTGGCTTCTGCTACACCAGCAATATTGAACCCTCACAGCCTCTTGGATATTCTGCTGAGTCGTGGAGTCCTGCAGCTTTGGTTCTGCAGGACTGGCTCCTTCACAGGCTCCAGCAGTTCATAGATAAAGTAGATGTTGGGGTGGGTGAATTCATAAGTGCTGGACCTGGATGGTAGCTGAGTAGGTCAGCCCAACAGCATCCCTCCTACTTCCCAGCAGGTCTATTTAAAGAGAGCAATTAACAGGGTCTGGTGGCATACTGCTGACATGAGAACGGTGGAGGTGGACCTTTGACAGACTGTATGGGTGTCAGCAAAGGCTAGAGGAATGGAGAAGCTGGCCTGAGGACAAGCAGGATGAATGCACTCTGCTGCCTCTGGGGTCCTGGGAAAGGAGGGAGGCACCTTAGCATTCTGTGAAGAGGAAGTACTTGACCACAGTACCTTCTCAAGCCCATCCAGAGCAGGGTCTACTGACTGGCAGCTGAGATGGCTGTGGTGGCATCTGACACCTGTCTTCAGACAATTGGGAATTTCATTTTGGAGTCAGATTTGAAAGATCATAGCCCAGTCTTGCCAATCCTCAAGTTGTAAATCACAACCCTGTCCTCACCCAAGGGGTGAGTTCTCAAGGCTGGCCCCAGTCCAGGTCAGTGGGGGCTACAAACTGCCCCCAGCCACCATCCCACTCCCCATTTAGTTTCTGGTGTCTCTTGGTCCAGTGCTGGAAACAAGGGGTAGGATCCATGTGATGTGATGTGGGGCTTGGGAATGCCTAGTCTTGGCTCTGCTGCACTGTGAGGGTGAGTGCTGAAGCTCTTTCCAGCACAGCCTAGGAAAGAGAAGTAGCATTTGCTGCATATCATATTCTTCTGAGTGTGTATTTACCTAAGTCCTGGCTGCTGTTTGAACATTAGAGTGTGACTGTAGCTAGCCGAACTGTTATGACTTCTACAGATTGAACCTCTAGCTGAGAGTTAAGAGACAACTATTTGCCAAAGGTGCCTTACATACTGCTCCACCTGTGTGGACAATGAGCCTTTACAGTGACCTATGCCTCCTTGTTTTATGAGAAAAGAGAGCCAGGGAGAGGGCAGGCCATTTACCAAGACTAGAGACCAGGTCCAATTTTGGGCATTTTACATTCCCATTATTGCAGTAATCTTATACTGTATGCAGTGACTTGTGCAACATGTTGAGAAATATAAACACTGCACGGTCAAAAGTCCTAGTCATGGGCTTAAACAACATTTGCATGCTAAGTGTCTACACCAGGTTCTCCCTTCCCAGGGTATTATGGGGCAGGGTATATGTGCTCTATCAACAGAGAACAGGCTGTCATCAACTAACACATGAACATGGTGCCTCCTTCATTACCTGTGCAGAAGTGAGAATGAAGTGAGCAAGCATGAGGGCAAAACAGACAGACTGATGGCTAGCATCTGTGACCCAAACACCCTACAGAGATGGGAGGTAGAGACAGGGCCTGAAGCCTCAAGTCAGCTAGCCTTGAGCATCCAGTACAGGTACAGAAACAGAGATTGTGTTTCAGCAAACAGGTGAGAACTAACCTCTGAACGCTGTCCTTTCATACCCCCCACACCCTCTTTCTTTTTTTTTTTAAAGATTTATTTATTATTATATCTAACTACACTGTACCCGTCTTCAGATGCACCAAGAGGGCATCAGATCTCATTATGGGTGGTTGTGAGCCATCTCGCCAGCCCCCTCCTTTTCTCTCTTCTCTTTTCTCTTCTCCTCTCCCCTTCTTTCTCTTTCTTTTCTTTTTCTTTCTTTCTTTCTTTCTTTCTTTCTTTCTTTCTTTCTTTCTTTCTTTCTTTTCTTCCTTCCTTCCTTTTCTCCTTTTTTTTCCCTAGGCCAAGAGGTCTATTGGTGAAGGGGGAGAGTGAAAGACATGAGAGAGAAACAGGGAACAGAAGAGAAAGAGGTCCCCTTTTTTTCTTTCTTTTTGGCTTTTTTTTTCTTTTTCTCCAGCCTTGACTGTTTTTTGTTTTGTTTTGTTTTTGTTTTTTTGTTTTAAGTTAGCAAGAATTATATAATCATATTATATGACTTCCTGGGGAGATATGGACACCCATTTATCCCAGATAGGGCACTCCCAGATCAAAGATTTAACCTCACCCAAGTCCAGATCTCAATGTTTTTAACTGAGGCAATTAATTAAGAGGCAGCTACCCCATGGATCAGTCCCAACCAACTGTTCTCCACCAGAGAATGTTAGTCACTCCCTTTCTTAGGGTCTTGGGTTACAGCTGCTGTGATTTAAAGATGGCAAAGGCTATGCCATTTCTGGAGGACAGATCTCTGTAAGAAGCAATAATCAGAGGCTTACAAAGGAGAACAATTGCCTCTGGGCAAGTGAGGGTGTGCATAGCACATTCAGGATAGAACAGAATTCAAGAGGGCCTGGTGGGAAAGACACAAGAAAGTAGCACAACACACTGCAATCCTTAATGAAAATGTAAAACAAAGAATTGGTCTTTGGAAGTTGATCATGAGGCACATCTCTCAAGGGATTCTTACCGACCAGGTGCAGTTTGGGACGGTGGGGTATGGAGAAGGCAGCTCAGGTTTAGCATAGTCATTCTGGAGCACACAAAATGCCTTCCTTTAGTGTCAGCATTTCTCTACCATGCAACTTCCATTTCTTTCCAGGTTACACTTATTTACATAAGCATACACACAAGCAGCACACAACTAGGAGGTCCCCATGCTTGGCAACGCAGAAGCACAGCACATTCCATGTGCCTACCTCGCCAAGATTTGGTTTTGCCAGGGAACCATGCACTTCGGCTTCTCCCTTTTGGTCCACTCTCATCTGCATGGCTCTTTCCACTTCTTGGCCAGTTTTCACAAGTACCTGTCCAGGGAACTTGGGCATTCTCATGCACGTTACTAGGAAGCTTTTCCTTTCCTTCTGTTCAAAGTGATTGGAAATGCTATGGGGCCACGATAAGCAGATGTCACAGGCCTCATGCAGACAGAAAACTGGAGAAATCTAGAGATAAGTCGGATGCAAGTCAACTGTCCCATTCTTCCTATGACATGCCCTCTGCCATAGACCCTGCAAACAGGAGAGGTACAAATTCTAAGATGCACTGGGTAGAGACCCAGTAATGAGCGCTCCTCAGAAGTACAGGGCCCATAACACCGTCCAGCTCCCCATGCTGACTAAGCTCAGCAACATGCTTAAGTGAGCCTTCTTTCCCACCTTACTGCTCTCAACAAGGCACCTGGCTTCCATGCTCTCACCTCTAGCCTGGACTGGATTTGTTCTCACTGCAGTGTCCTAAGATAAAGTCTTATCATCTCACACTCTGCAATGGGTTCTCACTATCCAGAGCAGCAGTTCCCAACCTGGGCCCGGAACCACCTTTCACAGGAGTTGCATATTAGATAGCCTGCACATC
This sequence comes from Mus musculus, assembly GCF_000001635.26. Taxonomy (NCBI): domain Eukaryota; kingdom Metazoa; phylum Chordata; class Mammalia; order Rodentia; family Muridae; genus Mus; species Mus musculus. Next base: position 33,376,497 of record NC_000080.6, read on the forward strand.
AGGTATATATGTTGATTCATAACAAGAGCAAAATCAGTTACTAACTAGCAACAGAATAACTTTATGGTTGGGGTCACCACAACCCGAGGGACTGTATTTAAAGGTGCACAGCATTAGGGAGGTTGCGAGCTGCTGTTCTAGAGGATGAAGCAGGCCCTCCTGTCTGTTTCCTTTCTCACTGTTCCAATTCTGAACCTCCGCTTTCCCGTCAGGAAGGCTATTTGTACACCTGTGCCTTGCCTGTCTGCCCTCGTTGCCCCGCAGGCACTTACTTTTAAACCCGTACCTTTTCCTTTTGTTTAGAATATCCTTCCTCTTCAGAAGTCTTTTCACAGAAAGATGCGCCTTCTTGAACCTGCCTGTTTTCCTCCGCAGTCTTGGTTCTCCTCCCCCTCCCCCACCCCCTTCCCTTCTTGATTCCTTGCATTCTACTTTCTAGCAGAGTCTCAACAGTATGCTTTCTTTAACTGATGAAATAAAACTTGTGTTGGAAACCTAACATTTTCAAAGCATATTTGAAAGTTAACTTATTTTCTAGTAGGATCAACCCCTGGTATATAAGCTTAAATAGCTTTAAAAAAAATTAACCTAAAATCAATACAAGTAAATCACCCTCATTTAGGTTTGACAGATTTTGAGAAAACAACAACAACAACAACAACAACAACAAAAACTTTAAAAAAATGCAACACCTGTATTAGCCACACAAGGAACTCCACTTTATGACTGAGTGGGAACCTTGATCACTCAATTCAACATCAGGTTGAGGTTAACCTTCTGGTTCAAGCTCTGCTACTCTATCTCGCTACCTATGACAGTAGCAGGACAGCAGGCACCAGCTCAGCAATCTCATGGCTTGCCAAGGCAGCAGGGACATGGCTTCAGTGTTAGTGTATGCAGAGGCAGGGGAGGATGGCATGGGTACAAAGGCTGTGTGGACAGAAGCCAGGCAAGATGGAAGAACGCCATCCCATGGGCTGGGTTAGCACTTAGAGGGACCCTGCACACCTTCATGCAGCTCACCCATTAGCAGTGATGAGAACCTGTGGACAGAGCAGATACAACTGGCTCCATGTTCAAACCTGCTTCTTTTTTTTGACAGATTCGGGTCTGATACTGATTTTTGCCAATTGGCCATGATGGCTGCTGTCTCATGCAGTTACTAGGTCAAAGGGCACTGAAGCAAAGTTTCTTTCTTAAAGTTCCTCTAGTGATTTGAAACATAAGAACAGTAAGCCTAGATCAAGCCATACACCAGCAGTTAAAACCGGGATGACAATGTGTATAAAATCCAAACCTAAGACACCTGCCCTACTAACAACCTTACCTCAGTCCACAGGAAACCCTAAAACCACCAGGAAAAAACACAATTTTGTTTTGCTTTCAATGAAGAACTCTTACTTTCATACCACTTTTTCTTTTTTATTTAAAATATTATAACCAATTGACACACTAGATAACACTGTTTACACCCAGTGGTGCATGTTGAATGACTAGGGCATGAACGATAACCCACGGTAACGATCCCAGCATTCCCTACAAAGTGCCCATTTGTTTTGTCTAGAGGAGAAGAGAGGAGAGCACACGGAAGGGGCGGGATGAAGGAATGACATGTACAGGGAAAGAGGAAAAAATCTAATTATCATCCTATGTTTTGAGGTTTAAAACCTTATTAACAGGGTAAACCGTAATGAGAAAACAGACATCACAGTCCAGGCAGACAGCTACTTCAGTGTAACTTCATCATTCCGCTATAAGATTAACAGCTTCTCAAAAATATACCAAATATTGGGCCTACAAAAGTAATGTATTTCTTCGTAAAATTTACTAAGATTTTCTCCTTCTGTAAAATGTAAAGCATGGACTGGTATCTCGAGCAGGTTTCTTACAAAAACAGTGAGGATGTCAATAAGCGTATGCAGCACAATTCCCCAGACACAGTGGAAGACTACACGGGACTGTCTCTTACTGACGCAAGGTTTGCACTTCACATGCTTACTGGTATTTTGTGAACAGTGGCTAGAAAGTATTCAACGCACATTTATAATTTACACTCAGTAAAGGTCAAACAGTAAGGGCTACAGCTTACTTGGGAAAGCATAGAAAATCAGTGTGAGGTAGTTCAATAAAAACCTAGTTTAATTTTAAGTCATTGTGAGAATAGGACATTGTGCAAAACTAATCCACAGGTAATATTTCTCAGGAGTTTCAGTAATGAAGAGAATCTAAACCAGAAGTGCCCAGAAAGTTGCTTACTAGACTCCCCTTAAAAGCAATTTGCCTAAGAGCAGTTACTTTGAAATTAATTAGGACACAATTTTCCTATCTTACCCCAAACCACACATTTCTGCTTCAATGCCCTTATCTCTTTCATCTTTCTTTCGTGCGATTAGGACAAATGTGCCTCCTGTGGTTCACAGGAAACACCCAAGAGATCAGTAGAAACACAATGCACACTAGAATATGCACACTAGAATGCAACAAGCCACGAGGCAATGCTGAAGAGGGCTACGGGTGAGAGACGGTGCTGGGTATTCTACTCACTGGTAAGACTTACTGGGGTCATGGGGCATCATGCATCCACTCTACACTAATGAGTGACTAATGAACAACACTCACAAACTACAACAGTATTTCTGAAAATATACTATGTTGTTGGTTTTTTTTTTCAATCTCAAAATGCCGTGCAGGCTAGCGCTGAGGCAACACTGATGATGTCTTCATGTGTGCGGCAGAAACTGGCCAATAATGTAAACCAAGTTCTTTTTGTAACTCAGGAAACAGCTTCCCTTGCCTACTGCTCATCCTATCCTGTCAAGTGTCTTTTCTACCTCCACGTCTTAGGGTAACAAAGTGAGATGAGCTCAGAACTGAGGGATAAGGCTGACAGGCAAGCTTTGTACACAACCAGCTTCTCTGTATTGGTGGGGACTACTGCTTCTCTTACTAGCCAGGTGTGAACACACTGGGCCTTTGCTTCTGGTGTGCACTCTTCTGAGATTTGGCAATCAGCAGCATGGCATGACACAGTAAAAACCACTAGCAAATAGCATTAAAGAGTGAGATGCTCTATAACAAAGCAATCCCAACAACATGCTCATCTTACAGATGGTCACTATGTATTAGTGGGTACGAGACCTGTAACCAGGAAGACATGTAGGAAGAATAAGGCTCTCTTTCCTAAACCATGAAGTGGAATGCTAATTCTCAGCTAAACAACTTTTAGACAGTAAGACAATGGGTATCATAAGTATATATAATTGAAAAGTCAAATTATAGGGTGGCTTAATAAGTACTGATAGACAGAAATGTTATTTGTAATTTCTTAAAAAAATACTTAAGATGCTTTAAGACTCTAAAAGTACCAGTAGGATTTATGTTAAAAGATTTAAACACAGTGGTGTGTTTTGTGTGTGTGTGTGTGTGTGTACAGTGGATCTTAATGTGTTGGGCACATGTTTAACAAACAGACCTTGCTTTTAGGTATACTCTGTTAGGTATTTCAGCTTACATTAAGCATTGAGAGCTTGTTGTTTTTTTTTTTTTTAAATTTAACTGAAACATGATTGCTGGCAAGTGGGAGCTGGCAATTACAACAGATGAGACAATCAAACAACTAGTATTCCTTACTTACCCGAAATCTGAATGAAGAAGATGGCTTCTCAGCAATCAAACACAAACACAGAAAACTAACTACAGCATATCAGCTGGTAAGTGCAATAGTGACACATTTTATCACGGCAAAACCAAAACCAGTTAGATGCAAAACTAATATAAAATAAGAACACACTCATGCTCCAATTTCTGCTAAAATCCTGACTTCAACCTTGTATTTCTAGAACCAAGAGGCGTAACAGTCTCAAATTCATACTTGTCTAATAAAATAAATGCACCATGTTGTACATATAGAAAAGGAATCACTAAAAGATGGGACGCTAGAAATCTTGATAAACTTGCTATGTTTAAAAAGGTAATATCTTAATCTTAAGTATTGCACATTAACAAGACTTAAAATAGCTTACTTGAAAGTAATTGTACACTAAATGTTTTTAAAAAGCAACCAAAAGAAGAAAAATCCAAAAACCAAAACAAAAGAACCTGCTAAGCAACCTTTCAGAAATCTGCCAAGCTGTGCCCGCTCTTACTCCTGCTGATTGTGAGCTCCAAGGGGCTCCGGGCTCCTTCCTACAACCTTGCAGCTCATGAAGTATGCATTTCCCAGTTCATTACATGAAATCCCTCTTGTTCCAGATAATACCAAAGGTGCCTGGGCATTATAGACATCATTTCAGAAATAATGAGACCTTGATGACATTTTACTTAGGAAAATTCAGTTACAGAGAAAGGATTCTGCAGATATAAAATGTAAACAGTTAACACACACTTGTCAGGAGCAGCACCATTCTTACACTACTCAACGTCCATACTGGAAATCAGATATAAAAAACCAAAGACTCAGATGAAAGAACCACCACTATGCCTGCTCTGCTCACTGTGAAGAAACAGTCCTTAGAAAATGACATCCTACATATGGCTGTGTGCTACTATTTTCAGATGAACGGCATATTGCTCATTTAAATGTCACCTACACAAGTTTAAGTAGGCTTTGGAACCTCCTGACAGCTAGTAGAAACAGGATAATGCTACAGGTAGAATCAAATGGCCAGAAACACCACAAACTGGTGCTCAACAGACTGACCCGCTAAGGAACAGGAACTGGGAAAGGCCAGAGGCCAGAAGCTGTCCAACAGGGAAAGTCCAGGCTCGTGGCCAATGCCAGGACCTACAGCCTGAGGAGATTAACTCAGTGTCTACAGAAGCAGGCTCGTAGCCAGGACAGGGGAAGCATCTGTTGATCTCCACGGAAATGTAGATTCATGAAGTGTCCTCTTAACTTTGTGTGATCAAAAGCTTTAAGCATGCCACAGATGATCAGAATATACCACATTCCTTAGTTTAAGTTTTTCTTGGGTTGGTGTAGGAGATTCAAAATGGAGAAGGATGTGCCCAGCATCTTTAAAGACATGCTCTGAGTTATTCTGCCATTAGATAAGGTGTTTGCTAAAATTTAGGTAAGGTTGCCTACCAATTGTTTTAACTAAGTTGGGATTGGCAAGTAGCAAATATTGGAGGTTTCTTGATGCGTTCATCATTTACAGTAGTTATTCCTGAATATAACTGGCTACAGGTTATTTTCCCTTATTCCTCTGGGGTTATTTCATTGATAAGCACATAACCCTGAAGGATAGCATCATGAACAAACATCTGAAATAAATTCTAATAAAAAACTTATAAACATCTTAAATAATTCATGATATATGCAAGTCACCACATAATAGTTGCTTTGATAAACAAAAATTTTACAAATTCAGTAAAAAAATCAGCAGCATAAGATAAAGCAAATATGCAAAATTTAAACCATGATAAAATAATTAGGTTTACATTATACAGTTAATTACAGCAAAAATACAATACAGTTTTGTTGCTGTTTAAAAACACAACTTAAGTTTTAAATTACAACACTTGAAATTAAAAAAAATAAACTACTTTACTACAAAATGAATTCTACATTTTCTGAAAAATCACTCAAAAATATGACCACTGAATTGTTTTTAAAGCAGTTCTATCAATGACTAACCAATTCCCCATCCCTCCCACCCACCCAAGGCCCAAGTAGTCATCTACAGCAGCCCAGAGGTCCAGCTGATGCTTCTAGACTGCTGTCTGTATCCGAGGCCAAAGTCGGATCTGTGGACATTGAAGACATGTCATTGACAGACGGCGAAGACGATGGATGCTGAGAGCCATTGATCATTGCTGCACCTGTGCTATGAGAAACAAAACAGCAAACCAGTTGCAGAGAGAGTTGCAGACCGGGCTGCCTGGCCTGTGCTACCTACCTTCAGGGTCTATAGACTTCTCCTGGGCTTACGGGTTGCTGAATCGTATTGAACCCAGCACTAATGTTCTCTTATGCACACAAACTACGAAGGGAGAATTGTGAAAATGTCTAGAAACCTATACTTGTTTTCCTTTCCATAATGCATTTTTAGTTTAAGACAAGAAGTTAAAATCCAAGTAACATGGAGAATGGCCCTACAGCAAGATCCATAAATGGGCCTCAGGGTGTGTTCCAAAAGAGTTGAGAGTACATACAAAACTGCTTACACTTCATTTTGTTGGAGAGAAGATCTCTAAGATCCAAGTAACTAAAAACAGCCTGAGAACTAAAATAGTATAGAAAATTACTTTTGATAGTCTCACAAAAACCACAGTGTTCAAGTGATACTCCTGGGTCCATCTTACAAAGTAGAAGCCAACACAAAAGAACAGCATCTTAAAAAAAAAAAAAAAAAAAAAAAGCCGGGCAGTGGTGGCACACACCTTTAGTCCCAGCACTTGGGAGGCAGAGGCAGGTGGAGTTCGAGGTCAGCCTGGTCTACAAAGTGAGTTCCAAGACAGCCAGGGCTACACAGAGAAACCCTGTTTCGAAAAACCAAAAAAAAAAAGACCAGCATCTGATCAGGAGGGACCTGAACCAAGTGGCCAGTCTACAAGAGAGTGTGTCACTTACCAGGTAACCAAAACAGCCTAGTAGGTAAACTCAGGCATACTTTGACCCAGGTAAATACCAGGCAAAAACAAATACAAACTTACTAAACAGAGAGAAAATGCTTTTCTCTGTGAAAAAGCAGTATCGAACAAGCATTTCATGCATTTAAAAAATGAAAAAGCTCAAAAACCAGGAAAACCTATGGAGAGACAGAAATCCTTTTAAGGGGGAAGCCTCATTCAGAGGGAAGAACATGTTAAAGCATCTCAACAAGATGGAGCAACTTTCAAGCCATAAGCTCACTAAATAGAAGTACAAGAACTTAAGTTCTCAAAAATACATATACAGAACAAAAACAGTGTGTAGTGCTCAGGGCCCCAAGATGCTAAAGCCGAGCAGGCAGGACTCTGCTGACGCACTTGTCCCCCTTCTGTACAGTGATGAGCAGAACACTGAGAGACAAGAGGTCCTCAGAAGCTTGTATTCAAGTGTGACTAACGTACTAAAAAGAACGTCAGAACGTGATGGCACACATAGCAAATTTAGCAAATTTTGTGGTGAAGTTTTTATCTATTCCAACTGAAGACTTTTCAAAGCAAAGAATAAGGAACTCTAAGGGATTTTTTCTTATTTAAAGACATGGCTGTGGTGTCAATGAAAACTGGCTTTAAATCAGCAAATGCATCAAGACAATAGTGTGTCATGGCTTTCAAATTTAACTACCAAACTGAGTGAGCATGGGAAGAACTGCAGATTCCAGGCCTCTGAAGATTATAACACAAGATGCAAGGCACAATCACAACCAGGTTTATATTGTAACCAACCTAAAGGAGACGGCTGCCCTCTTATGACTCCATTCTTAGTTCGTTCCTCCAAATCCATTACCTCCTTGTATATCAGTTCTGAAAAAGAAGAGGAAAAGTGACTCTCAGGCATGAGTCCTTAAGTCAAAGCTTCTATCTGTTAGGTGCATCAAGCTGGGTTCTTGCAATGATAGCAATGGCAGAGGATCTGAGTGTCAGCTTCAGACTCATAGGTGTTAGCAATTAATTCACTGATCTTCGACCACAGATAGATGTTGATAGAAAGCTAAGCTCTCTGCTCTAATTGTCCCAGCTGGTTAAAGGGCAGCTGTTGTCAGAAACCAGCCCCTGCCTTGAGTGTATCAGCCACACAGCACTCTGCCTTACAGACCCTTGTCTAATTCTGTCAAAGTGAGACCTGAGGTCAATACCTTCCTTCTACTTCCTGGGTTCTGTCCTAATGCAACAAGGCTGTAATTAGAAAGATTTATAACCAAAGCAGCATTTACAATTAGAATGGGACAGAAGGGTATTTTTACTGAAGGAAAAGAAGCAGCAGCTTCAGATCCTTCCAAGTAGCCTACAGCAGGTGTCAGCATCAACACCCCTTCCTAGGACTCATGGATCCCAGCAGACCATTGCACGACAGATTTGCCTGCGGAAAGACACAATGCTCTTGCTTGTGATTCTGACTTGTTTGGTATCATTATCTATCACTTTTGAGTCATATACTCTTTGAAAAATTACATAAAAGTAATTCTGTGAAAAAATATAAAGAACTTCTCAAACATCTGTGTAATTCCTGAAGTTCAAGGTATTTCTGTTTTGTTTTGTTTATATAGTATCCTTTGCTGGAGACCAGGCATGGATGGCACATACCTGTAATCCTAGTACTTGGGAGACTGAGGCAGGAAGATCACAAGTTTGATGCTAGTCTGGGATACACACATACTTCTATTTCAATATTCTTACAACTTTAAAAGCATTATCAAAAAGCTGAATACTAAGAACCAACCAACTACCTAACCAATAGATAGAAAATTTATTTTTCATCCGAACAGGAAATTATCAAAAAAATACAAATGGATAATAAATGTATGAAAAAAAATATCAACATTCCACATGTCATCAGGGACACACAAAAATAGTACCAAGATTCTATCCAACATCAATGGAAATGGCTACCATCTATCAAGAAAGCCAAAAGTAACAAACGCTGGTAAAGATGTGGGGGGAAAAAAAAGGAAGCTTCATACATATTAGAGTAAAAATGTAAATTATAATAGTCACTATAGAAATTACTGGTTCCTCAAAAAAACCCAAAAAGCAGAATTCCATTAAAGGCACCTAAGGCAGGCAATAGCAGAGCTATCTGCACACCCATTTCTATTGTGGTACTATCCACAGCAGTAAATACACTATTAGTGTAGATGGCCATCAACAAAAAAAAAAAGCACGGAGAAAATGTGGTAAGGTTGGGTACGGTGGCAGTCTTTAATCTCAGCACTCTAGAGGCACGCAGTGCTGGGGAAGTTTGGCATTAGTCTGCACTACATAGGGAGTTCCAGGCCAGCCAGGCAGACCTAGCTTTTTTGAGATCCTGTCTCTAACAACAACAACAACAACAACAACAACAACAACAACAAGTGGTTTATGTGTATGCAAATTAGTTTTAGCCAGCTATAAAGTAGAATGAAATTATGTCATTTGCCAGAAAAATGGATAGAACTAGAGATTATCAAGTTAAATAAAATAATTTTGACTCAGAAAGATAAATATTGCATGTTTTCTTTCCAATGTGGAACCTGGGTTTGACAATATAAATATACATGACACAAATACATACAAGGGCTGGTTAGGAGGTGAAAAGGGACCAGAGAGAAAATAAGGGAGGCCATGAGAGAGTAACAGGAGGTTGGCACGAACAATGTAGAGGTTATGTCCATATCTGAAGATGTTATAGTGAAACCTGTTACACTGTACACTGAAATAATAAAAAGCATATTTATGTATGACCATATTAATAAAATAGAAAAAAACTAGATCTGATGTTCAAAGATGATAAATTAAGCCACTCTACTGGTTAGAGTGGCTGTGGATCAATACTCTTGTATCATGCTGACAGAAGCAGAAACTACAATTTCTTTAATAAAAAATCAGGAAGTAACTAAAATTTAAAATTTGGTCCAGCATATAAGCTTTTTGGACTACTGTCTCAATTCTATGAAGTACGTGCACATAAACACATGGCCACAGTAACAGACTGTGTGAAGGTCCACCTTCAGTGCTTCTCACAAGGGAGCTGGATATGGACTGGGACACAAGCTTCCCTATAGCTCACCACCTGCCAGCTATTAAAGTGTGACGTTAGACCCAATAGGGTCTGTCATCTTCAAGATATATGGATACATCAACAAACAGGTGTGTACAGTACACTGAGAATACAAGCACCAGTCATCTTGTAGATGGGACACCCCAAACATGGCTGCTGGAACAAGGAAGAAAACACTAATGTGACTATAACTGAGGTACAAATTTTCAAAATTAAGGAAGGAAACTGACTTTCTACTTTTGTAAGACAAATAAACAAAACCTTACTACTAAACATAAGTTATGAAAACAGAAAGCAACACTAATTTCTGTAACATGAAGAAGTCACTATGGAAAGCCAGAGGCTCCCTCAGTGTCTGAGACTCCGGTGAGTGTTACCTTTCCACTCCTCTATTGTGTGCTCCCTCTCATCTAACTGCTTGTCCGGGATCTTTGGTGGTGGCTGAAAGACACAAGTCAGAACAACTGTTATAGTTTACTGGATGTATATATACAATTAATTATTTGAAATATCAGCTAGACATACAACTTGCAAAAAATGAATCATGAGACAAAGGTCAATCAGTTATCATTAACTTTAACTTTCTGGAGAGTAGTTCTGTAAGATTCCTTTCTAAGTAATAAGCTGTTTGTCTTTTTTCTTTTATCTCAAATTTTAAAATTGTCACATTCTACCTATATTTCAGAAATCTGTTCTGCTTTAAATACAAAACATTGTTTCTATCTAAGGATGCACCCACAGGCATCCTAGGCTCCTCTAATCAACTGTGAGTTCAACAGAGTGAGAAACAGTGGAGGTTCCTGGACGATGATGAGGGCTTGGACAGATGCTCATTAACCTAAAGTTTTCTTTAGGAAAACCTCGGCAAACACCAACACCGGTGATCTGTGCTGATTTTTACTTAAAATGACAAGTTCTCTCTGAAAGTATTTCAGTCCCAGCTCTAAGGTTGGAGTATGCTCTTCAAACATTGAGAAAGTAACTTACGGCTTCTGCTTCTGAAGGATCATACCAGACGTTGATGTATGGGTGCTGGAGAGCTTCATCTACGGAGATCCTTTTGGATGCATCTATTACTAGCATTTTGGATAACAAATCTCTTGCCTGACTGGCTGCAAAAATAATGATATTAATATACACCAGTTCATGAGATTATTCAACCATGCACATTAGGATTCTGAGATTACATTTATTTTAGAAAATTCATCTTTGCCAAGCATGTGGTGGTACATATGCTTGTAATTGCTAAGCGGAGGATGCGGAGACAAGAGGATAACAATTTCCAGATGAACTTGGTTTATATAAATTGAACCAAACCAAACTAAACCAAGACAAAACAAATCCTATGCTTTTAAAAAGATGCTTTTGTTATTTATTTTTATGAGTACTAAAAAAGATTTATTACAGGTTTTGTTTGTTTCATCTTTTGAGATAGGGTTTTCTCTGTGTAGCCTTGGCTATCCTGGACCTTGCTTTGTAACTATGCTAGCCTTGAGCTGTTCTCTGCCTCCCAAATGCTGAAATTAAAGGTGCTTACCATCACTTGATTTATTGCATTTTCCAGTTATGTGTATATGTGTGTACAGAGGGAAGGGGCAGGTGTATGTGTGCACATGAGTGCAGGTGCCCAGGGAGGCCAGAGAGGGCACTGGACACTCTGGAGCTGGATTTGGGAGTGGTTGTGAGCTGCCTCACATGGAGGGTAGGAATTGAACTTAGGTCCTCCACAAGAGCAGCAAATAATCTCTCTAGCCCCTGTTTTTTTGTTTTTCTTTTGTTTTGTGTTTTAAAGACCAGGTCATGCTATGTACCCTGGGCTAGCCTGGAACTTACTAGGTAGCTCAAGATTATCTCAAACTCCTAACAATCTATCAGACACAGCTTTCCAAGTGCTAGGATTACATTGGGAACCACCACACCTAAAGAATAATTTTTCTATAAAACCAGGGCACATACATGATTTATAAAATACATTTTTTTTTTCTTTTTTAAAGTAGGGTCGAGGCTGGGGAGCTGGCTCAGTGGTTAAGAGCACTCACTGACTGCTCTTCCCAAGGTCCTGAGTTCAAATCCCAGCAACCACATGGTGGCTCACAATCACCCGTAATGAGATCTGACGCCCTCTTCTGGTGTGTCTGAAGACAGCAACAGTGTTCTTATGTATAATAATAAACAAATCTTGGTCTGGAGAGATGGCTCAGTGGTTAAGAGTACTGACTGATATTCCAGAGGTCCTGAGTTCAATTCCCAGCATCCACATGGTGGCTCACAACCATCTGTAATGGGATCTGAGGGACAGTGTATCACATATATAAAATAAATAAAAAACAAACAAACAAACAAATCTTAAAAAAATAAAAAATAAAGTAGGGCCTTCATTATGTAGCCCTGGTTGGCCCTGAACTCAGAAATCTTCCTGACCCTGCTCCCCAAGTATGAAGACTAAAGGCAAGTGTCACCATATCCAGCTAAAATGCAAAAATCAGAGACAAAAGAACAAAACCTTTACATGTTCTACTAGTAGACATAATTTTGAGTTAGACCCTTTAAGAATATGACTAAACTCTTCCTATACATGTATATCCAAAAGAGATGCATACAATTATACAACTTACCTTTAAGTTTGTTATGCTCTGAGTCAGCTGGGAAAAGCACATCGGGGAACAGTTTCTCAAAGCTATATCCAGCGTATTTAGGCCTGTTTTCAACATAAGTCCTTACTGTTGGTTGTAGTTTCTTCATGAATTCAGGACAAGGTGTTCCGAGCTGTTCAATAACTTTATTCCACTGATCAATATCTATTATCAAGTAGCTAAGAAAAATACTCCATGTATCAAATATTCAACACTTTAATCATATATACATCACTAAATATAAGAAAATGGAAAAATTTTAAATCCTGAAGAAAGTAGCCATTATATATTTTGTACCTCAAAGCCACCTTACAAAAAGCAATGATTATAAGTGGATAAAAATGATCAATAAATAAGCTTTGTTAATCTTATTTATTGTGTGTGCAGGTATATATAAACACTAATTTTACCATAAAATGGAGGCATAAAAAAACAAATTGAAAATAAAAATTGTAACTAAAAATTATCATTACTATACATAAAAATCAAAATGCAAACTGCATAAAATCTTAATATTTAAAAATTTAACTTTCTCCCAGCTCTTAAAAAATGTAAATGTATTTCCTAGAGAGTAAGAAATATTTCTAGTTTGGTCTGCTTTTTTCAGGTCTTTACACTAACAGAAAACACCCAGTTGTGACAAAAATGATAACTTTAATAATAGTAGCATTTTCTTTTGCCATTCTTGGGTATGCCTATGTTAATAACGTTTGTAAAGCTCTGAAATAAATGAACATGATACCAGTATCTCAGTATGCTGTAGACTGGGGTTTTCGGGTCTTTATACGCCAAGCCTCTGAAGAATAACTATTGTCCCACACACGTTCTTATTGTTACATGGTAAATATTCTCATTCCACCTAAAACAATTCTGTGTCACTCACTGATCAACACATCACTGTTAACATAAATACTAAAAACTGATGGAACTAAAAGCATGAATCCAACCTAATTACCAACACAGGAAAACTTGCTGACATTCTCAGCATGCTATGTTAATGTAATGAGACAACAAGACATAGCACACAGAACAATAACAGAAAGACATGGGGGAACCAAACCAAAAAACAAACAAACAAACATAAAAACAAACAGTAGCAACAGATAATTCCAAAATTCATGCTACCTTCACAATAGTTAAAGACTTACTCAAGTGTTAGAAACTTTAGTGAAAGCCGTAACTTTTTATGTTAATTAACTCTAAGCAAGCAAGGACCTATGAATTAACCACACTTGAGACCTTTTCAAAATTAACATATAAATCAATAAACGAGGAGAAGAAAGTCAGGTAAGAGGTGGTACTCTGGAAAAGTAATTTAACAATACTTTGTATCAGGAAGAGACAAAATACATTCTACTTGACCAGGCTGACACAGTACCATTTTGACCTTTAGAAACTACATTTTAGGCCAAAGATAAGGATACGATCTGTACCTGGGAACAAAACACCACCTTTGATCATTTCTCCCATGATGCACCCAACTGACCAAATGTCAACTGAAAACAAAATGCAATGACATTAACATAAAGATTTTGGTTAAAATAAAAAGAAAAATATATAAACACTAAAAAGACACACACCATATACACTTAAAATTATAAAAAGCAATATAAAATAAAAATGAATGACGGTGAATGTGCTGACGACCAGCAGAGACTGTATGTCCTGCTGCCAAATGCAGCCTACTAACACTTAAGCTTCTTAGCTCAACCAGTTTTTGAACTATAACAGTCACAAACTTTACATCTATTTTAAAACCTGTACTGTACAAATGTAGCATGTATTTCTTTTCATGAGCAAACAGAAGGAAGTTCATCACCTAGCTAATTAATCTGCTGCAGCAGCACAAGGATACAGTCCCTTCCTGGAAAGAGGATTTTGTGGCAAACCATTTCTCCCATAATGCACCCCACAGACCATAAGTCCACTATATGTTTGCAGCACAAAAGAAGAAAAAGCAAAGCAAAAGATTGTTAAAATCAAAGAAGCGTAATATGACTGCATCATCTAAAAAATTGCAGAACATCACAAAAAGAAAAAGGTGGTTTTAATTTCAAATAATGGCATAATTTAAAACACAAAATACTTTTCAAAAAGCTTTGATTCACAAAAGAAAATATGAAGTATGGCATTTTAATTACATGTCTAATTTTAAAGTGAGAGCTATGCACAGATACTGCATAAATTTAAAAAACATACATTCTATAACTGAGATTTTGCATGTAATATATGAAGTAGAACCAAACAAAATTTAAAAATAAGATTTAAAATGTATATAAGGCCATAAAATTATAAAATTAAGATGTACTATTTTGAGGTTTAACTGTGCATTTTACTCTCTCTTTAAGTTAAATTAACAAGCATGAGCAGAAATAATTTAGCATATTAAAAACAGAAAGATATCTGCATTTTAATAAAATAGTAACCTAATGTTTTTTTCAGAAAATTATCACCTGGGTTTCCCAGGCTTATTTAACTGAAAAGGCTTTGTTTATTCTGAACTAAAAGTAACGTATTCTCTTGGCAACACCACTTTACATTTATATCCACCTCGACCCATGTCTACAAATGGACAGAAAAAGAACAGCATTATCTACCAAGAAACCTTGATAAACAAGTGTTTTTCATTATCTCTTTTTTACTTTTTTTTTTTTTTTTAAACTTTGGGTTTAAAAGTTAGTTTCGGTGGAATACAATATCAAAGTGTCAAAGAGCCTACAGATCTGTGATCTACAGTCTCTTGGCAGACCTCCATATTATAAAACCTGCTATAAGGGGTCTAATTTGCTATCAGGCCGTTTAAAATAGATTAATTACCCCCCAAATTTCCCAAACTGTCCTGAAATACTCTGCAATAAAACCAAACAGGAAAACTCTCTTTCTACCCCCCTCCCCTGTGTGTGTGTGTCTGAGAGGAAGATATGTATATGCCACCTCCTGCTGGCTAATAGTTATGAGTGAGGAAACACGAGATTTGACTTGGTTCCTGGGGAAACAGGCAGGAAAAGCAATGAGAGATCTAAGTGACTCTCATCTAAGAGAGGACAGACAACATGTCAATTTTTATGACAGCTTCTCTAATGTCAAGATCATATTTATAGAACTTAACATGTGGTGCAATTTCTGTGATAATCAAAAGTTTCACAGCAAAAGCAATAGCAATCTGCCTATCAATTCTCAAAACAAAACTTTTAAACCTTATGTTGAGACTTAGAAACAGAAAAGCATGTTTAGTTTAAAAACCGATAGTTGATATGTAAAGTATTTGTTTTAAATTAGCTCAAAAAAGGTAAGGAAATTAAGCAATCTCCCCAATTTCACTGGTATCATATACATGTGCTTAAGTATGTATATATGTATGTTCAAGATTGACTTAATAGTTTCCTGATTTAAAGTGAACCACTGTTCCAATTTCCATCCTAGAAACACGCCACACTTAAAAAGTTATGGTTTGATTCAACCTATCCACAGATAATACTATATGCAATCTCTTTATGACGGGGCACAGGCTTTAATCAAACACGAGTGCTTCCATACGAGGCTGAGTTACCCACTAACTTTCCAGAATTGGAAAATGTAGCTCTCAGAGTTTATAGTGAGTGCTACTATTTTTTGCTTGTTTGTTTGTTTTATATTATTCTGTTTTGTTTTCTGAGACAGGGTTTCTCTGTGTAACAGTCCTGGCTGTCCTAGAACCTGCTTTGTAGACCACAGAAATCATATGCCTCTGCCTCCAGAGTGCTGGGACTAAAAGTGTGTGCCACCACACCCGGCTTGTGAGCGCTACTGTTAACACTGACTAAAGGTGCTGGAGATGAGAGCAAATAAGACTAATATATACTAGAATTATTACTAAGATTAAATCATTGAGAAATATATATTTATGTTTAAATTACAGACAAGCAGAGGGCATAAATCCTAGTTTTAGAACTCTTCATCTAGGTATTCCCATTTGAGATAAGATTCTCATGCTTTCCCAAACATTCACGGCAAAACGTTCAAATCCTGGATAGACATTTGAAGTAGTAATGAATACTTAAATGCATGCATTTCAATTACAGTATTTAAAAACTGATTGATAAACAAAACCAGAAGACTATTTCAAAGCGAAAGTGTATGCTGACCGTTCTCCTTGTAGCCCATGCCGAGAATGACCTCTGGTGCTCTGTAGTAGCGAGTCACCACATAAGGCGTCATCATAAAACTCGTTCCTGCAGTCCTCGCCAGTCCAAAATCAAGAATCTTCAAAGTGCAGTCTGATTTGACTACTATATTACTAGGCTTTAAGTCCTTGAAGAAATAAACATTAAAATGATTGCTAAGACAGACACACAGATTTGTTTTGCTCAACTGAGTTACATAGTCTGCAGGACCACTGCAGAGGTTCCTTACCATAGGCAAACCCACCAAGTCAGATTTAAGATCATTTCATTTGCATAAACAAAGCCAGTACATTATTAATGCTTATTTACTTAAAAACAAAAATGTATTAAAATTTTATTTTCTATTTTGTTTTACTTCTTTTATTTATCTCTATGAAGATGAGGAGAGCCTGGTCGAGGACAAAGCAGAAAGGCTGGAAGTTCAATACACACAGTGTATGTTTAGTTCTTTGTTAAGTTGACACAAGCTAGAGTCATGTAAGAAGAGGAAACAACAGCTGAGAAACTTCCTCTACCAGAATGGCCTGTAGACAACTCTGTGGGTTGTTTTCTTAACTAATAATTGATGTGGGATGATCTAACCCATAGATGGTGCCATTCCTGGGTAGGTGGTCCTGGCTGTCTAAGAAAACAGGCCAAGATAACCCAGGAACAAGCCAGTAAACAGCACTCCTCCATGGCATCGGCTTCAAGTTCTAATCCAGGTTCTAGCCTGACTTTCCTCAGAGATGAACTGTTACATGAAACTGTAAGATGAAATAAGCCCTTTCTTCCTGAGGTTGTTTTTGGTCAGTTTTTTTGCCACAGCAATCAAAAATGATGACACACAGCAAGACCCCATCTCAAAATACCAATCAAAAACAAAAAAGTGCTATTATGGTAAGAATCATAAATTAGCATGTACATTCATTTACATACTAAATTAATAGCACTAAAAAATCTCATTTTAGGACTGGAGAGGTGGCTCAGTGGTTAAGAGCAAGCAGACTGCTCTTCCACAGGTCCTGAGTTCAGTTCCCAGCAACCACATGGTTGCTCATAACCATCTGTAATGGGATCAGATGCCCTCTTTTAGTGTGTCTGAGGACAGCTACAGTGTACTCACTAACATTAAAAAATAAAAAAACTCATTCTAAAGTCACAATAAACTTTAAAACGCTCTAAATCCACCATGGAGCATTCTGATAATATTTACACAATCCTGACACGATCCAGGTATATGTTACTTGAACAATGATAGCCATACATGTTCACTTTTGTGGGGAGGAAAGTTTGGAATCAGTCTCAATACACTAGATACTCAGTTCTAAAGAACCAAAAAGTGATTATCAGTCTGCCCATTCCTGACTTCCCACATATATCACAAACATTTGCTTATAAACTTCCGTTCACATGTAACAGACACTAGTCCATAAAATTACTTTCTTCTGATAGTAATACTGTCTTTGTGAAAAACTGCTGCCTGGCTCGAGGTAGAAGAAAATGTGTGCAATACCTATTAAAACGAAGACAGTGGCATAAATACCCAGGCCTTCACATTCATCATGCTCTTGCCTTTTAGCTTTGATGAACACTCATATCCACAGCACAAACTCTCTCACATGTACAGATGACTAGCAGATTAACAGCAAAAGCTAAGGCCCTTAACACAAAGATCCCTTTTTAAATATCTACATGCAAGAATGCTTATGTGCTGTTTCTAACTTACTCTGACAAGGTAACATGGATAGGCTTAGAAAACAGACACTAACCGGTAGTCCTAAGAATACCCAAGATATAAGATACAATTTGCGAAACACATGAAACTCAAGAAGAACGAAGACCAAAGTGTGGACACTTTGCCTCTTCTTAGAATTGGGAACAAAACATCCATGGAAGGAGTTACAGAGACAAAGTTTGGAGCTGAGACGAAAGGATGGGCCATCTAGAGACTGCCATATCTGGGGATCCATCCCATAATCAGCTTCCAAACGCTGACACCATTGCATACACTAGCAAGATTTTGCTGTAAGGACCCAGATATAGCTGTCTCTTGTGAGACTATGCCGGGGCCTAGCAAACACAGAAGTGGATTCTCACAGTCAGCTATTGGATGGATCACAGGGCCCCTAATGGAGGAGCTAGAGAAAGTATCCAAGGAGCTAAAGGGATCTGCAACCCTATAGGTGGAACAACAATATGAACTAACTAGTACCCCTCGGAGCTCGTGTCTCTAGCTGCATATGTATCAGAAGATGGCCTGGTCAGCCATCGGTGGAAAGAGAGGCCCATTGGTCATGCAAACTTTATCTGCCTCAGTACAGGGGAACGCCAGGGCCAAGAAGTGGGAGTGGGTGGGTAGGGGAGTGTGTGTGTGGGAGGGTATGGGGGACTTTTGGGATAGCACTGGAAATGTAAATGAAGAAAATACCTAATTAAAAAAAATATATAAAGAAAACAGACACTAAGGCCTTTTGAAATTAAGCATACTAAGACTACACGTTATTCCCACAGAAGATAAAAATGTTATCATTTCTATTCTGCAAATAGAATGTTGGTAATATAAAACAAAGGAATACCCATGCTGAAGAATAACCACTATAAACTCAGTAGTCCTCCCAGGATTGTTGCTACAGCTGGAGATTACTGCCTCTTTATACTAGGTGGTCTAGTCTAGAAAAAAACTCAAAATACTTTTTGTTCTGAAATGATTAGGGGCAAATACATTTCTAGTTTAAAAGAAACTGTGTATGGAAATAAACTGCCAAGAGTATTTGTCTCTATGAATATTAACTAAAGTTCATTTTTTTCTGTATCAATGTTTATCTTTCTACATATGTCATAACTACTTATAGGAAGAGTGACTTGGAGTTTACTTGGAGTTGAGCAGATAGAGTAGAAATAACTCAACATTCTAACCCACCCTCTCCTTCCCCCCATTGTCCAAGCCTCTCTCTCTAGTCAGGCAAGATAGCAAAAGTAGACCTAGTAGGTAGAGTGGGAACAGAGTGGAGAAGGGCCAGAACATGACCTCCTGCAGATCTTCCCTTGCTTTGGTGATTAGTAACATTGTAGATAGTGGGCATCTCTATAAATCCAAATGTCTACCCCTACCATGATGTGCCTACATACAGAATGTGAAAAATAAACCTTAGTCATATTTGGCTACTGAGAGTTTGATATCTGCTTTTGCAGTGGTGGCGCATACTTTTGATCCCAGTATTTGAGAGGCAGTGGATCTCTGAGTTTAAGCCAGCCTGGTCTACAGAGTTCCTGTACTGTCAGAGATACACGGAGAAACCCTGCTTTGAAAACCAAAAAACAAAATAAGAGTTTGATATTTTTTATTGTAGCTAAGCCTAGTGTTTTCTGGCTGAATCCCAAGACTTGGGAGTTACTATTATCCCTAATCTGAAATCTGAAAGGCCCAAATTTAAGTATTTTTGGTTTTTTAGTATAACTGTCAATACTCAAAAGGCTGTTATAACTACTTTGATATTTATGCTAAGGAAAACTTTAAGGTAGTCTCAAATCAGTCCAAGAATACAGGGGCCATCATGACAGTTCTTTGATTTGGATCCCCCCCAAATTTCTGATTTTCAGATTAGGGATGCTCACTATAAGTCTATGCAAATATCTAAAATCTAAAATATTTCACAGTTTGAAATACTCTGGCCCCAAGCATTTCAGATCAGACAACCTATGCAAGGACACAGGATCATGAGTTTGGTTATTTAACAGTATTGACAGCAGTATCAAAGTGGAAAGTGATCCAAATTATGCAGAGGTAAACTATTTTATGTCATCTGCACAGGACTTCAACTGATTGCTTTTGCAAAGGAAGTTTAATGCAAACTTAACCATAGTCATTTTTACCCCATGTTATCTACAGTTGATATTATGATAGAAGGGCAGTAGTTGTCAGTAGTTGTGTCAGAGGCCATGTCCACAAACAAAAAACATTCAGAATATGGACTTTACATAATTCCTTAACCCTTGCTCTATAAGAGGTCAGAAAGCAAAAAAGGCTGCTGGTGGCTACTGTCTGCATTAGAAGTAACTGGTTACTTTAAAACTAGAAATGAAAGTAACAGTGCCATCATTTTGGATAAGCAAAATGCTGCTAGACCCAGAAAAAGGCAACAGATGGTTTAGCTTAACATCCTTTTACATGCCTGTCCTTATGACCTGTTTCAGTTAATGGAACTCAAAATTACATGATGCTCACCAGATCTGAAAAATTCTGAACCTGCTCGAGGTAGCATAGTTTCTATTCTTCTACTTCATAGCATGGGAAAAGGATGTCCCTGGAAGTAACACTGAACCTGACCTGAGGTCTGTAGTAATGCTGCATGGGCCAACACTGTAGACCCTGAGTACACACTGTGCTTTTGTAAGCCATGAATAGCTTGTTAGAAATCATGGACATCTTGGAAGCCTGGAAGCTTGAAGGTAGACTCAGGAGTTTCAAGTAAGTCCAATAATACATAGACTGTCAGCTAACAAATATGCTTTAAAAAGACATACAATCAAAAGCTACCAAGGTTACTGATATAATAAACTGAACCACAAATAACACAACTCAAGTCTGTTGTCAAAATTACTAAGTAACTTACAAAGACAGGATAACAACAAAGAGTGTCCAAAATGTCAACAATAGAACACACTTGTGTCCCTATCTTTCAGGGATAAGAAGCAGGCCAAGAAAGCTGAGCACCCCTTCAGTACACAGCCTTCAATACTCACTTAAGATCTATTTAAGGGAGATAAGAGGAAAGGAAGACTTCCATAGGGAGCAGACAGGTAATGTGGACAACAGCGGGGAAGTTGCACTGTGCAGAAATCAGATCCAGCTCCTCAAGAGGGAACACTCCTACCTCCAGAGGAAGGAACACTTACAATGTCCATCCAGCATAATGTCAAATGCAACTAATAAATCAACATCAGTATTTCTCAATTTCCAATGAGACTGTCTTGACTACCCTGGAACCACCTGACTATTCTATAGAAGGAACTTGAGAGGAGGGAAGACAGAGCCAGTTCCTATGCTTCTGGGCTCAGAAGATCAACATCTGAACCTGGCACAGACACTAAGGTGTATCCACATTAAGGAGGTGTGGGACAGAGAACGGAGGTATGTCAGACAACCACAGGCTATGGAGCCCGGTACTCACCAACACCCATGAGTTTGCCTTCCTCACATTTTCCTGCTCTTCTATAAGGAGGCAGGTTTTTATGGCTAGCTCTGTGGATGCACTGAGTAGAGGTTATGTGTGTCACTTCCAGGCCAGCATGTGAGCCAGGGTATTACCATACAGATCTCTTCTGCTGACTCAGTGGGAACTAGTTAGAGGGAAGTCTCTCTCAGCAAGGGTTTCTAAGTGCCTACAGGGACATCTAACTGTAGTGCCTGGAAG
This sequence comes from Mus musculus, assembly GCF_000001635.26. Classification (NCBI taxonomy): domain Eukaryota; kingdom Metazoa; phylum Chordata; class Mammalia; order Rodentia; family Muridae; genus Mus; species Mus musculus. Next base: position 33,398,377 of record NC_000080.6, read on the forward strand.
GAATAAAAGTTTAGATTGCTTCTTAAACCAAGTGAGTAATCACAGAATGGCACAGTTAAGGTGAACCGAGGATGGGGGTGCTGTGAGGACTAAATGCAAAACTGACAGCTAGTTATGTCAAAATTTTTGGTAATTGCTTCAGAAAAAGTCAGAAAATATTCGACAGGAACAGCCAGACATTAGTACCCTAAGACAATGGGAAGAGTGACTCAAGGAGTGGCTTCAATAGGCTCTGTGATATCTGCTCAGACCCTGGCTCAGACAATTACTCTTCCATTGCCCAAGAGGGACGGCTGCTGGTGACCTTTAGGAAACTCCTCCAGCAAGGACCTGTTTTCAGTGCAGAGGTTAAATGGGAGCCACCAGCTGAGGCTTTTGAAATAAATGTAGCCAATGTAATTTCTCCCTTTGTCCACTTTTACTTTGTAATAGATACTGATCTTAATGGAACTCTCTAATAAGCTTCTTACATGTATAGCTCCACCCTAGTTTCGCACATTGTCCAGCCTAAGATACAGGTCACCACACCAACAGACCTCTCAGTATATCTACTGCTAGCTCAACTTTATTGCTTTAAGAACATTTCTTCAGCCATACTTTATTTCCTAAAATCTTCTAAATGAGCAAAAGCAGCTAAGAAACAAGAGAGGAAGGAACGCATCTTAACTTTCACTGAGATTAGGAAACTCCTGATACCAAAGTATGATTAAAACCATCTTTACAAACAAACTACAAATGAAATCAGTAATGAATCCAAGGGTAAAAAACTCCAACAGAAATACTAGCATATCAGTTCCAATAATATACTGGAAAGATTATATATACCATGTCCAAATGGGATCTATCCCAGGAATAAAGAGGACGCTAAATATAAAAAAATCTATCAATGCAGTACAACAGTTAAGGGAAGCAACATACACAGTAATTTAAATTGGTGCATAAAACCTCTGGCTAAGTTTAATACTCCTTAATGACAAAAATAAGTAAATAAGGAATAGACGATAAATGGAGAAGAATTCATTCATCTTCTATAGAAAGAGGTCTGGTCTTTGCCCTAAATTACAGGTAATGGCAACACTTGGAATATCCTGTTGACGAACTGTCCCGTTAATGTGGAGGTTTTGACCATGATAACCTAACAAGATAATTTATGATAAGGGCTTTGGCTTGCAACAATCTCAACCTTTAGAGGAAATGGAGATTCAATGTATTAGCATGAATCAGGAATGATTCTTGCCTACTAAGGGAAGTGGTATGTTATAGTGACCAAATAAAATACCTAGAAGAGTCTGGGTGAGCGCCCCTTGCTAGTGACACAGTATTGTCATACTCTATAGCCAACAAAACAACTAAAAACTCTATGCTGGAGCCAGACTTCCATAAAGCCTCTTTCTTTGGCTGGTTCTGACTCTTACCATTCAGTTAGGACCATGGTAGAATTGGCAATTTGTAACCAGATGGTCTAAACTCAGGTAATTCTGGGACCCTTGAGCCTGCATGCGTGTACCTTGCGTTAGGTCTTTGTTACAACAATGAGAAACAGAAAAATACACTGGTGAACGATGAAAAGCTTTCCCTATTACAACAAGCAAGACTCAAATGACTATTTTCACTACTGTTCTCTAAGATTTTACCGTAAGCTCTAGCTAGGGCAGCTGGGAGATGGGGGAAGGTGGCCAAATTGAATAGAAGTAAAACTATGGTGCAAATGACATGATCTTAAAAAAAAAAAAAATCAGTGTTTATGAGCACATAAGCGGAGGTCAGAAAGAACACATGCTGCTCTCTGACAAAGGAAAAACCACATGAAGGAAGCTACAGAGAGTGCTTATGGACCTCACCAAAACCACAAAGTTTCGGATCCTGAGAGCTGTGAGAAAATAACTCCTGCTGTTTCAGCTACCCAACTCATAGCACTACAGACTAACACAGCTTAGGAAATGGGAAGATCTTATGCTTACAAAGCCCTCAAGACAAGTGATAAAACCACCAACCAACTCATTCTTTAGATTTAATGGATTCATTGTCCAAAGTCCGTTGGCTTTTTTTTCCCCTGTAGATGTGAAAAAGCTAATCTCCAAATTCCTATACACTTAAAGCTGTTTTTAAAACTACTAAGAAAGGACACAGGATTCATAGTATCCCATTTCAAAGCAGTACAGAGTTACATGTGTAACTGGTATAGCTGGACAGATGGCTCAGCAGCTAAGCCTTGAAGATGACCTGGGTTTGGCCTCTACCATCCAAATGACAGCTCATTAAATCCTGTAAATCCAGCTCCAGGGGATCCTACCACCTCTGGACTCCATGGGTCCCATACCCACATGATCACACATACACTTAAAAATAATAAACTTCATAAAACTGTGATTCTAATATAGAGACAGACATAGAGTCTAATTATAGAGAACTGGCAGTCAGCTGGATTCCCTAAGGCACCAATACAACCTGAGAGCTTGGGCAACTGGATTTCTAAACATGGGAGAGTGAAGATAAGTCTTGCACTACACCATATACAAAACATAAGTTCAAAATGGACCAAAAATTTACAAAAAGAGGCAATGTTGAATTTTTATGACCTCAATTTGGCAGTAGATTCTTGTGCAAGACACAAGACCACATAAAACAACAAATATTTGATATTTCATAAAAATTAAAACCACTTACATATTAATTAACACATCATTAGCAAAGTGAAAACAATCTACAGATTTTAAATTATGTCTGGTAATGGTTTTGTATATATAGAACTGGAATACACACACACACACACACACACACACACACACAAATCTGTAAATTTAACAAAGACGCAAACAACTTAGAAACAAGGGCTTAAAAAATACACACACACACACACACACACACACACACACACACACAAATCTGTAAATTTAACAAAGACGCAAACAACTTAGAAACAAGGGCTTAAAAAATACATGTTTTTCAATAACATAGAAATGGCCAACAAATGAGGAGATTCTTGACTCCTTTGGTAGCATGAAAAAGAATGGCCCTCATGGGCTCATATGCTTGAATACTGTGCTCCCAGTTGGTAAAACCGTTTGGGAAGAGTGTGTTATTGAAGGTGGCTTTGAGGTTGCAAAAGCTCCCATCAGTCAAGGTAGCTTTCTCTGTGTTGCTGTTAGTAGAGGAAGCTCTGGGCTACTGCTGCCTGCCTGCCTGTTGCCATGCTCCTCACCCTGACAGTTATGGACTTCCCTTTGAAACTGTAAGCCCCCAGTAAACTCTTCTATAACTTGCCTTGGTCATGATGTTTTGTCATGGCAATAGAAAAGTTATTAAAATAACCATTATTAGCCACTAGGAAAATGTGTATCAAAAGCCCAATAAAATACCACTTCATAGCCACTGTGATGACTAAAATAAAGCGGTCAGGTACTAAATACTGGCAATGCTGCAGGAAAACTGTACAATTATATATGGATTCTGGGGATGTAAAATTTGAAAAACAGTTTCATGGTTCCTTAAAACGTGAATACCACATGATTCAGCAATCCTACCCTGAAAGACTAAAGAACAAAGAGCAAATAAATACTTGTACATGAATTTTCATAGCAAGATAGTATTTAACTGAAAGGTAGTAAAACAAAAATTATCTGTAGAATATGATATATGGAATATTATCCATTCATAAAAGTAAATACTAATATATGATACAGCATAGACACCACAAAAACATTACACTAAGTCAAAGGAGCCTGACACAAAGGCCATATAGTATATTATTACATTTATATGAGGTATCTAGGACAGGTAAATCCATTGTCCTGAATTAACAGGCTCTGAGAAGAGAGACAAAATGAAGAGTGACAATTTTAGGGATGTAGTCTTCACTAGAGAAAGGCTGATGAAAGTTTTAGAATTTGACATAGATGGTGATTGTACAACACTAATGCATGGACTAAATGCTACTCAATACTTCAGGTCGTAATTTGTTTTGTGAATTTCACTTCAATGATTGAAAAGGAAAGATCATGGTGGGCTGCAGAGATGGCTCAACAGTTCAGAGCACTTGCTGCTCTTGCAGAGGACTGAGGTTTGGTTCCCAGTACCCACATGGCAGCTCACAATTGTCTATAGCTCCTGTTTCAGTAGATATGATGCCCTCTTCTGGACTCTGCAGGCACTGCATGCATGTTGTGCACTTTAAATACATGCAAGCAAAATACACAAAATTAAAAAAAAATCCTTAGAAAAGAACATGGTGATATATTTCTACTAACCCGATGAATAATTCCAGCAGAGTGAAGGTGCTTGATTCCACACAGCATTTGATAGAGAAGGTAGGACATTCTTTCATGATCTAACTCCATCTGAATCACTTGGCAAAGATTTGCATCCATGAGCTCCATGACTATGTAACTTCATGGGTAGAAAAAGATGACAGCTAAAGTGTATAGCAACGATCTACAGATAGGCACTAGCAAAACTTTGTATTAACAGCATTTTAGTTACCACACTTACACATCTTGAAATTCTTCTAGGGATTTCTGTGGTGTGAAAACATTCAAAAGGCCAATTATCTGTGGCAAAGCAAAGAAATAAAAACATTAGAAACTACTTTCTAATACTTCATTTGGGAATTGAAAATACATATGTTACAACAATTCACTATCAGTTTAAAATCATTCCAGTTTTATACCCAAAGCACAAGTAAACTTATTTATTAAAATTTCATTGCTAGGGAGAACAGAAAAAAAAAAAAAAAAAGAAAAAGAAAAAGATCAGGCCAGAAGATCTTTTGGACAAATAAAAATGAGTAGTATAAAGGTGGGGAAACAGAAAAATACCACACTTGTTCAAGCTCATAGGCTCTCTTAAACCAAGTGAACCTTAGGGCTGAGAGTACACTTCAGTGGTCATGTTTACTAGGCACACAGAGACTCTGGGTACATTTCCTAGCACTGGAAACAAAAAAGAACGTATGTAAATGTACAACCCAGGTGGTGTCTACTGATTTTGAGGGTGCTGAGGCAGGGGATATGTGCAAGCTTCTATCTTTCTTTCAAGTTTGCTATGAAACTGCCTCAAAAGTCTTAGAAACCAGTAAGTCAACCAAAGGGTTTCACATAACAATTTCTATTTATGAATACTCTATCAAGTTCTCATTTTATTATAAATACCTACATAATTTGTCAACAAATATTAAGTACTTTCTACTAATTCTTATACAACTCAGCAGTTCTATGGAATCACAGTCCTTTCCTTTCTCTTGGTTTTAGTGACACTTTACTGGGCCATTTTCTTTTTCTTTTTTCTTTTTTTTGAAGGTCTGTTTCTATTTTGTATATATGAGTGTTTTGTCTGAAAATATATATATATATGTGCACTGTGGATATTTGGTGTTGTGGAGATGAGAAATGGGTGCTAGATCACAAAGGACAGTTGCAAGCCACTGTGTGGATGTTAGGACTCAAATTCAGGTCCGCTGCAAGAACAGCAAGTACTCTGAACTGCTGAGCCAGGGCCAGTCAAATACACTATTTCATCTATGTTGTATGTCTCACTGCTGTCCTTAACCTTTTCTTTTTATGTCTATATTATTCTTACATAATATTTGTCTTTTTCTTCAAGAATTTATCTGCACATCATTCCCAAATATGCACTAAAATATGCACTAAAATATGCACTCAGAAGCACCCTCTCTTTTATAATAAAAGGCTCAGTGTGACACCTTTTTCAGCATTAATACCATAAACTATTTCAAACAACATTGTTCATTCCATCATCAGTCAGTATGTCAACAACCTGTTTTCCCATTCCTTCTGTGTATTTAGAGGCCAAGGATTCTAAAAGTCACATCTGGATTGTTATATAATTACTTTTAATACTACAGTGACAGGCTTATATCTGTATCTGGCCCTGTACATTCATGCTGAAGGCATAGACTCTAATGAGATAGTATCTACAACTGGGGACTTTAGAGTTAATTAGGTCATAAGGCCCAGGTCCTTCTAACGGTAAGATTAGTGGTCTTGTAAGAATAACAAAAAGATCTTGTTCTCCATGTCTATGTACCATGGGAAGACAAAGCAAGAAGTGTTTGTTTGCAAGTCAGGAAGAGAATAATCAGCAGGAACCAAATCAGCCAGTACCTTATCCAGGACTTCCTAGCCTCCAGAATTTTAAGAAATAATTCTTCTGTTTTTTAATCCACATAGTTTACTGTATTTTGTGGTAGTAGCCTGAACAGACTAGTACAAGCAGAGTCTCTAACAACAGTTTTCAGCAAATTCAGATACCATTTTACTATCTATAATATGGGAGTATTTTATAATATTATAAAGACAGACCTGATTCTATTACTTATCACCCTCAAACTGTAAAGCCAGTAAACCTCCCCAGCAGTCCACCTGAAGTCCCCAGACTACAGCACTAACTTGTCCCTCATTTTGCTAAATATTAAAACTTGTCACTTTGGCCATATCAATTAGTTTCAAACATTTTTTTTAATCTTTTAGTGCATTATTTCCTATGTTTGACATTTATTTACTGAGCTTAATTATCTAAAGATGGACCTCCTTTGTAAAGTCCAACATCCTTGGCCCTCTGTTACTGTTCATGTCATTTCTACATTCAGCACACTGTAACAGAATCTCATTTCCGTAATAAGCTCATCGCAGACCACAGACGGTCCTTGTTAGAAAGAACTACCTGATCTGCTTTCCTCGGCCAGTATGCAAAAGTGCACTTCATGTCTGCCAGTAATTTAGGAAAGGGACTGTTTCTCTAGATATAATCTTCATGAGGACAGAATGGATGCCATTCACGTATGCATTAAGCTCTGCTTATAGAAGGCATCTGTCAGTAAATATTCAGAAAAAAACATTAAGCCAGAAAGGGTAAAATGAATTATTTAAGTTAGAGGCACTACTGTAAATAAATCTGAGTCTCTCAACCAGATAAAGTATATATATATGGGGACCTGGGCAAGTAGTAAAACTATTTTTATTAATATTTGGGAAAACCAACAGTACAAGAGAGATATTAAAAGTTAAAGACATATGGAAACAAAACTGCTTAGAGCTGTTGGGTGTGGGAAGTAGGGAGGACAATAAAAGGACACAGGATTTCTTTCTCACTACATATATTAGTGAACATATCCAACTATATACTTGAAGTTGACGAACTGAATAGTATTTGAACCATATCTTACTGAGCTTTTGTAAGCAAATAAACAGCACAGCTGTCCTATTTTATAATAATAAAAAAGCAATTAGTTATCTCAGAATAACAAGCAAAGGTCAAGGGATGATGAGGAGATGGGATATGCCGAGACATCAAAGAGCTATTAATTATCACAACCAAGTAAAAACTTACTAAAAACACTGTTTTCCTCTGAGGATAAAACAACAACAAAAAATAACAGCCACAGAGGAATAATACAACTAGATATAGAATATAAAGATTTCAAAAAGGTAAAATGCCTCTAATAACATGCATATGGACATGAAGAAGAATTAGGGGAAGCTGAATAATTCTGATAGTTAAACATGGCAATTTCTACAATATGCTTAACAGTTCTAGCTATTATGAAGACAATCTTAGCAATTCTGGCAAGTGAAACCAGTAAATGTAAAGTTGAAATAAAGATATTATCCCAGAGTGCGTGCGTGTGGCGCGGTGGGGGACTAGGGAATTGCCTAAAACTCTGAGAATAGCCACACTTTACTTTTGATATCTGAAGGTGGACAACAAAAAGTACAACAAAAAGTTAGTTTTCTCAAACCAACAGGATGCAATGTGACTTGCTATCAGGCCTCTGATTACTTGTTAGACAATGAGTCAAGTGGCTTAATACTTAAAGAGACAAGCCTCAACAGCTACTAGAGGAATTAATTCATCAGACACGCAGCATTTGTATGCTAAGTGTTTCATCAGAGTGACCTGATGAAAAGAAAAACTAAAAATCACAAAAAACTTGAAAAGAGCATAGAATTATCATTTCAAGATCATCTGTCCAGAACAGCAAAGCTCTAAAAAGATAAAACATTACAAAATACCCATTACACACCAGGGGTGGCAGAGTGGAGCTGCCATTTGTAGTTTTCACCATATTAATTTTTTATACTCATTCAATAAACAAAGTATGCTGAGCATCCATCCAGTCTGGACCACTTTAGCGGGCTAACATATGTACATGGTTCGTTCCCACATTCTCCATTTAGCAAATGGAGCTTCTCTGCTGCCAACCAGGGTGGAGGAAGAAGTATTTGAATTGAACAAAGAAAACCTTAGACAACACTTCCACAGCTCTAAAACCCCTCTGCCCAGACAGAAGGGGCATGAGCAGCTCTAGCACAAGTAGGGAGCATAAGCAGAACTCGTCTGACAAGCACCATGTCTGGCTCCCACCTGCAACAAGAAAGACCACCATTTCTTCCTTGATAATGTCACTCAACCTCTGTCAGACTCCTTTTTCCAAAAAACTTTCACCCCAACTTTAAGAGTCAGTTTCTTCTACTCCTTTGCCCCCATTAAGCCTTCCCAGTGTGCTGAAGCACAAGAACCTGCCTCTTGAAATCTCAGCATTTCGGTATGCCTTCTACCAACTGACAGCTAAATTATTATTGCTTTGTAGTATTTAATTCAGCATATTTCACTACCATCAAAACATCATAAACTTCCCAAATAATAAGCCTAATCCTTAACATCTATATATTTTCCAATGTAACTCTAATACACAAAAGGTTCTACAGATAGCTAGCTCTCAAAATGTGATGTACTTTCTACACCAGAAGCATGGAACTCATTACATTTTATAAACTCTTTGGACAATGTCTCTGGCCAGCACTTTCAGTTTAGTGCTTCATAAAACTGTCCTCTATGCAATTTTCTCCTAGTTTATGTCCTTCCACTTTGGAAGAACTATTGCATTAAGATATTCCTAAGGGGCTGCAGAGATGGCTCAGTGGTTAGTGGTCCTGAGTTCAATTCCCAGAAACAACATGACGGTTCACAACTATCTGTAATGGGATCTGATGCTCTCTTCTGGTGTGTATGAAGACAGCTACAGTGTACAGTGTACACACATTAAAAAACATTAAAAAAATAAAAATAATTCTGAATACATCAGTAAATTTAATGCAAACTTACATTAACTTTTTATTTTCAAAACGAACGAAAGTTTTATCTTCAAGTTAGAAATGTTTTCCTAGTTCTCTGTAAATATTTCCAAAGTTTTTCTTCAACTATTATTATTTGAATAAAAGTTAGTACTGATAAAAGAAGTCAGAATCAGGTGCAGAGAGGTAGTTTGAATTTTGTGTCCCATTAAATCCCAATGCCCAAATAAAATGGGCATGATTTCATCTCTGTACAGCTTTTTGAAATGTCACCTTTATGTCTTACAAAAAGGACATAAGAGAGCTCAATTCTGAATAAAATACTTTTCAAACACTATCTCCTTAAGACTCCTACAAATTAAATGCTAGGAAATTATCAAATCTAAATTTCAGAAGACGTTTTTGTTCTTTTGCTACTACTTAATAACGGGGGTGGAGGATCACTTTAGATTTTAAAAATGTTTCGATCTAGAGAAGCAATTTAAAACTCCTAATAATTTTTAAAAAGCCTTTGACAGGCATATATTCATGAATAAATCTTGATTTCATCTATACCTCAGAAATGTGAACTTGAACACTTACATTTTTGTGATTAACACACTTCATAAGAACTAGTTCTCGGTAGGCGCGCTTAGCATGGGTCTGATTCTGAAATGGCCGGCTGAGCTTCTTGATTGCAACATTTCTTTCAAGAATGGCATCATAAGCTGCACTGTAATAAGAAATCAAAAATAATAATAATAAATGTTAAACACAAATCTCTAAAACCAAATTTTTACAAACCAATCAAGTAGACTCCTTACTTTTTCCAACTAGACTGTTACCCAAGATCCACTGAGTGTATGTGGGCACTAGGACACAAGTTCTTTTTGTCTTTTATTTTTAAAAAATTACATTTAAAAATGTATCTATTTTGTATATGCACGTATGCACGTATGCGTGTGGATGGGGTGTCATGTGGAAGACAGAAGATAACTTTTCCTTATTGGCTCTCTCCTTCCACCAGACGGGTCCTGAGCAGTAAGGCTTAACAACAGGTTCCTTTCTTTACCCCTTGAGCCTTGCTGCACAAATCATTAGTATTAGTCTCAGGTCTAAATGACTCCTTCACCTTGCACATCTATCAAGAAAGGATATGTAACCATGACTTCTACTTATTCTTATTTGCTGAAGAATTCTGGGGCTGAAGAGATGGCTAAGAATACTAGCTGCTCTCTCAAAGGACCGAGTTTTAATTCCCAACATCCACATGGCAGTTCACAACCATCTACAACTCCAGTTCCAGGGGATCCAGTGCCCTCTGCTGGCCTCTACAAGCACTAGGCAAACAAGCAGCATACAGACATACATGTAGGCAACAAACACACACACACACACACACACACACACACACACACAGAATAAATTATTATGTAATTATTGAAGACTACAAGGTTTTAAATAAGACACAAGTCAATGAGTACAGAAAGGAAACTATCCTGATAATATGTATACAAAAGACTAAAAATCACAACTCCTTTAACATTTTGTTTTGGAGGAGGAACTCAAGGTATTAATAAATATGAATACTTGATATGAGGATATTAGAAAAGAATGAAAGTCAGTGTTTTCATTATACAATTCTATTATTAAATTCTAATAATTTAGGATTTTACTACAATTGTTCTGATATCTAAAAAAGAGACATATTACAGCTAAGGACTCTTTCTCTTGTGTTCTCAGAGGTAAGTGTTTCTCTTTTCTATATATAGTCATTTCACAGTACAGAGGAATGGTGCAACAAGGTACACTATTGTGTAGGCTGTATTAATACTACTCAGCACTTACTTTTCATAATGCCTGGCTTACATATACAGCTCTAGTTCACTTTAAATGTTGTACAGTATTTTGCTGTTTGACTATATCATATTTTTTATTTTCCTGCTTCCAGACTTGATTCTGTTTCAACTATTGCTATTAGAAATAATTTTTCAAAGAATAGCTCTGTGTACATGTATTTGTAGACATATACAAGAGCTTTTCTAGAACCTTATAGACATACTGAATCAAAAGCACTCTGTCTTAGTCAGGGTTTCTATTCCTGCACAAACATCATGACCAAGAAGCAAGTTGGGAAGGAAAGGGTTTATTCAGCTTACACTTCCATCACCAAAGGAAGTCAGGACTGGAACTCAAGCAGGTCAGGAAGCAGGAGCTGATGCAGAGGCCATGGAGGGATGTTCTTACTGGCTTGCTTCTCCTGGCTTGCTCAGCCTGCTCTCTTATAGAACCAAGACTACCAGCCCAGAGATGGTCTCACCCACAAGGGGCCTTTCCCCCTTGATCACTAATTGAGAAAATGCCTTACAGTTGGATCTCATGGAGGCATTTCCTCAACTGAAGCTCCTTTCTCTGTGATAACTCCAGCTGTGTCAAGTTGACACAAAACTAGCCAGTACACACTCTGATTTCTTTTAACAGATTTTAAATAAAATTGTTTATGAAGTAACAAAGATGTAATTATGCTTGGGTATGGCTTAGCATTTCTCCAAACTCTAGATTATAATGCTAACTTAGTGATTCTGCATCAGGAGCAGAACTATCCCAAGGCATATTTTCTACTTCAGTTTATAAAGATTTATGCTCATCTATAAAACCTGGATCTTTTGTAGAAATTAGTTTATAAATCAACTTTAAAGATACATGGGTTTTGAAACAGATGTACTAGCTAACTTTACTCCCCAGGGTAATGTAGTGAGATTTCTGAAATACCCGTTTCATCAGAGTGAAAATGAAGATTCCATGAGACATCTCACTAATCAGCTATGGGAAACGATGCATCCATGGACGAACAAGCCTGCCATTTCCTCTTCCCTGATATCAGTATATGTCCTTATAGAACTTTGACCAAGTATTTAGTCATGATTTATGTATCAAAATAGCAGTGTTGGTTAATAGTTACAACTTATGAATAACAGTAATAATAACAATAAAAGACCAGTAATCCCCTAGGAAAATTAATACAATATGGCATTCTTTTTTTTTCACTTTCTTTTTTCTTTTTTTGTCTTAAAGAATTAATTAATTAATTAATTTATTTATTTATTTATTTATTTAATGTACGGGAGTACACTATCTCTGTCTTAGGACAAACCAGAAGAGGGCATCAGATCCCATTACAGATGGTTGTAAGCCACCATGTGGTTGCTGGAAATAGAACTCAGGACCTCTGGAAGAACAGTCTCTTAACCTCTGAGTCGTTTGTCCAGCCCCACACAGTACAGCTTTCATTTACATTGCTCTGACTTTTTTATTTTTTTATTTTTTTGAGAAGTTGATACTTACCAAAGGATCTATATTACAAAGAGAAGAGGTCAAGACTGATCGTCATACTTTGAAATAAAAACTTACCACACTATTCCTTGAGCTCCTGAGCCTATAGGCTTTAAATTCTGGTATCGTTTTAGGACTGTGAATGTAGAATCTCCAATCTCTACACTATAAAAATTGTTGTCACGTTTGCTTCTGCTCATGATGGCAAGCAATTAGTCTAATGGCTTCATCCAAATATTCACCAAGGCTGCAAAATAAAAGAAAACATGTCTTAAGAAAATGATTTTGTGTAGTATTAACATCCAAGTCATTACTCTACTCACTATAGTAACACAGGCTGCTAGGTCATCCTCATTAAGAAGTGTGCATCACAAGAAACAAAACCACCACAGAGCTTAGGTCAGTACATGGTACATGTAAATAAATACTGACTGGTTCTTTAAAAACATTTTTATTATGATGAACTGTTTCGCTAATCTTTAAGTGACTGGTGTAAATGCATAATTATCTTATTAAAAAAAATAAAAGAGAGGCTGGGTTGATAAGCTAGTCAGTAAAGACCTTGTAACATGAGTATCAAGGGCCTGAGTTCAAGGTCCAGGACCCATATAAAAAGTTGGTTAAGTGGAGCGCCATGTGCAGTCTCAGTGTGTGGGAGGCAAGCACTGGAGGATCCTTGGCTATCTATCACTGACCATCAAACTTAGCCTTATTAGCAAGCCCCACATCCCACCAAATTCAAAACACAGTCAAAAAATACAGTGTCTGACTTCTGAGGAACATCTAGGGTTGATTTCTGACCTCTGACCTCCACATACACCTCCATTCCACACATACATAGGCATAAAAAGAACAAAAGCAAGCAAATTAAACATTTTCTAGAGTTTATTATTATTATTATTATTTTCTTACAATGGAAAGCCAGGCAGCAAACTATAAGCATATAATGCACCTATTTAACAGACAAAGTTCTTTTATTGTGACAAATCTCCTAACACCCAATGGTGAGGTCCTGATACACTACAATGGCCGAAAGGATAGAAGCAGGACAGGAAACCTCGGTAAGGTCAAGAAGGGGAATGGGCCTTCACACACTGATCAAGGAGGAGGAGGGGGTTTCATACATTAGTGCACAAACAATACTCTTCTAATGTGTTTAGGGCATCAAGCAATCCATGTTGGTCTTGACCAACATTCTATAACCTATCAGATAAAAAGTCAAGGCTCCCCAACTCCTCATTTAAGTACTGAACAGATCTCTCTGAAGTATTCTACTTCACAATGCATGCACTGGGTGTGTAGGTTGGACCTATAATACTGGCTCTCTGGAAGCTGATATAGTGAGGACTATTTAAGCCCAGGAATTTAAAAGTAAGTTAGGTAACATAGAGACTCCATTTAAAACAAACAAGATAAACAGAATGCATGCAAGACAATTCTAAGCTACCATTCATTAACCCAGCAAATCACCAATCCAGTGGAATTCAAAGAATTTCTGGAGTGTGAGTTTTGCTGGGGGAGAGGCTGGGAGTTTGTTAAAGCAATGATAACAAGAAACTGACACCCAAATGAATTTCTTTTTTTAAAAGATGATTTATTTTTATTTTATGTGAATTGGTGTTTTTCCGGCATGTGTGTCTATGTGAAGGTGTTGGATCTTCTAGAGCTGCAATTATAGACAGTTGTGAGCTGCCATGAGGGTGCTTGGAATTGAATCTGGGTCCTGTGGAATAACAGCCAATGCTCTTAACTGCTGAGCCACCTCTTCAGGCCTCCAACTGACAATTTCTAATGCAAATAATCAACTCAATAAATATCATGGGCAGCCTGGGGCCATGTCATAATCTATGGTGAGGTCAGATGGAAGGCCTGAAAGGTTGCAAGCAAAACACTGGCATTAGCCTGCAGAAGAAAGAAGAACAGTGAGTGGAAGAGGAAAACTAGAGAAGCTACTGTACAGCTCACAAAAGCTCACAATCAGCTCTGGCCGCTTTGGCTCTCCTCAGACGGTGGTTGATGAGTAGCCCTTCTGCTGCTGGCAGACCTGTGTGCATGAGTGCTGCAAGCTTATGGCTAAGCTGACAGACTCGGGATTCCATAGCTCCAAGCTTGGACAACTGAAGTCTTATGGCTCAAGACTCCAGAAGCCAGAGAGACATGGTTCTATACACCTAGGCTGGGTGCTGTATTAATAATACTCTGGGTTTTACTGGTGGCTTGGCTTTTGGCAGCTAGTTTAAGCCCTCAACTTATCTGAAGAGGACATTTTTACTATCTCTATACCTTGCATGGATTCAATCTCTAGTATCAATATGTCAATATCATCTTCTTTTCTTCCTTTCTTCTCTTCCCCGTTTCCTAATTCTAACAGACAAGTGGAAGTTCAAGTTAAGACAGGTAAGAGAGGTTGAGACTGATTCCCCTTCAGAATGAGGTTTTTTAAAATTGCTTTTGTTTGTTTTTTAAACAGGGATAGGTAGATAGTTGGGCCCTGAGGTGAAAGAGCATTAGAAGGGACAGTACATCATACAGAGGCAGCTAATAGGGCACTAATGGGGGTCTGTGAGGGGACTTCCCTTCAAAAATCAGGAGAGACTCTTAATTAGAAGAAAGTGGCTGTCTTCAGTAGAGAGGTTAATTTTTAAACAATACCAGAAAAACATGTACTTTAAACAACAGAACACAATATAGGTATATTACCACCACACTTCAGCTAGCTGATATCTAAGCTTCTAAAGTTACAATGCATTCAAAATACAAGTATCTTAAACTATTAGGAAGGTGGTTCTAAGGCTGCTCAACATTAGTTGTTTAAAAGAATGCCAATTTTGTCAACACATTCAACTGAGTGACCTGATTTCTAAGATGCCATTTTCCAAGGTACTCAAAAATACTTTGATACACACACACACACACATATACACACGCACGCGCACACACACAAACACACGCACACACACACACACACACACACACACACACACACACACTTTATACCCATAAATTTCTATACCAGTGGTATGAATTTTGGTATAGGAAGGAATTCCCTGGCTTTATTTTCCTTTTATAGTACTAGGTAGCACTTGAGGTCTAGTGATGCTACTCAAATGCTGTCAGTGACTGCCTTCTCACTCTCAGTCTGACCTTGCTTCATTTTTATACTGACTACATAACCTCATAAAGTCCTACCTTCTGTATCTTTGGTTAAAGAATGTTCCATGTGGGCCAGAAGCTACTCTTCAGGTGGGTTAGCCAAATTGGATGGACCTAAGACGTCCAGACAACTTCTAACGTATTATAATCTTCATTTTATATGCCATATCTACCAGCACCAGGACAGTAGATAACTTACTGCCAGAAAGAACCATGAGAGGAGTGTTTTAGGTACTTTATATACTGTTGGGACAAAATACCTGAACAAACATTTTTTTTTTTTTAAAGGAAAGGAGTGCTTATTTTGGCTCATAATTTGAATCCATTTTGACAGGGAGTGATCAATGACCAATCTCAGCTTGCTTTCTCCTTTTTCCACAGTCCTGGCCAATGTTACTATGTGACTCCTACATTTAGGGTGGGTCTTCCCATCTCAGTCAATCTAATCTAAAAAAATCCCTCACAGACATACTCAGAGGTTTGTTTCCATAGTGATTCTAAATCCTATCAAGCTAATAATCCAAATTATCATTAGGAGATACCCAAATTTTTGGATCTCTGCCCAACTCCAAGAAAGAGATGAATTGATTAGCTTGCCCCTGCCCTCTTACTTGTCACATATGTTTTTGAGATAATTACATTATTTGACTCCTCTCCACCCCCAAACTCTCTCATGTACCCCAACTTGTTCTCAATCAAATTTATGGTGTCTTTTTCCTAAATTATATGCATGTGTATAACACACACACACACACAGACACAGACACACACACGCACACTCCTAAATGTATAACCATAACCTGCTTAATCTGTAAAGTGTTACTTGAGCTCTTCCCTGAGAAAGACTTCTCCTTAGTTGTCTGTTGTTCTTTGTCTAAGAGTTGAGGCTTTCCCTCTTCTACACTGGTATGTCTACTGGTGTCATCCTTCTTTAGGCAGCCATATTGTTGGAACTTCAAGGATGCAGCTTCTCTGACATTTCTAGGCAGCGAAGCTCACAGCAAACTTTCTGCTCTCTTACAATCTTTACAGTCCCTCTTTGCAATGAATGAATGCTGAGCCTTTAGGTGCAGGAGTTGTGCTGTAAACTAGGGACAGTTGGGACAGTTCTACAATCCAAGGACCCTGTTTGGGATCAAAATTTGACGACACTAACCCTGAGAATTCCTACTTTTAAAAGCACTTTTGTACTAATTTGGATTGAATCTTCATATATCCAAAAATGGATCATATAAAATAAAAGGATTCCTGGGGACAGACTCAAATTCCTGACATTTTCTAATAATAACTTTTGCCGAGTACTTTACTAATAAGATTCTTAAGGCTTATGATAAAATGCTGATCACATTCAATCACCACCAGAGACACTTAAAACCACAAATTAAGAATAGCAAATGATATATGTCTCAGATGCATTTTATAGAAAATGTTTTGTATTAGTTAATTCCACATATAATTACCACCAGTTTATCTTGCCAACAGTGTGACTATATTTAGAATTTCTAAAAAGTTCTATGTGTGAAGAGAATGATTCCATGACAAATACATTTCTGTAATTAAATGTGCCTGCTCCCAGTAGGAATTAAAAAGAAAACTGAGGAAAGAAAGAAATGTGTCAGAGTGGATCTCACTCAGAGTTAGGCATACAGGCACTTCCACAACTCAAAGCAGTGGAAGTGGCCCTAGCTGCCCATAGGTACAGGGAGTTCCATATAAAATGCTAACCCATGGGGGCTGTTTCAACCTTGGTCAGAGAAACTTCTTTTTGTAGTGGGCAGCCGTTAATATAGGGACTCATACTTAAATGGCACAGCTTTATCAGGACTTCTCACCCCACTGTAGGTCCAGGGAACCCAGAAGAGGAGGCAGAAAGAATATAAGAGGCAGAGAATGGATGAGGAACAGTGTTGTGAAATGTTGTCTTCTGGACATGACATGGCTATTGGATGTGTCAAGACAGAAGCTGAGGCTAGCTGCTAAGTCCTACACAAGATCATGCCAGGCAAAATTATAGCATGGATGAGGAAATTCACATTGCCCCTGGCCCTCACTGAGTAGCTTTTGACAGTTGACAATTACTGGAGCTAAAGAATTATTACACTTTGGGCAAGATGGGTGGCTACTAGTAGGTTACTCATTCTCCAGTGGATAGCCTGACACCCATGAACGTATGAACAACACAAATTGGAATTAGTAGATTATGAAAGAAAGGGGCAGAAGGAGGATAGACAGACTTGCCTATGGGCCAATCTAACAACAGCATTTGTTCAATTGACATTCCTTCTTCCAAAACGATCCTAGTTGTGTCAAGGTGGCAAGCAAGTAGGGTAAAGAGCTACAACTGTGCTTTGCAAATGGCATCTGCAGTGGGAACAATCTTGCAAGTGTTGGCCCTCAATCTAAATAGGCAGTGTCAAAGATGAATGACTGAATACTGGCACCCTTTAGAGAATTTTGGTGAACAGCATCCACAGATCTTTACTTCCTTGCTGGGGAAACATACCCTCCTTACAAATACCAAACAGAGCCTCTATAATCTTTTAAGTTCTAACAAAGTGAAGTGCTTTAGGGAGGGAACAAAAAAGGCCTCTGAATACAAATACCAATAAGTTAATATAACGATAAACAATGCAACCTTAAACAGCACTCTGGGTTCACAAGAACAAGAACAAATGATCCTAAGAGAAATCAAAAGGCCCTGAGAGTATTAGAGTTCCAGTAATAATAACCTTAAGGAAATTAAATCATTAGTATACTCCAATTTAAAAAGCTAGAACATGACTAATACTTTTTCATAATATAATAAGCTACTAAAAATTTTTAAATGTTGTAAGTGGCATATGTGATAGATAAAACAATAGCATACAGTAATGTATTATTGGAGGTAGTAAGCTTTGTGCAATCTCTTCTTTGCTCTCCTGAAACCTTTGGAGAGTCATCAAGAACCTTAATATTCAGTGGCCTAGTAGTGGGGTATACTTTTTAATCTTTCCTGAGTTTTTTCATAAAATTCCTGAAAGCTCACAAACACCTTACTTCACCCTCTTTTTAAATATATTTGAGAGGATCTGATAGCTTTACACTACCTTTACAGACTATATTTCCCAATTTTGTTTCCAGAAATGACCAAAAAAGAAAAAAGGCCAGTCAGTCTCCTACCTAGCATACTTTTGCTTGGGTTCCTAAGAATACTGTATACCATTGATTTTTCTCATCCGTTTCTGTTCCTGTCCAGTCAGTCTCCTTTGTAGCCCTTGTTCTTCACTGGCCTTCAAACAGAATTTCCTTCAGGGCTGTCTTGGTCCTCCCTCATCTCTTGTTATATATTCCCAGGGGAATTTCATCTACCCATAGAACTTGTTATCACCACCTAAAACTCGGGAGTTTCAAGTATTTATTATTGAGCGTTTTTTCTACGGCAGACACATACTTTCAAGGGTCTACCAGATAACTTACTTAGATGTCTCAAAACTACCTCAAATTGCATGCAAAAAATAACCATTTCCTTCAAGTCCCACTAAATCTGCTTCTTCCATGTTCATCCAGCTGAGAAATCGCTATCACTACCTCTATAGTCAAGCAAGCCAGAAACATCCTTGACTCTTCACACCTCCACACCCAACTTGTTCTGGAGATTCAAACTTTATCTACATATCTATTTTTTAAATATTTATTTTCAAGTGTGTGTGTATGAGTGCTTGTGTGTGTGTGTGTGTGTGTGTGTGTGTGTGTGTGTGTGTGTGTAATGCATACCAGAGTACAGGTGCTTGCAGAAGCCAGAAGAAGGTATCAGAGACCCTGGTTGTGTAAGCCACCTGACATGGGTTCTGGGAACCAATCTCTGGTCCTCTGAAAGAACAGTAGATACTCTTAACTCTCCATCTCACCACTCTGGCCCCTAATTTAGCCTTGTTTTGCCAACCAAGAAAAGTCAAATATAAACATGTGAGACTAGAGAGAGAGGTAGTAGTTAAAAGAGTGTGTACTGCTCTTTCAGAAGACCAGGCTTGTTCCCAGTACCCACACCTGGTAAAGTACTCCAGCTGTCTATAACTCAGCTCCAAGGGACCTACTGTTCACTCCTGGACTCCAATGGTACCTATAGGCACACATGAAAAGACACCCTACACACACACACAACTTAAAAATAAAATATATAAACATCTAGGCATTCAATATAAATGAAGCAACTAAGTTATTAGTGCTTGCAAATATTTTTCATAATAGTAATGGTTAGTTATAAAATTATACTTGTAGAGATATTTCATAATGTAATGCTTTCAAGGATGAAAGGATAAAGTTTAGTGACATCCTTTGAATAGTTAACTTGAAAAATTGGTGTATATATTACATTTACATTTTACATTATTTGCTTCTTATGTGTATGGGTGTCCACAGTACACGATTTAGACCAGAGACAGCTTGTAAGAGTTCATTCTCTCTCTCTACTATGTGGGTCCTGAGGGCTGAACTCAGGTCATCAGCCTAAAGGCAAATGAACTTACTCAGTTAGCCATCTCAAAAGTTCATTTATTAGTTATTTATATAACGAAGGCAGGCAAAAATAGAGAACAGCTTAGTAACCTGGAATTTTTTGGCCTGAACTACTTTTGGGTGAGCATGCAGTAAGACAAAACTGTGTCCTCCAGTGAACTTTGAGGAAGAATCCCTTAGTAGTCACCATTTGTTTTCTACATAATTGGGTGTGCATATGAGTAAAATCAGTTACACTATGGGAGGAGACAAGAGCAGTGGAAAAAATGAGTATGCCAGCCAATCTATCTATACGTCAAAACAGAACAAACCTTACTACACCCCAGGTAACTAAGGTCCTCCTCCTTTTGAACCCTGTAAGAGGAAGCCCTGAAAATTAGTCTGGATCCCTGAGTATCTTTACTCAGTTGGCCTGCCAGTTCCCTTGCTGTGTATTCTGGTATTTTTCTATTGCTTTGTTTTAAATAAAGTTCTGTAGTATTTTTGCAGTTATGTGTGAGCTTTCTTTCAATTACTTGAAAAAAAAAAAAAAAAAAAGGCCAAAAACCTGGAAACACAAGACCCTGACCGTTGGTGACATTATTAGTTACTAATATGGTCTTAATTTTAAGAATATATGTAGGTAACTGAAATTCTAATCAATACTAAATTTTCCTTTGTCAGTCATACCTCAGATAGCTCTTGGGCCAACATCTTCCAATCAGTCAATCAAATATTTTTAAGTTGAAGGCCGGGCATGGAGGCACACACCTTTAGTCCCAGGATTCCAAAAGACAAAATATGAATCTCTTTACTATTACCTTGGCTATCAACAATTATCAAAGTCAGGGCCAGGCATGGTAGTACAAGCCTTTAATCCCAGTGCTCAGAAGGCAGAACTCGGGATTTCTATGAGTTCAAGACCAGCCTGCTCTATAAAGTTAGTTCCAGGATAGCCAGAGCTGTTACACAGAGAAACTCTGTCTCGAAAAACAAAAACAAAGGAAAAAAAAAAAAGTCTGGAAATTTTCATACAAAGCAACGTGGTATAAATATGACAATAATATTGACAATACTTGGTAATTCATAAAAAATATAAAATATATCAGAATATGGTCAACATGTAAGATAATTTATAAGGTGGCATGAGGGATGTAAGTCATCTCAAAGACTTCAAAACCAGCAACTATGGAAACAGATGCAGAAACTCACAGCCAAACACTTATAATTATGGGAGGATGACATCTTGTTTTACATTCCAATTGCATCTTCCTCTCCTCTCCTCTCCCCTCCCCTCCCCTCCCCTCCCCTCCCCTGTCTCCCTCTCCCATCTCCTTTATCCTCCAGTCTTTCCTCTCTCCGCATAAAAGGGGAAGCTCCCATGGATATCAACCCACCTTGACATATCAAGTCACAGTAGAACTAGGGGTATCTTCTACTATGGCTAGATAAGGCAACCTAGTTGGGGGAAAGGAGCCAAAGGTAGGCAATGTAGTCAGAGACAGCCCCTGCTCCTGCTGTTAGGAATCCCATATGAAGACTAAGCTGCACAAACTGCTACATATATACTGAGGGCCTAGGTCCATCCTATGCATGCTCTTTGTTAGGCCATGGGCCTATGGGCCATGGGCCTGGTGTGGTCCTTCAACTTTTCTGGCTCCTTTAATCCTTTCTCCCCCTCTTCCATAAGATTCCCTGGATTCCCCCATGCACCTCCTAATGCTTGGCTGTGGGTCTGCCCACATGTGTTTCCACCAGTTGCATGGTGAAGCCTCTCAGATGGCAGTTATGTTAGGAGTCTGTCTGAGGTCCCTGGTGCCTCCAGGAAAGCCAGCACAGTTTTATCAATGATGACATCTTAAGCACATCAGTGGTTTAGCCAGAAATGGTTACTTTTGTATGAATAGCTAGAACTCCTAAAATTATTTAGACTGTATTGTAACTTAACAGCAAAAAGAATCAAAGACTGCCAAGCTAGAAAAATGATTATATACAAGTAGAGAAATCAACTGCTTCTTTTGTAACATTTAAAACTGTTTATGACCCTGGCCTGCTCGCTGCCTCATGGCAGGAAGGTGACAAGGACTACTATGGTGAGCAAGTATGTGATGGAGAGGGGCGGCATTATGGAGGCAGAACTGGAGGCGTGATGGTGACAAGTATGTGATGGAGAGGGGCGGCATTATGGAGGCAGAACTGGAGGCATGATGGTGATGACAGGTGAGGGGAGAGGGCTGAGGTTGACATGCTATCATTGCCCAGTAGGATTGGTGGGAAAGTGAGTGTACAATAGCTTGGAGCTTATGCAGAGGAAGACTCAGCCCCTGAACCAGCCACCATGGGATCATCTTGGCTCTGGGCAATGGAGGCCTGAGAGGAAGAACAGTTCACTTTCTGGACTGGACTCCTTGAAGGACCACTATGCAACCAGAGGTCATGTTGGTCTATGCAGTCTGTGCTGCTGGCTGACTGACACCTTGGTGATACCCTCAGGCTATTGCCTCAGGGGGCCATGCTAACATAAGTGGGTCAGTGGTCCGGATATGGCCAGGGCCTGTTATTGATCTTTGTGGCTCATGTTACCACAAAGTCCATGGTGTTTGTATGTGATCTGGGCTGCTGCCTGAATCCATGGAGATTCAGTACAGGAGACCTGGCCCTGCTTCTCCCTGGCAGCCTCACAGAGACATAGCTCTCCACAGTTGTTCTGGTATAGATGCAGGCAGAGAAAGACTCCCCATCCTCCACTGGGGGACTGGCTGGCCACTAAGGATTTGACCATGCTCCAGTTGAGTATATGAACTACACAAAATAGACTTGTTTTTTTTTTTTTTCATTTTTGGGGGGGAGTGGGTGGGTAGGAGGTCCTAATGGGGACATGGGAGGACTGGGAGGTGAGTGCTATCAGGATGTATAATATGAGATTCCCAAATAATCATTTTTTAAAAATCTGTTACTATTATTTTACATGTTTCCTTAAGAAAACTAGGTAATAACTATATTTCCTATTTTACATAGTTTATCAAAAGGACTCAAAAATAAATCAGGAGACTTTTATAAAGACAGACACAGCCAAGGGATGCAGCCCAAGTCCTGTACTGTAGAGGTAGAGGCGGAAAGACCACAAGTTCAAGGCCAGCATGGTCAACATAAAGAATTACAGACCAGTCTGAGCTACAATATCAAGATCCTGTCTCACCACCTAAAAAAGACAAACTTACCTTGTTCCAACACTTTATATGTATGTACTTCAGACTAGCTTCAAACTCACAATTCTAATTTCACCTCCTAAGTGCTAGGACTACAGAAATACACCACATCTACTCCAAATCAGATGTCAAAAGTAAAATATAAAATCTTCAAAGTATATAATGCACTGTCTTTACTTTTGATATGATAAACAATGGCTGTCAAACATCAATTTGTGCCACCAAAGCGGTGTACATGAGCCATCTAGTGGATAGTAGTAAGTTTAATAGTAACTTTAAAGGAAAACTTTACTGGGAACAGCGTATTATAATCTATAAAAGCAGAGAATCAAGAAGCTGTCAAGAAAAATGAATGACAGGATAGTCACAAATTTAAATCAAAGTCAGATATTATATGAAAGCAAAGATGGAAACAAACACACAAGGTGTTTTGTTTTAAACTATATAACCTGAATATAAACAAACATTGCAGAACATTATGAAGGCCTGAAGGAGAACAGACAGAAAACAGAACGGGTGGCTAGACCAACAGCCTGAGTTTCTATGAAGAAAAAACAAAAACAAAAACAAACAAAACAAGAAGAAGAAGAAGAAGAAGAAGAAGAAGAAGAAGAAGAAGAAGAACAACAACAACAACAACAACAACAACAACAACAACAACAACAACAACTGGGATTGGGGAAGAGAACATTGCGACCCTGCTGGGCTCTCATCCAGCTCACCTATAGGGCTGAGGCAAACCTAAAAAGTCAAGGTCCTTGGGAGATATATAAAACATAAAACTCCTAAGTTAAAAAAAAAAAAAAAGTAAAAGGAATGAAAACAACCTCTTGAGAGTACCCAAATCAATCCAATTACTTCTGGCGTCTGCAACTGTTAGAAGTTACAAATCACTTAAAATTGTACAATAAAGTGGGGTTTACTCCCAATTAGAAGGTATATTTTTCTCATGTACAAATTAATGTTTTTAGATTATGAATCACTGATATGACTGGTTTTAGTTCTAAAATATAATGATTTCAGACGCGGTACTCCAAAACCTAGAGGGATAATAAGGAAATAAATATGTTTTCATTTGTATTTTTCCCATGAAGGGTAAATGGATGACTGATTCCAAGGAACATAGAGATTAGGTTATGATATACAAGCCTAAGAAGGCAGAAAAAATACAAATGCAATGTTACAGAAATCTTAACTAAGAATTTAGTCTGAAAACATAATTAGGTATTTTTCCTTCTTAGATTCATTGTCCAGAAGGGGAAAGGGAGGGGACGGGAGTAAAGGGAGTGGACTGTAGAAGGAAAGGAATACAGAGCAAAGCCTGCAACTGATGTCTGCTAAAAGATGAACAGCTGATTTTACTGTGTGCAAACATTTCAAAAAAGTCTAGAATGGACTTTTCCTGCACTTCAGAGCCTGGAAAACTTGATCAAGTCAATGGAAATAAAGAAAAGATTTGGTCACTACTGTAAGGAATCAATACGTTTGTGGTGGATGTATTCATTAAATGAACAAGAATTTAAAAATAGAAAATTTTCAGTTTAAAAAATAGGAACTTCAGTGTGTGGCTGGAAGGGCAGTGAAATGGTGACCACAAACAGAACCCACACTTACCATGACTAGTGTGTATGTATAGCTAGTTTATCATTTCCCTGTGGAATGGTATTCCACATCTGCTCACAACTTTCCTAAACTTTCCTAAAGCATTTGCCCCATTTTCTAGGAAGTCTGGGATTTAACTGCTGGTTGATGGCATAAATAAGCACACCTTCAACTTTACTAAGTGACAGTACAGAAACGCAGCAGGTTGTATTTATATATTTCAAAATGCACACAGAGAGAGGGAGAGAGGGAAGGAGAGTGGGAAGGAGGAAGGAAAGAAGGGAGGGAGGGAGGGATGGAGGGAGATTTTTTTTAAGGCTATAAATTAAGAGAGGTGTACAAGGGAGCAGTTGGAGGGAAGAAAGGAAAGGAAGACATGATATAATTATTATAATTTTATAATAAACACTGCATAGAGGACACAACTTTGTATTCCATTAGGGTGGCTATAATATAAAAGATAGATAATAAGCATTGGCTAAGATGTGAAAAACCAATCCTTGTATGTGACTAGCAGGAACAGATAATGAAACATTTTATGACAGGTGAGAACCTCAATAAGTTAAAACACTTTATAGTGTTAGATCTACACTCTAAAGAACTAGAAAAAAATGATACCCAAATAAAAATGCATGCTCACAGCAGCACTATTCACAATATCCAAATGCTATCAATAACTCAAGTTCATGATAAATAAATTAACTATGGTACATTCATACAATGGAGTATCATTTGGAGATGAAGTATGGCACATGATACAGAACAGATAAATTCTGAGAACATTACGTTAAGTAATACATATTGTAAGGTTCCAGTATATAAAATAATCTAGATAGGCAGACCTACAGAGAGAAAAACTAGCTCGGCAGCAGTTGGGGCTAGGGTAGGAGAGACAGAATGACTACTTCACAGATGCAGGATATCTTTTTGAGGTCAGGAAATATTTTGGAACTGTTTAGTGGTTGGTAATAGGCATACAATATTGTATGTATGTTACTGATACATTTAGTGTGTATTTTACAATTAAAATAGTTACAAATAAGGGGAAACTTGTCAAAAACTCATCACTGGAGAAAGATACAACACTCATATATTCCAGTTCCTCAAATGCTGCTTGAGGCTGAAGAGATGACTCAGCAGTTAAGAGCACTGGCTGCTTTTCCAGAGGACCTGGGTTCAACTCCCAGCACCCACATGGAGGCTCACAATCATCTCAACTTAAGTTCCAGGACATCCAATGCCCTTGCTGGATTCCTTGGCAAATGCATGAAGGTGGTGCACAGATGTTAAGTACATAATCCATACATACAAAATAAATCTTAAAAACAAAAAAACAAACAAAATCCCTTTTTAAATGCCGTCCTAGATAAAAGCCAGTTTAAGTATCTGGGAAACTCTGTGCCTTCCTTTAGCTTATTTCCCTGAGAATTTTGTTTACTTGAAGTCTTAGCTGAGGTTTATTGTTTGATTTGGTTTGGTTTTGTTGTATTAAAGGGCTTTATTTTGAACAAGTAAAATCTAAAGGAAGTAAAATGTTTTGAAAATAGTTATATCCCTGAGGCAACTTTGGTGCATTCATATCATGATTTTAGATAGTTGTAAAGCTTTTTTTTTTAAATCTAGTCTTAAACAGAAAAAAATTATAAACCTACAGAAAAGCAGACTAGCTCTTGCTGGGGACTAGGGGTTAAACTGTGAGAACAAAGAGGGAAGAGATATTTTATAGGTTAAGATGTATATATAGATCTGAAATCTATTATGGAAAAATAGAGAGAGAGTAGGAGCTTTAGTAACAGCTCATATTGTAGCCTACCAATATCCAAACTACTATGCCAGCACTATCTGCTGAACAGGCCATCCTGACTCAAGTAACTTGTACGTAGTTCTGTCAAAAATCAACTAGAGGCCTGTTTCACTGCCTCACCTGTAATCCCAGCTACTTGGGGAGCTGAGGCAGAAAGCTAGAAGTTAACCTGTAAAGCATAACAAGACCTCATCTCAAAGAAAACCAAACTAACTGGCCTTGTGTAGAGCAAAGCCTGAGTTTTAATGTGCTCTACTAACCTATATGGGTTAGTCTATCTGTCTACCAACGCACGTTGTCCTGATTTGGTTAATACATGATGAAAAAGTAATAACCACTTGGAAACAACAGCAGATGGCAATAATTTTAAGCAGGAGTAGCTCTCTGGGAATAACAGTGAGTTATTTAGTACTATAAATAGTACTAAAACTGTAAACTCAAAAGTAACTCACAAAATTTGTATAGCTTTTAAATATTATGGAAAAAACAAATCTGTTACCCTAATCTTTTTAAGCTTCATGTACCATATTTTCATACAAGATTTTTCCAAGATGACCAACTAATAATCTGACCCATGATGGCATATACCCATAATCCCAGAATTTGGGAGGCAGAAGAAGGAGAATTCTGAATTCAAGGCCAGCTTATATTACACAGACTGAGATAAACAGCTGGAATCTGTCTCAAAACAAAACCCAAAATATGTCCAATCAAAATTGCCTCTGTGATCATACAAGTAACCCATAGTTAGAGTCAAATATTTATTCAGATACATTGTTTTTTTTTAACAACTATTTAATTCTCATTCCCTAAGTGCAGTTTGGCTAAAGAGACAGTTTAAGCACCCCAGAAATATTAATCAACCAAGGATTCCAGACTACTGCAAGCTCAAATCAAATACCCTCGGTTTAAAACTGGCAGACCTATTGCTTACATTCCCACATGCATTTATGCATTACACCACTCACTGTCTTGTCTCCAACTCCTTTCACTCACCTAACTAAAACTTTCCCCTTTAACTTATAAACCCTGCTATCAAGGTGAGTGATAGCCACATGTAAGACTAAACCCTCCCAAACTGAAATCTTTCAGTTCAGTCGACGTGGTCATCAACAATCATCTTCCCACCTGTCTATTCACCATCTGTGACTATGGCTCATCTGAATTGATTCACCTCTAGAAATAGTCAAGCACTCCTTGATGTCTTACACAGGGTTTTATTGCTGTGAAGGTATAGCATGATTTCAAAACCAGTACCACCCACATGACTCTTACACATTACCAAATCCAGCTGCCAGCACAAGGTACAACCTTGGTTATCTCTGGAACACAGCCTCTTTGTGCTTTCAGAAAACACTTCCCAGAAGATGTCACCTCAGTGATGCTGGTCTCTTCTTAATCACTGCTAATTTCTTAGCTCTAGCTAATCAGCATTAATTTTCCCAGTAGTACCTTCTATTCTTGTCTCTAAAGCCAGAGAGCCACATGGCTGAAAGTGCCAAGTTCGGCTGCTTTATGGGGCTGGATCATGCCCCCTCCCCTGTTCTATTCCATCTTCACCAGTTTTCTGTTTTCAATTGTTTCCTTTACTGCCTAAGCTTGGCCCTAGAACTTGATTAGTTCAAGGTAGAGAACTTAGAGATCTCTGTGTCTCTGTCTCCTGAGTGCTGGGATTAAAGGTATTTACTACAATTGCTGAACCTAAACTTTTCTTTAACTCCCTTTCACAAGATCTTTATAAATTCTGCATTATATGTAGTTCATTCCAAACATAGTCAAGTGGATAAGAGACTAGCTACCATAATCCCTCCCTTGTCAATGTGATGCACAATCATATCTCCTTATGTCCAAATGAAAACAATAATCAAGTCATAATAACACCTGAAATGTGTAAACAATAATCTTAGCTAGGTGGGATCCTACCCCAAGGTTATCACTCCCTTAATTCCATTTAGTGTCCTTGAACACAGGATTTAGCTCCATTTTACTTCCTAGTGCCCCTTTAATACTTGAGCCATACAGTTTGTATTTTTCCTTTCTAAACTTGCCGTGCTTGATCAAAACCTTTTTTATAAGAGTGAATCACAGAAGAGAGTGTATGCTAGGCTGTTCTGAGATTTTCTTTGTCAATACAATTAATCTAAATCTCTTCATGATAGCCTCAGACACTCTTCAGACAAGGTCAAAAGAAGCCACTTCTTCACCAAAATATCACAAAAATTCTTTTCTGAAACCTCTTGAACCAACCCCCTCCCCCAGGAATCACTCTGTGTTCCATGTTCCTACAAGGATGGCCCATTAAGCCCCACTTAAAGCATTACACTGCTTTCCAAATCCAAAATCCCCAAATCCACATTCCTCCAAGCAAAAACATGTCAGCCCTATCACAGCAATACCCAGTCCCTGGTACCAACATCTTGGGATTTTATTTCTGTGAAGGGACATGACCAAGGCAACTCTTAGAAAGGAAAGCATTAAATTGGGGCAGGCTTACAGTTTCAGGAGTTTGGTCCATATCAGCATAGCAGAAAGCATGTTAGTATGAAGGCAGACTAGGTACTCCAGGAGCCAAGAGTTCTACATCTTGATCTCCAGACAGCAGAAGGGGAACTTTCCACAGGCAGACAGGAGGAGATCTCTTCCATGTTGGATAGAGCCTAAGCACAGAAGACCTCAAAGCACACCTACACAGTGACACACTTCCTCCAACAAGGCCATACCTCCTAATAGTGTTTCTCCCTATGCTCAAGCACTGAAACACATTAATCTCTGGGGGCCAAACCTATTCAAACCACCACACTGGACAATTACAATCTCTTTTCCTTGTAAATAGATCACTAATATGAACGTTATCTGACCATAGAGAGCCTTCAGTATCTTGAATCACTACACCCCCCCCACCTATCTTCTTTTATTATATCCTTTGTCAACTTAAATTTCATATTTCATCTTATTTAAAGAAATTCTTATCAATATTCTGATCTCCTTAAATTCCAGATTTGCAAAAACACCAACTCTAAATAAATCCAGTTACTTTCCTGTCTACATCAAGTTCAAATAGACACTAGCATAGGAGGGCAGAATGAATACAACTGTTACTTCATGACCAATCTTCATGAGTTCACAATACTATTCTTTTTCTGTTAAAATTACTTTCCATTCTCTGTAGCACTCAATTTTCTCCTTTCTTCAAATTTCTCATTTCTTTCCTTTTCTTCACAACAGTAGTAAAACAGAGGCCCCACAATGGCTACTATCAAACTCATTTACTCTTTTGAAAGTGTGTGTTTGTGTGTTTGTGTGTGAAGGTCTCTCTGACAGCCCAGGCTGTCCTGGTACTCACTATGTAGACTAGGTTGGCTTCAAACTCAGAGACCTTCCCATCAGAGGTGGCATGTGCACCACCACACCTGGCCTCCTGCTTTCTTACAGCACCCAGACCATCAGCCCAGCATGACACCATCCTCAGTTATCATCACATCAATTATTAATAAAAAAAAATGAACAGCAGGCTTGCCAATAGGCCAATCTAGTAGGGATATTTTCCTCAAAGAAGTTTCTTCTTTCAAAATGACTCTAACTTGTGTTCATGAAGAACAAAGAGAAATGTCTGCTGAGGTTTAGTTCAGATGTTTCAGAATGCTGCTGTATGTCTTGTGAGGGATTTGAGGGGAAGATTTCATAGCGGAAGGTGTCAAGGTGGCCTGGATGGACTTGAGTGGGGACCCCACTGGGCTGTGGAACTGCGGGGTGCCTATGGACTCCAGCTGCTTGCTCAGGAGGAACTCCCCACCGCCGCTCAGAAGCCCTGCCTCACGGCCTCTCTCCCCACGCTTCCCTTCCTCCACTGGCTCAGTTTCTAGCATTTCGGAATCCTCCTTCCTGCTAAAAAACTTGTCCAAATAGCTGGTGTAGGTGTTCTCCTTCTCCGCATGCTCGTCCTTCCTGACCTCACAACAAAACTGACTGATGAGGAAGCACTCCTCCCCGCCACTCACAAACTGGCTACTATCAAACTCATTTACTCTTTTGAAAGTGTGTGTTTGTGTGTTTGTGTGTGAAGGTCTCTCTGACAGCCCAGGCTGTCCTGGTACTCACTATGTAGACTAGGTTGGCTTCAAACTCAGAGACCTTCCCATCAGAGGTGGCATGTGCACCACCACACCTGGCCTCCTGCTTTCTTACAGCACCCAGACCATCAGCCCAGCATGACACCATCCTCAGTTATCATCACATCAATTATTAATAAAAAAAAATGAACAGCAGGCTTGCCAATAGGCCAATCTAGTAGGGATATTTTCCTCAAAGAAGTTTCTTCTTTCAAAATGACTCTAACTTGTGTTATGTTGACACAAAACTATCCAGCAAACCCTGGAAAAGGAAAAACAAATTAAATAAGCTCTCTGTAACTAACCTGCCACAAAGACAGGCACTCTTTCCAGAACACTGTAAAAAAAGGCCACACTAAACAAAACATGGTAGCTTCTCTGAGCTAACAAGACAGAGGAAGATAAAGGTAGCTGGTATCTGTAGGTTGGTGTAAAGACTAGAGAAAGAGCACCAAAGTACTGTAGTAGTAACCTGCCTAAGATTTTGGCTGAAAACTAATCTACATGTGCAAAGGACAAAACTTCCAACTATGAGACAAATGGCAAATGCCTGGGATCTACATGATTAAGGATTTATTTAGCTCAGTGCTCTATACCCAAATATCGCTGCTGGGAGAGAGCTGGTCTCTCAGGAGTGCAGACACGCCTGTGTAAGACCACCACTTCTGCTCAAATTCCTGGCCCAAGAGGGACCTGCCCAGAGCCATCAGGACACAAAAACTAAGGCACAGCCAGGGTCAGGATCCTTCTGGTTTCCATCTGCACCCCAGAGCTGACCCTATGCCATAGCTCTTCATATCCAAATTCCTCCAGGAGAGAACTGGTCTTCCAGGAGTTCAGACACACAGGCTTGTAGGAGGGACAAGCCATAGTCAGAAACAGCAAGACCAGCTAACACCACAGATAACCAGATGGCAAGAGACAAGGGCAAGAACATAAGCAACAGAAACCAAGGCTACTTGGCATCATCGCAACCTAGTTCTCCCACCACAGCGAGCCCTGGTTACCCCAACATACCAGAAAAGCAAGACTGATTAAAGATGTGTACTACCTTACCTAGACCTAAACTTTCATGGCCACTATGCCTCAAGATCTGGATCACAGGTATGTCCTCCATTTCTGGATTGTAGTTCATTCCAGATGTAGTCAAGCTGACAACCAGGAATAGCCATCACAGCTGGTTTCATATAATGCAGCAGTTTTCAAAACCCTTGCTGTTGTCAGACATGATGGGGCATGCCTTTAATTCCAATATTCAAGAGGCAGAGGCAGGTGGGTGTCTGAGTTGAAGGCCAGTCTGGTCCACAATGTGAATTCCAGGCCAACTAGGACTACATTGTGAGACAAGATCTTAAAACAACAACAAAACAAACAGCAAAATCTTCTCTCTCTCTCTCTCTCTCTCTCTCTCTCTCTCTCTCTCCCCTCCCTCCCTCCCTCCCTTCCTTCCTTCCTTCCTTCCTTCCTTTCATCTTTTCAAAAGCAGTGTATCATAAGCGAGTGACCATATGGTCCTAGGAACTTTAGGAGGGTAGGGATAGGGCAGGAATAAGCCAGGAAAGAAGATTTAAGAGCACCATATCAACAAAATCAGAATTTTAAATTCTGACCCAAAATGTAATACCATATAAAACATGTTTTTCTCTATTAAAATAAAAATTCTCCAATTCTAGCAGTAACTATATACAAAAATACCAGCCACAGACACTGTTGTTAGTGTTTCAGTCTTATTTAACCTATACTATGCAGAATACTTTAAAATTTATGCTCTAACTAGATTTAATATACTTTTTAAGGCCTCAATTTTCAAAGAAATGGCATTAATCATGAAAATATCTATTTCTTGGCCAGAGAACTGCAGCAAAGAACACCATTTCAAAGGAATATACAAGAGGCTCTAGATACTTCCAATTAAGGACCTCAAAATTTAAATGGCTCTTGTAATATCAAAACAGGGCACTATGGTAACAGGAGTAATACCTATTATACTGGAATCAACAGGAGGAGAAGGAAGAACAGGATGCAGAGTCACAGGCCTCACTGCAGTGAGAATTTTGGTTTCTTTAAAAACACAGAAATGTTATATGAATATGTTTTTGTTTTAATCCCAGATGTAGGATATGATAGGGCTTCTTCAGCTTGTCCACAGCAGCTAACTATGATTTGTCTCATGCTCTGGCAGGTGTGTGATTTTGGAATTCTGGGGACTCTTAAGAGGGCATAAAAATGCCAGAGTCCTGAGAGCAGCCCCAGAGGCTGCTGCTCATCCTGCTGTCCCTGCCCCTGCTTGCTAGATTGCTGATTGCAGATTGACAAAGACTGGACTTTCTCCCAAGGACACCCCTAATCAGCAGGAAGCAGTCTAATGATATTGACACCTCCTTTCCTCTCTAACCTTTCTTCTCGACCTGGTGTTAGGGGGTTAGAAGGGATGGGGTAGTGTAGGGAAGCAGGAGAAAGAACCCAATAAAGTAGCCAAATGTCCAGTTACACCTCATGATGCATCAAATTAGTCTTGTTACTGATCTCATCCTGCCTTAATTTCCCCTTCTATAAAATTAAGGTGGCAAGAAACAAGAGTATTGGCACAAAAAAACTGTCAGAAAGAATATATAAACAACTACTTGTGAAATATTTTGTGTACTTGTGCTTTTTTAAATTAAAAATTCAATTGCTTTTAAAAGTGGCAAATTATAGAGATGCCAAAACACCAAACAAGCTAACCCAGAATATTACAAAGTGAATTATTAAACTTTTTAAAAAGGCATTCAACTGTTTCTTCATCTAACATGAGATAAGCACTCAACTACAAATCACTAACTTACTTAAACCAAGCAGGAAAATACTGTTTTTGAAATGAGGAATGGTCTCAGTCACTCTTCCATAAATTGCCCAAATCCCAATAAGCAAACCAGTTCAAAGTTTAAAGAAAAGAAAAGAAAAAAAAAAAAAAAGACAATATGTAAAAATAAGTCTGGCTCTCTCCACCAGCCGAGCCGAGCAAGATGCCCAAAGGAAAGAAGGCCAAGGGGAAGAAGGTGTCCCTGGTCCCCCGCTGTCCTCAAGAAACAGGAGGCCAAGAAGTTGTTCTATCTTTTATTTGAGAAAAGTCCCAAGAACTCTGGCATTGGGCAGGACATCCAGCCCAAAAGAGATCTAACACACTTCGTCAAATGGCCCGCTACATCAGGCTGCAGTGGCAAAGAGCCATCCTCTATAAGCAGCTCAAAGCACCCCCTGCCATTAACCAGTTCACCCAGGCCCCGGACAGGCAACAGCTACTCAGCTGCTTAAGCTTGCCCTCAAGTACAGGCCAGAGACAAAGCAAGACGAGAAGCAAAGGCTACTGACCCATACTGAGAAGAAAGCTGCTGGCAAAGGCGACATCCCAACTAAGAGACCACCTGTCCTCCAAGCAGGAGTCAATACAGTCACCACAGTCAATACAGTTCTTGTGGAGAACAAGAAGGCTCAGCTGGTGGTGATTGCCCATGACGTAGACCCCATTGAGCTGGTGGTTTTCCTGCCTGCACTGTGTCGAAAGATGGGGGTGTCCTACTGCATCATCAAGGAAAGGCCAGGCTGAGGTGCCTGGTCCACAGGAAGACACGCACCACTGTTGCCTTCACACAGGTTAACTGGGAAGACAAGGGTGCTCTGGCTAAGCTGGTGGAAGCTATTAGGACCAATTATAGTGACAGCTATGAGGAGATCTGTTACCACTGAGGAGGCAATGTCCTGGGTCCTAAGTCTGTGGCTTGCATTACCAAGCTGGAAAAGGCAAAGGATAAAGAACTTGCCACTAAATTGGGTTAAATGTACACTAAGCTTTCTGTACATAAATATATTACAAAATTAAAAAAATAAAAATAAGTCTGAAAACAACTTTCTAAAGAAAGAGAGTTAGGTTAGAGTTCAGGTTAGGACAAGGTAAATACAAGTGAAACACTCTGCCAGCAAGTAAGGAAGCACTCAGTGAACAGTCATATCTCTGCACCACGTCAACACAGAAGCTACCTTTAGAAATTCCCATTGACCAAACATGGAATACTAGACATAAAAATTAATAATACCACCTAAAGCAAGTACCACAAGAAAACCAGGGAAATACATGAAACCAACAAAACCCAAAAGCTTATCTGAAAATATAAAGTAAAATAGATACCTCTCTAGGGCAAGGAACAAATAGAAAGTAGTAGTTTGGGAGGAAGAAGCAACAGTTGGGCCTTGAGTTGTAGGCCTATAATTGCAGCCACTAAGGAGGCTGAGGCAGGAGAACCACAACTTCAAGGCCTGTAAGAGCTACACGGTGAGTTCAAAGCCAGATGGTTCACTTAGGAAGAGTCTGTCTCAAGATTTAAAAAGAATGCTGGGAGCGGGGCAGTGATGGCGCATTTACTCAGGATGACCCAGTATTCAGGATGCTAAGTAGGAGAATAATGAGTTTGAGGCCAGAATGGGCTAAGGTGTGGGTTGCAAGGCAGCCTGGATTACTAGGTAAGAACTGACCCCCCACACCCTTTTGTAAAAGAATGACAAAGGAATGCTATGAATTACTGTGAATCTCTGACCTAGTTAACTTAGGATAAAATGAATCAATTCTGTAAAGAACCCATCAAAGTTCTTTTCACAAATATAGCCTAAACAGAAGCATATACACAAAAGAAAAAGAACCAGTCACCTTAATAGAGCTATGTCTATTAAAGAAAGTGTACCGGCAGTTAGTACCTTCTTTAGCAGAAAGTACAAGGCCCCGGTGATTTCACTAGTGAATTTTGGTAAGCACTTAAGGAAAAGAATGTTTTTTCTCTCTCTTTTTATTTTATTTAAGCTTTGCAGTAAGATCACTTCACAAAGAAAATTAAAAATTTTAAAGTCACTTAGGAGGGAGATGAAATGTTAACTGGTGTTCCCTGTAAGATTCTTTCAACTTGTTTATATAAATAAATATTCTAAAGAAGTTGGGAGTCAGCCAGGCGTGGTGGCAGATGCCTTTAATCCCAGCATTTGGGAGGCAGAGGCAGGCGGATTTCTGAGTTCGAGGCCAGCCTGGTCTACAGAGTGAGTTCCAGGACAGCCAGGCCTACACAGAGAAACCCTGTCTCGAAAAAACCAAAAAACAACAAAAACAACAACAAAAAAAAGAAGTTGGGAGTCATTTAAGAGGTTCAGTTAATAAGGGACCAAAACTGGAAGGAAAGCAAGCAGTCAACCAATCAGTAGTATCAGAATGTATGGACAAGTGCAACAAAGAAACACTGCTCTTAAACCAGATACATACACCATCTTATTTCTGAGAGAAGAGGCCACAAAGTAAGGTAACCAAGAAACAACTTCCATTTTCCAAAGGTTTTATCAAAGATTGCTGAGAAAATCAACGAAAACAGAACACTTGTGTTAGGTCAGACTCCAAGAGTAAAGAAAACATAAAGTAAAGCAGTTTTTCTAGAAGCCAGGGCCTAGCTCTAAAACATCTCAGTCTCTAACAAGGTTAGGACAAACAAGAGGGTTATATAGTGAGACCCTATCTCCCCTCTGAAAACAAAAAATAAACAACAGCAATAACAACAACAACAACAAAATCCACTGCTGGAGAGTCCCATAGCACTAGAACTAATACCACTGTCTCCCATCATAAGAACTGATCCATCACATCTCACATGCCTGCTTCACCAGTTCTAGTTTACTTCTTGAATTCACACTGTAAAGGTGCTCTATAAATCCTTTATTTTACCTGTTTCTTTATCCCTTGCCCAAAATTCCTAATTTGTAACAAGCGCACTTACATACTACATCTATGGTATTTCCCTGCCTTCATATATGGCATATAGTACTAAGTATTGTACTAAGCTCTATAATGTTAAGCAAATTGCTCATGAAACATGTATATAGTGAGTTGGTCTGGTGCTACTATATATTCAAATGCTAAACACTGTATCCCAAGATCTGGATGCGCCAAGATGAGATCTTTATGTATACCAGCTTTTGTTGTGTAAACCTTGCCCTCCAAGTTCTCCCTGAATGGTTAATAAAGATGCCTATAGCCTGGGCTGGGCAGGAGAGAAGGGAAGGAGCAAAATTTCTAGCTGTGGTGATTTGAATACGCTTGGCCCACAAGAAGCAGCACTTGTTGGAGGAAGTATGTCACTGTGGGGGTGGGCTTTGGAGGTCTCCTACGCTCAGGCTCCACCCAGTACAGAAGAGAGCTTCCTCCTAGTTGCCTGCAGATGCCAGTCTCTGTGGTTGCCTTCGAATCAATGCAGAACACCCAACTCCTTCTCTAGCACCATGTCTGCCTGCATAATGCCATGCTTCTTGCTGCTGCTGCTGCTGCTAATGAACTGAACCTCTAAAATTGTAAGCCAGCGCCAATTAAACATTAAGAGTTGCCTTGGCCCCAGTTGAGGGATGGGGCCACCCACCCATCTCAAAATGTTTGACCCAGAATTGTTCCTGTCAAAGGAAATGCAAGGACAATAATGAAGCAGAGACTGAAGGAAAGGCCAGCTAGAGACTGCCCCAACTTGGGATCCATCCCATGCATAGGCACCAAACCTCAACACTATTGCTGATGCCAAGTTGTGCTTAGAGACATAAGCCTGGCATGGCTGTCCTGAGAGGTTCTACCAGAACCCACCTGAGACAGATGCAGATACTTACAGTCAACCATTGGACTGAGCTTGGGGACTCCTATAGAAGAGTTAGGGAAAGGACAATAGGAGCTGAAGGGGATTGCAAACTCATAGGAAGAAGAACAATATCAATTAACTGGACCCCTCAGAGATTCCAGAAACTAAGCTATCAATCAATGAGCATACATGGGCTGGTCCATGGACCCTGCTATATATGTTACAGAGGACTGCCTTGTCTGGCCTCAGTGGAAGGAGCCAGAGAAGAGGGATGCTAGAGGGGTGAGGTAGGACTGCATGGATGGGTTGAGGAGGACCCTCTTAGAGGCGAAGGGGAGGATGTGAGGAGAAGAGGGATTCATGGAGGGGGGATGGGGAAGGGAGACAACATTTGAAACGTAAATAAATAAAATAACCAATTTAAAAAAAGTTGCGGGCCAGGCGTGGTGGCGCACGCCTTTAATCCCAGCACTCGGGAGGCAGAGGCAGACGAATTTCTGAGTTCGAGGCCAGCCTGTTCTACAGAGTGAGTTCCAGGACAGCCAGGGTTACAAAGAGAAACCCTGTCTCCAAAAAAAAAAAAAAAAAAAACAACAACAACAAAAAACAAACAAACAAAAAACCCCCCAAAAAACAAAAACAAACAAACAAACAAAAAAAGTTGCCTTGGTCATGGTCTCTTCATGGTAATGGAAACCCTAAGTAAGACACCGAGCTTGGGGTCTCAGGCAGAGACCACAAAGAGAGAGGAGGAAGAAGGAAAAGCCACCATGGGGTAGGC
The DNA here is from genome assembly GCF_000001635.26 of Mus musculus. Taxonomy (NCBI): domain Eukaryota; kingdom Metazoa; phylum Chordata; class Mammalia; order Rodentia; family Muridae; genus Mus; species Mus musculus. Next base: position 33,436,538 of record NC_000080.6, read on the forward strand.
AGATCATGAGTGCATGGTCATTAGGGCCAGCCTGTTAAGAGTAGGAGTGCTTAGGTGGAACATGGCAAGTATTATCTTGAAGTTATTGACAGGAAATACATAAAATAGCATAGAGGGTCGATGATATCAGTCCAACTCTAAGCTTTAAGGCTTAGTATAAATATAAAATTTTGTGTCTTTTATTTGTGAACTAATGATCTAAGGTTGGGTAGAAACCTCCAAATAATATTTACACCAACAATAGTATACATCTTTATTCCCATCATGGCTTGCTGACTGCACATATCCAGGCTAACCCTTCTACATATACACACACATATCACAATTCAGGGCTTTGTACTTGCTAGGTAAGCTTCTAGCACTGAGTTATACTCCAAGGCCCACTCTCTTTAATTTAGTATCTTCCTGATTCCACAAATTTATATCTCTTTCCCATCTCAGTACCCAACATCTAGGATCATCCTGGGCATTATTAATACCAGTAACTGGTATCCTAGTGCAATGACTCTCAACCTTCCTAATGCTGTTCTTTAATTAAGCCCTTTAACACAGTTTTTCATTTTGTGGTGACCCCCAACCATAAAATTATTTCACTGCTACTTCATAACTATAATTTTGCTACAGTTAGGAGTCGTAAGTAAATATTTGATATGCAACCCCCAAAGGGGTGGAGACCCACATGTTGAGAACCACTGCACTAGTGAAATCACCCCCATCCCAAGTACTAACTGACAATTTCAGCATCTCTACACTATGACTTCTGCTATGCACATGTTGACTTAACCTCCTCATCCATGTCAGAGTCCATGATTTTCTGTTACTACTCTCAGCACATCTTTTTAAAAAAGCCTATTTCCTTGTTTCTTCTCTTGTACTAAGCTGGTATGATAATCAATTTGGGGTTATCCTTGCTATGTTGTTATACCAAGATATTCAACTGAACACAAATCTAGGAGCTATTAAGGAAATACTTTATAAATGTTAATATCTATTGTCAGAAGAGTTTAAGCACAAGAAATTATTCCTGATAATGTGGGCAGGCTTCCAACTGTTTGAAAATGAAATTCTGCCTCAAGAGTACACAAAACAGAGATTCTCAACCTGTGGGTTATGACCCCTTTAGAGGATTAAACTACTCTTCCACAGGGGTCACCCAAGACCATCTGAAAACACAGATATTTACTTTACAATTAACAACAGTAGCAAAATTTGTTATAAAGTAACAATGAAAATAATGTTATGATTTGAGGTCACCACAACATGAGGAATTGTATTAAAGGGTCACAGCATTAGGAAGGTTGAAAAACACTGGTTTTTCTTCTCCTACCTACTTATGACAAAGACTGCAAACCTGCCAGCCCTTACACTATGAAATTCTTGGAAGTCTTATGTATCTACCCATCTGTCTGCACTTCCTACTGTTTTATTTAAAAGATTTATTTAGCTGAGTGTGGTGGTGCTAGCCTTTAAACATAGTGCCCAGGAAGGAGGCACAAGCAAGAGGATGGTTCCAGGCCAGCCGGAGTCATATAGTACAAATCCAGTCACAAAATATTAATTAATAAATTAGTATTAATTAGATTTACTTATTATCTGTATCAATGTTTTGTCTACATGTAGGTGTACCATGCGCATACTTCAAGTCGGGTCTTCTAGAATTGAAGTTAAAGACATGTGTGAGCCACTTGTGAGTCCTGTTAATATAATCTGGGTCCTCTGCAAGAGCAGCAAGTGTTTTTAACCACTGAGCCATTTCTTCTACTGATTTTGATTCCCATAAGAACTGTGTTAAACATGGCAAAAGCCTGACCCTGAATAAATCTTAATGCCTTACTTGTATTTCTTTATAATCAGTTAAATAATGTGATATTGGGGGTTAGAGGAGGTCACAAACCAGACTGATAGATTTAAATTCAAAATTTCAAACTTTATAGATTTAAATTCAAAATTTCAAACTTTAAATGAACCAGTGCTTCAAACTCCCTACACTTCCATTCTCTTCTGCTTGCCTGAATGCCCTACTTCTCTGAAAAAAATAAATGCCACAGAGATCAGAGTCAGAAATATTCACCTTCCAAACACCAAGATTCCTTGGAAAAGCACAAACTGATTTGCCTATCCTATGGAAAGCACCAATCCTATGACAATCAAATATGTTCTTCCATAAACATTGCCATTTTCACTTACATTTTGGACTCCACATTTTCATTTTTTTAAAGGTTGTCTACACCCACACACCAAAAAGCAAAACAGCAACAAAACTCCACCATTTAATCAACTTGAATTTAGCTTCTTGTTTAAATAAACTGTTCATCAGCATCACCAACAACTTCCCAGTAATCTATAAATGTTTCCTCATCTGCAAAATCAGTTAGCATGCCTGAGGTCATCATGGGATGCTTAAGCAATGTAAAAACACTAGAATAGTACTTGGAAACATGGTAAGCCTGCGTCAGTATTAACTATTTACATCATCAGAATACTCTAGAATCCCATTTTCCTTGAGTTCTCATTTTTTTCTAGCTTACTCAACATCAGTAGTAAATTACTTCAGGGTCTTTGGGGTGGTGAGTGGGTGTCAAGATGTAGTTTCTCTATGTAACAAGCCCAGGCTGTATTGGCTGTCCTGACTTTGTAGACCAGGTTGGCCTTCAACTCACAGAGACATGTCTGCCTCTGCTTCCCAAATGCTGAAATTCAAAGTGTTTGCTACCATGCCCAGCAACTCTAAGGGCCAGGAACTGGTGGGATGGTCAACAAACAAAGAAATGCAGTCAGGTAAGATGAGCCCCCTAGGTCATGAGAGAGGGAGAGCCTGGGCAAAGCAGGGAAGCTAGCCATAGTGACTCAGAGGAGTGCTGGAGGGCTGACCAATTCAGTTTCCATGTAGGCCCAGATCCAGGGCTCTGAGTTGACCCATTCTAATATCTACCCCATCTCTGAACTGCTGAAGTGAGTAAGGGGTCAGTCCTGCAGATCCAAAGCTGCAGGATCTCCATGACCCAGGACAACAACAGGATATCTGAGAGGAGTCCCAGCAAGGATCCAGTATTAATAGAGTACTAGAAGACAGGGGCCTCAAACCAGACCAAAGACTCACTGCAATGGACATATGCAAATGAAGATGTGTGGACAGAAGGGGCACACTGTGTGACACACAGTGTTATATGGCAGCTTCCACAGCAAAAAGGTTTTGTTTTGTTTTTTTGCTGTTTTATTTTTATTTTTTGTTTTCTTTTGGGGGGAGGTTGCAGGGTAGATATGAAGGGACAGGATGAGTGGGACTGTGAAATTCACAAAGAATTAATAAAACATTAAAAAAAGTTTAAAAAGAAAGAAAAAGGAAAACAGCAGAAATTTTTAAACAAAAAATAGAAAAAAACTAGAGCTGGAGATAGCTTAGCAGTTAACTAAGAGCACTTACTGCTCTCCAAGAGGCCCTTCTGGTTCCCAGCACTCACATGGGCATTCTTGCTCACAACTGATGTCTCTACAGCTCTTTCCATATGGAAATAAATAAATAAATTTTACAAATCTAAGAAAATGAACACCAAATCAAGGATAAAGTCAGTTCCTAAGAAAGAAAATACAAATAGCCCTTCCATGACTCTTAATCTAACTCCTAAGGGCAATGAAGAAAAAAAAGTAGTTAATTCTTACCCAATGCAGGACCAATGGAAATTGGATTTTAGTTACAAGTATCAAAACTACATGTGCATAAACACTCTGAGCCATTAGTTTTACCTCTACAAGTTTATCCTATAAGATACCCTCCTTTTGCATAATATCAAGTGGTGTGTGCACAAGATAATCTACTTGGTCAGAAGTAACCTAACTATATATCAAAAAGAGCAAGTACCTTTAAAAGCTCTCCTTCCTTTTTTAAAGACAGGGTCTCAAGATGTAGCCCTAGAATTCACTGTGTAGACTAGGCTGACTTCAAACTCAGAGCATTGGAATTAAAGCATGTGCCAACACACCTGGGCAAATGGCACACCACCATGATGAAATTAAGCACTTGATGTTTGTGCCTGCCCCCAAATGCAAAGTCATAACCTCCACAATGACAGTGTTCGGAGATGCAACCATTGGGAAGTACTAATGTTAGATGAGCTCATAGGGTGAAATAATGTCCCTAGAAAAGGAAAAGACTGAAGCACTCTCTGTTCATGTGAGAATATAGGGAGAAAAAAAGAGGGCCCTAACCTAGGAAACCAACCGGTCATTGTGAGAAACGTACTTCTGTTGTTTAATCTACCCTATGTAAGGCATTTTATTATAGGAGGCCAAAGAGAGAACAGTGGAATATCACAAAGCTACCTAAAATGTTACTTACACAGTGATATGAAATGAAGCTCTATTAGGGGAAAAAATCTGCAAAGAACAGCAATTCTACAACACTTAGGTACAAAGGGAAGAGGGACAGTGGGTATTCAGTATGGTCCCCTTTGGGAAAGACCAAAATCCATGAAAATAAAGGTGAAATGTTTCTTAAAATAAGTGTGCCCTCTATGGTAGCAAAATCTGACAAGAACTGGCAAGAGAATGTATCTTTACTCGTGCCAATTATCGTAGTACCTATGCTTATTAATGTTTGATTACATGCAGGTATGTTCAACCTGTGGCCGGTGAGCTTACATTTAGCTGAGGTCAGTAATGTGGCTTAACACCAAACAGTAAGCCTTCTTAAAACTCTGAGGAGGTGGTGGAGGTGCTGCAGCTGAAGGTGTTGTTTTTTTGAGGAACTATCCAGTTCTCAAATGTGAGCCCTTACACTTAACAAGGTCTTGTCACTGTCAAAAGGTTAGATATACCTCCTATCAGGATTTGCACAAAATGGTAGATGCATTTATCATCGTTCTGAAATTGATCTTACAGAAGAAGCCCCAATTCTGAAATATAGCCAGACCAAAGTTTCGAATAAGAGAGATCTACATTCACTTGTACTTGAATCAACTATCTTTGGAAGGATCCACAGGAACAGTTTCCTAGTGGGTAGCTGGCACAGTGAGAAGGTCAACTGTGTCACTTTTTAAGTCTTTGAAATGCTGAAGTTGGTGTACTTCTCTGTCAGAATTAAATGAAATGTAAATAAATTCTCAGTATAACAAAGCCTTACTGCTTTGAGTTTTGTTTTGACTGCAAAGTGGTCCTTTCTCTAGTCTTTGTAGCAATAGCTTCTTCCCTATCTCTATAGCCTTCAGTTGACTCAAACAACTTCTGAGCCAGAGACCCATCCTCTCATGAGTTCAGGAAGAGGGAGTTCCTGCCTCACTAACAGCCTTCAGGAAATGTGAAGTCTTCACTGCTTTAAAGCTCCCTCCCAAGCAAGGCAGATGTATGGAGCTGTCCTTAGCAACCTAATGGCTGGCAGGCTGGGTCCTCCGCACATCAGAAAGCTACTCGGTACTGGAGAAATACTTATTTCTTAAAAGTGCTCTGAGCACAGATCAAGCTTTACCTCATAGCCTCAATACAAGTTGGAGGACTGTAGTATATGCAATGTCTTCTCTATCATCTGCTATTCATACTTTCCATAAACTTATTTCAATACTCTGTTGAAACAACTTCAGTGAGGTTTGTGTTTTGTGATTTTGATTCTTCTGTACACTTTCAACTATAACCAAATTTAGGAAAGATACTTTGCTTTCTGCTCTTTACAAAGCAAGCAATATTTTTTAAAGGTAGGCTAAGCCATGTTAAGATTGGAACATTTCCAAATATCTCATAGGCAAAAGAAATTTCCTAATGAAATGGCCAACATATTTGCTTCTGCTTGCTTGCATGCTTGTCCTTATTCTCTGTGAAGTTAGACTGAGACTATAGAATAGAGATTTGACTTTACTTCAGTACCTGTCAGGCTTCCAAACCACCTACTACCTAAAGTGGCATAGAATGGGTTCTCAGGGAATCTGTCTTATATAACATCAGTGTCTTCATTATTGCTATCCCCAAGAAGGAACAAGAAATGCCATATACCATTTATTATATCCCCAGAAACTGCAAAGAACACTAATAACTCCAAAGAACTACTGTAGTTAGCAGATCTCTGATAAATTTGCATTCTTCACGTCGAAGGCCTCAATAAGATTAAACATAAAAGATAAGGCAGTGTCCCATTTTCTTTGATTGTGTAACATGATTAGAATTATTCTCAGCTCCTACATTCCTACTTTGCAGATATTTGCCAAAACAAACCTAAGAAAGCATAGGGAATACTACTGTGTTGTGAGAAATGGCTTGGGGGGGGGTAGGTTGTGGGGTGGAGTGGTGGCATTAGACCAGACATAATTATTTGTTTTTGGATTGATTCCAAATTTTAAATCAGAGAGGATTACCAGTCCAAATGTTAACACAAATAATCCCAGGCAATTCAGATTAGTTGAGATTTTCATACTTTAACAAATCCACCAGAGATGCAGACAGAAACAACTGGCATATCCTGAAGAATCTGAATATGTACTGTGCATCAAAATGATTAAAAATTCACTTGACATTTTTAAGTCATTTAAAACAGAAAAAAAAAAATGTTTTTTCCTGAAAACTCTAAAGCTTCCTGAAGGTTTATCTACCACCAAGAACCACAGCAGTCTCATGCACTGCCTAAGTAAACTGCGGGACACTATAGGAGTATGGTATTGTCTTCTCGTTTAAAGGCTAGTAAGGCTGGCTTAGACATGCTGCATAACCTGAACTAGCTATGTCACAAAATTAGTTACATGTGGAATATGGAGTGGGACTCAGAGATGATCCTAAAGACATGCTAGCCACCTCCTATGTTTTGGTTCCTAAACTTTTTTAAAAACTTGGCAAATTTTAACCAAATCTGATATTGCTGAAGATGTAACAGGAGATGTAGGCTATTTGTTCTATTTGTGATATAACTTACATCATACAGAAAATGGCAAAAAATTTCTCAAAGGCCCCCCACCCCCAACACACACACACCCCGAAAGTGTTCAGAGATCTGCAGCAGGCTTTGGTAGGGTGAGGCTTTTCCTGTCCTTTAAAGGAACATAATTCACTATGTAACCATGCCTTAAACCCATAAGCTTCTTGGAATAATGAATTTCCCATTTTCCCATCTTCCATAGTCTTGGAAGAGTATGTCATCAGAAGGCATGGTGCTCTGAAGCAAATAGAATTTGCCACTCCAAGAAAAAAAAATCTAGCTTTTATCAAAAACCGTTGCATAAGTCTGATAAGAAACAAATTAATAATTTTCTCTGATTCTTACTTCTCTTGCCTGAAGTTTTCCAGTCACTCAACAACTCCAACGAAGAACTTGCAGAGCAGATGCCACACTTCTAAAGACAAACTACAAGGAAGCAGAGGTTCCTGGACTATCTTAGGCACACCTACTGCTCTGAATGGCAGGATGACTCATGTCAGTACTCCTGTCACCTGTTAGTGAACTCTGAATCCTGAACCAGAGCTGCATTAGGGTAGGAATGCATAGCTCCTGAATGGTTAGGCCGTGATCAGGACTGAGACAACAAGCATCACAATTCAAAGAGCAAGTGATTCATGTGTAAAGCTCCAGGTTGTGACTTCCTTGTCCTACATCAGTCAGAAATCCATACCACTGACTTGACCAGTCATCTAGAGAACTGACTCCTAAGTCAGACATACTTCTACACCTGAGGTAAAGTATCTCAAGTATGGAGATGACTCAAATTTGTCAAGTGACAGGCAAAGCAAAGCAACAAGAAGCTGGCTCCTATTCAGCAACCCCTCGATACCACTAGGATGGTTTACAGCTAGTTATTAACAACAAATTACTCTTTCACTGCCATCTAGCATCTTCTCCAGCCTATTTCCATAATACTGGTCATGGATTATGATCCTAACTGTATTCATTTTGGTACAATTTATTCTTTAGCTTGGGACCCAGAACAGTCTCAAACTCATCTTGCCTTGGACTCCCAAATCCTGGGATTACAGCATGCGCCACCATTTGTGCCTCAGTTTACTCTTACACTAATCCCTTTCCAGCTAACTTCTCTCAGGATTACAAGGAGCAGGAAGCATATAGTTTCCTAGTCTGTCATGCTGATAAAACTCACTAAGGTAACATATTCTGTTCCTTTCAAACACCAGACAGATTATTTTTAAAAGGGGTGGGGGTTCTTTGTGCAAAATGATGACCCAGAATAGTATAGTAGTGATGAATGCATAATTAACAAATAAACCACTAAAAAGTATACTCTATAAGGGTAACTCTTTTATGTGAATTAAGTATCAAAAAAAAAAAAGCTGTTTAAACAACAGAATTTAGAAAACAACCTAACTGAACCTTTGTAGAGTCTGAATCACTCAAATAATTTCTTAATTCTGGAGTCCCTTCCAGAACCCAATATATTTAACAAGATAAAGCAATAAAAGTTTGCTGTCTCAAGATCTATATCTTATAGTAACAAAGTCATGTTCTTATTTTTTTTCATTCCTATCTTACCAGTAAATAAGTTCATCTGAACTACTTTCATACTGAAAAGATACTTTTCAAATAGTGGAAATGCACCAAAACTTGGATTTTTAAACCCATATGCTTTGTGAGTTGGTTAAATACAAGTTAAGATTTAACCTTTCTAGTAAGCACCTCTAAAGAAATTAAGCAGCGCTGAACTACTAGAAATATTTGTAAGATACATTTACATGTTGATTTTCAAACTTAAATCATCGAAACCCTTGTGAAATAATAGTCACAAAAAGATAAATATGGCTCACTGGGTAAAGGTTCCTGGAAGCAGGGGAACCCAGTTCCATGTCCAGACCCCACAGAAAGGTGGAAGAAGAGAATGAAGCCCACACAGTTGCTCTTAGGCTTTCACATGCACACAGTGGCATGTGTGACCCCACCCCACAAAAACATCATGCAGGCACACCCACCGTCATAAGTTTTTTTAAGGGAGATAAATGCAATCATGCTAGATTCTTAATGAAACATCACTGTTGTGTCTGGGTGTATTCATACATGACTAGAGAAAGCTCTTACCTAAAATACTAGAAGTGGACAAAGTTCTCAACTTTGATGACAGAGTACCAAGTAAATCCCCTTTATCTACAAGACACTGTAAGTGTTTCATTTGGAGAGTTTGGAGCATCTCTGACTTTTAAGTATGGCTACTCAACTTTTTATGACTATACACACAAGCCATAATCCTCTATTTTATTAACTATATAGAAAAAAATCAGGAATAGTTAACCTAGAAGTGAAAAAGTGATTCCAAACCCTTTGGTGGTCTTTAACAGGTAACATCCTCTATTAATTTATGATCTAGCCAACTGAGAGTGGTATGTGACACATCTGAAACTTCGTGGAGAATTTAAGGCTTTATTTTAAATTTTTGTCTATAAAAGTCTTTCAATCAACCCAATGAGTATGACTTCCATGCTTGGTGATGGGGAAATGATGCAAAATAGGCCTCTAAGTACCATTTTGATTACTTCGTCAGACACAGAAGTAAACCTTCCAAGTTTAACAGCCTCAATAAGAGAACTGAAGTAACCATTACCAATGATACGAAAATTGACAAGGGGGGGGTGGGATTTAAGAATAAAGGTAGTATATTTAAGCCAAACCTGGATATTCTTCCTAACACTATCCTTGGAAGTTCCAGTCAAATGAGCCAAATACCTTACTTAACATACATCCCTTACATAATCGTCTCATTTAAAGGCACATCTATTCTGTTCCATACTACCCTAATTTTTAAGGGTCTTTCTCTTGGCCTTCACATCTTCTCCACCTGGATACAGCACTAACTGTTGCCAAATGAATGAATGAAATAAACATGTTCTAACTGACCAGGTACTTGGTGGAAGCTGATCTCAAAACACAATAGACCGGCAGACCAGAATTCTACTGAAAAGATCACTTAATTTCAGAAGTAAAAATAGAAACTACCGGACACTGTGCAGTCAACATGATATTAAATTCCCGGTGGGATGGGAAACTTTCGGGAATAACAATGTAATGCGTTCCTTACGGTACTTTACAATGGACTTGGTTCTACCTTGTCTGGACTAGGAACCCAAGCGCAAGACAAAGGGACAGCGGCGGGGGAAAGTCAAAAGGTCAGCGGCAGGCGCCCCTCTCAAGGCGCGGCCCGCAGGCCGGCGCGCTCGCGGCCACCCGGCTCTTCTCGGCGTCGCGGCACTCACGTCCGCACAAAGAAACCGCCCACAGTCAAAACACGCTCCCCGTGGGTGCGGGAGACGTATGCACGGTCGCGTCGGCCCGACCTCCGCGGGAGCACCTCCGAACTTGCCGCCCACCCGCTCCATTTCCCCCCGCGCGACGTGGAAGCCGGCCGGAGCGGTGAAGCCAGGTCGCGCGGAGTGGACCACGCCCCCCGCTGCCCCCGCCGCCCGCGCTATTGTTCCCGCGCCGCCCCCGCCCCGCGCGCGTTCCCGGGAGGGGGTCACGGCCGGGGAAAAGCGGCGGCCGCCCGAGCCGCGGCGCCCGCGCACTCACCCGGCAGTGCAGCCAACGGCGACCTGGAAGCCCGTAGCGGAGAACGGCGCCGTCCTGCGGTGGCCGCGGCCGCTACTCAATCCTGTTCGCGGCTCCGCGTTTCGGCCGCAACGTCCGGCCTCGGCCGCTCCGCTGACTAACAGAGACGCGGGCCGTCAACGCGCACGCCCGCCCACGTCATCGCGCAGGGCCCCGCCTCCGCGCCGGCGAGCGGCCTAGGGGCGGGCCAGCCCCGGGGGCCCGGATTACGAGGGCGTGGCCCCGCGACTTGGGCGTGGCTACACTGGGGGGCGGGCTGCAGTAGCGGAGGTTTTCCCCTGAGGGCGGGGCCGCGAGCAGCGTCTGGGCGGCCGCGTGTGAGGGGCGGGGCCGGGAGCAGCAGGGGGCGGGTCTGCGATGGCACGTGGCGGCGCGTGGCGGCGAAACACCAGTCATAGCTTAAGCCTGCATGGTTGCTAGCCTCGCGGGGAGGAGGGGTTAGTGTTTGAAGGTCAGGCACGCGTGCCAGGGCACACACCTGAACCACGGAGAGTCCTGGTTTGACAGATACTCTTCAAGGGCCTACCACCCACCAAGGAGTAGATGTTCTCTAGCTCCCTGGAAGAAGTTACCTCCTTTTACCCCCCAAACCCTCCTGCTCCAGATTTTTTGCCTTACCTGATTTACCTGCAAGTCCTTGCGGCTCTCGCAAATATTAACTATTCACGGATAAACTGACGAGCCTCGACAATGGATGGAAAGGTATTTAAATCACTATCATTCATGAGGCAAAATATATTTAGCACTTTAAAGAGTTCAAAGGCATTCTCGCCAACAACGGAGAATATCACTAAGAGAAAGAAGCAACACATACATATAGAATGATTCTACGTTTATATAAAATATATTACATGCACAGTATATTAAACTTGGAAAAAAAGTATGACAATTGCTTTGACAGTAGGAAATAAAGGGCAGTCTCTCTTACACCTGTGTAGTATACTGTGATTTCCAAAATATACAAATATGTATTGAGTAAATTCAGGTAGACTGTTCCCATTACATGTTAAAATGGTCTTTCTCCAGGGATGCTATCATGAAGCAAATGTGAGCACTCATTCATTTATTCTCCCCCCATTTTATCTCTCAGCAATTTTTTAATTTTAATTTCTTATTTCTCCAGTAAATATTTTATTGCTTGCCTATTCTCTTAAAGGCAGTGTACTAGCACTAGCAATAAGTAGAACTTATAGAGAATTCTTGTGGTATCAAGATAATAAACTATACACCAAATCAAATCGACACTAAAATGCAAATTAAGGACACATCCAACTATGAAAGGAACCAATGTATTAATAAGGCCAGGAAAGCCTTCTCTAAGGAGCTGCCTCCTAATTTGAGAACAGGTTTGACCAGGGATTATGTCCGAGTTAACTTGATGTGCGAACAAGGAGTTCCAGAACGGGGTAGACTGGGAAAACTGAAGACAGGCCAGCTCTATTGGGACACCAAAGAAGACATTGCAAAATGAGAAGACTGATAAAAACAAAATCCTGTGTTGGAGGTGTTTTTATTACAGGTGTAATGGGAAGGCCCTGGTATGTCTTCAGCAGTGGAGAGCATGATTGTACTGACATCTTGACAAAAAACAAACAAACAAACCTCTTATCACAGAATGCTTTTCTTGATCTCTCAAGGTGGGCCTCTTCTCCCTCTACAATTCTTACTAAAAACTTTCTTCTCTTCCAGAGTATGTTTCTACTTATAGTTCATAGGTCAAAGGTACTGCAGGACATGTATAGATCCCCTGTGGTGGCAAAGACAGCACCCTTTTGTTGGGGTTGGTCTTGTGCACTGTGTATTCAGATGCTGAGTTCTGCACCCCAAGATCAGGCTGCAGTCTGAAAGTGGGCATTGTGCTGTCAAGAATGCTCCCCAGTAATCTCTGATTGGTGAATAAAAGGCTAGAGCTTGTGTCTGGGCAGGGGACAGAGGAAGGCAGGACTTCAGAGAGAGTGAGTGGATCTCAAGTAGAGACCAAGAGGAGGACAGAGGAGAGGGAAGAAGGAGGTCGCCATGAGTCAGGATGGACCATGAGCACATGGCCAAGAGAAGCTGAGGACAGACATGGAGCAGAACCAGACTCAGATGGCAGGTGACAGGGCATTTACCTTATTATTAATATCCTAACGGTGGGGGTTGGAAAAGCTCAGAACCTGTCCTGCACAGTGCCAGCAGTTTGTTAATAAAGTCTGATGTTTCTGTGTTGCTTACTCAGGAGCTATATGGGATAGAGTGGGGCAGAACACTCTCCCCCCTCCCCCATAAAATTACCACTCTACCCTCTTCCTGGCCTTTTCCTTCGGATGACTTTAGGGAAGACCCACTGTTATGGCTTCCCCTGTCTGTTCCATTGGCAAATCTCTCCTTATCCTTGAGATGCCAAACTGCAATTCCTACCAGATGGGCAAGCATGCATTCTATCAATAACCCTTGGCAGAAGGATGCCTATGAATTTCTAGCTTTTGCCAAAAGTACCTCAATTAGAGGTTGGTTTTGAAACTGTTCTTTATGGTGCCAGTAAGTGACAGGAGCTTCTAACACCCAGTTAAAGAACCCTTGTCTGTGGGAGGCAGGATTTTGAGGCCCTCAGCAAGCAGGTATGATACATGTGCCTACTGTCTCATTGCCAGGGCCCTGTAATAGAACAGGATTTGCCTCACCTCCCCAACTCAGAGATGATCCCGGAGGCCCTCTGATGCTAATGAAAAGACACAGAGCCTTCAGGAGAGCAGAGGTGAGAAGACAAATTGTTCTCTAATACAGTAGGATAACCAAGATGAATGATACTCAGTTATGTATTTCTCTTTTTTTGTTTTTGTTTTTTTTTTTTGGTTGTTTTGTTTTGTTTTGTTTTGTTTTTTTACGAGACAGGGTTTCTCTGTGTAGGCCTGGCTGTCCTGGAACTCACTCTGTAGACCAGGCTGGCCTCAAACTCAGAAATCCACCTGCCTCTGCCTCCCAAGTGCTGGGATTAAAGGCGTGTGCCACCATCGCCTGGCTTTCTTTGTCTTTCTTACTAAAAAGCATACAGAATTTATTCTAGGAAAAAGGTTGACATCACTGGCCAGCCTTCCCTGCTCCATAGCTTGTATGTCTGAGAAGTGGTTAGAAGAGATTAAGGTTTAAGGATATGGGAAAAGGCAAAAAGAAGAGTTATGAGCCTTTCAAGTGCGACTCTCTTTAATAAGTGACAGCTACACTGGAGCAGGTGAGTGTTCCATACAGAACCCAAGGCATTCTACACTGCAGTGGATACTTAAAAGACAGACGGTCCATGATGATGGATAGGGAGAGGACAGTTTCTGGTGATGCTGTAACATCCTGGCAGGAACAGAGATAATCCAAAAAGAAACCCTGTGTTCCTCCCTGTGGCAATCAGACTATTGAGACAGTTAGTCCCCAGGACTGGAATGTCCCCAAGAATCACATGCTGGGAAAGGAATAGACTGAAGGCTGGTGCTAGTCAGAGGAGAAACTTGTCCCCCAGGGAAGATTTCACACAGTTCTGAGTACATGTCAGGCCATTTTTACAAGGAAGATTGGAGCCAGACAAGGATGGGTGATGGGACAAGTGATGAGCAGGACCAGACCTTGATTGGCCAACACTGCTTAGTTACATTTACCTCTTGCTTTCTATTTCAACCTAAACCTCATGCCAGTGGGAAGGGGCTCACTGAACCTTTGTTCCTCTTCCCAATGTGGCCATATTGAATAAATCTCCCATTTCTGCTTTGCACAATTGCTTGTCTGTTTAATTAGTGTATTGGGCATGAGCTGCTAAGCTTAGCTTGTCTGGGCTTGTTAGGACCCAGGCTCAGATACTAACTGCCCTGATAACTTTTTTTCCTTTTTTTTGAGTGTGTAGCTCACTCATAACAAATTGACCCTGCATGGGTTCATGGAGGCTCTGAGATCATGTCATTCCAGGGACTTTTCTTCATCCTGTTCTAGTCATCATCTCTACCTTTTCACCTCTATTCTGGGAAGCATAGAGTCTATGTCTAGACTGTGCTTTGGACTCCTGAGAAAGTCTGATTCTTGTAAGTCTCTCCCCTACTGGTACAACTCAGGCTTTGCCTTCCTTTTCTGTTTGGGGTCCCGAGGACTAGCTTTGCTTAAGCTGTGTCAGTTCTGTTGAGCCACCTGGCCTCTTGTGCAGTTTACGTGACAGGCTGTCAATTTGGAAGCTCCTTTGGGCAGAGTTTTAGTATTTGGGAGTTGCGATGGTTAATCCTGAATGTCAAGTAGATGGGATTTAGAATCACCAGGGAAACAAATCTCTGAGTAAATCTGAAAGGGATGGCTTACATTAGGTTAACTGAATTGGACAGGCCTTCCCTAAATACAGGTGGTATCATTCCATGGGCTGTGGTCCCAGACTGAGTAAAAAGGAGGAAGCAAACTGAGCTCAAGCATCCATTGCGTTCTGCCCCGACTGTGAGATGTGATGGGACCTCCTCCTACTGCTGCTGGGCCCTTCCCTGCCAGGATGGGCTGTAGCCTCTGGAACTAGGAACCAAACTAAGCCTCCCCATCACTGGGTGGTCTTTGCCAGGCATTATAGTCAATAAGACAAGCAAAGATACAAGGATTTATTGTATGACAGAGACGGCTAAAATAGTCTTCAGGGTTTTGAGCCATCGGGGTATACTGTTGAACCATTGAGATGAGGTTGTCTAGGAGGTTTCTACAGTGATTTGTGTAGCCATGGAAACCACTAAGTCTGTCTATCTTGGTACCCACCAGGGAGAATTCTAGGTGAGTAGACTTTTGTAAATGTATGGTTTCTTTAAAGATTTGTTTCTTATTTTTTTAATTATGCCTGTGCATGTGTCTATGTGTGGATGAGTGTATCTGAATGGAGGTGCTCTCAAGAGCCTGAAGCATCAGATTATCCTGGGGCTAGAGTCGTAGACAATTATGAACAGCCACACACGAGTGTTGGAAACCATGCTCACCAAGTTATCCCTCAAACCCCAGAAACTTCTGATTTCTAAAACAGCATGTGGCAAAGTTTGATCTGTTTCTGGAGTTTCTAAAAATAAGTGAGTTTCAAATTTGTGGCCACTTTATTCTTTAATTTTTTAAAAACTTATTATATGTTTAGATTGCTATTCTTGGCACTTATAACTTGAAGGACTTGTATGTTTTACACAAATGTGAGCACTTGGAACCATTAGTGAACTATGTTAATATTAACATATAGGAATTCTTGCCTCTGTTTATTTCTTTGTTTTCCTTTCCTTTTGACAAAAGACATTAACTAAAATGTGGAATTTAGTCTGGGGAGATGGCTCAGTACTTGCTATGCAAACAGAGGAGGACCAAAGTTTAGATTCTACTTAAGAGCTGGGCAAGGGTGGCAGCACCTGTAAACCCAGCACTTTACAGTAAAGGCATGGCACTGGCAGGGGTGGGGTGAGAGGAGCTGGCAAACTAGACCAAAGAGAATTAGCAAAATCTGGGTTCAGCAAGAGTCCCTATCTTGATAAACAAAGTGGAGATCTATCAAAAAAAAAAAAAAAGACATCAACTTCAGGCCTACACACACACACACACACACACACAGAGAGAGAGAGAGAGAGAGAGAGAGAGAGAGAGAGAGGGAGAGAGAGAGAGAGAGATTTAATAACAGTAAAGACTAAGACAAAAAAAAAGCAAAACTACTTATGTAGGACTTTATTCAAGTCAAGCCTACCCAACTAAAATGTTAACTGATTGAAATGCTAATTTGAAAAATATTGATTAACTTGTGTGTGTGTGTGTGTGTGTGTGTGTGTGTGTGTAGAAGATGTAGGTATACATGTGTGAGCATGTTGTGTGTTTGTGCATGAATAGGGGCCAGAGTAGAATACTAAGTATCCTATTCTATCACTTTCCTTGTATTCTTTTAAGCCAGAGTCTGACGGCCAGCAAGCCCCAGCAATCATTTTGTCTCCGCCCTTTATAGCACTGTGGTTACAGGCATCTGCATGGCCATGCCTGACTTTTTTACATGAGTCCTGGAGATCTGCACTTCTTACCCACTGAATCATCTACGTATTCCTGAAATGTCAATTTTCTACTGTGTGTGTGTAGTAATGGCTTGTGTCTAACATTTTTAAATGTTAATTCCAAATGTTCTTAGGATTAGAGCCTAACACCTTGCAGTCCTAAAAATTAAGCATCTCCCACACATCCTCGGTAGTCCAATTAAAAATGGTAATGGTGAAAGGAAGAAGGAAATTTATTTCATGTGGTCAGTGGAGAAGAATAACAAATGAAAAGCCCAGGGACCCCCTGTGAGTGTATCAGTTGTCAACTTGACGGGATTTGGAATCGCAACACCCTTCTGCAGGCTGAGTACTAGACTTCTTTAAAAAAGGATTCATTATCAGAGCACAGGCATTCATCTCTTGCTGTTTCCTGACTGTAGATGCAATGTGGGCAGCAGCCTCGGGTCCTTGACACCATAACTTCTCTGCCATGATAGACTGTGAATCCAAGCACACCCTTTCCCCCATCAGTTGCCTCTGTCAGGGTATTTTGTCACAGAGACAAAATGAGTAACTAATACAGAAAATTTTTACATAGAAGTGGGACCCTGTTTGTTTTCTTATAAGAACTAATAAGATAGGTATGGTACCCCCTCCCCCTTTTTCAATATTTTCATTTCTGCCACAGCAGTTATAAACCCAAGCCAATTCAGATCTTTGGTACATCGGAACAGAATATTACTCAATATTTTAAATATTTTAACCCCAAAGAAGAAGATTGAGCAAGGGTGAAGAAGAAAACCAAATACTGAGAGCTTGTCTCTAGGGTATGAATTTCAACCCAGATAGGGGGAAACACAATTTACAATTTACAGAGTAAAATTTCCCTTAGGAAATTAGCCATATACTACTAGATTGTCCCCCAAACTCAATCAGCCCTACAGCTTATAACCCAAGGCAGGACATTTAAGAGGGCCATCATAAAGTCAAGGATTAGAAAGTGTGTTTAGCCAAGACTGAGAGCCAGGATTCACAGTGTCAGAACTGTGAACATTTCTCTATAGTCATGTCAACCTATATGGAAAGACAGAGATAGCTCTTCCAGTGAGAGTTCAGAAGGCTTTCCTAGGCATGTTGGGTAGAAAGAAGGAATTTAAAACAGTTGGAAGTGGGAGGCAATCTGGAGACAAAGTGTGGAGCAGAGACTAAAGGAAAGGCCATTCAGAGACTGCCCCACCTGGGGATCCATCCCATATACAGTTGCCACACCAGGAGGGAAGTGCTTGCTAACAGGAGCCTGACAAATACAGAGGCAGATGCTCAAAGTCAACCATTGGACTGAGAGTAGGGTCCCCAATGGAGGAGTTGGAGAAGTGACTGAAGGAGCTCAGGGGGTTTGCAGCCCCAATGGGGGAAGCAAAGTGTCAACAGGCCAGGACCACCCCCACTCCAGAGCTCCCCGGAACTGGACCACCAACCAAAGAGTACACATGGAGGGACCCATGGCTCCGGCTGAGTAAGTGGCAGAGGATGACTTGTTGGACATCCGTGGGAGGAGTGGCCCTTGGTTCAATGCCCCAGTGTAGGGAAATGCCAGGGCCAGAAGGTGGGAGTCGGTGGGTGGGTGGGGGAGCACCCTCATAGAGGCAGGGAAGGGGGATGGGATAAGGGTTTCTATAGAGGAGATCTGGAAAGGGGATAACATTTGAAATGTAAATAAAGAAAATATCCAATAAAAGGGGGAAATGGAAAGAATAACAAAACATAAACAAACAAACAAGCAAACCCATTGATGTCAAAAAAAAAAAAAAAAAGAAAGAAAAAGGAAAAAAAAAAAAAAACAGTTGGAAGTGCCTAAGGTAACAAAGTAAGAAAATAAAATGTTAAAGACAGACTGGGCAGGAAGGGCCAAAGATTGGTAGAGAAAAAAGAGATCAGGGTAAAATCCACATGGAAGCAAGTCATTTTGTCCTTTAAAAATGGAGGTCACGCCTGGCAAAAAACCAGGTAGGCTGTCTGTAGATCTCTTCTCTCTGTTTCCCCCTATCCATCCCCTAGGTTTCATCTCCACATCTGCAGCAGAACATCTGGGGCAACCTTCTCTGCTCCCTGGTTCCCAGCTGCTGTGGATTCCACAGATCTTCTTTTTCTAACCTCCTTACCCCGATTTGTTACTTTGTCCCAGCAGTCACCCCTTGCTAATCCAGATGCCACTCTGGATTAGGGCAACAAGTTAGCTGACATCAGATCCATAACTCTCCTGCTCCTCCAGATCCAACCCCCCAAATCTCATCCCCAGCTCTGTAGCAGGAAACCTGTTGTGGTCCCCCTTTCCTCCATGACCCCAGCCCCAAAGGATCACAAAGATCTCTCCTCCAACCTTCCTTCCCCCAACTCATCCCAGTATCCCAGCCACCAACACACAGGCATTCCCTGTGAACACACCAGCTGCCCAGGCCAGGGAAACAGGTGAGCTAACAAGGCCTCAGTTTCATCTCAGAGCTATAGTAGACCCTCCGTGGTGACCTCTCTTTACTGCTTTCCCCATTCCAAGGAGACAGAATAAGCATTTCCTGGTTGAGCTTTCTGCTCTCCTTCATTCTGTGAACACCTTCAGAGCCCTCGCCTATCCTTACTCCTAAGTATCAGCTCCTTATTCCCAGAGACACATTTTACTTGAAACCCCCAGTTGCCACAACTATCAGGTCCAAGAAAAACTTCTTACCAGGCAATACACAGCCATCACACTCTCTGGAAATCCAGAAAGGAAACAGAAACCAAAGAACAAAATACCCATTCAACAAAGACAAATCCAGAAATCAGTACCTAGACCTATAATCATCCCAATTTCACAGGTTAAATGCAATAATAATAATAAAAAAGAACCAGCATTAAAATGCAATAAAATAAAACCAGGGTGCCCCCTTGCCTCTCACCACCAGAGACAGTCAGAAGAGCTGGCCCAGCCCCCTGCAGGATGTAGTGGGCCCCTCACCTGACTGGGCAGCCCAGTAGAGCTGGCTCTGGAGGCATGGCTGCCGGTGAGCTGGACCTGAGGGCAGGAGAGCAGGAGAGCAGGAAAGCCGACCTTGCCTCCTGCCGATGGTGGCATTGGGTGGTTTAGCCAGAACAGTGCTGGAGAGCTTTCCCTGGTGGTGGAGGTAAGAGAAAGCTTGCACTCTGACCAGCTCAGCTACTGCCAGTCCCAGATCCAGGGCTGGGTTGGCCCACCTCAAAATCTGTGTCATCTTTCAATAGTTGGGATGGGTAAAAGGGCCAGTCTTGCTGATCCAGAGCTGTAGAATCTTTGTGATACAGGTAACAACAGATAACTAGGGGTAGTCCCAGTGAGTATCCAAACTGATGGTGTCCCAGAAGCCAGAGATTTCAAACCAGACCAATGACTCATTGCAGTGAACATTTGCAAGTGAAGATACTGTGGGACATACTGTGACATATTACAGCTTTCACAATGAAACATTTTCTTGCTTTGGTTTTGTTTATTTGTTTGTTTTGTTGGTTGTTTGGTTGTTTTGTGTGTGTGTGTGTGTGTGTGTGTGTGTGTGTGTGTGTGTGTGTGTATTGGACAGGGAGAGGTTGAAATGGTGAAGGGCAGATAGATGGGAACAGGGAGATGAGCAGGACTTTTTAAGTTACAAATCCAGCCCTGCAGAAGGTACTAGAAGGAAAACTCCAACCTAAGGAAGTTAACTACACCCATGAAAATACAGGGATTAATCTTAGACCAGAAAAATCAAAGAGAGAGAAACACACACACACACACACACACACACACACACACACACACACCCCACCACCACCACCACCACCACCACCACCAGAATAATAGGTATCAACAATAATTTGTCATTAATATCACTCAATATTAATGGTCTCACATTTTTCCAATTTAAAAAATTGGATGTTAAAACAGGATCCATCCTTCTGCTGCATTCAAGAAACACTCCTCAACATCAAGGGTAGACGTTAACTCAGGGTAAAAGGTTGGAAAAGGCTATTTCAATTGAGTGGACCTAAGAAACTAGCTGTTATAGCTATTCTAATCTAAAAAAATAGACTTGGAACCAAAAACTAATCAAAAGAGGTGGGGAAGGACATTACATACTCATTGAAGAAAAAAAAAAATCCATCAAGATGACATTTCAATCCTTACCATCTATGTCCCAAACACAAAGGGCACCCAAGTTTCTAAAAGAAAGGCTACTGTAGCTTAAACCACATTTTGACCCTCACACACTGATAGTGGGAGATGTCAGTATTCCACTCTCACCAATAAAAAGGTCATTCAGACAAAAACTAAAGAGAAATACTTGAGTTAACAGACATTATAAGCCAAATGGACCTAACACATATTTACAGAATACTTCACCTGTAGCAGAATTTTTTCCTAATTAATTGATTAGATAATAAAGATGACAAGATGCCAATTACCGGGAGAGGAGGAAGCAGGTCTTCTGGGGGAAGAGGGAAGGCAGAAAAAAAGTAAGGAGCCTTTTTGGACAGAGAGGAAGGGGCAACACAGACCAGATGTAGATCAGGGACTGTTAGATCAGGTGGCAGAATCTGCCAGGATCTGCCACTGGAAGATTTCTCTTTTTTTTTTTTCCATTTTTTATTAGGTATTTAGCTCATTTACATTTCCAATGCTATACCAAAAGTCCCCCATATCCACCCACCCCCACTCCCCTGCCCACCCACTCCCCCTTTTTGGCCCTGGTGTTCCCCTGTACTGGGGCATATAAAGTTTGCAAGTCCAATGGGCCTTTCTTTCCAGTGATGGCCGACTAGGCCATCTTTTGATATATATGCAGCTAGAGTCAAGATCTCCGGGGTACTGGTTAGTTCATAATGTTGTTCCACCTATAGGGTTGCAGATCCCTTTAGCTCCTTGGCTACTTTCTCTAGCTCCTCCATTGGGAGCCCTATGATCCATCCATTAGCTGACTGTGAGCATCCACTTCTGTGTTTGCTAGGCCCCAGCATAGTCTCACAAGAGACAGCTACATCTGGGTCCTTTCAATAAAATCTTGCTAGTGTATGCAATGGTGTCAGAGTTTGGATGCTGATTATGGGGTGGATCCCTGGATATGGCAGTCTCTACATGGTCCATCCTTTCATCTCAGCTCCAAACTTTGTCTCTGTAACTCCTTCCATGGGTGTTTTGTTCCCAAATCTAAGGAGGGGCATAGTGTCCACACTTCAGTCTTCATTCTTCTTGAGTTTCATGTGTTTAGCAAATTATATCTTATATCTTGGGTATCCTAGGTTTGGGGCTAATATCCACTTATCAGTGAGTACATATTGTGTGAGTTTCTTTGTGAATGTGTTACCTCACTCAGGATGATGCCCTCCAGGTCCATCCATTTGCCTAGGAATTTCATAAATTCATTCTTTTTAATAGCTGAGTAGTACTCCATTGTGTAGATGTACCACATTTTCTGTATCCATTCCTCTGTTGAGGGGCATCTAGGTTCTTTCCAGCTTCTGGCTATTATAAATAAGGCTGCTATGAACATAGTGGAGCATGTGTCCTTCTTACCAGTTGGGGCATCTTCTGGATATATGCCCAGGAGAGGTATTGCTGGATCCTCCGGTAGTACTATGTCCAATTTTCTGAGGAACCGCCAGACTGATTCACTGGAAGATTTCTAACATAGGATAGTTGGTGAATTTAGGATGCTCCATTCCTCGCCTAGCGATAGTGTTATCTGTTGATTCTAAACTAAGACTGTTTGGTGTTTTCCATTTTGTGGATACTCAACTGAGCTCCACAAAGGAGCAGGTAAGGGCAGCAGATCATGGGTTGGCAAGAATATACCTCAGGCTAGCTGCAGAAATTTGGAAATGCTGGGCAGTTTGGCAACAGCTAGCCACAGGGAATGGATGACTGGGAACAATTCAGTGACAAGTGAACCACTGGAGTTTGGGTTGGAGAGTAGCTGGCAATAGAGTGGGTTGATTTTTTAATTATTACATGCAACATTCAGCCAAACCCAAAAGAATATACATTCTTCTCTGCACTTCAGGGAACTTTCTCCAAAACTGACTATGAATTTGGACACAAAGCAAGTCTCAACAGATACAAGAAAATTGGAATAGCTCCTTGCATCCTATCAGACCACAATGGATTGAAGCTGGATATCAACAACATCAGAAAGCTCACAAGTTCATAGAAACGGAATAACCCTTTACTGAATGAAAACATAGGTCAAGATAGAAATAGATAAAGAGTTTAATGAAAATGAATATACATCATACCCAACTTATGGGACACAATGAAAGAGGTTCTGAGAAAAAAAAGTTCATAGCACTAAGTGCCTACATTAAGAGAGAGAGAGAGAGAGAGAGAGAGAGAGAGAGAGAGAGTCTCATACAAGCAACTTACCAGAATGTCTGAAAGTACTAGAACAAAAAGAAGTAATTATGTCCAAGAGAAGTAGATGGCAAGAGATAATCCAAATTCAGGCTAAAATCAATAAATTAGAAACGAAGAAAACACTGAAAAAAAATCAATGAAACAAACGGTTAGTTCTTTGAAAAAAAAAAAAACACCCAAGAAGATGGACAAACCTTTACCAAACTAACTAAAAGGCAGAGATATAATGCCCAAATTAACAAAATCAGAAAATAAAAGGGGGCATAACAACAGGCATGGAGAAAATCCAAAGAGTCATTAGGTCATACTTCTGAAACCGGTACTCCACAAAATTGGAAAATCTAAAAGAAATGGACAACTTTCTCAATAGTACCACTTACCAAACTTAAATCATGTTCAGATAAACAATTTAAATAAACCTATAATCCCTAGTGAAATTGAAAGTCATTAAAAGTTTTCCAAACAAACAAGTTCAGGGCCAGATGTTTTAGCACAGAATTCTACCAGACTTTCAAAGAAGAGCTAATGCCAATACTCCTAAAATTATTCCACAAAATGGAAACAGAACAAGCATTGCCCAATTTATTTATGAGGCTACAGTCACTCCGATACCCAAACCACATGAAGACACAATAAAGACAGTTACAGACAAATTCCCTTTGTGAGCATAGATGCAAAAATACTCAACAAAATACTTGCAAACCAAATCCAAGAACACATTAAAAAGAACATCTATCATGATCAAATAGTCTTAATTGAGGAGATGCAGGGATAATTCAATATACAAAAATCAATAAATGTAATTCACCATATAAACAAACTCATGATTATCTTATTAGATGCAGAAAAAGGACTTTGATAAAATCCAACACCCCTTCATATAAAAGTTCTTGGAGAGATATGGATACAAGACACATACCTAAACATAATAAAGGTAGTTTATAGCAAGCCGATAGACAACATCAAATTAAATGGAGAGAAACTAGAGGCAATTCCACTCAAATCAGGAACAAGACAGGCTGTTCACTCTCTCCATATCCATTCAATATAGTACTTGACTCTTAGCCAGAGCAATAATCCAACTGAAGGAGACCAAGAGGGTACAAATTGAAAAGAAGTCGAAGTATGTTTATTTGCAGATAGTACGATAGTATATATAAATGACCCTAAAAATTCCACCAGGGAACTCCTACAGCAGATAAACACTTTCACCAAAGTACTTGGTTACAAAATTATCTTACAAATACCATTAGGCTTCCTATATACAAATGACAAGTGGATTGAGAAAGAAATCAGGGAAACAACATCTTTTACAATAGCCTCTAATAATACAAAATAGTTTTGGTAACCCTACCCAAGCAAGTAAAAGAGTTGTATAATAAAAACTTCAAGTCTTTGAAGAAAGACATTAAAGAAGATATCAGAAGATGGATCGATCTCAAATATCCATTCTACCAAAAGCAATCTACAGATTCAATGCAATCTCCATCAAAATCCCAAAACAATTCTTTACAGACCCTGAAGGGACAATTCTCAACTTCATATGGAAAAACAAACAAACCAGGAGAGCTAAAACAATCCTGAAAAATAAAAGAAATGCTGGATGTCCCACATTTCTGATTTCAAGTTGTATTATATAGCTATAGTAATAAAAACTACATGATATTGGCATAAAAACAAAACAGGCATATTGATCAGTGGAATCAAACTGAAGACCCAGACATAAATCCACACACATAAAAAAATCCTGACTTTGGATAAAAAGCCAGAAATATACACCTGGAAAAAAAAGCAGGCAATGGTGCTCATCTAGCTGGATGCCAAGGCTTGAAGAATGCAAATAGATCCATACTTATCACCCAGTGCAAACTCAAGTCCAAATGGACTAAAAACGTCAACAGAAACCCCAGTACAGGTGGGGATGGGAACTGGAGAGTCAGGTGGGGAGTGGGAGAGAAGACGCTGTTGAGGAAGGGAATGTGGGGAGAGATAGCTAGAGTTGAAGGGCATTTGAGGAATGACATGGAAGCCTTGTGCATCAGAAATTTACTAAAATATATGAAGGAGATCCTAATGGGGACTACATAATCCCAACTGGCTATCTCTTGCCACCATAGGAAGCTAGCTTCCAAGACCAAGACTAGATTACATTCAGTTGATTTGTTGGCCAAAGGAGCCCATGGAATTCCCCAAACAACCCAGACTATTGCAAAGACAATAATGGTCTGCTCTCTGCAAACTGACAGCAGTGGCTTCATTCATGAGGACAGCACCCACACAACTCATTGACCATGGAGATGTAGAGCTGTAACAGCATGAAGCTTTCTTCCTTATGCTGTAGTGTCTCTGGTGTAGAAAAGGTCTCTGCAGGCTACCAAAAGAGAAACATAAATACCAAATAGCCACAAAACTTGACATACAGTCTACTTCTCCTGCAAGATATGCTAGGGTGTAGAACCAGTATCTGATTTTACCTAAGGCCCACTTATGGGATGAAGCCCATAGCTAACACTGCTTAGGTGACAAAAGAATCAGAAAGTAATAATCCCAGAGCCCTAGTGTAAAACTCAACACTAATGGTCAAAAATAAATATCAATGACTCCTAATGATATTCTGTTATACTCACAGATGAGTGACTTATTCAGTCATCACCAGAGAAGCTCCCTTCTGCAGCAAATGGGAACAAACACATTGATCCATAACCCAGA
Organism: Mus musculus; assembly: GCF_000001635.26. Lineage (NCBI taxonomy): Eukaryota > Metazoa > Chordata > Mammalia > Rodentia > Muridae > Mus > Mus musculus. Next base: position 33,462,138 of record NC_000080.6, read on the forward strand.
TATTACATGGAGACCGAGTTCTTAGAAGACCCAGCTCTAAATGAGATGTCTCTATCAAATCTCTCGCCTCAGAGCTCAGGGAATCCTGCAGAAGACGAGGTGGAAAAAGTTTAAGAGCCAGCGAGGATGGAGGATACCAGAATAAGGCTCTTTTGAGTCAACTAAGCAAGGTTCATATGAACTCACAGAGATAGAAGCAGCAAACACCAGGCCTACAGAGGCCTGCACTAGGTCCTTTGTGTATATATTATAGCTTTCAGCTAATATTTTTATGAGATTCTTGAATATGTGAAGGAGTCCGTCTCTAAATCTTGTGCCTGCTCTTGGGGGTCTTTTCCTTCTGTTGGTTTGCCCTGTCTAGCCTTGATGTGATGGATTTCGTTTTATCTTATTATATTTTATTTTATAATGTTTGTTATCTCTCAGAAGCCATTCCTTTTCTAATGAGAGACAGAAAAGGAAGTGGATCTGGAGGGGAGGGGAGAAGAAGAGCTGGGAAGAATGGGGTGGGGATGGAAGTATAAGCAGGATATATTGTATGGGAATAAAAATAAAAAATAAGACTGAGCACAGGAGCTGGAGAGATGACTCAGCAGTTAAGAGCACTATTATTCTTGCAGAGGATCCAAGTTTGATTCCTAACATCCATATGTCAACTCAGAACGGCCTGTATCTCCAACTCCAGTAAACCATATGACCTCTTCCAGCGTCCATAGGCACCAGACACACACACAGGGTACACATGCATGCAGACAAAACACTAATGCTTATAAAGCAAATACATCTGTTTTTAAAAGACCAAGAATGTCTGGAAATGCAGAGAAGAGCATGTAAGAGGGAAGTGGACAGAGACATGTTGGATGAGCTATCATAGTTTAAGTGTCTGGGGTATGTTAAATGAGGTATTTTCTGGAACGTGTGTGGCTTGTGAACAGAGAAGTAAAGCTTCACACTGAGAGAGAAGTAATCACACGAGCCTTGTGTGCAAGCAGCCAGCTGGGTCAAGTGTCCCAAGTGATTATTAGTCTGACCCACACTTTCAAAAACACCAGCACTTGAATGACTAATCGCTTGGCTTTTTTTTTTTTTTTTAATGAGTGCCCCCCTAAACCAGGCTTGGTTTCATGGACATTTGACTTGTGCATTAGCATCAGGCTCTCTCATCAGGGCCTACACATCCCGCAGGTTTCTGTGTAGAAAGCTGGGTCCCAACTGGTGCTGCTGGTCTGGAAGGCTCTGGAAACTACAAAATGGGCTCTAGCGGGAACAGATATGTCACTGTGAATAGGTCCTTGTGGGGTATGTTGAATGTGGTTACTTGCTCCTGGCTGTTAGCTTCCTGTTTACTGCCACTGCTATGTTCTCCTGTTGTCATAATATTCTGCTTCATAATGGGCTCAGAATCAATGGAGTCACAGATTAGTGATGAAAATCCCTAAACCAAACAAATCCTTCCTTGTCTAGGTCATGACTATTGAAAAGTACCTAGCAAATGATGCTTGCTTAGTTTACTGCTCTGATGTTATCAGCTTAAAAATCTTATAGATTCACCTTTGGATTAGAGATTTGTAATTAAAGTAGGCAAGCCAGTCAGCAGCTTATACGTCCCTGGAGTTATACCTACAAGCATTCCCAACTGCCCTGGGCTACAATTTGTTTGCCTCGGGAATCTGGGACACTGTGAGACACTGAAAAGGCATCAGATCCAGAGTGTGAACCCATGTGATGTTGCCGTGGCAGCTGCAGTAGTCATGGGAACAGTGATGGAGAAGGCAGTAATAGTGGAAACAAGAGGAGAGGTGGTAAGACCTGGTGGAAGGTGTTGCCCAGTGGATCTCCAGAATCCATTCCAGTGGACAAATATTAACTCCTTGGTCTAAAATCCAGAATAGAAACTGTCAGTATCCATGACAATTAACTTATAGAGGAAAAATATGTATTTTGACTAGCTTGTCATTTTGGAAGTTCTAGTCCATGTCAGACCTTGCTGATGGTCCATTTCCCTTCATCCAGTAGTGAGGCAACATGTGTACCATGGTGAGAGCACATGACGGAGCAAAGCCACTTGTCTCATGGACAGGAAGCAAAAGAGGATTAGGATTCTGTTTCAGGGTACATCCTATCAAACAGAGCACCTTTGATTAGCCCCCACCTCCTAGAGCTTACAAGAAATCCCCAAAGCATCACCCTGAGAACTAAGACTTTAATATATGGATCTTTGGAGACCATTCAACATTCAAATTATTTAGGGGAAAGAAGTCTTTGTTAGGTTCAAAATTGTACTTTCAGAACTAAATCATGAAGCAGTGTAGACACTGAAGTGAAGCATACCCGGGAGTCTCAGGGTTCTTCAAAGAGAATAAAATGTCTAGTCTTGAAAACGTGTCACAATGTAAACATCTGCAGGCTTGAAAACAGAAATAGAAATGAACTGTTGTCACATTTAATGAAAAAGGACGCTATCTTCATAGGAAGCTTCAGAGGAACTAATTATCAATGAGGAAAACATTTTAAACCGACTTTTCCCGGCTCCAATTATGTGCAAATCATGAAGTTACTTTGTATTTTATGCAACTTCAAGTCATAGGAAATGCTGGAGGAAACACTCAGATGCTGTTACATTAATTTGCATTCAAATCACAGAACTCACACCAAACCATGCCACAGAAATAGTCTTTAGCAATGTTGTTCCTTATAACTCATTAGCCTGGGAGCTGGAGACATGGCTGCTATTTCAGAGGACCTGGTTCAATTCTCAGCACACACATGGCAGGCAGCTCATGACCATCTTATCTGTAACGCCAATGCCAGAGAATCTAACCACTTCTTCTGGACTCTTCAGTCACTGCACATCTCTGATGCACAGACACATCCAGGCAAAATACTCATATACAACAGCAAAAATAAATAAATATAAACATTTTAAAACATATCGATACAAGATATGAAAAATTGATGGTTTTGAATAATTTATCAGAAAATGTGTCATAGCTTACAAGATATGCTTAATGGTTCTAATAATTTGTTAATATTAGCAGAAAAAAAACCACACTTCAAAATGTTGCTAACTTATACTTGCCAAGAGCGGCTGATGTTACATTCATTTGCATTACTTTGTGGTGGTTTGGATGAGAATGGTCCTCATAAGGGCTTATATTGGAGCATTTAGTCCCCAGTTTGTGGAACTGTTTGGGAAGGATGGAGAGGTGTAGCCTTGTTGGAGGAGCTGAATCACAATAGGCAGGCTCTGAGGTTTCAAAAGCCCATGCCACTATCAGTTGGCTCTCTCTTCACCCCATGGTTGTGACTCAAGATACGAGCTCTCAGCTACCTCCTACCTTCCTACCTGTCTGCTGCCGCACTTCCTGTTAGATGGTCATGGACTCACCCTATAACGCTGTAAGTTCCAAATACACTATTTTAAAGTCACAGAAATAAAAATGCAAATAACTATGACACAATTGAAAGCTGATTTTTAAAGAAATTATTAACCCAGTTGCTAGTTATCTCTATTTCCCAAAGTTTATATGTATGTGTGCACATGCGCATTGTCATGTATGTGCATATTATATGTCATAGTTAGGTGCTAAGGCCGTGTTGGCATCCAAGTACTGAGGAAGGCAGCTGAGATGGCTTTGGTGGGGAGCCATAAGCTCATGACTGTGCTAGTTAACTGTCATGACTGTGCTATTCTAGGGCCAAAAGCTGTTGGCCTCTGGTAATTATCTCATGCTGGTAGCAGCAGGGGATTAAGAAAAAACTTTTAAGTTATTTGGGCTCTTTACTCTTTGACTCAGGAGCCTCTTACTGCCCAGGACATGTGTGTGTGTGTGTGTGTGTGTGTGTGTGTGTGTGTGTGTGTGTGTGTGTATGTGTATATATATATATATACAGTATTCAACATATATGCATATATAATGTGGTGGTTTGAAACTGCTTGGCCCATGGGAAGTAACACTATTAGGAGGTGTGGCCTTATTGGGGGATGTGTAGCCTTGTTAGAGGAAGTATGTTACTGTGGAGGTGGCCATTTGAGGTCATATATATATATATATACATATATATATATATACATATATATATATATATACTCAAACCTAGCCAATGTGATCCAGACCTTCTTTCTGAATGCCTGCAGAAGATAGCCCCCTGACTACCTTCAGATCAAGATGTAGAACTGTTGGCTCCTCCAACATGTCTGCCTGCACACTGCCATGGTTCTCACTATGATGATAATGGACTGAACCTCTGAAACTGTAATCCAGCACCAATTAAATGTTGTCCTTTATAAGAGTTGTCTTGCTCATGGAGTCTCTTCACAATAATAAAACTCTAACTAGCAGAAGCCATTTAGGAATGGCCCACCATTTCCCATGGCTGTGATGAATGCGCCCTGAGAGATAAGGCCCTCAGAGTCTGCATTCCAGGGTTGCTTCTTGCTGCTGCTACTGCTGTGCCTTTCCTGCCACCATTACATGGCTTAATGACTTCCTGGGTATTCACCTACTCTGTTGGGCCAGTTTCCTGCAGATCAACATGAAGATATACTATGATATAGTAATGCTGTTTAGATGAATTACTGATTTCATAATTCCTGATAATGATTTAATAGAGCTCCTAAATTGATACAAGTAATTTCAAACACCCTATAGAATAAAAGCTGCAATTAGAGCTTTGTAGATCTACATGTGTCATGGCTAATTGCACTAGGAAAAGAAAATAGTTTTGAAATAAATTTATGATCAAGGAAAACATCCCTTCTAAGTTAGGAATGAGGCCACTATCTCACTGTGTTTGAGGGGTTTAGTTACTGGCATGGGCCCTGTGAGGTGAGGCTGAACAGGAGGGAGGCAAAGATATATGGTGGCCACCTCATGATGACTAGGAAACAGAAAGAAAGAAAAGATGACTGTGCCTGTGGCCTTTCTCTTCTTTCCCTTCTCTCATTTCACTCAGAGCCTTGGTCTGTAGGATGATGCCGCCCATTCGGGATGGGACTTCCTCTCTTAGTGACCGCTTTATGGGAGCATCTTTTGACATATTTAGGGCTAAGCGGTAGTAATCTAGTTGATTCTCAGACCCATCAAGTTGATGATGGAGATTAGCCATCCCTGACTGTCCTCACATCACTGTTCTTTCAAAAGCCCCCTGCATATAACACCATGTAGGAGAGGAGTGTTTTCTGGCATTGCTGGGTTCTTCCCTGATGGCTGGTGGGAACTATTAGAGGTACAAGTGAGAGAGAAGTTGTTGGTTCTGCATACACATTTGCATGCAGGTATGTTGTGTCCATCTATGTGTGTGCTAGCGTGTTTGTGTGAGGAGACCAGAGGTCAACATTGGATGTTTTCTTCAACTAATCTCCACCTTACTTTTTGAGACAGAGTCTTGCAATGAAGCGGAAGCTCACAGAATAACCAGGCTGGCTAACCAAAGAGCTCCAGGGATCCTCTATCTCAACCTCTCCAGGGCTGAGATTTGAGGCATGTACTGACATGGCCAGATTTTTACCCCCACATGGCTGCCAAGATTCCATGTCAAGCAACTTACTGACTGAGCCATCTCCCCAAAGCCCAGATGTTGAATAGTCTAGTCGCTGGTATGAATGATACTCTGTAATTCCAAATGTTTCCAGAAGTCTTCAGCAGATTGGATGTTTTCTCTTCTTCTTATCCTAGGACAATTCCGGAATCTCCAAAAGCTTTTATTATTCTGCCACAGGTAGAAGACACACATGCTGTTACAGCATGGATTTAAAATATTCCCAGCAGGCTATGTTTGAACATCTGGTGACCATCTGGCGGTACTATTTTGGGATGCTATGGAACCTTTAGGAGGTGGAGCCTGACTGGTGGAGGTGGGTCACTGGGGACAGGCCTTTAAGCCTGGCCCGGCTTCCTTTGCCGTTGTTTATTTCCTGAGCTGGATGCCACCTGGGCAGCTTCGCCACATGTTCATGTCACCACAGAGTCACTCTGAAATGCCCCTAAACTGTGAGATAATAGGGGAAAAATCCCGAAAGGTGCTTCTGTCATATGTTTTGCATTGAGAAAAGCAACTAATCAACATGCTAAGTACTCAGCCTCTGGGGTAACATTGTCGTCTTCCAAATTTTGTACTGAGACTGAAAGTGAGAAAGGCATCCTGACAAAGTAGTGATGAGCATTCCAGACAGTGACTTTCAGTGTCTCTCTAATGGGCTGAACTATTCTTTACCAGTTAGTCAGTTCTCCCAGCTTTCCAGCTTTCCAGTCATCCTCATTAAGATTGTCAAGATCCTTAAAGCACAGATCAGAAAGAGAAATTAGCATCAAACCTGCAATCTATAGCAGTGCACACTGCACACCAAGAGCAGGGATTTTGTCTTGAAGGGATGGTGGCACCAGTGTTGGTATCCCAAACAGTACGGAATTATGTCCATTATGCCCTCAGATCCTGACACTGATTGAGGTTGTAAGCTTCAACTGTGAGCCAGTGAGGCATTTGTGTCTAGCTTGCCACAATGCCCTCCACTCACTGGAAATCATCTACCGTGTCTTGTGGTTTGGGTCTGTGGGAAACTACAACAACCCAATTCAGGCAAAACTGCTAGTGGCCCAGATCTCTTAGCAATGGAAGTTTGGGTCATCCCAACAGATAAAGAGAAACTGCTTTTCTTCTCAGGCCAGATGTTGAGCTGAGGCATTAAGTCTTTTTGCCCCTGGGCTGGGGCTTAACCCGTTGGCTTTCCTGATTCTTTCAAGCTGTGAACTCAGACTGGAACTGTTTCATCTCCTAGAGTGGGGTTTCAGCAGATAGATTATGGTATATAAGCCTTTATAACCATATGGAATAATTCCATATATCTAAGGAGTACAGTTATGGTCTATCTATATATGCTTTGTCCAGAGACCCTTGTTAACTGGCAGGTGGTTTCAGTGTTGGGTCTCTCAGTTATTTGAAGCCATACCTTCAAGAGCCCTACATAATTATGAATAAACAGTTCTTGAGAGTGAAGCCAGTTGAAAAATTAAAAAAACCATATACATTTGAACATTTCAATATTGAAGTAAGATCTTTTCCACTTGTTTTAATTCAACCCATAGAACTATCTGAGGAGACTCACTTTAAGTGCAAGCATTTCTAAGAGAAAAGATGGGGTGACAATGGCTTCGGGTGGACCAGTGCCTCCTGCCCGTCTCCGTCTGAGGTGTTGTTCTGTGTTCTACCACAAACAGCCACATGACCAGAGAAATTTACTTTCTCCCTCTGGGACTGTGTGCAATTGTGCAAGTCTAGCATGAGTACATCACTAAGTGTGAATTATATGGGGACCTGCTGGAAACACACCTGCTCCCAGCTCAGCCGCAGAGACAAAGGCTAAAATGATCTAAGGCAGAGCCTTCGAATCTGAGTGTTATCAAGCCCCAGGTTGAATCTGACTGTATAGAGTAATTCAGGAGAAACAGCACAGATGCTCACACATATCATAATACGCCTTTTCGACTTAATTGGGAGTGCTAGTAAAAGTAACTTTAGGTGTAAAAAGATAAAATTTTGTACAACATTGTGGGGTTTTTTTTTTTTTTTGGTCTTGTTTTAAAACAATATAATATGAAATCACAAGGAGGAAAAACAGGTAATATTTTTGTCTCCCCAAAGCAACCACTTTTACATGTTCGTGACTTATTTAAATAAAGAATATGCATACATGTGCTTACTTTTACCTTTTTCCAATTTTAAAAAGTTTACATGTATGGGTGTTTTGTCTGCGTGTATGTCTGTGTACCATGTATACGGAGTACCCTTAAAGGCCAGAAGAAGGCATTATATCTCCTGGAATTAGAGTTGCGTATGGTTGTGAGCTGCCATGTGGATGCTAGAAATGGAACCTGGGTCTGTAAGACTCTGGTGAGCCTTAGCTTACTGAGGACTCCCTGAGTGTACAACCCAGAGCCGGGAATCAATGCAAAAAGCAAGGGGAATTTATTGTTCTGATATGTTGGGGTCTCCCTGCACATGGAGAGAGAGAGAGAGAGAGAGAGAGAGAGAGAGAGAGAGAGAGAGAGAGAACGACCATGTGCACCCTGTCTGGTGAGCCATTATACAGTTTTCAAGGCAGCAACCATTAGGCACAAGGTAGTTGGCAGAACAGTGTGACTTTTAAACTGATTGGTCTTTAGGGATTGAGGTAGGTGGCCAACAGTCTCGGAACATGTCTACAAGTTCTGGGCCTTCCCTACCCGCAGGTGGCCGGTGGTCAGTCCCTCCTCCCTGTGGTCTGAGGAATGTAATTATGCCCTCCCTTCAGGAGGGGAGAGGAGCCTATGTTCTTTATGACCTTTCTCTTTCAGGAGGGGAGGGGTCCAGTGGAATTTTCTAAAGTTCCTGAGCTGACCTTTTTAGGTCCTCTGGAAGAGCAGCCACTGCTCTTAACCACTGAGCCATCTCCAGCTCTGTATACTTGGTTTTTATGTTTCTCTATATGCAATACAATGAATCTTATCGGGCTATCTAACACCTTTGGAAAACATTTTCCTGGCAGCTACTAGGTTCCAGAGACCCAGATCTGGTTCTGTTCTCAGCACAGCTGTACATCTAGTTTTCTTCTGTGTGTAAACCACACCCTGCTTGCAGACCCACTATTGACAGGTACTTAACGGCTTTTAGGGTTTTAGTACATTACAAAAATAGACCGCAATAATCTTACCTGTTATTACAAATCTAAATAAAACAGCCCAACTGTGTGCATCCTTTTCCAGATGCTTGCATGGGCCTCTACAAGTTTAGCTATGAAGTTACTTCTGAGTAGTTGGGTTTTCAAATGAGGTGTGCATTTGGCATTCCTTAAAGGGAGAGACCTTGATCTATCTTCTTATTACTGCAGATAAGAATATACTCATTCACTGGTCCCATCAGTTGCATCAAAATTGTATTAAATTCTTTTGCTAGAGGAAAAAAAACATGCATTTTTTTCTTTCAAAAAATACTTCTTAGTTTGACACTGTTAATTCTGAAAGGGCTTAAAAGATCTGTTCTTTCACGGCCACCTCTAGAGAGCTATGATCTGTCTCTTGCTCCTCTTTGTCCTAACTCAGTCTTTCCTGAATTCAGGCACCAGAGGCTGGGGGAATTCCTCTTGTCTCTCCACCAGCAGCTCTGAGTCCTTGGGGCCTGGGTAGGATCTTGTATGTTCCTGGCTTATGTTGGGTGCAGGTCTGAAGTCTGACTGTTTGTGGACAGGGGGGACTGGGGAATTGATGAAGTCAAGCTATGGCTCTAGAGATTTCCCCCTCTGACCCCCCTTCCTTGCAGGGATCTTTCTTTTGTTGAGGACCAGGTGCTAAAGTGACATCACTGGAAAAGCCTTCCTGAGCCGCTCCCACAGTCCTCAGTCCTTCAGTGGCACCTAATCCGGTTGAGCTTAGCCCACTGGCCTTGAAAACAAGCTCTAGGAGACAGTAGGGCCCCAAGGCAGACAGTGACAGGGAAGTGGAGGGGCCTTGTTGACATACTCACTGGGCTTAGTGACTGTCACTGAGTGCTTAGTGACAAACAGTAAACAGAGGCAGACTCAGCAGGGCTGGGGCGGCTCCTTCAGGAGAGAGACTTGTGGGCCATTGATCCCTGTGTATATTGCTGAGAAGTCCATCTAAAGTGAAGGCCTAGACCAGCTTGCAGAGACGTCTGGATGCGGCCATTGGCAAAGGACACAGGTACTGCTGGGCATGGCTCTCTTTTTCTCCTGAAAGTCTGGATCAGGGAAAGAGTGAATCTATGGCAGAGGAATGGGGAATTAATAGGATACATCTAGGACCAGCCTGCATGAGTGACTCTGGGGCATTATTCACTCCAGGCCTCTCTGCTAGGGCCTGATGACATAGTATTTGTTTTCTATGCAGAAAGGAAGGACTAACTGAAGTCAGGCTCTTGCTTGTTTGAAACACTGCTTGTTGCTTGGCTTCTGTGCAAATTCAAACAATGTTTTAAATTTCCCAAGACTCTGCTTCCACATCTGTAAAGTGGAGAAAACAGCAGCCACATCATTGTGTGTGCTCTCCCATTAAGTAGTGGCAATTCCAAGAAATGAGTGGTTTGGTTACTGCTTAACAACATATCTCTTACAACATCATGTTCATTGATGTCAATTTGGGTTGGCAGGGGACACAGCAGCAGATCTGAATGACAGTGTGCAGCACTAATCTACCTTAGTTAATCAGAAGTTTCGATACCTTTTTTGGTAATGGATGCTTTTAAAAATCAGCTACCAAAACTCCTGGTATTTTGGGCTGGGGAGATAGATGGCTCATTTAGCTCTGTGCTTGCTATGTAAGCATGAGTCCTGAGTTTGCATTCACTCCACCAATGTAAGAAGCCAAGCGTGATAGCTCATACCTATAATCCCTCCCAGCTACAGCATGAACAGTTGGATTCCTAAGGCTTGCTACCTAGCCAGTGTGACTGAATCAGCAATATCTAGGTTCAGTGAGAGACTCTATGTAAGGCAAAAAGATGGAAAGTAATAGACATCTGACACTGGCCTCTGGCATTTAAATGAACACAGACACATATGCATGACTACACACACACACACACACACACACACACACACACACACACACACACGATCTTTCTGGGGATGTAATGATTACGTCTATTAGTTGAAGCCTCCTTCAGGATCCTAGGGAACTTTCCAAAGGTAAAGCCCAGTAACGGGAAGGTGATGAATTGGGACAGACAGGGAGGGTCATGCAAGTAGAGATGCAAAATAACCTTTCGCTTTGGCTTCAGAGATGTATCTCACCAAGCAGCTAGATACTTTGAAAAGCACATGATAAAAAGAAGACTCTGAAATTCAGTGTAACCCAGGGACTGTGGCCTGAAGTCCCCCTGGTTAGGAAACCTGCGCAGGAGAATTATGAGTTTCATGGCAGTACGGATGGCAGAGTGAGAACCAGTGTCAAAGAAACAAAACAAAGCAAAGAAAAGCCTTGTAACATGGCAGCAACAAAAACAGAGAAGAAAAAAACAAGTCAGGCTGGAAGAGAACAAACTCACTTCCTTCTACCAGCAAGTCCCTGGCAGGGGTGGGGTGGGGGGAGCTGAGAGCCTCTCTCTGAATTCCCCTCAGCTAGACTTCTGAGTCTGCCATGCCATACTCAGCATCCATTACTTTCATTAACTGAAATACTTAGTCTCTCAGGATTTCTCTCCACTAATTATTCTGCTTTCTTTGATTTCTACTGCTGGCTTTGTTCTCCCATAAAAGTAAAGATAATGCACCTCCCTAACAGGTGTGTTATATACCCTGATGGCATATGAACAAAGTGATGCAGACCTTCCTGGAGTGCCCAGGACATCCCTTGCTCTGTTGGTCCCCTCCATCAGCTGTACTTGCAGAAGCCACAGAATGGTTCAGTAGGCTAATGCAGTGTGGCCAGGCTCACTGTCTGCCTGGGAGCATGTGTGAAACAGCTCAGGACACCACCCCCCCCCCCTTCGCCCACCCCCCGGGTCTCTCTGGACTCTGATCCTTTTGGCCACTTGGTCCCTTTTTCTGCAGGTCCATCCTAAGCTCTCATGCCTAATGTCCTATAAGCCCTCTTGTTATAGAAAGTTTGACTCATCTCCTGTTCCAAGTCCTTTGTCTGATGAATCCTTCCCATTCCTGCCTTCTGACCTAAGAGAGCAGTTATCTGAGTTCTATAGACCACTGTCTAGTCCTGGTTGTAGGTCTCCTTGAATGCAGTACAGCAGTCCTACCACTACATTTCAACTGGCTGCAGCTGGTAGTAACTGGTTCTTCCAAGCACACCACAGGGACTCCAAGATGCGACACTTTGAACTTTTGGTTTACTATGAGATGAATTTGATGGTGGTGATGCAGGTTCTGACTAGGAGGTCTGGGACACCCTGAGTCTGCATTTCTATCACTGTGGTCACTGTGGCTGCTCTGAGTTGAAGGGATAAGGACGTTTAGTCTGTATGTCCCAAGGCTACTTTCAGCCTTCCCTTATAGAACCCTTTCTGTTCTCAAGCCATGGCTTTGTACGTTTATAGCTGTGATGCCTTCTGTGCCCACCCATGCCCAGTGTTAGTAACATGAGTAGATGGCATTTGTTGAGAAATTAGCATATGACCACCACGGTGACAGATGATTTATTGTGCAAAGAGAATACATAGCGCTCCTGAAGTGGAGCAGGGACGGTCCGGTTCTGTGCTGATCTCAAAGCTCTTCTGGCCACTCTACTTAGCAATTTCCAGTTTCTCATGAATGGCCACAGCCTTTGGTTGCTCTAGAGGCATTTAACGACTTTCCTTTGCTGATGTCTTCTCTGAAGACTGTCTGGAGACATGGCTTTCATTTTGCTCCTGGTCGTTTCCAGCTTTGTTATGAAGTGTCTGCCCAGCTTTTCTTGCTTTGGCTATAGATCTCTTTATTCTTGTATCTCCAGGAGGTAAAGTGGCTGTGTTTGCCTGAGGTTGTTGGAAATAGTGCAGGTGGTGACAGAAAGTGTGTAGGAGGTGACAGAAGAAGAGAGGAAGTCCTCAGGGAGTGGTGGAAAGGACTGATCCCTGTTAGTTGGCACTAACCAAATGGCAAGGTTTCAAGACTCATCTGTCAGAACTTACTTTCCCACAGATAACGTGGTGTAAAAACAGTGTCTGGGAATTTAAAAAAATGCCATCTGTCTAAGCATTTCCTCCTTCCTTCCTTCCTTCCTTCCTTCCTTCCTTCCTTCCTTCTCTCCTTCCTCCGACGAGCCCTCCCTCTCTTCTTCAATCTCTCACTTCTTCCTTCCTTTTCTTATTCTTCTCTTCCTCTGGTGTTGTGAGGAAGTCTTATGTAGCCTAGGCTTGACTGGAACGGGAGAGTTTCCTGCCTCAGCCTCCTGTCAAACACTTGATTTGCTGGTACGAACCACAGTGCCAGGCTTCATTTTTTTCTCCATTTCTTGGTGAAATATATCCACAGAATAGATGCAGCTCTTAATGTCCTCAGCAATGTACCCAGTGTTCAAACTGGTCAGGATAGGAATGGAGAAGTGTGCGACACATCTAAAGTGTGTGGCACATATAAAGGCAAAAAAGCCTGTGATGATGAGGGGGCGCTGCTGGAAGGGTGGGCGGGAGGTTCCTAAGCCTTTTTTGGTAACTTTGATCTGGGCAGATCCTGTAGGGATCCAAAAGCTGCTGGTGATAGTCCAGTCTCTGCTCAAATGATGGCACCTTGAATGCAGTGTCCTTTGAGGGAAAGGATGCTAGGCCTTCATGATGCTGAAGGCATCAAATTCAAAAGGCTAATCCCTAATTCCTGAGGACCACCAACATTTGGCTGTTTATCCTTGTATCAGTGCCAAGGAAAACATCTTTCTACACATTTCTTTGTCAATTACATCCTTAGCATAAATTCCCAGAAAAAAAAAAAAGAATGTGGTGACAGGTATGACATTTCCTTGGCTCATGCTGCACAATGTAGAACTGTTCTATAGACTCAAATAAGGCCAGCATCTCAGCTCTCTGAGGGCAGCAGACTCTGGAAAACTCTAGAATACTGAGTGCCTAACCGTCAAAGAAGCTTGCTTGATAAGTAGAGAAACAATCTCATGGTTGTTTCCAGTTTTGTCTCTTTTGTTTCATTTAGGGTAGACAATACTGCATATTTTAAAGTCATGAATTATAATTTCTTTATGTCTTTTCTTCGAAAAAAGATTTTGTGTGTGTGTGTGTGTGTGTGACAGTGTCAGAGCCACCCCCCCCCCCCAAGAGCTGGAGGTATAGGCAGTTTTTAGTGTCCCATGTGGGTGCTGGAAACTGACATTTCAAGAGCAGTATAAACTATTTGCTCCTATCTGCTGGGCTATCTCTCTAGCCCCAGGGTGCCTATTCTTTAATCTCATTTTCTTGCTTATGTACTCATAATGGGAGCCCCATGGCTCTTTCATCTTTAGCTGCTCATGTAGAAGTCACTTTCAGCTTGGCCTTTATCTCTTACCTCATCTGGCTGTGTCTGCTGCACTGCAGCTTGTAGATGCCACAGGGGAAACTGCTTCCTAATTCCAGGAATGAATTGGGTGTCTGGGTGGGAGAGTGGGAGGGGATGGAGCCAGGAGACAGCTTAGCACCTTCTCTTCCAAAGCCTTACAGAATGGAATGCTGGGAAATGCCTCTGTAGCTCCCACTCTCAGCTCTCACATTGCCTGTCTGGGCAGAAGTGAGATGGCTCATTTAGAGTGGGATACACACAGTTAAGAGATTCCTCTCTAGCCACTGCTGGTAAATAATCTACTCTGGGTGGGTAACTTTGGATGAACGGGAGAACTTTAGTTCTAGAAGAATAGTTCAAAACAAGATTTGATTCCATGGGGCTTATAACAGGGTGAGAACCCACTTGAGCCTCTGCCCTGTCTGTGTTCCCTCAACCAGAGCTTTATTCCTCAGCTGTTGCTTCAGAGAGAAGGAGGATTATGTCCCCTGTGTTGGAGGTGCCTGCCAGAGCTGCCTGACCCTGGCTCCCGAAGGAATCCTGCAGGAGTTCAGTATGTGTTTATCTCCTGCTGGGTTCTCTCTCTCCAGGCACATCTGCTTCCCTGTTGGTGACAGCCTTCTGACCACGTTGCCCTGGGTAACATTTCAGAACATTCTGTAGGTGATAATAATTTGATGACGGGTTTGAAGAATTTTATTTTCAATTTTAATGGATCATTATAAAAAAAAAATCTAAAGAAGTTTAATTCCCAGATAAAATGGGGGTTGTGAGAGAGCCTAGTCTACAGCCCCCTTCTTGCTAACACGGTCTTTAACTTATTATACAATTCGTGATCATTTGAAACTATCAGTTTTCATTTGGCTCAATGACCTTGTGATCTATCCACATTGCTACACATAGCACTCATTGATTTATTTTTCAGTAGTATTTTATGGTTTGACTATAGCACAATATGTATATCCATTCACCAGACAAAGGGTCTTTCAGTTTTTAACAGTTTTTGTGATTATAAACAAAGTTTCTGTTATGAATAATATCAGCAATCATATATAGATTTTCAAAATTCAGACATGTTGTAGGTTTTATCATTACTTTATTCCTTTTGATGGCTGAATGATCGTTCATTGTATGAACATTATGTATTGGCTGATAAACTTATGAGTTGTTGGCTTCTCTCTCTCTCTCTCTCTCTCTTTGTTGTTGTATATTATGCTGAGAAAAAAGTCCCTTTTATTTCTGATTAGCTGAGAAATCATGCACAGGACATGGGGTTTACAAATACCTTTTCTGTATTATTGGCTATGGATAATTTCTCTTTAGCCTGTGGAAGTGATGAGTTATATTAATGGATTTTTTTTTAATGTTACACACCTGGTGTCTTAGTTAGGATTTTATTGCTGTAAAGAGACACCATGACGAAGATAACTCTTATAAAAGCAGGTATTTAATTGGGGCTGGCTTATAGTTTCAGAGATTCAGTCCATTGTCATCGCGATGGGAAGCATGGCAGCATACAGGCAGACATTGTGCTGGAGGATCTGCGAGTTTTCTACCTCTTGATCCAAACGAAGCCAGGAGACTTTCTTCTGCAGGAAATTAGCCAGGAGATTACCTTCCACACTGGGCAGAGCTTGAGCATATGAGGCCTCAAAGTCCACTTCCAAAATGAAACATCAAGGCCACACCTCCTAATTGTGCCACTCCGTATGGGCCAAACATTCAAACATATGAATCTATGGGAGCCATACCTATTCAAATCACCGCACCTGGGTTAAATTCTGCTTGCTAGTGGTATATGATTGTGCTTATTGGATTCAATTTGTTAATATTTTCTGAAGATTTTTTATCTTCACTCCTGATAGAGATTGGCTGTGGTTTTTCCTTCCTGTTAACCCTTTTTCTGGTTTCCATCTTGGGGTAATTCTGGCCTCAGAGAATAGGTTAGAAAATGCTAACTTCTCTTTCATTTCCTGAGTCCTTAGGACGCATGTGATCTTCCCTTCAATGTTTAATATACTTCATGACAGAAACTGTCAGGGTCTGATATTACTTACTGAGTCACTTTCCAGAGATCTGCCTGTCTCAGCTTCCCAGAGCTGGGACATCAAGTGTGTGTCACTATGCCTGGCTTCCTGCCCCACCCCCACCCCCTTTAAATGTGGATTCTGGGATTGAACTTGAGTCTTCTTTGGCAAATACTTTGTTGATTTTGCTGTGTCCTGGGCCTTCTATGTGTAAGTTTCATAGAATATGTCTATTGAGGCATCAGTCACTTTTATCTGAGTTATTAATTGTGGCTGCAGACTTGTTCATGTTATTCCTTTATCCTGGGGTAAGAAGTGATAACTCTTCTTTCATTTTATGATTTGGATGTATATATCTTCTCCCTTTTCTTGGCTTCTTTTGCCTATATGTTTACCAATTTTATTTATATTTGAAGATACAAGCTTTTGGTTTCTCTATTGTTCCCTGTTTTGATTATCCCTCTTACCTTGTTTCCTGCTTTGATTATCCCTTTTACCTATTTTATTATTTGTTCTTTTTTTCTTCAAGTTCATATTGCTCTTCTTTCTGTTGCAGGCTACACGGAAGCTATAGTGTAGATTCAGATCTTTATTCATTCCCAGGTTGCATATTCAGTGTTATACCATTCTGCATAAGCAATGCTTTTATTGCATCTCACACATTTTCAGTTAATTAAAACATATTTTAGGAATGGAGAGATGGCTTAGTGGTTAAAAGCACTGGCAGCTCTTCCAGAGGATCTGGGTTCAATTCCTGGCAACCACATGGTGGCTCACGGCCATCTGTAACCCCAGTCCCAGGGGTTCAGGTGCTCTCTTCTGGCATCTGTGGGCACTACACACATATATACTACATGGAAGGACACACAGGCAAAACATTCATACCCATAATAAATATATTAAAGATAATGTAAATTGTTTTAAATTTTTCTCTTGGGATTTTTTTCTTGCTTCATGAGAGGTTTAATACTCAAATATGTGAGGATTTTAAAGATGTTTTCTGTTATCACAACAAGTGTGTACATATGCATGAATGCATCCCTCTCTTCTCTGTGTATGTATTATGTATATGTGTGTATGCATGTATTTGTGTATGTATGTATGTATGTATTTGTGTGTATGCCTGCTGCATGTGTTAGTGCTTATGTATGTATGTGTGTATGCATGTATATATGTATATATTTGTGTGTATGTCTGCTGTATGTGTTAGAGCATATGTGTGCATGTATGTATGTGTGTATATGTATGTGTGTGTGTATGTATGTATGTATATTATGTATGTCTGCCGCATGTGTTAGGGCATATATGTGTATGTATGTATGTATGTGTGTATGTGTGTATGTATGTATGTATGTATGTATATTATGTATGTCTGCTGCATGTGTTAGGGCATGTGTGTGTATGCATGTATGTTTGTATATATGTGTTAGGGCATATGTGTGTATATGTATATAGGTATGTGTGAATGTATGTGTGTATGTCTGCTGCATGTGTTAAGGCACAGGTGTATGTGCCTGTGGAGGATAGAGGCTGATTTTGAGTGTCTTTCTCTGTCACTTTCTACCTTATATACTGAGGCAGGGTCTCTCACTTGAACCCAGAGCTCCCCGATTTGGCTAGTCTAGCTGGGATTACAGGCAGGCTGCCATGCCGTTTGATGTTTACACGGTACTGGGAATCTGAATCTTAGCCGGCCTTCTTGGGCAGAAAGTGATTTTACTTGTTGAGCCATCTCTGCAGCTCCTCTGCTTCTCATTTATAGTTAAATTCCATGTGAACATATCTATATGATTTCTGTACCTGTAAGTTTGTTCAAGTGTGTTTTATGGTACACAGTTGTGGCAGATCTTGGTGAAAGCCCCATTTGAGCCTGAAAAGAATATATAGTCTGTGGGTAAATTAGTCTCTAAGATGTCAATTGGATCCAGTTGACTGATGAGGTACTCAGTTTAACTGCATCTTTATTGATTTTCTGCCTGCTGAATCTGTTAATTACTGAGAGAAGGCATTGACATCCCCAGCTGCAATAATGCATTGTTTATTTCCACTGCAGTTCTACCAGATTTTGCCTCATGTAGGTGCATGTGTGTGTGTGCCTGTGTGTTCATGTGTGCCTGTGTGCATGTGTGACTGTGTTTATGTGTTTAGCATAGAGTTAATGGGCTTCATCATGACATTTTAAACATGTATACCATCACACTTTGCTCATGTTCTCCCTCTCCTCCTCCTCCTCCTCCTCCTCCTCCTCTTCCTCCTCCTCCTCCTCCTCCTGTTTCTCCTCCTCTTCTTTTTCCTTTGCCCTCTTGCTGCCTCCCAGACAGCCTCCCTTCTGACATACCTCAAACTAGATTGCCCATATCACAGGAAACATGCATATCTGTCTTTCTTTTTCTCCTTGTCTTATCCTCTGGATTCCCTTGTTGCCACTCCAGTCTGGGTAATTTTGCTGTAACATTATATATCTAGCTTCATCCACTTTCTCCCAAGAGATACAATTTCATTTTTGTTTATGGCCAAATAAAACTCCATTGTGTTTCTATAGCACATTTCCTTTACTCATTTATCTGCTGGTAGGCATCTAAGTTGATTCCAAATCTTGACTATTGGGAAGTGTTGCAATCCACATAGATATTACTGTGGTAATCGGACTGAGACACCTTTAGGTATACTGCCGGGTGTGGTATAGCTGGATCATTTAGAAATTTTAATTTTAGCTCTTTAAAAAGGAACCTCCATATTGATTTCCATGATGGCTGCAGTCATTTATGTTTTTGCAAGCAATTTATAAGGGATTGACTGGGGAGTCTCTAAGATCCTCTGCTGTCCAGAGCATACATAGTAAGGACTTTTAAGCCTTGCTGGAGTACTGACCTTGTCACTGTGCAGTGTTCATAACAGTTCTCCTTGTTCTGAAACGACAGTCATTTCTGCAGCTTTCTTGTATTTGTGCTTAGTAGAATGTATTTTCATTCCTCTGCTTATTTTTAATGTATTTTTTTGTCATTTCTCTTTATTTGTTTCAGTTATCTGTTCCTTTATTTTTGAAGTGTGTTTCTTGTAGCCAGTGGAGTAGGGTTTTCTTTTGAAATTATTTGTCAGTTCCTTTCAGTCCTGATCCGCCCGTTTATAATTGAAGTGATAATGAATACACTTGGATGAACAGTGGCTGTGTTAATGACTTTGCTCTCTCCTATGTTTATCTTTGTAAACATCTCAGGTTTGTCCCATTGCTAATAGTACTTGATCATTTTATAGGGTACCATCGATAAGGTTCTATTCCTGGATCAGTTACATGTCTTTTTACAAATGTTTCTCCTGGTTATGCTAGAGTTTGCAGTAAAAATTTACAGTGCACCTGAATCTACTTTTAAACAATTAAAAGTGTGGCTGGGAGCTGAGAGCAGGTGATCTTGGTCTCTCCCCTATCCTGTAGGACTGGCTGGCTGTCACTCATGTTCATTAATTTGGAATGTATTATTGGAACAATATTTTGTCACTACCATTGTTTGAACAATTAGTTTCAGGGATCAACTAAGAATAAGGGAAATAAAGAGGTCTAAGATCTGAATTTGTGGCATTTATAACTTTCTTGTTATTTGAAGAACTTAAAAATTATTTTTTTCAAGCCATATCTTCTGGGGACCAATTTTCTGTTTTTGCTTATCTGAGAAATCTATATACTAACTTTTGAAAAACTTTTTTTTTTTTTTTTTTTTTTTTGCTGGATACAGAGTTGTAGGTCAGTGGTCTTATTTTGGAACTTTAGATATTTTGATTCACTATCTTTTTGCTTGAATATTTTTTTTTAGAAGGGAACTCTAATATACTTCTTATCCTTTTCATTTTAGGAAAGCTGTGATTTTTCTCTGGGGCCTTCCAGGATTTTCTTGTGTTTGGTTTCCAATGTTTTCTGTATGATATGTCCATGTGTTAATTTTATTTATTTATTTTTTTTGTCCTGGTGAATGTTCTTTGAGCTTCCTGGGTCTGTATCTGCTACCAATTTGGAAACTGCTCAGCTGTCACATGTCAGCGCCTCCGCTCTGCCACCGTCCTCTTCCTAAGAGAACAGACAGAGGTTTCAGATTGCACACAGGTCTTGGATAATCTGCTCCACATTTGCCCCCCCCCCCACCCCCAGCCTTGAGTCTCAGTTTAGAAAAGTCTGCATTGACTCTTTCTTCAAAACATGGTCAGCCCACTGAAGCTAATCTTCATGTCTCTTACTATGTGGGTGATTTTGGCAGATCATGTGACTTCTCAACCTTCATAATGGCAAGGACCAATTCCTTGTAACAAATCAGTTTCACATATAGATACACAGATACCCATGCGCACCCTCAGATCCTTGCCCTCATCTTTACATCCCCTCACACCCCCACACCCTTATACCTCCACACCTTCACACCTCCACCCCCCATTCACTCACTCACACTCACACCTTACCCTCCACACTCGCACACACTCACATACCATAGCCCCCACATACTCACACACACTCATACCTCACACCCCTCACACCCCACACCCTCACACCTCCACTCCCCACTCAACCCATTCACACACACTTCACCTCACACACTCACACCTCACACCTCACAGTCCCCACACATTTTGCATGCTGACTCTGTTTCTCTGACCCCAGCTAACATCTGAGGTATCAGCTTCCTCCATTGTTTTGGTTTTCTCTCGCCCACTGTGTTGAAGTTTTTCTAGAAATGTTCTCTTTCTGCCTCTCTCTGTCTGTCTCTGTCTGTCTGTCTGTCTCTGTCTCTCTGTCTCTCTCTGTCTCTCTGTGTCTCTCTGTCTCTCTGTGTCTCTCTGTCTCTGTCTCTCTCTGTCTCTCTCTCTCTTCAGTTTTTTAAGACAGAGTTTCTCTGTGTAGCCCTGGCTTTCCTAGAACTCACCCTGTAGACCAGACTGGCCTTGGAGTCAGAGCTCTGCCTGCCTCTGCCTCCCTAGTGCTTTGACTAAAGGCGTGCACTACTGCCTGGCTAGAAATCCTGACTCCAGTGGCATCTGAGCCGAGCTTTTCAGAGAACAGGGTCTCAACAGACATGAGTTAGCTGAACTTTAACCCAATACCAGATGAAATGGTTCTTTTCATATATAAATCACTAGATTGGTAGAGCATAGAACGTTGATGCTTAACTCAAAGGCTCAAGACACAGTTGCTTTTTAAACTCACAACCTAAAAAAAAAAAAAAAAAAAAAAAAAAAAAGATGCCAACTTAAACGCAGGTGGCTCTAGCTAGCCTTGTTAGCTCACAGGATCCACGCTGAGACAGCCATGTGACTTTTGTAATCATGCAAAAATTAAATTTCACTTTTTTTCATCTGGCGAAGGAACTTTTCTCTTTTCTTTTTTAGGTCTTGTTTGGTTTAAAGCATTTTCATGGGAACTTCAAAGGTTTAAGAAAACCCTGAATGAGGTCAAGCACTGTATTTCCTTCAACTCATCGCCATAAAGTGTGAGAGCTGAGGGTTCAGCCAGCTCGTGCTGAGTCCCACAAGGCTTCAGGAAGGCTGCAGTGGCACCCGCAGGAGAGCAGGTAGGACCCCTTGTGCATGGGCTGAACAGAAGCTGCATCCATAACCTTGAGTTATGTTTTTGACATTTTACTTTAAAAATTTCAGATAATGTCAGGAAGACAGTATGTTTAGACCCACAGACTTTCTCCATTTCTCAAACTAATTGCTTCTTTCAAAAGAAAAGACCAGGCCCCGGGAGCAATATTACCTGTCATGAATTCAATACATTGAAAAGAAACCGGTTATAATTACCTTCTAGTTACATCTAATGATGTGAATTTCTCATTACTACAATAACAAATGATTTAATTTGTAAATAAATGGATTTACATGGGAGCTTATATTTCTTAAGCGAATGAGACTACAGCAAATGCAAGAGACAGTATGTAAAAGACTTGGAGATTGGAGACACACTACCACAAATGGCTCGAAATTGTACCTCTGAATGGGTGCCATTGCCTAAGATACAGATGAGAGCGCCATCCATCTTGGAGCACCACGGAGAGGTGGGCAGTTGGGCAAAACTAACCTGTTACATAGGAACTGGCACCTCAGCCTTACAGATGAGGATGTGTGAGTTCAAGAGTGTCCTTGCTCAGAGTCATGCGTGAACAGTGTTGTCTCCACCATGTGGGTCGGCAATGGAGCTTAGGGGGCCAAGAACAAAAGACACACGTGGAGAAGCAGCACAGGTGCAATTCCAGGCATTGTATGCTTGCTATGGTATGAATCTGGAATGTTCCCCAGATGTTTATGTCCTGAAGTCTCATTGTGATAGGGTTGTCTAAGGGACCAAGGAACCTTTTAGGGGTGGAACCTGCCTAGCCCAACTATATCCCCAGTAGCAGGCCTGTGAAGGTTATACCTAGCTCCACCTCTCACTCTGCTTTCTTTTGGCCATTGTCTTAGTCAATGTTTTATTGCTATGAGGAGACACCATGACCACAGCAACTTTTAAAAAAGAAAGCATTTGACTTGAGGCTTGCTTACAGTTTCAGAGGTTTAATACATTATCATCATGGCAGGGAGCATGGTGGCGTGCAGGCAGAAGTGGTGCTGGAGAAGTTGAGAGTTCTACATCCAGATCTGTAGACAGCAGGAAGAGGAAGCCACTGGGTTGGTGTGGTGGTTTGAAAAGGAACGACCCCCATAAATGATTTGGATGCTTGGTTACCAGGGAGTAGCACTATTTGAGGTTTCAAATGCTCAAGCCAGGCCAAGTATTTCTCTAGTCCTGCTGCCTGCTTATCCTATGTAGAACTCTCAGCTACCTCCTTAGCACCATGTCTGCCTGGGTGCTGCCACGCTTCCCTCCATGATGATAATAGACTAGACCTATGTATAAGCTAGCCCCAGTTAAATGGTTCCCTTTATAAGAGTTGCTGTGGTGTCTTTATGCAGCAATAGAAACCCTAACTAAGAGAGCCTGACTTGGACTTCTGAAAACCCAAAGAACACCCATGGGGTCACACTTCCTTCAACAAGACCACGCTTCCTAATTCCTCTCAAAGAGTGCCACTCCCTGATGACCAAATGCTCAGATATACGAGCTTGTGAGGACCATGTCTGCTCAAACCACCACAGCCATCATGAAAAGAGCTGCCATCACGAACTTCATTGAAATCTTCAATATGGTGGAGAGTGCCTTTGAAATCAAGATGAAGGCAATCTAGCCCTCAGGGTCATTTCTATCAGGTGTTTGGTCACAGTGATGCAGAGGTCACTGCAGAGAACTCTGGAGTCTTTAGTTTGAACAAAGGCTTGAATGGAACAGAAGACTCATTTCCTTTATGGGGAGTGAAGATGCAGCCTGTCTAGTGACAAACTCCTCTTGGATCTTGATTTCAGTGTGGGTGGATAGTTTTCAATGCCTTTCCAAAGGTGCAAGAAGCAGGGTGGTGGGGTTACAGAACAGTGTGGTCAAGATCTCTCTGCAAGCTGTGACTCCTTAGAATTCCCACACCCTCCCTGGTTCTTTCTGGGGTGTCTATTTTGGGGGCCTTGAGACAGTTGAAGCATTTCAGTGAGGGTGAAAATGGGATGTTTACTGTACCTCAGTCCCAGCAAACAGATGGAAACAATTAACACCATATCTTCAAAGTCATGCCTTGGAAGCTGCTCAGAGCCCTGATGCTCGCAAGCCTGATCTGGAGGGTCGAAGCAGAGATGGAAAAAGACAGGAGTCAGGATGAGCTCAACTCCTTTTCTATTCTGAGTGCTTCAATATAATCTCAACAGTTCTGCGATGCAGCAGCTGCTGACCCTGTTCCTCAGAGAACAAAACCGAGGCTCAGAGAGGTTAAGCATATTCCAGTGCACAAGGTCACACAGCCACGGGGTCAGAAAGCTGGGGACTCAATGTCTAAAGCTCACATCATGCCTTGGCCTGAATAATACTCCTCCACAAACTAAACAGAGGGAAGTCCACACCCTCATTTAGGGAATCTATGATGCCTACCTTATATGCAGAAGAGACTGTAGATGCAACCAAGTTAAAGCATCTGACATGGGAGAGTATTCTAGATTATCTAGACGGATCTCACACATCTCGGTGCTCACAAGATGGGGGCAGAGAAGACAGCACGGCTCCAGAGCCAATGCTCAAATGATGTGGCCATAAAACCAGGAATTCTGACAACTGTCTGACACTGAAAAAGGCAAAATGCCCCCTGACTGCTGCCCTTGCCAAGCACCAGGAGGGAGCACAGCCCTCACCCCTGCTAAGCACCAGGAGGGAATGCAGCCCTGAACTCACTCTGATTTCAGCCTTGTAGCCTCTGAAACTATATGAAAATGAATTTATGTTCTTTTAAGTCATCGAGCCTGCAATAATTTGTTACAACAGCCACTAGAACATAATACAGGGCCTGAGATCGAAACCTGGAAGCCAATACTTCAGAGGATATGGAAGGCAGTGCAGATGCTAAGACTGTTAAAAGGAGAGAGAGAAATAAATGATAGAAAGCCACCCAAGGAAGGAGCAGTGCCTGGCCACCAGCTGCCATGGGACCAGGAGGTGTGTGCACTGTTCATAGTCTGCCTCCTGTGGCGGTGCATTTATGCCTTTACTTTGTGGGCATCGATACTCAACCCCAGAGATAAGAATGGGGCCTAGAGACCTGGGCCCAACTTCCCTCCCAGGGCAATCCAGAGGGCTGCATGTCTCTCTAGAAGCCATGGGCCAAGGGCAGAGCTCCTCAATGGATCCTTGATGGAAGCTGGAGAGGGGCCTAGCAAATTCAGGGAGTTACACTGCTCAAGGCCAATAGTCAGTCAAAGACACTTAGGACCTGCAGAAGCCAGCACCTGGTCAATACTGCCCAATATCGTGACAACAAACACACATGGAATCCACTGGGGTAGGTGGCCTGTCACAAGCGGCCACCCAGGTATCATCGATCAGCAGCTGTCTAGGGCATGTGGATGCAGGGTTCTTCCTGCAAGTGGGGTAGTGTAAGCCTTGTCAGTGATGAAGGTCATGCGTACACACACACACACACACAGACACACACACACAGACACACACACACAGACACACACATACACACACAGACACACAGACACACACACACACACACACACACACACACACAGTTGCTCAGCAGCAGGCCTGGGCACGAGGCTCCAGCCTGCCTTTGCTCCAAGTGCACTGCGCTTGTTCTGCACAGCAGCATCCAGCAGCCAGCGGGCCAAGCTTCCTGCTGCTGTTAGGCAAGAACTCACACTGCTCCTGCTAACCTCTGTGACTCTGCCTCCCGTCTCTGTCCTCTGCCTTCTTACCATCTTCTCTACTGTGCAGGGCTCTTATGTTCCTGAATTCTGTTAAGCCTAAGGATATTTGTGTTCCTGCTTTGGATGAACCCACCCTACCTGCACAGAGTGCTTTCATAACCTCTGAGTGTCAGCTCAGATGCCACCTCCTAAGATTCCTTTCCTGATATTCTGTTAAAGGACCCTTTCTCTCCCTGTAACTGTATGCTGTCATACATCAGCTCACCTCAGTCTCTCTGCAGCCTGTCAGTCTGAGATGGAGGTATTTTATTTGCTTACCCGTGCATTGCTGGTTTTCCCATGCCTGTCCCCAGCCCTCACAACAGTAAGGGGTTTTACTGGCTGCTTATCTACTCTGAGAGATTGAAGTACGCTATGCTCTTAATAAACACATGTTAAATAAAGCATGTCTCAGAGAGAATTGCCAAGACAGCCTCGCAGACGGAGGTCTAGCTGCTGCCTCCATGGTCCATGTGAGAAGCACGGCCATGGGTAGTAAGTAGAGTGTGTTAGCTTGCACCCAAACTGGGCTGAGGGCTGCTGCAGGCTGAACGTTAACCACAATGAGTCTTGTCAGGCAGGATGCATGAAAGCCTAGAAGCGCACAGGGTTGAGTCCATGAACGCATCCCCTAGCCTGGGATGGTGAGAGGGTTCTTAGGTCTTGAGATGACTCCAGACGACCTCAGATAATGAGATCCATGGAGACGAGATATAGGAGGAAGGTTCACGAGAGATGAGATGGGGGTTGTGTGTGTCGGCCAGAGCAGTGCCAATGGCTTGGTGCTGTGTTCAGAGATTCCTCACTAGCCGGCTGACCAGACTGATCTGTGAAATGTGATCCCGTATTCTTTTAATAGTTAATAGTACCCTTTTTAGTTCATTGCACAGCAGTACCTTGCCCACCAGACCATTTAGAGAAACTTGGAGAGAAGCCCAGAGGCATCGTGGTGTGATGAAAGGCTTCCCAGCTGCAGACTCTCCAGAATGCTGCTCTGTGAGGCGCATCATGCCATCTCCACAGCCAGCAGAATGTGGAGGAAAAGTGTGTTGCCCTGGAAATCAGGAACACTAGCCTAAGCCCAAAGCCACCTGATGCTGGCCAAGTCATTCTATGTTTGCCCCTCAGTTTCCACATCTGTAAAGTGGGTATGACAACAGCCCATTTATATTCTGTAACCAGGCTGATATGACTGACCCAATCAACACACTGAATTTGGCTTGACATCCGGTAAGCCCTAGGGAAATGGGCTCGTGTTTTCATTGGACGAAATGTTAATTGGCTCTGGAACCACATTTGAAGAACATATTTACTGAGACTTCAGGTTGGTTCTTGACAACTGGCCCAGAGTGGAGTCTGTAAAGTAGACCCACAAGGGCTACTACTGTCCATTGGGATGTCTCCCACAGGCTGCTGGTGTGGAGGATTGTGGCTAAGGGAAAACAGGAATCCGGACGGTTCTAGGCACTTGTGTTCTCCTCTGGCCCCCAGCTATCCCTGGGGCAGGTCATAATACACTGCTGCAGGTCTGGAGCCTGTCCGACAGGGAGTTTGCACAGAAAATGGGGGTGTGCACATTCCTTCCTGCAGAGCCATCATGGTTATGCGTTAGAACAGGTATGAAAACGGGACTGGGGCTGCACTCACTGTGGATGCTGAGATAGTGCCACTTTCCACAGTAAGAACCACAGCTTCAGGTCTCCAGGACCTCTCAGCCTTGGCAACGAGAGAGGTTGGCCCTCGTGAGCACGTGTGTGGTTCATGTTGGATGTTATTCTTCCTTTTAAATCAAGGGTTGCAACTGACCTCTTTTCTGTCACCGTTCCTGGAGCTCTTACTTCTCATGTGGATCCGAATCACTGTCTAGTGTGTGCTAATCTCAGCCTGGAGGATCCCTTTAGCTTTTGGGGGAGGGGCAAATCTACCAGCAACAAATTAGTTTTTGTGTTTATGTGGGAATGCCATCTGGCTTTCAGTTTCCTTTTAGACTTATTTGTGTGTGCATGTGTGTGTTTGTGTGTGTGTGTGTTCTTGCCTGAGTTTACATGCACAATGTGTGTCCAGGAGCCCACAGAGGGCAGCAAAGAGTGCCAGATCTCCTGGAACTGGTAGTTACTGGTGCCACATGGGTCATGGGAACCAAACATGGGTCTTCTGCAAGAGCAGGAAAAGTTCTTAACTGCTATGCCATCTCTCCAGCCCCTCTCCTTTAGTTAAAGGACTGCTTTATTAGGGATAGAATTCTTGACAGCCCTTTTCTTCCCTGCCTGTTGAATACGTCACTCCATTATGTCCCTGAACCAGCATAGGTTTACAGGACAAATCAGCTGTGCGTGTCTTGCTGTAGGATTTGCTGTCTGCTCTTTCTTCCCTTTTTGCTCCTTTCAATGTTCTTTAGTTTATTGCTGGCTTCTTAATTAAGATGTGGTACTCCGTGGGTCTCTGAGCGTATCCTCCTGTGTGCAGCTTAATGTTTTCATTACAGTCAGGGTACTCTCCTCCCTCAGAGATTCCGGCTCCCAGGAAGTTAGTGAAGCTCATGGTGTCCTACAAAGAGCTGAGCAGTTGCTCATTTTTCTTCATTATTTTTTTCTTCCTTTTTCCTAGGCTGATAATCTTCCTTGCCTTACTTTGGAGCTCATCACTTTTTGATGATGTCAGCTTTTGAAGTCCTCTTCATGATGAGTCACTTTAGCCATGGCACTTTTGTCTTTGCTTAGACTTTTGATCTTGTTACTGCTGTTCTCTACTTAGTGAGGAATCCTTCTCCTGTTTCCCTCAGTAGTTTCCCTCCTCCTCCTCCTCCTCCTCCTCCTCCTCCTCCTCCTCCTCCTCCTTCTCCTCCTCTTCTTCCTCCTCTTTGACAAGGACTCTCTACAAAGCCTTGGCTGTCCTGGAACTCACCATTTATACCAGGCTGGCCTTGAACTCAACAGATCCACCTGCCTCTGCTCCCAAGTGCTGGGATAAAGCCCAACTTTCCTTCAGTTCTTTAGACACCATTTTTGTTGGTAATGTGAACCTTTTAAGCAGCTAATATGAAGTCATTGACTAGTAGGTCCAAAACCTGGGTCTCCTTAGGATTGATGACTTGTCTGGCTTTTGTTCTATTTATGGGCCACTTGATAAAAGCTTTATTTCTTTGTATTTTATGTTTATACATGTTTTATCTGCATTTATGTTCATGCTCCACATGAGTGTGGTGCCAGTGGAGTCCAGAATATTCCTTGGGACTGGAAATACAGACAGTTGCAAGCCGCCATGTGGATGCTGGGAGCTGAACTCTGGTCCCTGACAAGAGCATGCCACTGAGACATCTTTCCAGCCCCTGTGGGACATTTTTCTTATTTCCTTGCATGTATAATATTTTTCTAGAGTAGATTAAAAATATGATTTTAAATGATATGGAAGGCACTTCTAGAAAAATCTCCCTCCTGGTCC
Organism: Mus musculus; assembly: GCF_000001635.26. Taxonomy (NCBI): domain Eukaryota; kingdom Metazoa; phylum Chordata; class Mammalia; order Rodentia; family Muridae; genus Mus; species Mus musculus. The sequence continues at coordinate 33,490,875 of NC_000080.6, forward strand.
TCTCCAGGAGTGCCGTGGTTGTTCTTGATTGTGGTTTATGCCTTTAACTACTCTCCAAGCCCTGCATTCTCCATTATGTGTGGCCACTGGGGTCTCCATTCAGTTAATTTAGTAGTCACGTAAGGTTGGTGAGGAATATCTTTAGATGCCTGAATCCAACAAGTCTTCCTAGTCTTTGCTGAGGGTCTTTGCTGGGGTGTCTGCAAACACCAAGGCCAGCAGAGTGTTCATCTGTGTGAGGCAAGAAGGACATCCAATTTAACACGACTCAGTAACTGGTTTTTGGCTCAAACTTCTAAATTCAGACACTGGGCAGTTTACTGTATGCATATTTAAGTACAATACAAGTTGAAAAAAAAAGTTTCCTGGTGTAACACAATCCCCCAGGGCACAAGTACCCATATTCCATCAAAACCCATAGTGTACTTCACTTCTTCCATGAAGCTGGGTTCTGGAGATAGGCTACATGTATTATCGTAAGGACCTAGGGGGGATCTGGTGTGGTCTGTTTCATAGGTCAACAGATATAGGTCATTTATTTGGGTTATTATTCACCTCCAGTCCTGGTTGTTGGAGGTTGGTATAGCCTGGACCTACAGATAGTGCATATCACCAGTCTATTAGCTACCTCCATTCCTGCCTTCTGGGTGGAAAACAGGATATACATCTCTCTCATAAAAGAGACAGTGCTTCATGGTTAACATTCCTGCTTGCCTTTGTGCTTATCTTTAAGCACAAGGACCTCTGTGCTCCCAACAGGTCTTCGAGCAATGCAAGGACATGCCTCCATCCATCTGCTGAGCAGCCCACAAGTCTGGCTTAGCATCTGCTTCCGACTTGTTTGGTTTCTAATGGTGGACTGGAGGTGAATGTTTAGAGCCCTTGTAAGTAGTCCAGAGCACATGTACAACCCTGAACTGGAACAGTTCCTCAAGTAAAAGTGACTTTCTAGGTTCTTGGAACTGTTTGAAGGCTTTCCTAATTGGCTGATGTCTTCTCACTCACCAGCTACTTTATGGATTCTTGGCTCACTTACTGTCTGTACAAATCCTATTGTGATTATGGGCAGCTGCAATGTTAAATAGTTGGCACTGATTATTTTTTTAAAAAATGCCTCTATAGAAACTTCTGTTGGCACCGGAGGAACTCTGAATTGGGTCAATGAAGACCTTTTTTTTTCTTCTTAGAGCATTGTTGGAGGCTAGCTTCAAGATTCTACTTTTTAAAAAGCATGTGTTCTCTGCAAGAGCAGTACATATTCTTAACTGCTGAGCCATCTTTCCAGCCCCAGTACAGATAATTCTTTTGAGAGCTTTCCAGTGGTCATGCTGACAGTTCAGGTAATAACAAGGTCAGAGAATGGGGTTAAAAAGAGGCGCAGCTGCAGCCTAATCCTGTGGTGTTGACGGAGCTGTTCATATCCTCACTGCTTCTGTGAATAGGAAGACTTGGAAAGGCTCTTACTTTGACATTCCATGACACCTTCCCTCCCTCCCTCCCTCCCTCCCTCCCTCCCTCCCTCCCTCCCTCCCTCCCTCCCTCCCTCTCTCTCTCCCTCTCTTCCTTTCCTTTCTTTAAATAATGTCTTCCTTGAGGACTCCAGTTGTTTGACCTACACATTTACCATTTGGACTTTGCAGTTGCATTTCTGACAAAGTCCAATGTGCCTCTTGCACACAGTGTGGCCTTTGTGCAGGAGTTTGGTGTTTGGGTTTCGAGACTGTCTCAGTCCATATGTGTATCTACGTGCACATGCTTATCACGTGTCTGGGGTCGGCAACTCCAGTGAGCTCCAGCAGAGCTTCCACACTTAGATGAGACCTGAGTGCATGTGAGCATGTGTGTTTACATGCATGTTCAGATTTATTTGTTTATTCGGGGTCATATAGCAATTGCATACTTAATTTTATATGATACTAACAAGCTGTTTTCCAGCACACCCTTTGGCTTCACAGTCTCACTGGCTGCGTGAGAGATTGGGCGTCTACGTGTACCCGCTGGCATCTGGGTTATGACAAATGTTTATCTTAGTAATTCCAGAGGGATTTGCAGTATCACATCATTGTGGCCTTAATTTGCATGTCTCTCATATCTAATGATGTTTAATATATTTTTATGGGCTTAATTTGGTATCTGTGCAAATATCTTTGGGGACATGTCTGTCATTTCCTAATTACACTGTTTATTTTCTTGTGTGTGTTTGTACAACTGAGCAAGTGTTCATGTAGGCGAGTGTGGATATACACTTACCATGGCACGTGCATACAGGTCGGAGAATGACCATGGGGATGGTCCTTACCTTCAACCTTGTTTGAGGAAGTGCCCCCCATCGCCCCCACAACCCTTGACAGTGCTGCCTGTCTGCATGTCAGGCTAGTTGGCATGTGAACTTATGGATATTTAACTGTCTGCTCCTCCTACATGGTAGAAGTGACTATAGGCTCTTACGTTGCAGCCAGCTTTTACGGGCGCTGTGAGATTTGAACTCATGTCCTCATGCTTAGGAAGCAAGAGATTGGACCACTGAGCTGTCTCTGAATCCATTTTCTTATTGATGGGTTGTGAGAATTTAAAAGTATACACTTTAAATATGTGTGTCTTTTCTCAGATGTGGTTTTAAAATATTTTATCTTAGTAAAATTTGTTTTTCATACTCTCCATGGGATTTTTCTCAGAACAAAATATTTCACTGATGTCCTATTTATTACTTAAACATCCTTTTATGGGTTATTTTCTTGGTATTATGTTCCCAAAACCTTTTACCAGTCTTAGTCCCTACGTTTTCTCCTTTGCTTCCCTGAAAGGGTATAGTTTGTGAACTATGTTAAATCTACAACCTGCTTTGAGCTAATTTTTGAAAGTTGTGAGGTTTAAGCCTGCACTCAGGGGCTCTGTGAAGAACCCATGGCTGTTTGCTGACAAGGCCTTCCTTCCTCCTTGGCATTGCTGAATTGAAGTGACTTCTCTAGGAGACAGTCTGCCTAACATTTACATTGAAGTTGGGTTTTTTTCTTCTAGTCTTGGCCTCTCCTTGGAATTTTGAGAGTTTTGTCTGCGAATCAAAGCCTTTCTCCCTTATCTCTGATAAAAGCCATTCTCTGTGATTACAGTTAGAAACTTGCAGATAAATGGGAATGTTTAGCTCCTGGTTCTTTATCGGTTTTTAAAGGAAGAAAATGAAAAGACAGAGAAAGTGAAAAGAACGGAACAGAGAGAAAAAGAGAGAAAGGATGGAGAGACCTGGGTTGAGTCCTAATTCATCTCTAGGAGATTTGCGTGGGTAGATATGAGTGTAGAAATGTGGATGTGGTTTGATTCTGAGGAACACAGGCACTGTGTAATGGTCCACGAGGCGCAGTCAGAACACGCAACACCTCAGACATTCACCTGGCTGCTGGCACCGATTCCTGTGTCTGCATCTGTAGGTGTCGGACCCTCAGAGTCAGTGGGCTCAGAGGAGATTGATTTGCCCCAATTATGGACATAGGGCAGGGAGTAAGAGACAAAGACAGGAGAAAGAGGAAGAGGGGAAGGGAGAGGGAGGATGGGCATTTGTCCTGGGAGGACAGAGGACTGCCTCTGGATAGAGAGGAGACAGACACTGCCCATAGGCAAATGGCGGTTTATAAAGGTAAATGAGGAAACCCCATGTTTAGATGAGGTGTTTAAATTTAATTAGGCATGTTAATTAGGTGAGCCAAAGGGAAGCTTTTGATTTGCTGGACCCTGGTAGTGAGCCTCAGGAGGAGGAAGTGGCCAAGTAAGGGAATGGACCTTGGTGGCTAGCTTCAGGAATGCAGTCTATCCGTTTTTAGCAAGGCAGAGGGAATGAGGGAGAAGGGCAAGGCCTGCCACAACCATGGCTGCCATGCTCAGGCTGCCTAGAGTCTCCTCAGTGACTGGAGACCATAGGTGCCCTCATAGAGTCCTTGTGACAAGTCACTGTTCCCAGAGCCCCCTCCAGGTGTCCAGGTGCAGCTGGAAGAGCCAGGGGCCTCCACCCCAGGTGCTGAGCATCAGTGGGCAGCCAGCTTTGCTCAGCACAGAGGCCCAGGCTGCCTGTGGGTTCACTACCCAGCCTGACAAGGTACACCTGCCTTCCAGGCTCTGGCTGCAGAAAAAGCTCTGCTGCCACAAACAGATTAGGAAAAGCCTTAGCCCTTCTAGCTGCCTCCAGCAGGGCTTTGGAGATTAGTGAGGGTGTCTTGGGGGTGGGGGGGGGGCAAGTTGAAATGTCAGCTTTGGTTTAAAGGATCCTTCTAGAAGGAAACAAGGCAGCTCTCCTGGCAGGGGTGCTTCCTGCAGCTTCTTTGTGCATCCTTTCTGCTCTGGAATTTAGGCTCTCTGGCAAGGTAACTCATGTGTCTCAGGCTAAAATGTTGTTAGTCTGGTTTCCCAGACAGAGACGAAGTGTAGGTAATAAGCACTCCCTGGTATGGGGTACTCTCCCAGAGGAGGGGTACTTGCTCCATGTTTCTTGTCATTTCTTCAACCTTTCATCTGAGAGTTAATTTGATCAATTTATTGCTCATTCACCAGGAAGCCACAGACCTGTCTGAACGCCTTTACTTCTCCAGTCTGCTTGCCCTGTGCCTGAGAGGTGTGGAGGATGGGAGCAGGATATCCAGACAGTACCAAGTAGCTGGAGTGATAGAGCAATTCCCCAATTACAGTGCGCTGTCATGTGTGTGTCTTCACAGGCATGAGTGTGGCCTCCGTGACACTTGCTAGTGCCCTGCAGGTCAGAGGAGAAGCCCTCTCTGAGGAGGAAATCTGGTCCCTCTTGTCACTGGCTGCTGAGCGGCTCCTGGAAGACCTACGTAATGGTAAGAGTGTTTGGGGCAACTGAGTCACAGGACACTGAAAGTAAAGCCTCCTAAACGAAGTCCCTTATCTTCCCCATCTGTGATCAACCCTACGCTTTCAGAACAAGACCACAAATGGGACCCACCAGGCAGCTGCAGTGAGAGGTGGCCTGTCTCCAAGGCTTGTGCCACACAACAGAAGAACCAAGAACCAAAGCCTCTGCTGTGGGCTTGCGTAATGCTTATAGAGAGACCAGAGGCAACAACACAGGCCTCTTCTGACACCTGGGACATGCCCACACTCTGTCAGACTCTGTCCCATCAGAAGGCAGAACCCATGTTCTAAACAAGGGAGGTTAATACAAACAGTCACCAAGCTGAGATGTGGAGAAAATGAAGGTGTCAGGATATTCTACTCCTTGGATCCTTGGAGCCGAGGGCGCATCTCCCTCCTAGGTGGGGTGTTGTCCTGATGGAGCTGTGCTTCTAGCTCATGATAATGGTCTCTGGATTATCTGGCCATCTTCAGTCATGGTCTTCAGTCATGGTCCAGGTGGGGCAGAGGCAATTGGCAGGTGATGGTTCACAGAGGGCATGGAAATTAGGACCCTTTGGAATGTGAGTACACTCAGGTGAACAGGCTGACAGTGTTGGCCAGGAAGACCTGAGCCGCAGCACCTATATGGACAGGTCCATGAGAAAATGGTCACAGGGTGAAGCCAGGCCTTGAGGTACAGAAGGGTTTTCATGTCCCAAGGCTGAGTCCAGGACAGAAGTGCTCCTACCTGGTCATTTCATATTCATACTAAGGTCTCCTGGACACAGTAGAAGAGGCCCTACTTCCTGCGAGGTCTCTGCAGAGCCTTCTCTGGGAAGAATTATTCATAGAAATGGTTAAAGGAGACAGGATGGAAAGGCGATTTGGAGGTATGAGGTGTTCAGTTGGCAGATGAAGGAAATACAGAAAACCTACACTTAGGTATCGACTTGGAAGCCCCCTGATTTAGCAGCCCAGCATCAGCATCAGGGCGTGTGAGGCCACACAGCCTCCTCTGGGCACAGAGTCCCAGCACCAGTCAGTAGAGGGAGACCACACACCTTTGTCTTAGCTTCTCTACCTCCTGAACTCTCACTCCTGTCTCCTGTCCTGAGGGATCTGACAAACTGCTGTAGATCTGTTCTATGACCAGCTGCTGCCTCAGGCCCCTGACCAGCCGCAAGGAACTCAGGTCTGCAGCAATTCCCAGCTGGTCTTGACTTTTTTTTTTTTTTTTTGACTATTTAAAACTTTCAGGCCCTTGACAGATTCAGATGTAGGTGCTAAATTCTTGACCGGTTATAGCTACCTTTTGTAATATACTTTTCTATGTGCTAGGTGGAGTTTATTCTGTTCTGTGTCAGTATAGGTCAGAATCAGTCTCAGGAGCAAGTGCTGTCGGACACAATGGCTCTGTTCCCACACCCTGTTGTTGCTTCCTTTTCAGATTCCTCAGACTACGTGGTCTGCCCCTGGTCACTCCTGCTCTCTGCAGCGGGAGGTCTTTCTTTCCAAGACCACGTTTCTCACATAGAGGCTGCACCATTCAAGGCTCCTGAACTGCTACAGGGATCAAATGAAGAGGGGCAGCCTGATGCATCACAGGTAGGTGTGGTATGCCGCCTCTCCCAGGGAGACACCCAAAACTCTCTGCCCAGCCCCAGTTCTGTTTCCAGGCTTTCTTGCTAGCAACTCACTAGCCTTTGGACAAGGCAGTTCAACCTCACTGAACCCAAGTTTCTCAGTCAGTTAAGTGATACAATCATAACTCTGCCGATCCAGTTTTGTCAGCATTAAAAAAAGTGCTGGGGCTGGGGAGGTGGCTTGCTGGTTGATGGGCTCGAATATAAGCATGCAGAAAGCCAGACGTGGTGGCGCATGTCTCTAATCTCAGTGCTAAAAGATGGAGGTGGCAGGATTCCAGGGCCTAGCTGGCTAGCTAGTTTAATAAACTGTTAAGCTCCAGCTTCAGTAAGAGATCTCAAAAAACAAAGAGGGAGTGCTAAAGGAAAGTACCCACTTGTCAGTCTCCAGCTTCCACGTGTGTGCACATGGGCATATGCACATTCCCATACCCATATGTATGTGTGTATGTGTATATCACACTCACATACAGGAGAGAGAGAGAGAGGGAGAGAGAAAGAGAGAGAGAGAGAGAGAGAGAGAGAGAGAGAGACCATAGCTGGGCAGTGATGGCACACACCTTTAATCCCAACACTAGGGAGGAAGAGAGAGGTAGGTGGAATTCAAGGCCAACCTGGTCTACAGATGGAGTTCCAGGACAGCCAAGGCTACAGAGAGAAACTCTGTCTTGAAAAACTAATAAAACAAAACTAACCGACCAAACAAAAACCCTAGTAATAATAGTAATTATTATTATTAATAATAATAATAAAATAAAAGCCATGCCAAGTGCCTTGTGCTGAAGGTGTTGGCATCAGTGGAGACTTCTGGATTTCCTCAGTGAAAAATTGGCTTCCTTCTGAATGGCAATGTATTTGCAATGTATTCCAGTATTTACAGCTAATAATAATAATAATAATAATAATAATAATAATAATAATAAAGAACTTGAGTGTCAGAATGCTCAGGGCAGCTGCACAGTGCTGGGTGAGCACAGCCCTTCTTCCTTGGCCTTTCATGGGGAACCTGTGGATCTGGGGTACTGCTCCTCCCAGGACCGCCCTGGAATGCCGCTGCTTTCCCTTCGGGCTCTGAGAAGAGGATGGGCCCTTCCAGGTTTGGTTCATCAGGTTCCATGTAGCTCCATTGCACAGGCTTCCTTCCTTCTGCGAGCCCCCCCCCCCCCCTGCCGTGAGATCCCTGGGTAAGTCACCAGGCCTCTGGGGAGCTGGAGACAGCTACATCTCCTGCTTGGTGCTCCACCTGGGCTAAGTTGCCTGTCATGTTCTGGACTCAGCAAGCACATCACCCTGATTCTGAGCTCTGGCTTTCTACAAGGACACACCAGTGTGATATGCAAATGCAGGGTTAGTGGCAAAGGGCTAGTAGCCAACAAGCCCTAGCCAGGGGTGGGTAAGGGCTGACTGGGAGGGCAACTACACCCGGAGAGCTGGCACCCTGTCCTCTGTGTTTTAGAAAGGCTGAGCTGAACTACCTGTGAAGTGCTTCCGGGGACTTCCCTGTGCCCTCCAGCACTTGCTGGGAAGGCTTTACACTCCCTGTGGCAGGTTGGCTTGAGTAAGCTCCGCCCACTCCTGTGCCCTAGCAGACCAGAGCTAGAGGAAATTCAGCAACTCCATGCAGAAGTGTCAGGCCTTGGGGAATTCTAGGGCTCAGAAGAGGCTGAGCCCAGAACTGGGCAGGAATGCTGCAAAGATACTAGCTAGGGAAAGAACGGAACAGTGAGTCTGAGTCAGAGAGAGCCAGTATGGGGTGGGGCTGGGTTCTAAGGAAGCTTGAAAGTGTTTGTATTGGCTGCTTACCCCTCTGTTCTGACTGGCCTCTGGAGTGCCTCCAGGAGAGGCCATAGGCAGCATCCTCTGCCTCCTTAGGAAGAGGAAGCAGGCAGGGACATCTGGTCTCTTGGTCTACTATACCCAAGCAGTTCTGATGATCAGGGCTCCCTTCCATTCAGCACACCAATTCTCCCTTCATCCAACTAGGCATAAGGTGTGAGGGGTATCTGGGAAGTCAGGAGTGTAGAGGTCTCAGCAGGGGCTGCACTTAGGACCCTCCCCAAGCTTTGGCTACACGAGACTAACATCTGAACTCTAACCAGTGTGTCCAGTACCATTCCCGAGTCTAGACCAGACACAGGTGGAAGATGCGGGCAAGTCTCTGGCTGGGAGCCCCTTAAATTTCCTTACCTCTTCTCATCCTCTGAGCAGGCAGATGTGTTCTCATCCATAGAGCCAGGATCTGCCTTCAAGAACCTTCTCCCATGTCACTCCAGAGGCTGCATTTAGGATATGGGATGGAACCTACTGGGCTTAGCTTTGTCCCCAGGGCATTTTCAGACAGAGCTTTGGGATCCAGACAGTCCTGGAGTGAATGGTGTGTGTGCTGTGCTCTGATGCTTTCCCACTTCTGATCAGGGTCACTGCCATGAAGATGAAGCTTGGGAACCGTCCCCCCCCCCCCATTGGGTCTGGGTGTTGGGCTGAGTTTTAGGGGTGTGATTTCAGATAAAGACACTAGTTTACTGACACAGGTGACACTTGATTCACTCCTCATTCCTATGACGTGGGACCCCAAAGCCACTTGCAGTAGACCCTCTGTCTGCTCCAGGAACCATGGCTTTTACACATGGTTCGCTACTTGGGGGGCTTCTCTTCCAGAGTTCCACCCATGTTAGGAACACATGTCTGACCCTTCAAATCTTTTCCTGAGAAAAAACGATCTTCAAGACAATGGACATCAACCAAAGGACATCTATTTATCTAACCCACAGCTCTGGGGCTTGGATTCAATCCCCTGTTTGGGTCTTATTCGGGCAAACTCTCTAGCTTCCCTTTGCTTTAATTTATCTAAAATGAGGACAGTTCAAAACCTGCCTCAGAGGGTTGTTGTGAAGACAAAATACATTTTAATAAGCAAAGGGCTTCTAACAGGTCTCAAACCTGATAATGATCATTTCCATATGCGTTTTCCTTAGAGGGCTCACTTTAAAAACAAGGAACTTCAGAGAAATCTGACCAAGCTCTGGCTGATACACTGGGTCATTTTCTGACAAGATACAAGGCTGTGTAGTAAGACTAACCTTATGACACAGTACAGAGCTGGCTCTAGTTACAAGAATGAGAAAGTCCCAGATACATCATCCAGATCCACAGTTAGTCTTTAGTTACTTCAGGAGGAATTTAGATGTGGGTAGCAGCTCAGGGATATTGACGAGCATTCAGGATGTGAATTTCTATTCTGGTCATGGTTCTTATTTCCACATGGTGGCAAAATAGCTGCTGTGGCCCCGTATATCACAACAGGGCACGTGTGGGTCCAGTCACATGCTTTTTGTTTTTTATTTTTCTTCCAATAAAGCAAACATTCTTATTTTTTTCCAGAAGTACCCTAACAGATGTTCTCCCTTATTTTTCACCAATCTGGGAGTCATAGTTACTGCTAGAAAACAAATTTCTAGCCTGCAGCGTGGGCGGAAGCAAAGGCTAAGGAGGTGCAGATGGTGCTGGGCTCGCCAGATTCCCACCCCTTGCTTTGCACTTGGCCTGCTGGACTGTGGAGTCACGTGCCTGACGCTTAACATGTGCTTTTCTCTTGGGCAGATGCACGTCTATTCCTTAGGGATGACTCTCTACTGGTCAGCGGGATTTCGAGTTCCACCAAACCAGGTCTGTAAACAAGGATGCAACACATCTTACTAGGTCATCTCTCTGGATTAGCTTAGTAGCTCTCCCCTGGGCTGGACCACAGGCATTGAGTATAGATCTCCACCTTCTATCCAAAGCCATATGTAGGCTTTACCAGCCAATGGCACAGCTCATTGCCCAGAGTCTGTAAACAACCTCAGCATCTTCTCCAACACTCCAAGCAGACCCAAGCTGGGACCGGGAGTCAAACCTAAGATTCACTTGTCCGATCTGCCCAAAGGAAGTAGCAAGCTAGAGGATTTCATATACAACAAACATTACTTATGTATTCTCTCAAATGCTTTTAGAATCAGCTTTTCCTAAAGTGAGCTGCTGCCCCGGGAAAAGAGTTCTGTGCTCAGTAATTGAGGTAAAACACATCCCATAATATTTCCTCTGAGAGAGGTTTCAGACTAGCTTGTTACTGACTATGGCAAGCCCCCAAATAGAAGCTTTATGGGGTAAAGCATGTTGCACAATTCAACAGATGGATACATGCACCGAGTGCATGCAAACATTCATGTGAGCGTGTGCATGTGTGTCCATAGCTGCATGCATGTGTGAATGTGTATTTTCATTTGACATCATAAGAGTCTTTTAAAAACTAAGACTATAGAAGCATCGTTGAACCTGACCACAGGACCCTCCCTCCCCTCTCACCAATCCACCCCTCTTCCTCCCTCCCTCCCCCCCCTCTCTTCTTCACCTCCCATCTCTTCCTCCCTCCCTCTCTTCCTCACCTTCTATCTTTTCCTTACCTCCCATCCCTACCTCCTTCCCTCTCTTCCTCACCTCCCATCTCTTAGGCAGAAAATTATTTACAACTCAGCCTGCTTAAGGTGAGACCCCCCTCAAACACACACACACACACACACACACACACACACACACACACACACACTGGCTACCTGCTACCCCATGATTATATATTTCAGCATCTACCAGTCAAGATGGAGTCCAGAATTTGGCTTCTCTGACATCCCCAGGGCTTGTCTTATGGATGTATGATTTTCAAACCTGTAATTGGCTTACTGCTCTGCCAGCACCATCTTGGACCCAGTTCTTTGGGGCCCCACAATGTCATTCTGTCACAAGCCCTACTGTAGCTTTTCCTTACACACACACACACACACACACACACACACACACACACACGCACACACACACACACCAGCTCTTTTGCACCAGCTCACCTGCACCCTTAGCAAATATACTACCTGCAAAAGGTGGCAAATATGCCACCTGAAAAGTCTTTCTACCTTGTCCCTAAACCCCTGCTGTTGCTTAAGGACTGCCTGGGTCAGGTTTTTGCCTGTATACTTGTGGGATTCTGTACTTCCTGAAGCAACTGTGCTGGCACAGTGGGCTCTAGCGAGCTGCGTAAAAACTTGACACCGTCGCCTGCTTGCTGTGAAGATAGGCACCACACAAGGCTCCCTGAGAGCCTGAAGGGAGTACTTGTACAAGACTATTTTTTCTTTGGCCTAATGTGTGTTTGGCAGAGTTCTAGCAATGGTGACTGTGACCGAGCCCTTTGCTGCTGCTGACTTCATGCAAGCCGCTTTAACTCAAAGGTCTGTTTCCTGTGTACTCATGTTCCAGGGGGAAGTTGCCATGAGAGAACCAAATAACCATGGTCAAGCGCAAGCACAAGCATGTGCGTGTGCATGTGCGTGTGCGTGTGCGTGTGCGTGTGTGTGTGTGTGTCTGACTATTGGTATGGCCAAGCTCGGACTCAATGACAAATCAGATGTCTGTTCCAGGAGAAGCAAACTTGTTATAATTGTGAGGAATGTGTTTTCTGGAGTCTCCAGGACACGTAGACTTTGGTACCCCACAGCAGGCCACTCCTTGTGGCCACAGCCATGGCCATGGCCACGGCCACACTTCTCACCAGTGTATGCTCTGCAGCCCCTGCAGCTTCAAGAGCCTGTACACTCCCTCCTGCTGGCCATGTGTGAAGACCAGCCACGGAGACGGCAGCCACTGCAGGCGGTTCTGGAAGCCTGCCGGATTCATCAGGAAGAGGTGGCTGTATACCCAGCCCCTGCCAGTCTCCATATCAGTCGACTGGTGGGCTTGGTGCTGGGTACCATCTCCGAGGTCAGTTATAGAACCCATCTTTCCCACTTGGCAGCCACTAGCTGTGTGTGACAATTGGAATTTCAATTAGCCAAAACTTAGCTAAAAGAAAACTAAATATAAAAATTCAGGGTCTCAGCCTTAGAGCACTTGTCTAGCAGACTCTGTAAGGAGCTAGTTAACCTGACAGGGAACATGCATATGTTGGTTGGTATAAATGCAGCCTTCTGACTTCTTGCTGAGTTGAGGCTCCCTCGTTCCTCACTCAGGTGGAGAGGAGAGTTGTAGAGGAAAACGCCTGTGAGCAGCGGAACAGAAGCTGCTCTCTCAGGAGCAGGCTGCATCAGGCTGACGGCGAGAGCCCCGGAGCTCCGGCCTCTGATGCTCTGCAGCCTCGGAGAGGTGAGTAAGGGCCCAGTGTTCCTGTTTGGACAGAAGGTACTCAAGGTGACCATTCTGTTGTCCGCTACCCTGAGTGTGTGGACATCCCTGCTCTATACACAGAGAGTTCCCACACAAAGCCACTTTCCCAGGAAATGCCTCAGGCCTGGGCCTAGAATCACTGTGCCTAATAAAGTTTTAATAGTTGAATAGAGTTAATTACATGATGTCTTTAAACTGAAGTCCAAGTGTTCAAATTGATGAGAACAAGTTAGAAAAGCAAGAAAAAGCTTTTACTTTATTTTGTGTCTGCATGTCTGTCTGTGTACCATGTGCATGCCTGATGCCTGTGGAGGCCAGAAGAGGGCTTCAGATCCCCTGTGAATGGAGCTACACATGGTTATGAATCACCATGTGGCTGCTGGGAACTGACCCCAGGGCCTCCAGAAGAACAGCCGATGCTCTTAACCACTGAGCCATCTCTAAGGTCATCTAAAAATGACCTTCTAAGCGGAATGACAAGCAAATAGCTCATAAAAGTTTTTGTTGTTATTACCTTGGGTAGGCTGAAAGAGCTGGTTTTTACAATGCTCTTTAAACACACCTTTCCCTGCTTTCCAGCTATCTGAACCTGAGTTATACGTGAGTCACTGTTCTTGTTGCTGTGAGGTGCTAACAGATACGAGCGTCTGAAGGGGGCGGGCTTTGGTTTTGCTCACAGTTTGAGGGTACGATCCACAATGTCGTCGTGTGGCAGGAGTGACAGGCACTGCTGGTCACACTGCATCTGATGTTGGGAAGCAGAGAGAAATGCCCCCATCCCACTCGTTGACTCTCATTTCCATTTTCAGTCTGAGAACACAGACTCAGAGACATTTAGCTGGTATGCACACTCTGGGCTGCTTATCCTATACAGCTAGGTGGTTTGCTTGCACCACCCCTGCCCACCCTGCTGTCTGGTTAGTTTCAGAGAGAAGCGCAGAGACACAGAGTTCCTTGGAGCGATGCACAGCACACAGTCGCAACAGTTTTGTTAACAGGTGAGTCTACCACCACTGAGCTCTGCAAACTCAGTTGGCGAGCCTGCATACCCTGCTTTTTTTGCCGATGATTAGTGATGCTCTTCAGAAAATGACATTAGTAAGAAGCCAAGGAATATGGGGCCTACTGGCAACTGTATTGTCAGGGACCCCACATCTTCTGGGAATCCCATTCAGGCTCAGAGATGGAACAACATGAACCTTGGTGGTTTAGTGGTGATCCCTAGTCCCGAGGCACGCCCTGCCTGCTACATAGCAACAACCACAAGGGACAGTGGCTGCAGGCAACAGCTACTCAGAGCTCGTATCCGTGGCTTGGTGATTTCAGTGGGGTCCAGCCAGTTCTCCTAGCCTCTCTGGCTGCCTTCTGGGACCAACTGAAAACCAACTGAGGAGGCTTCACTCCTGGGGAGCACGTTTGTTACTCCAGTGTCCCCACAAGTACGTGACATACTGTGTACTCTGTGATGTGATGGGTTCAGCCCTTCTGGCTGATAAGAATTTTCCAACTTCACTGTATCATTGGACCCCTTTTGTATATGTGGTTGGTCTGCTATTGACTGAAGCACTAGAAGGTGGTACTTGACTGTTTATCATCAAAACAGTTTAAATGTCTAAAGCTTTCAAATCAAGGTTATAGTCATGATCTATTTAGGGATATTGGGTCCTTGTGGTCATGGTGGGTACAGAGGCAGAATTCTGGGGTAGGGGACTAGTAGATGTGTTTGCATTTCCCTGCCTTGTGGCTGTGTAGCCTTACCTTCTGAGGGTCTTAGCTTCACCAACACAAGAGATTGTGTCACCTCTCATGATTTGGGAGATAACTCAGGTGGCAGCTAAGTCTGTCACTGAATGGATACATCACCAAGTGTGTCACCTGTCTTCACCCTGGCCAGCACATTTGCAGGTGCCGGTCCCTGTGACTGTGAGGAGAGTCCGTGGTATGGCTCAGAGCCTATGCTGTTGGCAGAAGCAGAAAGCTCGCAGCCAGCAACATCTTCTCCAAGGAATTTCCTGCAAAGAAAGGGAAAGGTGAGCAAAGGGGGCTGGAGCTGGAGGACACTGTCAGGAATGGTCCTAGCTGGGACCTGTAACAGAGGGCAGATATAGGGGCTTCAGGACACAGGGACCCTGGGATGGGGTTCAGAAACCTGAGCTGACAGAAACCTGAACCTGGCCATTCGATGCTAGGTACCATCCAGTCCCCCCTCTCTGCCTCACTGGCTGTATAGTAGCCCCTACTGAAGCATCCAGGAAGGTCAGCATGCTGTCAGTCTCCTCCACCTCACTCTTAGGCCTCTGTTGAGATGGACAGTGGAAGTCACTGACCATGCCTCCTCTGTCTTGCTGGGACCTGTTTCCTTGGAGGTGGCTGTCACTGGGAGGCAGAGGGCTATAGAAGGCAGAGAGAGATGAGCTCCAAGCCTAGAACCATCTTCTTCTACCTTTGATTAGTTTGGATTTTTTTTTCAGTTCTCCAGACCAGAGTTCATCCTGTTGGCTGGAGAGGCCCCAGTGACCCTACATTTGCCTGGATCCATTGTGGTAACTACTGGTTAGACTGGGTGGGATGGGAAAGAAACCACAAGCTGAACAAACTCAAGGCTCACTCTGCTTTAAATGGGGTCTATTCTGAGGATATCTTGGCAGTCTCTCTGTGCCACCTCCGTGAACCTCCTGCTCTCTCTGCTTCTTTTCCTTCCATCTCTGCTCGTGCTGCCTTTTCAAAGCCGTGTAAGAGTAGTATTCTCCTTTCCATCCACACCACGTTCCTGCATCTGTCCTGTCCCTGCAGACACCTGCCAGGCATGGCCACCCTACTCCTGCCTTTCATTCTCCGCCAGGAGAGAACTCCTTGCGCCTTTCTGTCCTTCTCACCCTCACTCCCAGTTCAGCCTTCATCTCATTCAGCACAGATGCTCTGGAGCATCCCCATAGACTGGTGCTCCTCCAAGGCCCTGCCCTGTCTGCTGTGGCAAACAAAGTCCTTTCCACGTGAAGCCTACAGTCTGGGAGAAGAAAAAGAGAGGCAAATGCATAACAGAAAAGCATGCCAGGTAGCGATTTGTGCTTTAAAAAAAAAAAAACCAAGAAGACACATACATGTGGGAGAGGGTAGAAGATGATAGGTATGGATGAGGAAAAAATGTTCCTTTACCCAGGGAAGTGGCTCTGGGATGATAGGAATGGAAGGAGAGAGGCATGGGAGATTGTAGGGAAAGGGTCTGACAGACGGAGATTATCATTAGGGTGTGCTACCCAGCTCAGCCCAGTACATGCCCTCATGGCTTATGTCCAGCCTGGGGCCATGTTTTCAGCTAATGTTGAGCATTCGGGTTGACGAGCTTCCCATTTTCCATATTCCTAGAGCCAAGATGCCTGTCTGGCCAGGCCTGTCTGGCAGTGCTGCCTTTTGGCTCTTAGGCCTTCTGGAAGCAGGGCTGTGGGAAGGCTGGGATAGTGTCTTTCTTTTCCCAGGTTCCTGTGTCAACCCCCATGCTGATATATCTTTGTAGCTCAGAGCAATGCAGACGAACTCCAGGAAAGCCTCCCCTGGCTCAGTCAGGGGCACATGACTCACAGATGAGTCTGAAGAAAAGCCGGGGGAAAGAGGTGGATCAGTCTTATCTCACATTGCCAACCTCAGAGATCCCTCAGAGAGCCCAGACTTGGGTCAGGTCTGCTATAACCAACTGTGCAACCCTGGAAAAGTCCCTCATTGTCTCTAAGCCTCAGGTTTTCATCTGCTAATAGGGAGAGAAACTACACTCGTCCTATAGGCAGTTAGACAGTTAAATGAGGCATTGTGTGGAACACGCACAGCCTGGTGACCGCCCAAGCTAAAGACTCAAAGCCTCGTCTTGACTGTGAGCATCGATACTGTTATTGTTTTCAGACCAAAAAGGGGAAATCCTACTTGGCTCTCAGAGACCTCTGTGTAGTCTTGCTGAACGGACGGTGTCTGGAGGTGAAATGTGACATGGAGTCCACAGCAGGGGCTGTCTTCAATGCTGTCATGTCCTTTGCCAACCTTGAGGAGACCACCTACTTTGGCTTGGCTTATGTGGAAGGTAGGTGGTTCCTGGTCACACTAGTGACCTGAGCTTCCAGGGAACTCAGCTAAATGAGTTCCTCCTGAAAAGCTATTTTATCCTGGGACACCTTACTTTTCTTACCTTGGCATAGGTTAGCATAGGGGCCACTTTGGGTACCTGTATAAGAAGCATCAGTGAGCACTGTCATGAAAACATAGTGGTAGGTTGAGGAGTGGTGGCTGGCCAGGGCTGGTGAGTCACCGTGCTCTGGATGCAGACAGGCAAACATTAAAAACATTTCTAAACCACCTGGGGTGCTGCTGGCATTTTGCACGTTGGTCCCAAACATCGCAAGTTAATCTTTCCTGAGAGAATGGTTTGCATATTTCTTTCCAGGTTTTTATTCTCATGAGTGGTCTATTTGCTTGTGGTTTCTTAGTGTGGCACAGTGTGGCTGGTGGCAGCATCCTTGTCTTCGCAGGGGTCTCATCAGATCCTTTCCACAAGAACCCCACTTTCAAACAGGAAGGACAGCCAATTTGTGGTATTATGTAGGTCATGACCAATGAAGTTTGCACTTTGTGACAAAGGAAAGCGGTTTTAGAAAGCAGTGTATTCTTCTTTAGTGTCTGCTATTCAAAGATCGGAATAGTAACTTTTATTTTTAAAAACATTTTAATTAAAATATACTTACAACATCACTTCTCCCTTTCCACTTCTGCCTCCAACCCCAGCCATGCTTTCAAATTCACAGCCTCTTATGTATTATTATTGTTAGGTGGGCTTGCAATGTGTGCTCATACACAAATGCAACCTGTTGAGTCTGTTTAGTGTTTAGTGATGCTTGTATGTATACATTTCCAGAGATGATGCTTGGTACTGGATAACTAATCAGAGAAATCATCTCTGGGGAAAACTAATTCTCCCTTTCTCTCAAAAGTCACTAGTTGTCTGTAGCTTTTCATCTGGGGTTAGAGCTTCCTGAGATGCCACCCCCTCAATCCACACTGATACCAGTTGGCTTTGTTCAGAGCTTATTTCATATATTCAGAGCTTGTTCCGGCAGCTATGGTGTTGAGATTTCACAGGTATAGCTTTCCTGCCATATCTGAAAAACATAATCTTGCAGCAGACTTCCTGGTCTTCTGGCTTTTACAATCTTTCCACTCCCCCTCCCACTTTGTTCCTGAAACTTTGAGTATGGGGCTTAGGTTGTAGTCATAGCAACAGGAGTTGAGTGCCCACAGCCAGGTGTTCTCTGCATTTGGCCAGTAGTGGCTTTCTGTAATGGGCTCTGTCTTCTGTCAAAGAAGCTTCAGTAATGAGGGGTGAGAGCTACACTGACTGGACAGCCTACAGAAAGTACTGTGCTTTACTGATTTGAAATATAAGTGGAAACCAGGGTGTGAGCGATGGCTCAGCTGGTAGGCAATGTGTCTGGCTTGAGTTTGATTGTCAGGATTCATGTACCAAAAATCTAAGTGTGATGGTTTGTCACTGTAATCCCAGTACTAGGGAGGCAGAGATAGGCAGATCCCTGGGGGCTTTCTAGCCTGCCAATCAAACCTACCTGGGGAGTTCCAAGCCACATAGAGTCCTTATACCTCAATACAAATGCTGGATTGTATTCAAGTAACGACATTAAAGATTGACCCCTGGCCTCTACAGACACATGCACACATCTGCTCCCATATATGCATAAACATGCACATACATGCTCAAGATACTAAGTGAGCAGAGAAGTCAAATCTAGGCGAATCCACATTTTATCCTCTAGTCACGGTGGTGATTATAACCCCTTCTTATGGGGCTGATTCCTGGGCTTCTGGAGCTGCTTAGGGAGGGGCCTCCTGGGGGAGATCACAGATCTGCATAGAGACCATCTTGGGAGGGTTTGCCAAAAGACTGTACTGGGAACTCATTTACCCTTGGAGAAAATCCAGCTTAAAGGAAAGAGAGCTTGGTATGGGGAATCAAAT
Source organism: Mus musculus (assembly GCF_000001635.26). Lineage (NCBI taxonomy): Eukaryota > Metazoa > Chordata > Mammalia > Rodentia > Muridae > Mus > Mus musculus. The sequence goes on from NC_000080.6 coordinate 33,509,561, forward strand.
TCTGCAGCAAGGGTGGAGCAAGGGTGGGGTTGTGGGACAATGGCCATCAGCAGTGAGGGCAGAGGGCTGGGTGATGGCCATTAGAGGTACCTGGAGGTACACATGTTGCCCAGGCCAAAAAAAAAAAAAGGCTGGCTGCTAATTTAAAAGCCCTACCTTCTAACTGTGGTGGGAGTCCTACCCTAGACAAGCCACTGTGCTATACACTGGAGGTGGGGCACAGGAACAGATAGCTTGGGATCTAAGGAGGGTCAGGCAAGGGTAGACCTACAGGAATCCTGGAAGTGGACTATGTTGCCCAGTTTGGTTGAGAGCAGCTTTTAAAGGAACAGAGGATAGAGATAGTATTCAGTGGTTCGGGCTGATGTAGGCTTCAATCTAGATGGGCTGGAGGATTAACTCTGCAGGACCTGAAGTCCTGAGCTTGCACATGAGATTGCTCTTATCTCTGCCTTGGTCATCTTGGGCTGTTACAACAAAGTGCCATGCCTGGGCAGCTTAAACAGGAGCCTCTTCCCCCTTGAAGTTGGGATCTTGAGGTCTAAGATTCAAAGTGCCAGCTGATTTCATTTTTCTGCTTTCTGTTTCTCAGAGGAAATCCTTCTTGTTGCATCCTTACATGGCAGAGAGAGAGAGAGAGAGAGAGAGAGAGAGAGAGAGAGACTCACTCACTCACTCACACTCACTCACTCACTCACTGACTCACTCACACTCACTCGCTCACATTCACTCACTCACACAAGGTAAGGGGCCAAGGAAGGAGAGGGAAGAGTATGCAAACATCTAGTAGGTAATGTGTCTGTTTCTGGGAGGTGCAAAGTGGTCCAGTTGATGCAGAAAGACCTGGCATGTGGTAGGGACTTCATACACCATTTATTTGTCATAAGATGACATCTGGGAATCTGGGAACCAAATACTATGTGGCAGCTCTTCATCGTAAATACAGTCACCACTCAGCATCCATAGGCAATGGATTCTAGGACTCCACCAGATCCCCAAATCCACAGAAGTTCATAAATAAAATAAGGAGGTTTGTGCATGCATTGAGTATATGCCCCTGTGTCTCTAGAAGACTCAGAATGCCCAATTCAAGGTGTGCCATACAATACAGTATAGGGGACAATGACAGAAAATGTCTGTACATATTTGTTATATATAAAATAAATATTTCAACATGCAGTTAGTTGAATCTGCAGGCTGTGCATATGGTGGCTGGCTGTGATTTCGTCTGTTTGATCATTTTCCCTTGCCTACTTCTCTCGGCTCCTGTAGCCCACGTAAGGGTCTCCTGTTACCAGATAGTGAAGGGTGCTCTCCTGCACCAATGCAGCTTGCACCCTACCTCTCTGGGCAGAGCTGAAGAGATGAGTCTGAGGGTGGGCCACCCCCTATTAATTCTTCCTCCAAACTATTTCCATCTCAGGTGAAGAGTTCTTTTTTCTGGACAAGGACACTAGATTGTGCAAAGTTGCCCCAGAAGGCTGGAGAGAGCAGCACCCTAAAGGTTCTGTGGACACTTTCACGCTCTTTCTGCGGATAAGATTCTTTGTCGGTCACTACAGGCTGCTCCGGTGAGTGCCTTAGCCCATTCCTGGGATCATTTCAGGGTCTATGCCCACCCAGGCTAGCACTGCAGGTAGTGGGTAGCAGAGGCAGGGCAGAGAGGATGATCGATCACATATTACATATAAAGGTCCGTTTCTGTCCGTGGGGTTCTGATGTAATAGAATTAAGAGGAAAACTAGTCTTTTAGAGGCAGACCCTAATCAAAATGCGAAATTGCTCCCTGTATTTTAAGCATAGCCCACCTAACATCAAAGTTCTCTTTCAGCAAGTCCCTGCTGTGCACACTCCACAGCTCAGGGTGGGGGTTCCAGGGTGGGGCATTGGTGTGAGCTCACCATCTGTTTTCTGTTGCTTACTACAGACACTACCTAACTGCATTTATCAGTTATATACCAGCTTGAACTGCATCCTCACGGATGTCTGGTATTGAGAAGCCCTCTTCAGGAGCAGGAGGCAGGGTGTGGGTGGACGAACTCACACTAACCTCTCTGGCTATGTTCTCTGGGTTCTGCTGGGTGGTATCCATTTTCTCAGACTGTGTGTTACTTTCCTGGCTCTCAGCATCCAGGCTGTCTTTATCCCTGTGTTCCTTTGCTAGGCACAGCCTGACACGGCATCAGTTCTACCTGCAGCTTCGGAAAGACATTTTAGAAGAGAGACTGTATTGCAATGATGAGACACTGCTGCAACTGGGGGTCCTTGCCCTGCAGGCTGAGTTCGGGAGCTATCCTAAGGAGGTAGGGGTGGTACCTGGGGCCTTTGGGTGGAATCACTAGAAAGGTGACTATGGGAAGCAGAGGCTGTAAAGAATTTAGAGGCTTTGTTTTTTGAGATTTGTTAGCATCTACAACCGAGACTGGGGTAAACTATGTCCATTCACCACCTACACACCCATTCATTTATCAAACAAGCTTTCATTGAACACTGAGCAAGTGTTCTGGTTCTATAAAGATAAACATACCAACTTCACACATTGTAATGAGTTTTAGACTAGTGCATCCCTCCTTCTATCAAGCAACCATGGTACTATAATTACTATGATAAAATACCCCAAAAAGTTATAAAAAGGAAAGGGTGATTTAGCACAAAAGTTTAGAAGCTTGAAGTTCAAGTTTGGGCTACCCCATTGGTTTGGCCTCTGATGAGGCTGCTGGGTATCTCATATTAGGAGTGCATGTCAGGAGGAACTCACAATGCAAAATAGAAAGTCAGAGGGAGAGAGGCTGAAGTCCCATGTTCCCTTCTGAAGAGAAACCTCCAAGAATCTAAGGACCCCCACTTGTTCTTTTTCCACAAAAGCTCTACCATTTCCTGATAGCATCTCACTGGAGAGCAAGACTATCCATAGTAGACCCTTGGCAATCACCCAGACCAAAGCCACACCACAGCAATGTACACTCTTTTTGAGTTTCTATCACCACCATCACCAATATTAATAGCCAATCTTTATTAAGAGATCACTCTATCTGCCATTGACCTAAGTATCTAACCCACATGAATATTGCAAAGTTGACATTGCATATTCTGGATGGACACTCTGTAGCATATGTGGCTACTAATGGCTAAAGTCTAAATTTGAGTCTGACTGTGTGTCAGTCACTGGCAGTTTTATTGAGAGGCATGTCCTCTCAAACAGTGGTTCTTGTTGGCCATAACAGCTTCTTGCCATAGCAGCAGAATCATATATAAGTCAGGATATGGATTCTGGCAAGTGGGGAAGTGGGTAGGATCTAGGGAAGTTGGGGGGAACTTTAATCAGAATATACTGCATGAAAAACTATCTTCAATAATTATATGTCAATAAGCTTTATCTTTTAGAACAGTTTTAGCTTTATAGTAATATCAAGTTGGAGATGCAGAGATTTCTTGTGTAGTCTTCCCACTCAAACAACATAACTATCCTGCTGTATTTGTTACAATCAACCAACCTGTCCTGACACATTGTTATCACCTAGAATACACAGTCATGCTTGATTTTCTGTGTGTGGGAACTTCAAACAGCGTTAGGGGACTATGCTAGATTTCCATCACTGTAACAAAATACCTGTGGCCATCGACTTACAAGGAGGAAAGATGTATTTGGCACATAGTTTCAGAACTTTTAATCCATAGTTGTTGGCTCTGTCACTTTGGGATGGGTGACATAGCAAATCATGATAGAAGTGAATGATGAAGGCTGTTCACTTCAAGGCAAGCAGGAAGGATAGGGGAGGAGTCTGGGGTCTCAATATCTCAAAGGAGACATTAGTCTTTAGGGACCCAGCTCCTCTCACATAGCAACCTCTTATAGCAGTGGTTCTCAACTTCCTAATGCTTCGACCCTTTAATACAGTTACTCATGTTTTTAGTGAGCCCAACCATAAACTATTTTTGTTGCCACTCCATAAATGTAGTTTTGCTAGTTATGAATCATAATGTAAATATCTGACATGCAGGATATCTGATATGCGGCCCCCGTGAAAGGGTCATTCAACACCAAAGGAGTCGAGACCCACAGTTGAGAACCGCTGTTTTAAAGCTTACACATCCTTTTAATAGTACCACGGGCTTTGAAACCACATGGCCTTCTGGGAACATTTAACATTCTAACTACAGCAAGGAGGCTTCAAAAGGGACAGCATTTCTCTGCGTTGTTACTGGGAAGAAGGAAGAGGCTTTTGGCATTTCATGAGGTGATGGGGGCTGGCTAGGTGGCACCTGTCACACTTGGAGCGACTTTGTGGTACTAAAGGAGCTTATATTTTGTTTAGTAAGTGCTTCTGGTGATGGGGAGAACTGAAAGCTGCTGTTGTGGAAGATGGGCGCCCTGCAGAATTTTAAGCAGGGAAGTAACATGATTACATTTGCATTTTAAAGAAGGAGACAAAGGCAATTTAGTATAAAAATAAATCTCCTTAATCATGCCATCACAGCAGAACAGCGTTCCATGGGCACAGAGTCCTCCAGCCTGATCACACATGGAGATTTTATATAGTCATAGACATTGCTACACCCCAGCTGCACCCTTCCTCTCATGATTTGTAGCCTTCCTGAGTGTGCCACCGAGCTGGAGAGCTTGCCTGTTTATGACTCCACGGGGCTGGGACTTCCTTCGCATATCCAGTCCCCTGTTGGGCTTAAAGTTCCATGTAAATGACAATTGCAATTATAATCACACCAGTTGCACCTGAATGCTCTCTTTTATAGAGGCCATGGAGATCAAAGTACTTGTGCCTAGAACTTTCTGGGTCCATGTTGATGTCTTCTCTTAGGTATGTTCTTAGCAAGTGACCAAGATGCTATATGACATCCTCCTCTCCCTAAATGTTTATATAAACATACTTTGTCAGGATATACGTTAGCTTTCTGTCGCTGTGGCAGAATACCTGAGGTAACCCACTAGGGGAAGGAAGCTTTATTTTGGCTTCATTGGTTTGGGTGCACGTTTGCAGCCTCCCTTGCTTTAGGTAGGCTGCAAACGCCAGGTGTGGAGCAGAGCAAAACCCATGGTAGCCAGAGCAAAGAGAGAGAAAGAAGGTACAGGGTCAGGTCCCAACAGCAACCTCAAGGTTAAAATGTAAGGATCTTCCTCACTTCCCCTGGATCCAGCCTCCTAAGTGTCTCCCAACAGTGTCACTTGCATGTGACAGCCTTTAGCATATGGACCTTTGGGAGACTTAAGATCCAAGCTGAAATGAAGTCGTTAGGTCTACAGGAAAGCTGAATGGCAGGAAGGAGAGTAGAGGTTTGCTGTGCCAACAACTCCCCGTATCTCACAGTCTCCCCTTGTGAATGGTACACTCTTGTACCAGAAGGCCCATTTGTTCCAGTTGACGAATCAATGCCAACAGATGGTCATCTGTTCACACAGGGTTCAGTCCTGGTGCCATGGACTATATAGGTTTTGACAAATACATAATGGCATGTGTCACTATTCTCGTGTCATAGAGAGTAGTCTCATTGCTCTAAAATCCATTAGCATTCCCTTATTGGCGCTCTGCCTGCCTGTCCTCCTGGCAACCACTCATCTCTTTATTGTGTCTGTAGCAGGAGATCTCGTATTTGGAGACAGTATGCAACTTTTCAGATGGGTTTATGTCACTTAGTAACATGTGTTTAAACACCTTCATGTCTTTTTCTTGTTACCACATTTCTTTTTCAGGGCCAAATAGTATGCCATTGCCCAGATGGGCTGTAGTGTTTTCCTTTGCTTCCCGGACAGCTTTTGCTTCCAAGGTTTGGCAACAATGAATAAAGCTGCTATTAGCAACTACATGCAGTTATTTAGTTATGTCCTGTGCTGGGCACCTAACCCAGGGCCTCCTATGACGTGTTAGGTGAGCACTATTCTCCTGAGCTACATTCTTGGCTCCATGGAAGGTTTTTCTGTGGATGTAGGTCTTCAGGCTTTTGGAGTTGATTACCAGGCCCTCAGTTAGAGTCTGCCTAGTACTGTGAGAATCTGACCGACTGTCTTTCAAAGCGGCCGCACCACTTTCCACTCCCAAACAATGAATGTGATTCTGGTTGCTTCTGTTCCCAACAGCATTTGGTGTTGTCAGGGTTCTGAATTTTGACCAATCTAATGAGATTTTTAAAAAATGTACTAGGTCAGTGAAAAGTTTCTTTTCTTTCTTTCTATGGTGTGTGTGTGTGTGTGTGTGTGTGTGTGTGTGTGTGTGTGTCTGTCTTTGAGCCCTGACTCAGTCCGGGTCACTTGGAGAATTCTGGGATTCTCAGTCTATGACTACATGTAGATAGGTTTGTGCCACAGCATGACTGTGGGGTGCAGTGGACATGGTGGTATGCCCTTCTGAACCCCGTCAGGCTGACTAAACCACCCTCTGAATAGAGGTCAGATTCACTCAGCTCCCAGCTTTCTTCTTCAGGATAACTAGCGTCAAAGCTTGCGGGAAAATGGCTGGCAAGTGGTACCTCCAGGTCAGGGGAGATGGAATCAGAAATATGGAAGTAGGGTAAACTCCACACTACCCACTCCTGTCTTACTCATTGTTTTGCAGTGGACCTGGAGATGGTGCCTTCATGAACTGCACTATACTCTGTTTGTCCCCAAGTCTGGGTTGAGGGAACTCAGTACTAGGCACTAAATAACATGGGCCATCTAGTCTCTTCTGAGGGTCTGGAGCTTCAGTTTCCTAAGCTTCAGATCTGGGGGAGGTTGAGGTGAGGGGTGGAGATGGGGAAGAGGGACCCGGTCTCCCCAGGCATGGTTCTATATAGATATTATGTCGTAGCAGAGACTTCCTTGTTGTTTAACTCCACTTCTAATTTAGAACCCAACACTATGTCCCAGAGGCACCTCAAAGGGTGCCTTGTCCCTGTCTATTGGTACTGTGGTTTCACACACATTTCTCTTCCATTCTGAACTGCCTAAAAGGCCCCCTGGCTAATCTTTCCTCTGCATGTTCTTCCCAGCAGGTAGAGGGCAAAGCATACTTCCGAATTCAAGATTACATTCCAGCAAGGCTTATTGAGAGGATGACAGCAATCCGGGTCCAAGTAGAAGTCTCAGAAATGCACCGGCTCAGTTCTGCGCCATGGGGAGAGGATGCTGAGTTGGAGTTCTTGGAGGTGAGGCCTCTGGGGTCTTGAGAGAGGTATTGATATCAGGGAATGTAGGCAGTGGCTCTCTCTGCAGCCATCTCTGGGGACCAGAGGGGACCTGAGCAACATGGAGAGACTTTTGGTAATAGGTTGCATTAGAAATGACCCCTCTGCAAAAATACTCAATAAAATTCTCGCTATCTGAATCCAAGAACACATTAAAACAATCATCCATCCTGACCAAGTAGGTTTTATTCCAGGGATGCAGGGATAGTTTAATATACGGAAATCCATCAATGTAATCCATTATATAAACAAACTCAAAGACAAAAACCACATGATCATCTCGTTAGATGCGGAGAAAGCATTTGACAAAATCTAACACCCATTCATGATAAAAGTCTTGGAAAGATCAGGAATTCAAGGCCCATACCTAAACATGATAAAAGCAATCTACAGCAAACCAGTAGCCAACATCGAAGTAAATGGTGAGAAGCTGGAAGCAATCCCACTAAAATCAGGAACTAGACAAGGCTGCCCACTTTCTCCCTACCTATTCAACATTGTACTTGAAGTCCTAGCCAGAGCAATTCGACAACAAAAGGAGATCAAGGGGATACAAATTGGAAAGGAAGAAGTCAAAATATGACTTTTTGCAGATGATATGGTAGTATATATAAGTGACCCTAAAAATTCCACCAGAGAACTCCTAAACCTGATAAACAGCTTCGGTGAAGTAGCTGGATATAAAATTAAGTCAAACAAGTTAATGGCCTTTCTCTACACAAAGGATAAACAGGCTGAGAAAGAAATTAGGGAAACAACACCATTCTCAATAGTCACAAATAATATAAAATACCTTGGCGTGACGCTAACTAAGGAAGTGAAAGATCTGTATGATAAGAACTTCAAGTCTCTGAAGAAAGAAATTAAAGAAGATCTCAGAAGATTAAAAGATCTCCCATGCTCATGGATTGGCAGGATCAACATTGTAAAAATGGCTATCTTGCCAAAAGCAATCTACAGATTCAATGCAATCCCCATCAAAATTCCAATTCAATTCTTCAACGAATTAGAAAGAGCAATCTGCAAATTCATCTGGAATAACAAAAAACCTAGGATAACAAAAACTCTTCTCAAGGATAAAAGAACCTCTGGTGGAATCACCATGCCTGACCTAAAGCTTTACTACAGAGCAATTGTGATAAAAACTGCATGGTACTGGTATAGCGACAGACAAGTAGACCAATGGAACAGAATTGAAGACCCAGAGATGAACCCACACACCTATGGTCACTTGATCTTTGACAAGGGAGCTAAAACCATCCAGTGGAAAAAAGATAGCATTTTCACCAAATGGTGCTGGCACAACTGGCGGTTATCATGTAGAAGAATGAGAATTGATCCATTTATATCTCCTTGTACTAAGGTCAAATCTAAGTGGATCAAGGAGCTCCACATAAAACCAGAGACACTGAAACTTATAGAGGAGAAAGTGGGGAAAAGCCTCGAAGATATTGGCACAGGGGAAAAATTCCTGAATAGAACAGCAACGGCTTGTGCTGTAAGATTGAGAATTGACAAATGGGACCTCATGAAACTGCAAAGCTTCTGTAAGGCAAAAGACACCGTCAATAAGACAAAAAGGCCACCAACAGATTGGGAAAGGATCTTTACCTATCCTAAATCAGATAGAGGACTAATATCCAATATATATAAAGAACTCAAGAAGGTGGACTCCAGAAAATCAAATAACCCCATTAAAAATGGGGCTCAGAGCTAAACAAAGAATTCTCACCTGAGGAATACCGAATTGCTGAGAAACATCTGAAAAAATGTTCAGCATCCTTAATCATCAGGGAAATGCAAATCAAAACAACCCTGAGATTCCATCTCACACCATTCAGAATGGCTAAGATCAAGAATTCAGGTGACAGCAGATGCTGGCGAGGATGTGGAGAAAGAGGAACACTCCTCCATTGTTGGTGGGATTGCAAGCTTGTGCAACCACTCTGGAAATCAGTCCGGCGGTTCCTCAGAAAATTGGAAATGGTACTATTAGAGAATCCCGCAATACCTCTCCTGGTCATATATCCAGAAGATGTTCCAACTAGTAAGAAAGAAACATGCTCCACTATGTTCATAGCAGCCTTATTTATAATAGCCAGAAGCTGGAAAGAACCCAGATGCCCCTCAACAGAGGAATGGATACAAAAAATGTGGTACATTTGCACAATGGAGTACTACTCAGCTATTAAAAAGAATGAATTTATGAAATTCCTAGGCAAATGGTTGGACCTGGAGGGCATCATCCTGAGTGAGGTAACACAATCACAAAAGAACTCAAATAATATGTACTCACTGATAAGTGGATATTAGCCCAGAAACTTAGAATACCCAAGATATAAGTTACAATTTGCAAAACACAAGAAACTCAAGAAGAACAAAGACCAAAGTGTGGACACTTTGCCCTTTCTTAGAATTGGGAACAAAATACCCATGGAAGAAGTTACAGAGACAACGTTTGGAGCTGAGACAAAAGGATGGACCATCTAGAGATTGCCATATCCAGGGATCCATCCCATAATCAGCCTCCAAAC